>NC_091438.1:155170358-155770358 GCF_964237555.1 Oryctolagus cuniculus
GGGGATTTTCTGTTTTTACATCCTTTCATGAAATGGCTTTCTATGTTTCTTTGTGTAGTACATCCTTTAGCATCTTTTGTTTTATTTTATTTTTTGACAGGCAGAGTTAGACAGTGAGAGAGAGAGAAACAGAGAGAAAGGTCTTCCTTCTGTTGGGTCACCCCCCACATGGCCGCTGTGGCTGGTATGCAATGCCTATCTGAAGCCAGGAGCCAGGTGCTTCCTCCTGGTCTCCCATGTGGGTGCAAGACCCAAGCACTTGGGCCATCCTCTACTGCACTCCTGGTCCATAGCAGAGAGCTGGACTGGAAGAGGAGCAACTGGGGACAGAACCTGGCACCCCAACCAGGACTAGAACCCAGGTTACTGGTGCCACAGGAGGATTAGCCAAGTGAGCCGTGGCGCCGGCCCCTTTAGCATCTTTTGTAAGGCTGGACAAGTGGTGACAAATTCTATCAATTTCTGTTTATTACAGAAGACCTTTATTTCACCTTCACACATAAATGAAAGTTTTTCAGGGTACAGTATTCTGAGTTGAGAGGTTTTTTTTTTCCCTTAAGAGTGGACTGGGCTGGTGCCGCGGCTCACTAGGCTAATCCTCCGCCTTGCAGCGCCAGCACACTGGGTTCTAGTCCCAGTCAGGGCGCCGGATTCTGTCCCGGTTGCTCCTCTTCCAGGCCAGCTCTCTGCTGTGGCCAGGGAGTGCAGTGGAGGATGGCCCAAGTACTTGGGCCCTGCACCCCATGGGAGACCAGGATAAGTACCTGGCTCCTGGCTTCGGATCAGTGCAGTGCACCGGCCGCAGCACGCCGGCCGTGGTAGCCATTGGAGGGTGAACCAATGGCAAAGGAAGACCTTTCTCTCTGTCTGTCTCTCACTGTCCACTCTGCCTGTCAAAAAATAATAATAATAAAAAAGAGTGGACTGTATTTTGCCATTGTCTTCTAGTCTATAGGGTTTATTGTGAGCAGTCAGCTGTGAGTCTAATTGGAGATCCTCTGAAAGTAATCTGGTGTTTCTCGCGTGCACATTTTAGAATCTTTCACGCTTTACTGTGGAAAATTTGACTACAGTGTGTTGTGGTGAAGGTATTTTCTGGTCATGTCTTAGGGGTTCTATGTGCTGCCTGTACTTGGATGTCCCTTTCTTTCTCCAGATTAGGGAAGTTTTCTGTACTTATTTCACTAGATAGTCCTTCGAGCCCCTTCTCATTTCCACACCTTCAGGAATTCCTAACACCCATATGTTGAGTCATTTGATAGTCTCCCAGAGATCTCCAACACCATTTTTAAGTGTTTTTTTTTTTTTTTTTGGTCTGATGGACTGATTTTCAGAGATTCATCTTCTAGCTCGGATATTCTTTCTTCTGCCTCACCAAGTCTGTTAAGGCTTTCCACTGCATTTTTTATTTGATTATGGAATTCTTCATTTCTAACATTTCATTTTGATTTCTCTTTAAAATCTCAATTTCATGGGTAAAATTTTCATTCACATCATGTGTGGTTTCCTGTAGTCCGTGGATTTGCTTCTGATGCTTTTGAGAAACCTATGCTTAGTGTTTTGAATTCCATTTCCAGCATTTCCTCCGTCTCTTTATCTTCACATTCTAATACTGAAATGTTGTTGTGTTCTTTTGGGGGGGTAGAAAGGTATCTTCCTTGTTCTTGTTTCTTGAATTTCTGCATTTATTTTTAGGCATTTGTAGAATTAATTTGTTTCTCTGATGGCTTTTATCTTTGAGCTATGCCTCTTTGGCTTAGTGGAATGTCTGCACTATAAGTGATTACCAGGAATGTGGCCAGGGAGCTCTGGTCGGTGCTCCAGAGTGGGGCGAGTATCCAGGGTAACACCCAAGTTGGGCGTGGTAGCTCTCCTCTGGTGGACAGGATGGAGACGAATGGTCACCTCTGTTGGTGCAACGAACTCTTCACCTTCTCTCCTCCAAGCTGAGGGATGCCCAGGTGTTAGCTCCCAGTGTGTTCAAACTCATCCGCTCCACCGTGTGAACCACACATGTGATCTGGCAGTCCTCCCCGGGAGCACGGTTCCCTCTGCTGGGAGCTGCTGCACACAACCAAGGAGCTCTGAGAGTGCTCAGCAGTGCGCTGTGATGGCCAGAACCAGCCACACCCTGCCTCCTCTCACGCAGTCACTCTCAAGGTCAAGGAGCACAAGAGGGACCCCTCCACCCCGCTAGCCCGTCCTGTCCTCAGGGAGACGGACATGTTCCCAGAGCTGCTGCCCATGTGTGCTCTGCCGCACTGGATCAAGCCCACTCCTCCCAGCCAGGCTCAGCGTTGGTGGGGATGCAGGCTTTCCCCCCTGATAAAATCCCTGGTCACGCTGGCTTCAAAACTGTGTTGGGTGCATAGGAGAGTCCTGCAGGCAGCACTTCCCTTCTGTAGGGATGGTGCCCCCTGCCCACCTGTTGCCGGGTGGGTGGGTGCAGCTGGAGAGGTGGAGACTATCCTGGCCAGTTGTCCCTGAACTGCTGTGTTTGCCCCTGCTGGCTGGGTGGAGAGCATTCCTGATAGTTGCTGGGTGTGCGCACAAGAGCTGGAGCAGCTGCCACCTGCTTATGTCCAAACACGGCACCAGCCCTGGCTGCAGGTCGCTGTTGGGGGTGGGGGGAGAGACACCCCACAGTTGCCCCACTGCCCTAAGGGATCCAGGTGGGATTCAAAAATGATGCAGTCCACTAGGCTCTCCCTCCAGCTGTATCAACAGCCACGTGGCCATGCAGTCTGACCTTACCTGGTTTGGGGCACTTTTTTTTCTTTTTCGGTTCCAAGCGGCTGGGTCCTCTGCTGTTTTGCTCATCGCTGTGTGTCTGCACCTTCCACAGAGGTCCTGGCTGCTTCTACTGCTTCCCCAGGACCTCCCACTGCAGTGGCCCCTGCAGCCCTACCTTGAGAGCGCACTTGCTCCACTTTCGTGCTGTTGATTTTGCTTAGCTTAGATCAGACGGCCCTGTTGCTACTCCACCATCCTTTTCTCCGGGGAACCTCTTTTCTACCAAGGGCTATCTGGATTTTTATAACATCGTTTGCGAGCCATACACAATGACCAACTGAAAAATTAGCCTGCTACAGAGTCATTGAATTTCAAGTCCCATCCGCGGTTGCCTTGGCAGGGCCAGACCCCAGGGTTTTGTGGGTGTAACATGGCCGGTTGGCTGAAGTTCCCCTGCCCTGCTGCCCTGATTCATCCCTGAGCTGATGCCACGGTAACAGTGGCTCCCAATGACCTCAGTGAGTCCGTCCTTCCTCTCAGAGGGACTGTGGCACAGCTGCGGTTCAGCCAGAAGCCAGTAGCCACTTGAGGAATCAGGGCTTACCCGGCTGAGGGCAGGAACAGGTAGCTCAGAGCGGCTTCTCTTAGAAACTCGGTTGTGCTGGTGGCTACTTTGAGAAGACGCTCTTCGCCCAGTTGTTGGGTTGAGGGGTCCCTGGGATGGAGAAGGGATTTTCTTATCTTACAGGAACAGGAAATACCTCCAGCATGGGGAGGGGGAGGGTGTCCTCCATCTCACCTGACCGTGGTCATGAACATGCAGGGGGCATGGGGACAAATCCCATTTAGAGAACTCCTCCCATTTACCAAGTCGGTTCCCAGCTGAAATGTTTCCCCAGCTCAGGAATCCTGGCAAGGATGTGAGAAACGCACAAATCTGGCACCTTCTGCCGCTGCGAATAGCACTCGGCCCCCAGCACGGCCAAGTGGGCCTGTTGGACATCTTGCGAACCGCATGGCGGCTCTGAACAAGGAAACGCTCGCTCAGTCGTGTGCACGCGCGCTGACACACGTCCAGAGCCTCTGCCAAGAGGCGCGCTCTCCACCGGTCAGGAGCGCTCAGGCGACTGCAGCGCGATGTTTGCAGGCGGAGTGCTTTACTGGCACCTGAAACGTTCCGACTGTGCGTGCATGGTGAGGTCTTTTAAAGTCTCCGGGCGCGCTCGGCCAGACAGCTCAGGAGAAGGGAGCATTTGCCTGGACTGTGAAGGGGCCGTAGGTTCAGTCTGTAGCTCTACCTCCATCTGGTTTGGAGGCAAGCCATGAGAGAGAGAGAGAGAGAGAGAGAGAGAGAGAGAATGGGGGAGAGGAGGGGAGGAGAGGAGGGGAGAGGAGAGGAGAGGAGAGGAGAGGAGAGGAGAGGAGAGGAGAGGAGAGGAGAGGAGAGGAGAGGAGAGGAGAGGAGAGGAGAGGAGAGGAGAGAGAAGAGGGGCAGGGGGAGAGAGGGAAGAGGGGAAGAGAGAGGAGAGAGAGGGAAGGGGGAGAGGGAGAGAGAGAGGGAAGAGGGGGAGAGGAGAGAGGGGGGAGAGAGAAGGGGGGGAGACTGCAAGGAAGGGAGGGAAGAAAAGTCTTGGAGTAGATAAATAAACAAACGCACATGGCTTTCCCATCAGGAATTTGCCAAGAAAGAAAACACAAGGCTGTCAGTGCCCCAGCGCAGTCTCGGCGGTTCGCTTCCGACTGAACTTCGCAGCTTGCAGCAATGTTCCATCGTTCCGGTAACGGCCGAGACACAGAAAGGTGCAGCGGCGACAAACAGAAGCCACCGTCCCCGCGCAGGGGCGACCTCCAGACACAAAGTGCTGTCCCCAGGGCTTTAAAGAAAGTGCGGCCAAAGCTTGCTCGGTTTCCTGCCTGTTGGCATTCCTCTTCCTAGGGCTCAAACCACTGGCAGTGCACACAGGCGCTCCACCTGCCCGGGGTCTGAAATGATGGAAACCAGGATGGCTTTTGGCCCTTTTCCCTCCAACTCGGATTCCCCGAGGCCGCGGGGGTGCTGTACCTGGGGAAGGTCGCACCACCCCTATTTCTCCATAAAGCTGAGGCATCAGCCAGGACATCTGAGGCATTCGGTCATCCTTGCAATCGGGTCCTTTATTCCATGCTAATCCATCAGCAAGACGCACTTCACCTTGCTAAGAAAACCACGGGGTCTGGCTCCCAGAGGGGGTCTGTGCCTACGTGCGGCCTGTGTGGCCCCAGGGGCCAGGAAGCAGAGCGGCCCCCGGCCGTTAGATTCTGTTTCTTTGTCATGGTCGTTGCTTCGACAGCATCTCAAAGAATCAAAAGCTTCATCCCCAACCATTTCCAGCTTTTCTGATTCCTTTTCTGGGAATTTAACAGGGGATTTTGGAAGAGTCTAGTCACAGCATGGCAGCCAGGTGCAGCAGCCAGAGAGGTACCCAGTGGAGAGCTTTTGGCAGCTCACAGGTCCTTGGCACAGCTCCGGCAGGGCTGCAGGGACCCTCGGAGGTGGGCTTGGGCAGCTGCCCAGAACTGCTGCGCTGAGCCTTGTCCACGTGCCACTCACGCAGGCAGACAAGGCACCGAAGGCTTCGGGCTGAGCCGTGAGCCCCCCTCCGCCACCCGCCAAGGGTCACACAGGAAGGAGGAGCAGCCCGGGCTCAGGCTGCTCGTCCTGCAAAGTCATGGCAAGGAGGAGACCTTGCCCAGGCAAACCAGGATCTGCCGGGCAAGGGGGCACTGACACCGGGGTGAGACCTCAGGGCAAGCGAGGTTTAAGAACTGCTATAGGATCAACTAAGTACGCTCCAAAGCTAAAAGGAAGAACTCAGCTCTGTTTTCTTCTAGAAGCCAAGGAGAAAAGGGACAAACATATAAATACCAGAATGAGGGTGCAGGGCCTTCCTGCCCACTAACAACCTCAGAACTCTTCTGTGTTGTCAAAAGGGGTGAAAATCCTGCAGACATGGCCTGGGGGCTCCCAGTTCATGGCTTTCATCTTATGTTTAACAAGATCTTCACTAAGGATTCTTATTATTTCATGGTTACGCATCTTCTGTGTGCCAGGACTTGTGCTGGTGCCTTAGGTAGATTATCTAATTTAATCCTCCCAGCATATGCCTTTTTATTTATTTATTTTAGAGGTTACAGATAGAGGGAAGAAGGAGACAGAGAGAGAGGTCTTCCATCCGCTGGTTCACTCCCCAATTGACTGCCACCACCAGAGCTGGGCCAGGCCGAAGCCAGGAGCCAGGAGCTTCTTCTGGATCTCCCACCTGAGTGTAGGGGCCCAAGGACTTGGGCCATCTTCTGCTGCCTTCCCAGGCCATCAGCAGAGAGCTGGATGGGAAGAGGGGCACCCCGGACACAAACCAGCACCCACATGGAATGCCAGCACCACGGGAGGAGGTTCAGCCTACTACGCCACTAGAGCCAGCCCCCCTAGCATATATCTTAGGTCTATTATTGAGTTTAATTCTTCTATTGTACCCATTTTACATATGAGAAAAATGAGGCTTAGAAAGATGACGCTGCCTGCCCCACATCACGCTTTCTGATCGATGGGTCAGGATGAGTGGCCAGCTCTGTCATCATAAAGTCCCTATATGTAAGCACCACCCCATAAATTGGCTCTGAAATGAGAAAGGTCGCTGGGTTTCTTACCTTCCCCTAAGTCAGCTAGCATCATTTTAGAAAACTGTCGTGGAAGCCTCTGTAATGGGTCAAAAAGGGAGCTGAGGGGCCAGCACCGTGGCACAGCTGCTGAGGTCTCCACCTGTGACCCAGCACTCCTATCAGAGCCCTGCTTTGAGTCTCAGCTGCTCTGCCTCTGATCCAGCTTCCTGCGAACGCACGGACGACGGCCCCAGAACTTGGGTCTCTGCCACCCTCGGGGAGACCCGTGTGGAGTTCCTGGTTCCTGGCTGCAGACTAGCCCACCTCTGGGTGCTGTGGCCATCTGGGGAGTGAACCAGAGGCTAGAAGATCCCTCCCTCTCTCTCTCTCTCTCTCTCTGCCCTTCAAATAAATAAATAAATCTTAATAATAATTGAATCAAATAAATAAATCTTAATCTTCCCATTCACACACAAGGGCAGATCAGTGACAATGCACTTTATGAAGAGTCTGCTTGGCCATAAAGAATTATAGAGAAAATCAGGCCAAATCTTTTCGTGTTGTGGATAAGGAAAGTTGAGGCCCAGAGCATGTCCAAGAGGGATCCCAAGTTCCTCTTCCCCAGAAAGGACTCCTTCCTCCCGCCCAACACTTCATGTCCTGCTGGGCACTGAGTAGGAGGGAATTACGTATCAGCCATGGCCATGGCCACTCCCTAGGTGCCAGTTATCCACAGGAGAGAAAGGATAGGTTTGTAAGTCATTGAAATCTCAGCTCAAGAGTGCTGAGCGGAACATGTGTGAGACAAACTAACAGGGCAGGAAGGTACGAGAGGGAAAGACGACCTCCAACTTTGCAGCCAGTGGAAGGTTCTGGAAAGAGATGGAGTCTGGACCAGACTCAGAAGGACCAATAAGACATGATCATGGCATGATGGGCAGGACAGTGGCAGTGGAGGCGGAACACACTGATTCCAGGCAAACCAAAGCAACGCAAACACTTGAACTCCAGCCCGGTTAGCCAGAATGGAGACACAGCAGCCACCGTCGTAGTGAGCAGCTTGCTTTTCCCTGCAGTGTCTTGCAATGGGCCACAGGCAAGGAGAATCTGGATACAGCAGAGGAGTGACCACTGTGCGGAAGGACTACCGCGGAGTCAGTGGGCAGCGAGCATTCGGGAAGAGTTGGAAATCAAGGCACCAAGGGCTCAGGGTGTTTGACAAAGGCTGTCTGTGGGTGGCCACTGAGAACGGAGAAGGAAGACGCACGGGGGCGACACAGCTGCTCCGTGCCTGACCCTTGCCCAAGCATGGACTCCACCCACACGTGCTGACTCCTGACCCTTGCCCAAGCATGGACTCCACCCACACGTGCTGACTCCTGACCCTTGCCCAAGCATGGACTCCACCCACACGTGCTGACTCCTGACCCTTGCCCAAGCATGGACTCCACCCGCACGTGCTGACTCCTGACCCTTGCCCAAGCATGGACTCCACCCACACGTGCTGACTCCTGTCCCTGAGCCCACCCCCTCAGCACAGGGTGTGCAGTGCTGCCTCCTGGCCAGGCACCTGCTGTATTATACAAAGGTCACGCTGCCTGCTGGAGGGGCCGCGCCTGCCTCTGATCACGGCAGCGCTGGGGAGGGTAAGACGCTCAGAGCTCTGCCCATTTGTCCCCCGAGTGGGTGTGAAGGTGCGTGGAGAGGAGGGAGCAGGAAGCCCCCTGCGGAAGTCTGCACAGGGGTTCATCACGTGGGTGGGGACGGGGAGCTTTGAGGGGAAGCTGGTGAGGAATGAGCACATGAGGCCCATGACGGACACTGCTGCCTGCCCAGGCCCTGCTCCCCGACCTCCATGCCAGTCCCTACATTGCACAGGTGCGCACCGTCGCCCTACAGGAAGGACCTCACGGTGCCTCTAGGGCAGGCTGACTGGTCTCGGGAAGCCCCCTTCCTCCCGCGGCCGTTGGTTCCAGGCAGGTAATATAGGTGTGGCCAAGGAGACCTTAGAGACATTCTGCTGGGAAACTGCAGGGAATTGTCCTAACAGTGGGCCACAGCAGGGGCTCATCTCTCCTCGATCCTGGACGTGGTGGTGTCCGGGTACGACAACTTGGTCTGCAGAACCCATTTGCGGGCAAGCCTGGGGATGGCAGCGCTGAGACGTGGAAGGAGCCCGGCTCCTCCGTGACGTTATTGAGCCTCTGAATCAACCAGGGTGAGCCTTACCCTGCCTGGGGACTTCCTGCTAGAAGCCCCAATTCGTCTCTATACTTTTTTTTTTTTTTTTTTTTGGATAGGCAAAGTTAGACAGTGAGAGAGAGAGACAGAGAGAAAAAGAAAGGTCTTCCTTCTGTTGGTTCACTCCCCAAATGGCCACTACATCCGGCGCTCTACCAACCCAAAGCCAGGAGCCAGGTGCTTCCTCCTGGTCTCCCATGCGGGTACAGGGCCCAAGCACTTGGGCCATCCTCCACTGCACTCCCGGGCCACAGCAGAGAGCTGGCCTGGAAGAGGAGCAACCAGGACAGAATCCAGTGCCCCAACGGGGACTAGAACCTGGGGTGCCGGCACTGCAGGCAGAGGATTAGCCTAGTGAGTGGCGTACCAGCCTCTCTATACATTTTGTAAACTATTACTCGTTGATTGGAGAGGCAGAGAGACAGAGACACACAGATATCTCCCATCTGCTGGTTCACTCCCTAAATATCCACCACAGCTGTGTCTAGGCTAAGGCCAAAGCCCAAAGCCAGGAACTCAATCCTGGTCTACCATGTGGGTGGCAGGTACCCAAGTACTTGAGCCATCATGTGCCACTGGCCAGGATGCACATTAGCAGGAAGCTGGAATTGGAAGTGGATCCAGGTATCAAAGTCAGGCACTCAGGTATGGGACGCAGGCGGCTCACCAGTGTCTTATGGGCTAGGCCATCTCCCTACCTTTATTTCTTTACAATTTAAATCAGATGTGGGCAGTGGGCAGATTTCCCATTACTTGTAACTGCAGGCATGTAAGCGTATAGTGTCTCTGTCTCTGTGTCTCTCACTCTCTCTCTCTCTCTCTCTCTCTCTCTCACACACACACACACACACACAGTGCAACAGTTATGGAATGCCAGCATGGTGTGTCCCATTTACCCTCTCCAGCAATCTTGCAAAATCTATACCCCTAGCATCCCCAGCACTCCTGCCCCAGTGACGCAATTGGCTCGGCCACCTGCCCAAGCCCACCGAAGAGTTTCGTGATGCAGAGATAGCCGGATCAAGGACAGAACGGGCTGCTTTGTGAAGAAACAGGGCAAGTGACCCATCTTTGTGACAAGCTCACTTTCCGCCAGATCCTACTGTCAGCAGGTTGCACATCTGAACGCCTCACCCCCACAGGTGTCCTTGGAGACACAGAGACACGAGCTGAACCACAGAGAGGTGCAGCCACGAGCCCTGGACACCCAGCAGGGAGGTGCCAGCGATAGGAACTGCTGCTAAGCAGTCTGGCTCCTAAGGCCACGTGCTCTGCCCCTCGAAGCATGAGCCAGTCTGGTCCTGTTCAGGAGGAGGAGAGAGACCCTCCAGGAAGCTGCCCAGGATGGCAGGTGCACCGCAGGCGTGCCCTGCCTCTCCCCGCAACTTACACTCTGGGTTTCAGGGGGGTTGACCGTGACTGCTCAGAAAGCCAGAGGGGAGCCCTTGGGGTTGAACCTGCCTGACCGTCTGGTCTGGTGTGGAGGACCCCACCTGGGCCAATTCTGCAGGACTGGGCTGGACTTGGAACAATTGCCAAGGCTTGGGCTGGAATCACTCAACAAGGGCACTTCCCAGCAGCGCCCCGTCCGCACTTGGAGGGCAAACCTGGGGCAAGGGAGCTCCTGCCTCTGCAGAGGAGGAGACCCTGGGCTTCAGAGAGAGCTCACAGGCCGGAGGGGGCAGCGCGTGCCTGGCGGCGCCCCTCCCACTCCCCGCTGGCTGCTGGCCTCCCGCGCAGTCTGTGTCCTGCAGCAGTGTGCGCTGCCACCATCACCACGGCTCTGATTCCCTAGAGGCCTCGTCCCGCTGCGGCAGGGGATTAGCAAGTAACGAGCTGCCCTTGGGAGCCTTCTGTCTGCAAACGGGCAAACCTCAGGAGCCTCCGGCCAGAAGGCAGCAGCTGGGGAGCCCGGGTTCCCTCCCCCTGCCCTCCTGGTTTGGTGTTTCGCCTTCTTTCCCCCAGAACACTCAGCACCTCAGCCAGGAAGTGCTCTGGGGTGGGGGCCTGCCTGCCTGCGGCCTTCCGTCCCATTTGCCGGACGGAGGAGGATCTTGCGACAGATCCCCCACGGCTCAGCCACATCCCGCTTGCATTTTCTTCCATGTGTGCTGTCATTGGTTAAGAGCACAGGCCAGGCTTGGGCTCAGTCCTCCACAAGCTGCATATGCAGGATTGGGTCAGTGCCCTGGGCAGCCCGGGAGGTGGGCCAGCCCAGGCTCAGCACCATTGTCCACCAGTATCCGTGGGGGGTGGGCTCCAAGAGGCCTCGCAATACCAAAACGCACGCTTGCTCAAGTCCCTGACATCAAATGAAGCCGCCGCGGTGGCACTGGGCAAGCAGTTAAATTGCTGCTTGGGATACCCACATCCCACATCAGCGACCTGCTCCTCTGTGTCAGATCCAGCTTCCTGCTAATGCGTAGGAGGCAGCAGGTGACGGCCCAAGACTTGGGTCCTGGTCACCGTGTTGGAGACCTGGATGGAGCTCTGGGCTCCCGGCTTTGGCCTGGCCCAGCCATTGTGGGGAGTGGACTAGCAAATGGAAGATCTCGCTAGGTCTCTCTGCACTTCAAATAAAATGAAAAGTAGAAATTTGCTCACATTCAATACCTAATGCAACGTGTTAACAGTTGTTACAGTGCACTGTTCCAGGAGGAGTGATGAGGACAGGAGGGCCCCAGATGCTCAGGTCAGATGGATTGCTGGGGGCAGGGAGGGGAGCACTTGCGGTCAGTGTGGGCGGAACCCACAGACGCACAACCACGGACCCTGTGAGCTCACTGTAGTTTTCTTAAAGTCACAGGGAGAGGGACAAACCAGAGGGCAGCCTGTTGTGTTCAACTGGGCCTGGGCTCTCAGAACTCTGCAGAACTGGCTCCCTCCGAGGGGCAGTCAGGGGCAAAGCAGACAGCCCCCTGGAAGGTGACCTCATGCCACCCCAACGTGGTCCTGACTGCTCCCTGCGGCCCGCACTGGTTACACACAACACACCCCCGGCCCCCGGCCTTCCGCTCAGCACCCTCGTGTCCCTGCAGTGACGTCCCCAGCAAATTGCAACGTGGGAACCAGCAAAAGTGAGAGCCACTCCCTCCCACGCTCGGACCACGGCAAATGAACCGTATTTGTGGGCGGAGCTTTCTCAGGCGCAGGTGTTACTTGGAGAGCAGGTTTCCCATCAGCCACTGCAACCCCCTCCCCCTCCCCAGAGCTTCGCAAAACGATGCAGGATCCACCCTTGCAGCGGTTCCATCGGGATTCAACATGAGAAATCAACCCACACGTGAACCGGAAGCCCAGACCTGTCTCCCGTCGGAGGAACTGCAGCGGGTCAAACAGCACTCTGTCCTCAGAAGCCCGGGGCTCAAGCAACAGAGGATGCAAAAAGCCCCCGGGGCCTCCTTAAGGGAGACCGGAGACCCCCCCCCCCCCCCCGCAACCTATCAACTAATGAGAAATTAAAATGCCTTCCAGCAGGACCTTTAAAAGCTCAGAAGGGGAAATTTCTGCAGGAAAAGTCTTTGCTGTTCAAGATGCTTGCAAAAGATAGCGCAGCCTTCAGCCTCCAGGGCCCCAGGATTCGCGGAATCTTTGATCCTCTAAATTTAGCTGTTTTCATAAACATTTCCGACAGCAGGCTAATTTTTATTCCCCAGGGAACCCTGCGCAATCAGAGAGCAAGTCGGGGAAGAATGTCAACTTTTAAGAAATATCTAGAGCCTCGCCAAGACGAAGAGGCAGATACCAGCTAAGTCGACCGTCTTCAAATCTGCGCGATTACTCACTGCCCTTGGAGAGAAGCAGAAGATTTTATTATGTGCTGCTGATCATGCAGCGAATGAAGTCTGAACCAGGGGGAGAGGCACGGGGTCTGGCTTTGCCATGGAGTGAAGGCAAGAAGACACACACATGCCTACCTGGGATATGTGTGTGTGTGTGTGCACGCGTGCTCACATGTGCCAAGCATGTTTCTCCCAGGGCTACCATAAGACCTTTGCAGTGGACGGCGCCGCAGCTCACTAGGCTAATCCTCCGCCTTGCAGCGCCGGCACACCGGGTTCTAGTCCCGGTCGGGGCGCCGGATTCTGTCCTGGTTGCGCCTCTTCCAGTCCAGCTCTCTGCTGTGGCCCGGGAGTGCAGTGGAGGATGGCCCAAGTGCTTGGGCCCTGCACCCCATGGGAGACCAGGAGAAGCACCTGGCTCCTGGCCTCGGATCAGTGCGGTGGGCCGGCCACGGCGGCCATTGGAGGGTGAACCAACGGCAAAGGAAGACCTTTCTCTCTGTCTCTCTCACTGTCCACTCTGCCTGTCAAAAAAAAAAAAAAAAAAAAAGACCTTTGCAGACCCTAGACATGGCAAAGATTGTGGCCACCCACCCTCACTCCCAGAATGTGTGGGTGAGAATGAAATCTGACAACATCAAAGTATAGGGACAGGCATCCGACGCACGGTGAAGCTGCGAGCACACCAGCGTTCCATGTCAGTGTCAGGGTGAGTCCTGGCTCCACTGCCCATCCCAGCTTCCTGCTAACGCACACCCTGGAGGCAGCAGGTGATAGCCCAAGTATCTGGGTTCCTATCACCCACACGGGGGACCCAGACTGAGTTCCCAAGTTCCCAACTTCAGCCTGGCTCAGCCCAGTCTGGCTGGTTCTCTCTCTCTCTCTCTCTCTCTGTTTTTCCATGCAATGCCATCTTTCCCACTGACATCAGGGAAAATGGACTATGGGCAGGGGTGCAGCAGCCACCACAGAAGAACTGAAGTGGGAGGAGATGGCCTGCATGAGCCCCAGCAGGGTGCTTTCCCACCTGAGACACGATCGTCCACCCCAGCCTTGCGAGGACAGCTCAGCCGCGCCGAGGGGCAGCCGGCTAAGAGCGCCTCTCCTGCCAGTTCCCGTGTGGGGTCAGGGAGGAGCACAGGGCAGTCGGCCTCTCCTGACCCACCTAATGAGGCCTGAAGCTTGAAGGAATATGGCTGGACTTGGTCGGGGAGGGGAAGCCAGCAAATCATGGGGACCGGAGCATCGGGGCAGGGGGAGACGACAGAGCACAAGACAGGGGTCTCTGAAGGGTCCAAGTTCAATGAAACATCTCTTTACACACTCACCTCTGCAGACACAGAGACCCACTCAACTCCAAAGGCAATTCTGTGTGTGTCCTACTGTGTGCCTCAGTCAACTCAGCTCCACAGATGGGCAGTGTGTCCATCCTACTGCGTGCTTCAACCAACTCAGCCACAGATGCATGCTGTGTGTGTTCCATGTGCCAGGTTTTGTTCTGAACAGTAGCTGTGAGGATCCCACAAAGTCCAAGCCTTCCAGGAGATCATGGCTTAGCAAAGGAAGCAGGACCTGGATAAACCATCAGGGAACAAATGTGCACACTGTTTCCTGTTAAGCCTATATGATAAGCCCCTTGAAGACAGAGTAGCTAAGTTTGAGGCAATTCAAGGGTCTCAAAAATGGCCTCTCTAGGGGACCGGTGCTGTGGCATAGTGGGCTAAAGCCTCTGCCTGCAGTGCCGGCATCCCACATGGGCGCTGGTTTGAGTCCCAGCCGCTCCTCTTCTGATCCAGCTCTCTGCTGTGGCCTGGGAAAGCAGTGGAAGATGGCCCAAGTCCTTGGGCCCCTGCACCTGTGTAGAAGACCCAAAAGAAGCTCCTGGCTTCAGATCAGCTCAGCTCAGCTCTGGCTGTTGCAGTCATTTGGGGAGTGTACCCAGTGGATGGAAGACCTCTCTGTCTCTCCCTCTCTCTGTCTATAACTCTACCTCTCAAATAAATAAATAAACCTTTAAAAAAAAAAGTCTGGAAGCAGACAGCAGTCATGGCTGCACAACACTTTGAAAGTACTTAGCTTAGTACTTAGTACTCTAGCACCCAGAGGGCAGCATGCACTAAGCTGACAATCATATGGCTTGAAGATGCTGAGGTGGTCCTGGGGGCGGGGCTGCCAGCCCAGCTCCCCAGTGGGAGGGTGAGAAGGAGAGGGGGCATCTACTGGGGGCTGAATTGGACCCCCCACCCGCAACTCGCACACTGAGGCCTCCCCCCCCAGTACTGCAGAGAACAGCTGCATTTGGATAGCGGCTTTTCACAGCACAGCGGTCAGGATGGAAAGGCAGGGGGCCCCGACCCAGCGGGATCGGAGTCCGTGCACAAAGCAGACGTTCAGACACAGAGAGACCGCAGGACGTGAGTGCAGAGACGGCCGCGTGGACAGGCAATGAGGCAGCTGCCAACCGCAGTCCAGAGGCCTCCGGCAAAGGCAGCTCTGCCGGCACCTTGAGCCTGGACCCCCGCCTCCAGGCAGTGAGACAATAAACTTAGCATCGCCTCCTTCCTGTCCGCCTCCTGCAGAAGGCACCTGCCACATCCCCTGTGGGTCGGAGCAGCCTCAGCACCCACCCCCACCTGCTACGGAGTGAGCTGGAGCCAAACATCGGCGAGGACCTCTGTGGTCCCCTGCGAGGCCGCGCTGCCCTCCACTCTTCAGAGACGGAGACCCGGGCTCCGCGTCCCACCGGCTCTGTCCCGCGCTCCATCCCACCTTTGCCCTCCTCCAGCCTGATCCTGAGTGCCCACTCAGCCTCCCTGGAGCCCAGGTTTGACACTGGGCAGCATCTTGCAAGCTGGGGCTGTGGCGGAGGCGTCTCCTCCTTCTCCTCCTCCTCCTCCCCCTCCCCCTCCCCCTCCCCCTCCCCCTCCTCCTCTCACTCCCAGGTCCTACTCAGTGCTGCTAGGGCCTCCTGGTCCTCGCCGTGTCATCAAGGGACTCAGGGACCTCTGGATGCCCTCGCATCACTCAGCACCTCTTGCAAAGCGCCCTTCCTTCCGGAAGGAGCGGTTCCTGGAGCCGAGAGCCCAGGTCTCCTCTCTGCCGGTCGGCGTGCCCCTCGCACCCACACAAAACCCGACACCCAGGCCGGGCGTGACAGACACTGAGTGATCTCATTTGCAGACAGGAGGCAGGCGCTGGTGCCGCAGGTGCGATGCCACATGAGGCACCTGCATCCCGTGTCAGAGGGCCTGGGTCTCCATTCCAGCTTCCTGCTAGTGCACATCCTGGCTCAGGTGTCTGGCACCCACGAGGGAGACCCAGCTGGAACTCTTGGCTCTTGGCTTTGGCCTGGCACAGCCCAGCCCTGGCTTTATGGGCATCTGGGGAGTGAGTGACCCAGCAGAGGGGACGTCTCTGTCTCTCTGCCTTTCAAAGGAAGCATTGAAACCTGAAATGTTAGAAATCATCGCAGGCTTCCTCTAACAGCCACGCGCACCCTTCCAAGGTGGCACTGGAGAGTCAAGTGCTACACTTCGGGCCTTGCTGAGCACAGTCTCTCATCAGAGAAGAGGGCGGAGGGCTGGGGACCCCAGAGCCCTTCCTGATTGAATCCAGAAACCAAGTCCACCAGGTGAGAATCACCCCGGGCTGCACCCCTGAATCATCACAGCCTCAGCCTTAGGTGAACCTGACTTCCCAAATGCACACATCACACTGCGACAGAGGACATCCCCGGGAAGGCTGTGTCCCAGCCAGCAGTCTGCAGGGCTCCTGGCCCCGTGACTGCTGTTACAAGGCACGGCCTGTTTCCACCACCTTCCTCATTTTTTCCTTTTTATTTGCAACCTTTACCGTGAAATAGCTTTACTTCTGGACAATGCAGCTGAACCTGCCCACAGGGCTAGGAGCCAGGTCTACTCACAAATTGAAAGCTTTCAAGTTGAAATGATGTCGCCTGAGGCAAAGAGACAGAGGGAGCTGCTTTGCAGGGGTTCTGGTCATTGCCAAGACTCTCCCAGACCCCCTGGCGGCAGAAGAGGACTGGGGGGGGGGGGGGGGAGGGACACCTGGGACCAGGGGGAGGGGCAGACCCAAGATTGACTGACAGCTCCACTCCTGCAAGCTGTGTGGCCTTGGAGAAATCCCCTCCCTTTGCCGACCCTCCTTATCTTTTCCGTCTGAATTTCATTTTTGCATTTGTAAAATAGAAGTCTTCTATGTGTTGCAGCTTTATCTCGCAGAGAGCTGTGAAATTCAAAGGAGGCCAGTGGTTAGAGGCTCTGCTCTGCAGAGGGGAGAACGCAGCAGGAAAGAGCCCAGGAGCTGGGGTCCAGCCTCCTGCCCCAGGTGGGGTGGGGGGGTCGAGCCCGAGGGAGGAGTCACCACCTCCTTTCAGGCTTCTGTTTCCATAACTTCAAATGCACAGACTGAATGAACCTTCTCCAGAGTGCTTGTCACCTTAGAGTCAGGACACCCCAAATGCAAGGCCTCGCTGTCGGAACACTTGGAGCAGGAAGCACCTACACTGGGCTGCCTCCTCCAGGAAGCCCCCGCTCCTTCCAGCTGCAGCCTGCTCCTGACAATCACAGCTTCACATTACTGCACGGTGCATGCAGCCCACACAGCCGTAGCAGGAAAGATCCACTCGCTGTCTAACCACGGTCCATCTGCAGCCAACTCCACGCCAGCCAGGACCTGTGGTTCCTCAGGCAGACCCCAGCGTCCACCGCCAAGGATTCTGACTCAGCGGGGGGCTGCTTTGTTCCCTGCCTCTCTTTCCCGCAGCCCCAAACCCAGCGACTTACAGCGACACAAGTGTGTTCTCCCTGGGTTCGGGGGCCAGAAGCCTGAAACCAGAGACTTGCTCCCTGAAGGCCCTGGGGGACCGGGTTCCTGCCCCTTCCAGCTTCCAGTGGCTGGCGGCCGTCCTGCCACTGTGCCCATCCCCCTGCGTCTGTCTGCTCCTCTTCTGCCCTCACCGGCCAGTGCGTCCAGGCCCTACCTGGGTGATCCTCAAGGACGCGGACAAAGACCCCCCCCTAGTAAGGGGACTGGGGTGTGGTCACAGATGCATTGAAGTCCATGGCACCCCCTATCGTCAGATGCTTTGGCAATGTCAGAAGACTTTTTTCCGAGCCACCGGGTGTTCACAATGCTCTCTCACAGTGTTGCGGTCAGTTATAGTCGGACAAGGCAGTGAAGAGAGAGAGCACCCAGCATCTACCAACAAGAACACCTGACTTCCACGTAAGAGGGCACCAAATCTTCATAATGAAACTGCACTTCTGCGAGCCAGTACCCCGTCTCTACGATCTGTCTCCCCTGCTTCCTAGTTTTGTGACTGTGAACAGGTTACCCCATCCGAGCCTCAGTCTCTTCATCTTTGAAATGGGCTTCCTCTTACTCTTCCCCACCAACAAGGCCGATGTGAAGAATCAATTGGCTCCTACCCATAACGCCCCTTGTCCAGCACACGGCAAAGACTCCCTGAATGTTAGCAAACCTTGTGCTTATCCGCAAAGGACCAGTAACCCACTTCATACCGCACCAAGTCTCACGACACAAGACAGACAAGTGCAGCATTCTGTGGCCTCAGTCCCTTCTGTCTTCCCAAGACGAATGTTGTCCTGGAGCGTCAGCCAGTGTGAGCCGTTTGCAGGCACAGTTCTCAGCCCGTGCTCCTCAGCTGGGCTCTCGCCAGCTAAAGACCATCCATCTAACCAGTGAATCGCCCCAGCCCCTGTCTGTTGTCTGCTGACAAACGAAGGCCGAGTTTCTGGCGAGCCCCGGTGAGCTCGGTGGAAGATGGAAAGCAGTCTGTCCCTGAGGTGATGGCCTTGAGGCTGGAGAGAACTCTGACATTTGCTCCCACTGTCACAGCCCTCGAGACACAATGAGGACACACGCACACGGGGCGGCTGCAAACCGTGCCGCTCCTTTAGATGGCCGGCAATTAGCTGTCTAATCAGGGAAAATGATTGTCCTGGCCTCGCCAGCCTGAATCTCTCATCTGCCTCAGCCCCTGTGGACGCTGCCCGGGGCGGCAGCCGGAGCTCTGGCTTTGGTGTGGCAAAAGGCAGCAAGCGGGTGGATAGGCGGGGAGCCCCGGGCTGAGCTTGTAGCTTTCGATCAAAGTCCAGCCCCGGGTGGGGAGGGCTCTGCCTGCTCCCCTGCAGATCCAAGGCTGCACTGCAAAAACTCCAAACCCCAGGCCACTGTTGTGGTGCAGCAGGTGAGGCCGCCGCCTGCTACACTGCATCCCACGTGGGTGCAGGTTCAAGTCTCGGCTGTTCCACTTCCTGTCCAGCTCCCTGCGGATGCGCCTGGGAAAGCAGCAGAAGATGGCCCGAGTGCTTGGGCCTCTGTCCCCATGTGGGAGAGCCCGGGCCATTGTGGCCATCTGGGGAGTAAACCAGCACATGGAAGATCCCTCTCTGTCTCTCTCTGCTTTTCAAATAAATACAACAAATCTTAAAAAAAAAAAAAAAAGCTTTAAAAATAGCGTGCAGGAAAGATATTTTTAAAGGGGTTAAAGCTAAATATTTTCACTGGTGAATCCTCTTACCTGGGGTTTGGCACTGGAAAGAATGAGAATCCCGGTTTGAGCAAAGGCTTTGGACAACGTCAGATGTTCTGTCTACCCAGCCACGGGAACCGGCCTGGTTGTCTGGGCAGATCCGACACCAGCAGCTCTGCTTCCTGACAGGTTGATAAGAGAAGCCAGGAAATCATCTGCCCCCTTCTTCCCAAAATTCCTAGGAGTTTGTAGGTTTTATTTTTTCAGGTTTATTTATTTTTATTTGAAAGGCAAAGTTAGAGAGAGAGAGAGGCAGAGAGAGGTCTTCCATTTACTGATTCACCCCCCAAATGGCTGCAATGGCCAGGGCTGAGCCAGACTGAAGCCAGGAGCCTAGAACTCCATCTGAGTCTCCCACACGGATGCAGGGGCCCAAGGACTTGGCCATCTTCTGCTGCTTTCCCAGGTGCATCAGCAGGGAGCTGGATCAGAAGTGGAGCAGCCGGGAATTGAACCAGTGCCCATAAGGAATGGCAGCACTGTAGATGGAGGCTTCACTTGCTATGCCCCAGCGCTGCCCCCCCCCCACAAGTTTTTACTTAACTTAGAGACCAGAGGTCTGAGCAGCAGGCAGAACCCAGTTCCACTAGGACATCCCAGCTGCAACCCTAATTATGGATGCAATCCACCACCTTCCATGTGCTCTCCCCAGCACTCAGTCTTCCTGCCTCTGAAATGGGCAGATTGTCCCAAGGAACTCTGAGCCGACCCCTGGGGAGCACCCCCACGCCACTCAGCTTCTAGGAGACGGTTAGCATCAGCCCTCGGCACCTGGGAAGAGATCACCGGGCAGATTGATTTCCTTGCCCCCGCAGTCCCCTGTCTTTAGGTTTTGTCTGTTCAGCCTTGCACGTTTAAATTTACTCTCTCCAAAGCTTGAGACTGACTGGGGAAGACAGAAAAGCACAAAAAGAAGTCTGTGTGCTGGCATCCAGGCCTCAAACCATCCTGCCTTTAGGGTTCAGCTCCGCGATGGTGCAAAAGGAAGCCGTGGTTGGGGTGGGCGGTGCTGCGGCACAGTGGGTGAAGCCAAGCTTGCAGCACTGGCATCTTGTGTCTGAGCAGGGCCTCCAGGCCTGGCTGCCCCTTTCCAGGCCAGCTCCCTGACAAGGCACCTGGGAAAACAGCGAAAGACGGCTGGAGTGCTTGGGCCCTGCCACCCATGGAAGGGTTCCTGGCTCCTGGCTTCAGCCTGGCCAGCCCTGGCCATTGTGGGAGGATGAAAGCTCTCTCTCTGTCTGTCTCTCCATATGTCCCTCTCTTTCTGTCACTCTGCCTTTCAAATAAATAAAGTAATAGGAAGGAAGGGAGAGAGGGAGGGAGGGAGAGAGGGAGGGAGGGAGGGAGGGAGGGAGAGAGGAAAGAAGGAAGAGGGAGGGAGGGAAGGAGGAAGAGGGAGGGAGGGAAGGAGGAAGACTGTCTGGCGCTGTGGTGTAACAGATAAAGCTGCTGCCTGTGGCGCCAGCATCCCCTATGGCACTGGTTTGAATCCTGGCTGCTCCACTTCCAACCCAGCTCCCTGCTAAAGGAAAGCAGTACAAGATGGCCCAAGTGCTTGGGCCCCTGCACCCATGTGGGAGACCTGGGAGACCTGGCTTCATCCTGGCCCAGTGCAGCTGTTGCAGCCATTTGGAGAATGAATCAGAAGACAGAAGATCTCTCTCTCTCTCTCTCTCTCTCTGTCTCTCTCTCTCTCCCCCCTCTCTTTCCTTTCCTCCCTCCCTCCATCCTCAGTAATTCATCCTTTTAAATAAATAATCTTAAAACAAAAAAAAAGGCAGGCAGACAGGCTACCCGGTGTTGAAGGCCTCTGAAGGCTGAGGCCCTGCTAACAGATGTCTCTCACGGTCAAGATTAAATGACATTTAGTGCACAACAAAGCACCTCGCACAGGATCCGGCACTGGTGGTGGGAATACGTTTTGGATTTGAATCTCAATCCTGCATTTCCTTTATTCCCTGGAAAACTGTGGAGGAGACCGTGGCTGTCCCCCCGCCCCCGACACTGTCCTTCCAAGCCGGGTTTTCCTATGGTTATCCCTGTGCACGACCCAGTCTCACGTCCTCTGTCCCCTGGGGTAGGGTCTACCATCAGCAGGAGAGCAAGTACCGCCACACCACTGCTGAGCCCACGTGAGGGGTGGGGCGGGGGCTCTGTGTGCACAGGAAGCGACACCTGGCAAGCACGAGTCGCTAGTGCCAGCCTCCTGGCCAGCAGGGCCTGGCCAGACCCTCCTGTCCTGGTCCTGGTTGCTCATCAGCTAACATCTGAGTGTCCTTGATGGGCCGGCTGTGGCCATTGACCAACCAGCCACTAGAATTCCTTACAGCGTGAGGGGCGTGCCATCCTTACCGCCAGGCCTGTCTGCTCTGGGAGGAAACAGAAGATCAGACGGGAGGAAGCCATCAGGATTAGGTGGGGTCATGGTGGGAGAGGGGGAGGGGGAGAGGGAAGGAAGGAGAGAGAGAGAGAGAGAGAGAGAGAGAGAGAGAGATTGGATTGCTGTTTGCCCCGTGAGCACACAGAGAGGCAGCGGCCACCCACAAGTCAGAAAGAAAGTCCTCACTGGGATCCGAACTGGCCGGCACCTGGATCCTGGCTTCCAGCTTCGAGAACTGGGAGCAGTAAGGGCCTGGTCTTTAAGGCGCCCCGAGCTGTCTCCAGACACTGAGAAAACAGATCGACGCTCCCTGGTTCACAGCTTCATCACCTACCAGTGCCAACAAAGCCAGTCCCTGCCTCGTAGGACCACTGTGGGCGATGTGGTGGAAGGAGGCTCAGCACCAGCTGGGCTGCAGGAAGCTCTCAATCAATAAACCTTAGATCGGAAAACAAGCTGACGCTGTGTCTGAAGTGACGCTGTGTCATCACTTTCGGGGACCGGCGCATTGAAAGTTTTCATTTAATCGGTTTGCCCACCTGGGAGCTGAGAAATCTATCGAATGATTATCATTGTTCACGGTGGATGGGAGGATGCAGGGGAGGGCAGAGAGGAGGTAGGGCTCGGAACATGGAGAAACACAGCACGGGGCTGGGGGCGTGGGGGCACCGCCTGGCCGCCTGGAATTAGGGGTTCAAGAGAGCTCTGGGCTGGAGAGGGGAGACTGACCTCACACAACTAAAGCACTTCTTCTTTATTTTATCTTTTTTTTAAGATTTTATTTATTTGAAAGACAGAGTTACAGAGAGAGGTAGAGACACAGAGAGAGAGGTCTTCCATCTGCTGGTTCACTCCCCAGATGGCTCCAATAGCTGGAGCTGCGATCGGAAGCCAGGAGCCAGGAGCTTCTTCCTGGTCTCCCACTTGGTGCAGGGGCCCAAGGACTCAGGCCATCTTCTACTGCTTTCCCAGGCCACAGCAGAGAGCTGGATCAGAAGAGGAGCAGCCAGGACTTGAACTGGTACCCATATGGGATGCTGGCGTGTCAGGCCTGGGCGTTAACCCACTGCGGCACAACGCCGGCCCCCACTTCTTCTCCAGTTCTGGAAATCGCCCACGCCACATCCTGCTCCCCCTGGGTTAAAAAGGAGCCGTGGGGAAGAACCAGAGTGTGGCCCCAGAGGGAGCTGGGTACACAAGAGCGCCCCCAGCAGCTGAAACCCCGCACACTCGGTCACCCCTGCGTGCTGCATACAACCCGGCAAACAACCCCTGATCTGAGGGCACAGGTCACCGGCCTGGCTGCTGTGTGCTGGGATTGCAGGAGGGGTCCCACCATGTGTCATACATGATCCTGATGGGTGTTCATGCAAAGCGTCACGCAGCAAGACAGGAAGCAGGTGCAGGAGGATTCCATGGTTTCCCAAGGTCACAGAGCAATTCCAGCATCCCATGCAGGCCCTGGTTCAAGTCCCAGCTGCTCCACTGTGATCCAGTTCTCTGCTTGTGCACCTGGGAAAAGCAGTGGAAGCTGGCCCAGGTGCTTGGGTCCCTGCCACCCACATGAGAGACCCCGATGAAGCTCCTGGTTCCTGGCTCTGCCCTGAACCAGTGCTGCTCATCACAGCCATCTGGGGAGTGAACCAGTGGGTGGAAGATCTCTCTGTCTCTCCCTCTCTCTCTATAACTCTTCCAAATAAATAAAACTTAAAAAAAAAAAAAAAAGCCCACTCTCCTTTAAAAGGGCTCGTGTGGTTGTATCAGATCCACCCTCATAACCTCTGTTTGGCCCTACAGGGCCACATAACCACGGAGTGACACCTTAGCGTGGCCACAGTTCCCACACACTCTGGAAGGGGAGGGGTTATAGGATGCAGGGGTCCCCGGGAGTCGTTCCCAGGGCTCCACCTGGGAGCTGGCAGCCTCGGAGAGAACATAGCAGTGCTGCCGCCTCTGTCTTTGGGGCACTGGCTGCTCTCTGGGCCTCTAGAGCCCTGACTATGGCACCCGCCCCGCTGACGGAGCCCTGGTCGCAGAGTCCCACTCTGATTCTGCGTCTCAACGGAACGGCTGCTCGTGGGGCCGTGGGGCGTCATCCTGCTGGGCTGCAGGACAACCACAGTCCCCTCCGCCTGCTCCCTCCCTGCCTCCCTCCTCCTCTTTCCTCTCACCCACCTCCAGCTTCTTCGCCCCTGGGCCAAGGCAGTGAACAATGGGAGCAACCTAAAGACCCTGCCTGCATGGACTTCACAGTCATACCAGTGATCCACCCTTTCTCTGTCTAGGGCCAGGCAATAAACATCCTCACTTTTCCAGCACCTACAGCAACTCCCAACTGCCCCCATAGCATGAAAGCAGCCGTAGACGATGGCAGATGAGTGACTGTGGCTGAGTTCCAATAAAACTTTATTTATAAAAACAGTCGATGGGCCACACTGAATCTGAAGACCGTAGCTTGCCAATCCTTGGTCTAGGGGATAAGACTAAGTATACACGTTTACAAACATGAGCAAAGTCTTACAAGTTGTTATATGTCCTCTGAAGGCAGTTGGGTGATAAAGGAGGAAGGGTCTGGCCAGTAGGGGCAGTTAGTGCACAGGCCCTGAGGCCAGAACTTGGGGTGTCCCAGCAGAGAAGAGAGGCCAGGTCAGGGCCTGGGAAGGGACCACAATCAGGCAGGACGCCAGAGCCGGGCTGAGCAGGAGGTGTAAGCGTGAGTGACAGGATCCGATCTATAGAGTCCGAGAAAACCATGTTAGGAGAGGGCAATGCATTTTCCGCACCTGCCCACCTGAGCTGAAATGCTTTTCCCAAAGGGTGTAACGGAGCTCAAACCAGGGGCACCTGGAACCTTCGGGCATCCACCTCGAGGCAGACACTCGCTCGTGTCTAATAACAGATTCAAACACAGGACTAGAAGACGTAGGCATGGGGGGCGGGGGAGGAGAGACCATGGAGTGGTGTCAGCATCGCGTGCGTGCAGAGAACTCGGCTGCCTCCCTGCTGTGGACAACAGCTCTCCTCTCCACTCTGTGCCGACACACGCCATAGAGGAGCACTTACGGCGATCGAGCCAAAACAAGATGATTTAAGTCGACCTAAATGCCTCCCTCAGTCAATCACAAGTCCCTTCGTTGGTTGCATGTGCTATTTATAAAACAAAAATTTTCCTCTGAAAGCCAACAGCCATCAGTATGGACGAATTGTGATTTCAACAACCCCCGCTGAAGCTCTTCAGAACTGGGGAGACTGTAGTTATCCACGCTCTGGTCCATGACAATGGTGTCTGCTCCTGTATGCACCTTGGATTTGCTCCTGGGCGGGTGCCATCCTGAAGCCCAGTGACTCATGGGACCTGCCTCCTCCGAGCTCTCCTGAGCTATGGAGCCCCCCCCCGCCCCCGTAGCAGGTGGCTTTTCATGAATGTCCGTTACACAGTCCCCTTGTCTCCCAACCCTCTGAGCTTCTGCAGGTCTCAGGTGTCTTCTGTCTCTTCCTGATCGTGCCCTGTGGCCCCCAGTGTAAGGATGGGATTATAAACAGGAGTTGCTGCCTAGTTTATCCTGAGTCCAGACGGCTCAGAGCCCTCTATACACACTTGTGCTATGGAGAGCCTGGAAGGCCAGCAGCCCACCATCCACAGCAGCACACCTGGGAGTGACCACACACACAGGAATACTGCCCAGGTACAGGAAGCAGAAAGTGAAAGTTGAGTTTGTGCCTGGCTCCAAAGGACACTCTTGGAGGGGCACCTGGAGGGCAAACGACGTGTCACCCCAGACACCTGGGCAGAGTCTCAGCCGAGGCCAGAAATGCCAGGCTGTGCCCTCCTTCCGCACCTGGGTGACCCTTGCCCTCTGGACTCCCCACGTGAGCTGAAGCCAAGACTCTGCCCATGGTTCTCAGGAGCTCTCTTTGTGCAAGGCACGGAACTGGGCCCTGGAAGTCAATGAAGAGTGTATGGTCTAAAAAAGGGAGACCAAGGCCAAGAGCACGGCAGAGACACACAGATGCCACCAGATGCCAGGCTCCCAAGTGTCCACTCTGCCCAGGGACACTGGAGACACATAGGCACAGCCAGAGTCCAGTCGCCAGTGCCAACTCTGCACTCATGGTTTGGGAGAGCAGAGGGCCCACCAACCCTCCCAGCAGACTTTGCTTCTTAAAGCCAGGACATCACAGCTTGGAAGGGGAATGGATGAGAACACATGGTAGCCCTCGGTGAGACAGTGGCGAGTGACAGCTCCTCCCCCATCCCAATGCACCAGGCTTGCCCTTGGCACCGGAGGTCACAGGGCGCCCAGCATGTGCTGGCTGTGTTAAGTTCATGGGTGTGGCAGATCAGCAGCACACGTTCCAGGGGAGGGGACCCAAGGGCAGAGAGGAGTCTCCCTGGCTTACCTGCCGTGGGGACCTCCATACAGTGAGCTCAGACCCAGCCCGACTGCTAGGGTTAGTTATGGTTACAGTGTCCTCCAAGGGTCCATTGTGATTGGAGGCGTGGTCCCCAGGTGGCCGTCTGGGGAGGTTGGCCTTGTGGGAGTTCCTTATGTCTTTGGGAAAAGGTCTTAAGAGACTCCGCCCCTTTGCTCCAGGTTCCAGATGTAATTAATCTCATGCTCCCTTAAGCTCTCCTGTCACTGCTGTCCACACCATGAGATGATGTCCTTGCCACCAAGCCTACAACCTGCTCTTTTTTTTTTTTTTTACAGGCAAAGTGGACAGGGAGAGAGAGAGAAAGAGAGAGAGAGAAAGGTACTTTCCTTTGCCGTTGGTTCACCCCCCCCCCCAATGGCCGCTGTGGCCAGCGCACTGCGGCTGGCGCACCGCGCTGATCCGATGGCAGGAGCCAGGTGCTTCTCCTGGTCTCCCATGGAGTGCAGGGCCCAAGCACTTGGGCCATCCTCCACTGCACTCCTGGGCCACAGCAGAGAGCTGGCCTGGAAGAGGGGCAACCGGGACAGAATCCGGCGCCCCGACCGGGACTAGAACCCAGTGTGCCGGTGCCACTAGGCGGAGGATTAGCCTATTGAGCCGCAGCGCCAGCCTACCCTGCTCTTAAGAATCTGAAACTCTAGGACTGAGAGCTACATAGCCTGTGCCAGCTATCTCATTACAGTGACGAGAGCTGACTGATGCACTGAACTTGGCTCAGAAGCCGCGGTCAGACAAGGCATCAGGGCTTCAGATCCCGGAGGGTGTCAGGCTTGGGCATTTGGGGCAGAAGTTGGAATCTAAGCAAAGGGACCGGGAACACCAGGTGTGGGGTGCAGAAGTAATGCAGGTGCATGGACCTAGAGATCCATCTGCTCTGTGAGGGCACAGACAGGGATGGCGTTGGCCCACAGAGGTTCCTGGACAAGGTGTGGAAGTGGCACCCAAGGGGCATGGCTTGGAAGGAGACAACCCCTTTGTAAATAGAAAAAGGAACCCTCTCCTTTGGTCCCTGCGCATGCTCTGTCCTCCCAGCTCAGAGGGTAAGGCGCAGGCTGGACTACAGCCCACGTTTGTCCTTTGGCCGAGGGCACCGATGCAAAGCCCGCCGGGTCCCTGGAGCACCCCCTTATCTCCAACACTTCATCAATACCTGGAGAAGAGCAGGCCCTCAGCAGCTGCCTGTGCTGTGCCTGGATCCTGGGTGCACCCTTCCCCGCCCCCAGCAGCACTCGCACCTCAGGGAAGCCAGGAAGCAGCGGGGCCCTCTGCTGTGCTCCTTAGCGCACTTAGAGCCATGCTGCACGGCGGAAATATTCACGAGTCTAGTAGGCTTCCTGGAAGTAAAGGGGCAGGCGTCTGGCTTAGCGGCTAGATGCTCCTGAATCTGCCCGCGTCCTGTGTCAGGGTGCCTGGGCTCGAATCCTGGCTCCAGCTCCCGGCTCCAGTTTCTTGCCAGTGCAGACCCCGGGAGGCGGTGGTGATGGCTCAGGCAGCTGGGTTCTTGCCACCCACGTAGGAAACCTGGTTTTAGTTCTCAGCTCCCAGAACGAACCTGGCCTGCATCTGGGGAGTGAAACAGCAAACGAGAACTCTCCTTGTTTGTCCATGTCTCTGCCTCTTAGATAAATTGTTGAAAAAAGTGAAATTCATTTTAATTATATATTATTATATAACCCAACATACCCCAAATATTAATGGCATCATTTTATCATGTGACGTAGTCAGTATGAAATCCATGAGTGAGATAGTTCACATTCTGAAGCTTAGATCTAGGGTGCTTTTTCACAAGAAAGCACAGTGTGGGTTGGCCACGTTTCAGGTGTTCCGCAGCCTGCAGGAACTCGTGGCTATGATACATGAGGTGGCAGAACCAGCCCGTGAGCTCTTCTCATCATGGAAATAAAATCTCCTGTAACAGATGGATCAGGACTGCTACTGTGGTTCAAGGGGTTAATCTGCCACTTACAACGCCAGCATCCCATGTCAGAGAACCAGTTTGAGTCCCCCAGCGGCTCCATTTCCTATCCAGCTCCCTACAAATGCACCTGGGAAGGCAGTGGAAGATGGCCCAGGTGCTTGGGCCCCTGCCACCCCCATGGGAGACCCAGAGGGAGTTCCTGGCTCCTGGTTTTGGCCTGGCCCAGCACAGGCTATCAAAATCATTTGGGTAGTGAATCAGTGGATGAATGATCTCTCTCTGCCACTCTGCCTTTCAAATAAATTAAAAAAAATTAAAGAAATGGATGAACATGCAACAGAGGTCCACAAAATAGGAAAACAGTCGGATAATAAGAGTGTCTAGCTCATCATTGCTCGAAGTTGTGTGAGTTGCACTCAGACAGACTCGAAGGGGCCTGGTGCACATTAGGATTCACGATGCCCACCGCCAAGTGCAATTTGAGTCCGAGTCCCTGTGAGTGAGATGTGGCTGCACACTCATGTGTCTTGTGGGACGTGGTATCCAAAAGTGAGTGCTGAAGGCTAGGGAAGGGCTTAAGTGATCCCCCAGGCCCCCACCCCCGAGGTTTGCAGGGGAAGAGAAACAGGACGCACGGCTAAAGAGGAGGGGACCTAAGAGCCGAGGAGTGGCCGGCGTCGCGGCTCAATAGGCTAATCCTCCGCCTGCAGCACCGGCACACTGGGTTCTAGTCCCGGTCACCCCTCTTCCTGTCTAGCTCCCTGCTGTGGCCCAGGAAAGCGGTGGAGGATGGCCCAAGTGCTTAGGCCCTGCACCCACATGGGAGACCAGGAGAAGCACCTGCCTCCTGGCTGCGGCGGCCATTGGAGGGTGAACCAACGGCAACAGGAAGACCTTTCTCTTTGTCTCTCTCTCTCACTGTCCACTCTGCCTGTCAATAAAAAAAAAAAAAAAAAGCTGAGGAGCCAGGAACAACCACCCTGCTAACGACACGCATTCTTCAAAAACAGTGCATTTGCACAGCGCCATGGATGCAATGAAAAAGATTTGCTTTCTCCCTGCCTGTCAAGCCACTTATTAATCATAACATATTATTGCCCCGCTCGTTCAATATGTGGAGTGCAGCACCGGGAGCCGGCTGAGAGCAGAGCCGAAGGGAACAAAATTGGATGGCAAGAAAAGAGCAAAATTAACATAGGCTAAAGAGAAGGAGCGGAAAAAACCCTCCATCCTCTTAGAACAGATTTTCACAGCTCTCCGAAAAAGGGAAGCTTAAATAGAATCTTAGTGCAGCGGCTACGTTATGCGTCAATCTCTTCAATGCGAGCGGCATTTTGAGGAGAGGGCTCCGAGCAAGAAAGGTCTGGGCTGCGTGGGATCCGTCTGCCCACCGTCTTCCCCACCAGCTGCCAATCAGAGTGCTCCCCACCAGGTTCACACTGGGCTGAACAGAGAGCAAATCCAAGCTAGGTTCCGCAACGGAAGGGAGGAGAAATGGTACCACCATGTGGAGAAGGAAGGGCGAGGGTCGACATCACTCCACCAGGGAGAAGGTGACCAGTCCAGGGAGGCACCTCCTGCAACTTCAAAAGAGACTGGGGGCCGGCGCCGCGGCTCACTAGGCTAATCCTCCATCTGCGGCGCCGGCACCCCGGGTTCTAGTCCCGGTCAGGGCGCTGGATTCTGTCCCGGATGCTCCTCTTCCAGTCCAGCTCTCTGCTGTGGCCCGGGAGTGCAGTGGAAGATGGCCCAAATCCTTGGGTCCTGCACCCGCATGGGAGACCAGGAGGAAGCACCTGGCTCCTGGCTTCAGATCCAACTATAGCGGCCATCTGGGGGGTGAACAACGGAAGGAAGACCTTTCTCTCTGTCTCTGTCTCTCTCTCTCACTGTCTAACTGCCTGTCAAAAAAAAAAAAAAAATGGCTGGGGAACCAACAGGAGAAGTGAAAAGTTCTGATGCACAACCCCCGGGTAAACGCACAAGTCCTCGAGAAGTGGGTCCACGCACGCCGCGGCTCAAGAGCCACGCTGGAAGGGGAGGAGCTGGTTTCCAGAGCATTTCAGGCTTTGAAACAGACACAGGGATGGCCATCGCACTAAAGTCCCTGCGCCCCCCACTGTGGGTTCCTCCCCACGAAGATGAACGGGGGACACCTGGCCAACACCGGGCTTGACGCTGTCCTCCCATCCAGTCCCTTGCACTTTTAAATAATCCTGTGCAACCTTGGGTACCCAGTTTCCCAGCATCACTGGCACTGAGACGCCTCCATTAGGGGGCCTCATCCTCTCAGCACTTAGGGACTCTGGTCCCTAAGTCTAGGCCCCCCGCAGTCCTCCCTCAGCCTGCCTGTTCCCAGCCCTGGTTGTGAGACACTCGTGTCTGACTTTTCTAAGCATCTTCAACTCCTGTGGCACAGGCGGCACCAAGCCAGCCGTGATGGAATTAGAAATATGTTGGGGTTGGCACACGCAGAGCTGTGTGTTCTCCTTCCTGCCAAGGATGGAAGATGATTGACTGAATGGGAGCAGGAAATCAGCTTGCCAGATGAATCTAAAATGGGACATACGTGCTCGGTGGAGTGTTACCGTCGTGCTTCCAGAAGGGAACAAACAGGAGAGTCCACGCAGGTCCCAACGTGTGCTGAAGATAAAGGGTTACGTGGGGAACCTGTGAGACACGGGGAGCACAGAGAGCCAGATTCCACCCCCTGGGAACAGCTGGGCATTTCAGGAAGTGACATGACCAGGTCCACGCCCGGAGCATCCGTCGTGAGACGCACCACGATGAGTACTGGTGGCTCGCCTGCTCCATGCGAGGCACGGTGGTAGGACCTGAGGACATGATGCGAGCAGGACACAGTTCATCCTGCAGGGAGCACAGGACCCAGCGGGAAAGGCGTAATCCCCCACAGCCAGGGCTGTGACACTTCCCGGAGCTGGAGGTGAGCTCCCTGGGCTTGCAGGGACTGGAAACCACCTTCCCCAAGAAATGCCTTTCAGGCTGAGACCTGAAGATGAAGCCCATGGCAGGTGCGATTTGGGGGGGGGGGGGGGTTTCCAGGTCAGGGAAGGCAGCATCCCCGGGGACTGGAGACCATGACCACGGCAGACTTGCGAATATCACACGTTCTGATATGGCTAGAATGCAGGGCCATGGGAGGAAACAGCAGGAGATAAAGCAACAAAGCCACAGGGGCCTAGCCCAAAGGGCCATGGATGCCCAGCTAAGAAATGGGGACTTGAAGACCATCGGGAGCCCAGATGTAGCTTAAGCAGGGGTGAGCATTAGTCAACTGTGTGTTTCAGAAAGAATTTTCTGGCTGTGCTATGGATGGAGGCCAATGACCAAAGACAGACAGACTCTAAAATTCAGCAGAGAGCAGAGCCTAGAAATCTTGCCCCTCACTCAATAAATGAGGAAATGACAGCACACACAGAGAGAGAAATTACTCAAGAACACCAGAGGCGGTTAGGACGCCTCTAGGGATGCCCCATCCCGCATCGGAGCTTGAGTCCTGGCTCCACTCCCAACTCCAGCTTCCTGCTAATGCAGACCCTGGGGGGCAGCAGGTGAAGGCTCAAGTCCTTGGGTCCCTGCCACCCAAAGAGGAGACATGGATTGTGTTCCCAGCTCCTGTCTTCCACCTGGCCCCGCCCTGACCATGCCACCCAAATAAATAAAACAATGATAATTTTTAAATGAACATAAAGCACATCAGATCATTTTCTTGGATGAGGGTAGGCTGTGTTTATCCAGCTGTGGAGCCACCACATTCCTTTTCCCCACTTGGAAAAGTGGCCAGCCGGCACGGTTCCCCTGGGGCACCCGGCCCAGCATGCATGGCTCAGAGTGCATGGGCCATGATCCAGTTCAGAGGGGCTTCTACCTGCCCTGCCTCACAGGACCTGCACCCTGGCCTGCAGAAGGAGACGCATCCCTACAGCCCAGCCCCGCAAACAGCTGCAGCAATCAGCTGAGGCGGCCTTGAGTGCAAACCCAGCCAAGAATGGCAACACAGGGACAGGGAACCCCAGGCCGCGTGATGTTCTTCCCAAAGCCTCCTCAGTCCCCCAGCCATCAGTACAGGCTTGCATGGGGCTGAGAAAGCCTTTAAGGAGGCCTTCCTTCAGAATTAAAAATGAGGGAATGCCCAACATGGGAAGCAGTCCACACAGCAGACTCATAGAATGGTAATCGCTTTAAGTAACACTCTGACCTCAGAATCATCCCTTAAGGCATTCAGATCTGGCTGAAAAGCCCATGAGAGCATTTCAGGCATGGAAAGCCAAGACACTGTGTCAAAAAATATCCTACATGAAGGATCTCTGTGAGTGAGACCCCAGTGGGGCCATCGAAGGAGATACCTTTCTCTGAAGGGAGGAGAGAACTTCCACTTTGATTATGGCCTTGTCTAAATACTGATGGAGTTTGTGGTCACAAAAGGCTTCCATAGCATTGGCAGCTCATAGCAAGAGCCTCGGGTGATTACTGACATCATAAATAAGAGTGTCAATTGTTAAATCAACAACAGGAGTTACCATGCACTAACTCCCCATGTAGGACCTCTGTCCTTAATGAGTTGTACTATGAGAATTAACTGCAAAACTTGTTCTCAATTAGTATTTTATATGTTGTGGGGGGGTGCAAACTGTTGAAATGTTTACTTAGCATAGAGTTGGTCTTCTGTATATAAAGTTAAATTAAAAATGAATCTAAATGAAGAATAGGATGGAAGAGGGAGCAGAAGTGGGACAGGAAGTGGGGAAGGAGGGTGGGTATGGAAGGAAGAACCACTATATTCCTAAAGTTGTACCTATGCAATTTGTGTTCATTAAATAAAAGTTTTCTTTTTTTTTAAGAGGCCTTCCTTGAACAGGGAGTGATCTCCATGCAAGGAAACAAAGCAAAAGAGCTCTTGGGCACATAGAAATGGGCCAAACAGCTGGGACATGAACAGCTGGCTTGGGCAGGTCCCTCACTGCCCCTATCCCACCCCACCCTGGACCCAGAGGCTGAGTTAGGATGGAGTGGGGGCTGTCAGTGCTTGGAGGAAAGCTCTTAGATTTGGGAAGCATCAGCCCTCTCACTGGGCCTTCCCAAGTGGACCGGGGAGGGGGATTCTGCAATGAAGACAAGTACAGCCCTGCAACTGCCCTTGTGGGTACAAGGAGGGAGGCTTCACTGTTGAAAGCAAAAAGGAATGGGGGGGGGGATAGGCAGGCAGGGGGCAGGCAGGGGCAGGCAGGGGCAGGCAGGCAGAGGCAGGCGGGGGGGGCAGGCAAGGGCAGGCAGGCAGAGGCAGGCAGGGGCAGGCAGGCAGGGGCAGGCAGGCAGGGGCAGGCAGGGGGCAGGAAGGGGCAGGCAGGGGGAGGCAGGCAGGGGGAGGCAGGGGGCAGGCAGGGGCAGGCAGGGGGCAGGCAGGGGCAGGCAGGCAGGGCTGGCTGAGTGTGTAAGAGCATGTCAGAAGATCAGAGAGAAAAAGGGAATTAAAAGAACGTTGATTTCTGAAATTCATAAATTTTTCATAATACTTATTTTCTGTGAACTTTTTGAAGACCCCTCGCGTTCTCAGGAAAAATCGTGGAGAAGCGTTCGCTCTGTGTGCATGGACTGCACCTGCCAGACACAGAAGCCAGGGGGCGCCAGGGCCCAGGAGAGACCTGTATCTTCAGACATGGCCCCGCACTGTCCAGGACGCTGCTGAAGGGAGACCCTCTTGGGTTAACCGACTGGGCCAAAACGAAAACACCTCTCCAAGAGTGACAGGTGGCCCATCATCAAATCTTAGCGAAGATGGACTGAAAACCAGGTCGCTGGACGCTCAGACTGGGCCCCACTGAAAACCACCAGTGTGGGTGTAGAGGGGCAGGAGAGGAAGAAGCCATGTGGGTCCTTTGGGCAGGAGCCCAGAGAGTGGGGCTTTGGGCAGGGCAGGGGCCAGGAGGGTTGAGAGGGCAACGGACTCTTCCAGAAGGCGTCCCATTAAGCAGCCACATCGGCTATTGTCCCTGGGGACTTCTTGTTCCAAATGTGCAGCACGTCTGGGCCGCACTCCTGACTCCCCCACAGCTGTCCCCTCCTGGGTCACTGGGGACAGCATTCGTCAGTTTTCTCTGAAAACTCGGGGAAGGGAAAGGATTTGGGGCAGAGCTGGGTTGGGTTCTGCTGTGGGGGTGGGGTGGGGGTGGGGGTGGAGGAGCCATCAAAACTCCCTGGATTCCACATGGGGAGAGTTTAGGGGATTTTTTGCCTGGAGTCAGCCCTTCTGGTTTCATTCATAGCAGGATGGAGAATTCATTGTAGAACATTTTACTTCTAACTTCTTGATCATCTATTGTGTCTCTCAAATATTGTGTGGCTGTGTCCCAGTGCCTCAAACAGTTTCAAACATTGTATGCCACCGGGTTGTATAAGGAGGGGGTAGAAGGCAGTGGAAAGGGGTCATGTGTTAGACTAAAAATATTCCGGGGTGGACATTTTCCAGCAGTTAAGATGCTCACTGGATACCCAAGCTCCACATCTGAGGCCTGGGTTCAATGCCCGATTCCAGCTCCCGATTCCAGCTGCCTGCTGATGGACACCCTGGGAAGCAACAGTGATGGCTCAAGTACTTGGGTTCCTGTCGCTGGACCTGGATAGAGTCCACTGCTCCTAGCTTCAGTCCCAGCCCAGCCCTGGCCATTGTGGGCCTCTGAGAAGTAAGACTAGTGTCTGCTAATACTAAGTGATAGAATTAAAAAGGAGAGAACAATCCAACGTGAGAAGCAGGATACACAGCAGACTCATGGAATGCCAGATGTCCTAAACAGCACTCTGGCCTCAGAATCAGCCCTTAAAGCATTCTGATCTGGCTAAAAATCCCATGAAAGTATTTCAGGCATGGAAAGCCAAGACACTCTGGCAAGAAAAATAAAAAAAAAAAAAACCACACACACACCTAAATGAAAGATCTCTGTGAGTGAGATCCCAGCAGAAAGAACGGGCCATCAAAGAAGGAGGCACCTTTCTCTGAAGGGAGGAGAGAACTTCCACTTTGACTATGGCCTTGTCTGAATAAGATTGGAATTGGTGAACTCAAGAGGTTTCCATAGCCGTGGCAGCTCATGACAAGAGCCTCGGGGGATGACTGACGTCATAAATAAGAGTGTCAATTATTAAATCAACAACAGGAGTCACTGTGCACTTACTCCCCATGTAGGATCTCTGGCCTTAATGTGTTGTACAATGTGAATTAATGCTATAACTAGTACTCAAACAGTACTTTCCACTTTATGCTTCTGTGTGGGTGCAAACTGTTGAAATCTTTACTTAGTATATACTAAATTGACCTTCTATACATAAAGATAATTGAAAGTGAATCTGGATATGAATGGGATGGGAGAGGGAGTGGGAGATGGGATGGTTGCGAGTGGGAGGGAGGTTATGGGGGGGAAAAGCCACTGTAATCCAAAAGTTGTACTTTGGAAATTTATATTTATTAAATAAAAGTTAAAAAAATAAATTTAAAAAAACATAGAATGTGCAACCCCAAAAGTGAACCTATTGTATAATGTGGTCATTGGGTGATTATGAACATCAATACAGGTTCTTCAATTGTAACAATTGTACCACTCTAGTGAACAGATGGTGGTAATAGCAGAAGTTATGCATATGAAAAAAAAAAGAAATAAGCCAGCAAACAAGAGCTATTTGTCTTTCTCTATGTGTCTCTTAAATAATAATAATAAATATCCTCCCCATCACCTTAACCTCAACCGCGATGTTCATTACTCAGAAGCTCCTTTTGGGAGATGTGTCTGCTTCTGACACTCCAAAGAGGACTCTGACACCCAAAGCGAACCTCAACACACAACTCTGGCACCTGAGACTCCTCCAGGCAGCCCAAGGGCCTTAATCAGATGGATCTTCATGGGACTGAGCCAGACACCAGTTCATAGAACTCCAGGTGGTGGCCTTAACTGGGAGACATTGAGAGTGATGGATAGTCATGGACCAGAGAGGGAAGCCAAGCAGATGCCTGTCTCCTTGGCTGTGTCCACTTGTTCACTTCTGGGCAGCGGTTCCTAGGTGAAGTCTCTGGTCAAAAACCAAGAAGCTCAAGGCTGGCACTGTGGTGTAGCAGTTTAAGGTACCACCTGCAATGCTGGCATCCTGTATGTCTGCTGGTTAAAGTCCTGGCTGCTCCACGTTCCAGCTAGTGCACCCGGAAAAGCAGCAAAGGATGGCTCAAGTGCTTGGGCTCCTGCCGCCCATGTGGGAGACCTGGAAGAAGCTCCTGGCTCCTGGCTTCAGCCTGGCCCAGCCCCGGGTCATTGCAACCATTTGGGGAGTGAACCAGTGGATGGAAGATCTCTACGTCTCTCCATCTCTCTCTGCCTTTCAAATAAATAAGCATTTCAAAACAAACAAGAAGGTCCAGGGATGACCACTAAATTTGCAGTTGGGACACGTGGGGTGCACGTTCCAGGCTGGCCACAAAATAGCCAAGGTCTTGGGTGTGTCATTCACGTTCCTAAGGATACAATCAACCCCTCCCTTCTTTCCTCCCTACCCACCCCCCACCATTCTCTATGTCTCTGTCACCTTTTCTGCTTCTCTTTCCCTCCCCTTTCCCCTCCTAGTCCTCCTTCTTCTCCTCATTATCATCATGATCAAGAAGCAGAGAGAGGAGCCGGTGCTGTGGCATAGCAGGTAAAGCCCCTGCATGCAGTGCTGGCATCCCATATGAATGCCAGTTCGAGTCCCAGCTGCTCCTCTTCTGATCCAGTTCTCTGCTATTGCCTGGGAAAGCAGGGGACAATGGACCAAGTGCTTTGGCCCTGTACCCATGTGGGAGACCCAGAAGAAGCTCCTGGCTCCTGGCTTTGGATTGGCAGAGCTCCAGCCGTTGCAGCCATTTGGGGAGTGAATCAGGAGATGGAAGACCTCTCTTTCTCCTTCTCTCTCTCTCTCTCTCTCTCTCTCTCTCTGCCTCTGCCTATCTGTAACTCTGCTTTTCAAATAAATAAATAAATATTTTTAAAAAAAGAAGAAGCAGCAAAGAGACAGACAGTGATTTCCCATCTGCTGGTTTACTGTCCCCAAAACGACTTCAACAACAAGGCCTGAGCCAGGCTGAAGCCAGGAGCTAGGAACTCAATCCAGGTCTCCCATGTGAGTGGCAGGGGCCCAAGTACTTGAGCCATCACCACTGCCTCCCGGGGTCTGCGTCAGTAGTTGGAAGCTGGAGTCAGGAGCTAGCAACAGGTCTCAAAACCAGGTGCTCTGGTGTGGGAGGTGGGAGGAAGGAGGCGGGAGGCAGGAGGTGGTCAGTGGAAGGGCAGGTGGCAGGTGGGAGGCGGGTCTTAACTGCTGGCCACAAGCCTGCCTGTCCTCCTCTTGTGCTGGCTCTCTGTCTAGGTACCACAGCAACAACAAAGGCAGAGGGGACCCCTCACCACCCTCGCCACCCTCACCACTGCAGATGGCAGGAGACTCCCCCGCCCATCAGCTGCATCCGCCTACAGGAACAAAGCGTGCACCTGCTTAGCTAGGGGGAACCCCGCCCCAGGAGGGCGAATGCTGCTCGCCTGGTGCCTGTGGGGGGAGCTGGCCCTTCAGGTACAGGAGAACACATGCTCCTTGGGGAAGGGTCAGGCCTGGGCCCCGGGCAGGCCAGCTGCACACGGCCCCCGGGGCTGGGCTGGGGCTCCTGGCCAGGCAGATTCCAGCCCCTCCTCCCCCTTTACCAGCTCCAAGAGCCACTCCCTCGTGTGGGTGTAGTCGTGCGAGCACCCACCCTCCCTGGGCCTCACCAGGAGACTGCAGTGCCACTGTCAGCGAGTCCTTGCATCCCCACAGCTCCCACCACCCTACGTGGACCTGCACAAACACCTCCATGGAGAAAGCATCCTGCCCTGTGCGTGGGAAGCAGTGACGCTCCCTACTCGAAAGAGGTCTACACAGACAGGGGCCGGGTGTTGAGAGAGGTGTGGGTGTGCAGTAAGCAGAACAGCTGTGCTCCCAAGGGCTGTGTGCAAATCCCCCCACCAGTGAACACGCCATGGTACCCGGCAGAGGGCCACGGAGGCTGCCGATTGTGTGACCCGCAATGCAGAGACCCCCTGATTACCTAGGGGTACCCAGCACCATCACAAGGGCCGCTAACCACGCACAGGTGAAGCCAAAGCGAGCCAGAGGAAGCAGAGGTGTGGATGTGGCTGGGGAGACACAGGGGGAAGGGGTCGCTGGCCGTGTCTGAGTTGGGAGAAGGAGGAAGGGCGCCCCCTAGAAGCTGGGAAAGGCAAGGAAGTGGATCTCGCCTCTCAGCTCCCAGAGAGGTACCGTCAGTACCTTACGTTGCCTCTGTGGGGTGGAGGCAGACGTGTGAGCCCCTGAGCCACATGAGAATAGGCTGGTGTTATGTAAGCAGCCGCCTGTGTACTGATTTGTCACAGTAACTGGGACGGGCTGAACCACGGTATCCCCTCCCCCCGTGCTACACTGACGTCCTAACCCCGGAGCCTCAGAGTGCAGCTGCATCTCTGTCGGGCTGAGCCCTGCTCCTAAGTCACTAACGTCCTCGCTAGGAGAAGCGAGGAGGACACAGACACACGCAGAGGCTTCAGCGTGGGCGGACCAGGGTGGGGACATGGTCTCGGGCCCAAGAGAGACGCCTCGGGGAAACCAGCCCTGGAGCCGCCTGGCTCTCCCGCTGGCAGCCTCAGGAACTGTGGGGAGGTGAGCTTGTGCGCCAGCGGCCCCGGGCCACGGCACTCAGCCATGGCCGCAGAGCTCCGCGGGGAGCCGGTGACGCGCAGCAGTGCCCACGCTCGCCTCCGAGGGCCCTGGCGGCCGCACCGATGGTGCCCAGATGGAGCGCCTGGCTCCCGGCTTCAGCCTGGCCCAGCTCTGGTTTTCGCGTGCATTTGGGGAGCATATGGGAGCGCGTAATCCCCTAAACACGGAAACTGGGTTGCTAACGGGGACACTGAGATGCCCGCCAGGCAGGGCAGCCTGTGTGAGCACTTTTGGCCACCGCACAGAGGGCGCCCACAGTGGTTTGCCGACCTCACGCCGGGGCTCAGAAAGCAAGAGCCACTCGCCCACTCCCTCCGGCTCTCAGTCGGGAGCTCCGGCCAGAGACACTGTGTCTGAGTTAGCCTCGGCCAGTGATTCCTCCCAAACCCAGAGCCACCCCCAGAAGCCTCAGGGGCGGCTGAGTGGTCACCACCGGGCCTGCCCTGGGGCCCTGGTACAGGGCCACTGGGAGTTAGCTTCGGGTTCGGCTCGGTTTCCTTTCCCCGACTCCTGTACGGAAGTCTCGTGAGTCACAGATGTGTGCGACACGGGGTCCGCACTGGCGTCGCTAAGAATTCGACCCTCCCCTTTGTCACTTTACCAGACAATGTCCTAGAGCTCCCTCTCAGACCCTCACTGTCCTCTACAAAGAACATGTGGGTGGATCCAAAGCTCCACCTGGAACGTGCAGTAGGGAGACAGAGTCCTAGGACCCCGTGGGACGCGCGAGTCTTCCAAAGCCCCCGGTGAGCTCCTGAGACAGATTCTCAGAGGAGGCGGCGGCTCGGCTCGGACGCACACCTGAGTCCCTGCTACAGCGCAAACGGCCCCATCGCCCTTTCCGCAGGCGTCAGGTCAGCCTGCGAGTCCTCCAGGTTTGCAGCATGCTCCCCACTGGTGCTGGCCTCCGCCCGCCTCCCCAGGGCTGGTCTGAGAGATAACCTAAGATGCCCTAGGTATCTGGATCCCAGTGCTTGACCAACGCCCCCTCGGCTCATCACCACTCGCGTTGTCCTCATGACTCCCTGGTGTCCTGACCACACGGCCCATCGTCGCCTGCCCACGCCCCAGGGAACTTCTGCACACATGGGTGTTGCCCGGAGGGGGAGCCCCTTTAAGTCAGGCACCCCACCCCCCGCAATGGGGAACCTTCCAGAACACAGCGCTCTGGGGACAACCGCTGCCCCTGATGAAGGTGGTGGCCTCTTTGACATGATTGCTTGTGCATCCGGAGTCACTTTTGTGCAAATATTTATGCCCTGATTGTGGGCCCAGCTTCTCCACTTTTCATCCTGCATTTTGCGGACTGCTTCTGTGATGAAAGGCCGGCGTCATCTCTTGAGAGGCTTCCCTAAGTAGAACAGGACTGTACGCAGGAGATAAAAACACTTCACACAGAGGACATGGGCTGCTGCCTTCCCGTTCCAAACTTCTCTACGGAAAGAACCACTGTTCTCAGCGTTATTGGACTGAGTCTTGAGATAGCCCCGATTCTACCATTTCCAGTCTCTGGGCTTTTCTCCGCAGTTATTAAAGGTCTCAGGAAGTGAGGTGGGGACAGTTCCTTATCTGTCTTATCAGGCAAAGAGGGAAGAAATTCACTCAAATGAACTTGGTCCAGCAAGTATTCTTCAGTGGCCCCCAGAAAGCTAGTACTATACGGACAGGTCCCCCAAATGAGACGGCACAGGCTGTCGGGCAAGCTCTTCCCCAAGCAAGATTCCCACCTCCGGCTTCAGAGACGCAACAAGACATTGCTGGAGCCTGTGGCCCAGGACTCCTGAGCACAGAGCATTGGCCAAGGGTCCGGGTGCCCGAGAGGCTTCCCTGAAGGGCGCATGCCCCAGACTGGACGCAAGGATGGGAGGGAGTTGGCTGCCTGCAGTGGTGAGGATCCAGCTCCCTGGTGACAGGTGACTGGTGGCAGGGACAAGTGGCAGGATGCAGAAGCGGGGTGCGGGCAGGAGCGCCTCTCATGGGGGCCTGGGGGGCCTGAGTGTGGCGGTGGAGGGCAGATGCGGACCTCACGTATTTCCCACTAACAGAAGGCCAGAAGGACATGAAGGCAGCCCATGGCCACACCGAAGCCAAGACGAGGTCTCGCACCACGGACAGACACGCACGCTCAGAGACATCTGAAGAAGATTGTCCCATAAATTGCATCTTTATTGATTTTAATAGCACAGAACAATGGATTTCACCGAGTTCATTACACAACACTTACTTGTAAATCGATGCAAAAATGGTATAGATGTGCGGGACGACTACTGAACCGGGAGACGCAAAGTTGAGGGCAGAAAAGAGAGGACAAGAAGTGTGTTTTTGGTCAAGTAGCTGGTGACGCGGTCTGAAACCCTTCCTGAAACACAAGCTATGTGTGCCCCTGCACATAGACGTCTTGAGGGTACTTCCAAAAATTCATGGAAATGGAATTAAAAGATAAGCTCTCTTTGGCAAAAAGAATGTGAAACCCACGCATACACACAATCTTCAGAAAGTTTATGGGGAATGCACATTATGAAAGGAAAAAAAGCCCAGAGCGGATCTCAAGATGTCTTGTACCAATCAACCTATGTTTTAGTTCTATTTTCCATATTTTGAAGAACCCTGATGTGCGTGTGTGTGTAGGTGTGCATTTATATACACTGGCTTACTATAAAGGAAAAAAAATCCTAAATATTATAAGAATTAACCATGACATTTAAAGTACCACAGAAGAATCATTATTAAAAACTATAATAACAGTAATAATCACTAAAAAGTACAGTATATTGCTCTGATCCTTTTTAAGCATTTTGACATTGGCATTGCAATTTTTTACAAAGGTCCTGTAAGGGAAAGCAAAATTCTATATATTCTGATTGCCAACGGAGCAGACTAGGTTCATATGAATTAGAGCAGGAGTTTTTCACCTGCAGCCTAGATAGTCCTATAAAATCTCTGGGAACAACTCCGAATGATTTTCTACTTCCTGATTTGCATGTTAAACAGGTGTATCTAAAGGCGCACATTTATTTTCAGAGGAGGGGCCGTGAATTTAACAAACCCATAACCCTCCATAAGTTAAGAACCATGAAGAGAAATAGCTATGAATTTGCCATTAACAAAATGTTGACATTAATAAAACATTTGACATTTTTTAAATGTTACAGTAAGAGGTCATAATTGATGTCTCGTACCTGTAGCTGTGTAATCTATGCAAATGTACCTGCAGATACAACTTCTATCCGAGACATCACAGAGTAGTCAAGATACAACCTACCTTCCTACCTTAGACTAGAAAAAAATGCATGGAGATGGGGCCGGCGCTGTGGCATAGCAGGTAAAGCTGCCACCTGCAGTGCCGGCATCCCATATAGGCGCCAGTTTGTGTCCCAGCTGCTCCACTTCCGATCCAGCTCTCTGCTATGGCCTGGGAAAGCAGTAGAAGATGGCCCAAGATCTTGGGCCTCTGCACCCGTGTGGAAGACCCAGAAGAAGCTCTTGGCTACAGGCTTCTGGCTTTAGATCAGCATAGCTCTTGCTGCTGTGGCCAACTGGGGAGTGAACCAGCAGGTGGAAGACCTCTCTCTCTCTCTGCCTCTCCCTCTCTCTGTGTGTAACTCTGACTGACTTTCAAATAAATAAATAAATCTTTAAAAAAAGAAAAAATGCATGGAGATGCATATTATGAAAAAGCTATACATGGGTTTCAGAAAAGTTTTGTGTGTGTGTGCGTGAGAGAGAGAGAGAGAGAGAGAGCGCCCATCAACTGATTCACTCCTCAACTGCCTGCAGTGACTTGGGCCAAGCCAAAGCCAGGAGCATCCACCCTGATCTTCCCCATGGGAGGCAGAGACCCAAATACCTGGACATCATTTGCTGCTCCCAGGCTATGCATTAGCAGGAAGCTAGAAACAGGAGCACTGAGACTCGAACCCAGGCACTCAGGGATGGGATGATGATGTTCCAAGTGGCATCTGAACTGCTATGCCAAAAATGTTTTCAGTTTTCAAAAACGCACCAAAATTAACTGTCCTTTTATTTCCATTTTTCCATTAACTTCTTAAAGTACTCTCATGTCTGTCTGTCTGTCTGTCTCGCTCTCTCTCACACACACACAACAGTTTTCAATTATTATACAGCAATTTGAATGAAAGAATCACTCAAAAAAGAAAAGAAACAAACAAGAGGAGTCCCCCCGTTTATTTGGCTCATGGCAGCATGAACAGTTCTCAGACCAGAGTGCAGAGAGAGGGACCCTAGCATCCAGGTAGTTTGGGGAGTTGAGGAGTTTCAGTTGGGAGAGGTTCAACCAGCCGGTGTGTGCATGGCGACAGCTCGGGAGGAGGGTTCTGTGTGGGCAGCGATCTCTGAGAACCTGCAGAGCGCTCCCTCCTGTGTTTGGCTGAGTATCGATCTGTTCTCAAATGCAAGAGACTACCGGAGGTGAGAAAGAAGCAACAGAGAGGAGTGGACAGGGCGGTCACCTGTGCTGGTGCAGACCTGGGAACAACCCGTCTCCACCAGCCAGGGCAGAAATGCAGAGCACTGGACAGAATTCAGGGACAGGTCTTTCCAGCCATAAAAGAGCCCAAGCTGCTCTGGATCCATCCTAACAGAGGATAGAAGGCAGCCTGGGAAGAATCAAAATGATTTGGAGTCATTTATGTCTGTCCCAGGACAACAGTCAACAAACATCACAGAACAAAACCCAGCACCAAACAACATCCTATTTACAACATCAGACATACAATAAAAATTAGGAGGAATAAAAAGAAGTGAGGAAAAATAACCCACAATCAGGAAATCTCAGAGAGAACCATAAATGAGAGACCCTGACAGACAGCAGCTGTGATCTAGAGGGCAGTTATGTTAGGCTCAATACACTCAAGTGTTCAAAAGGCAAAGGGAGACATGGGAGAGAAACAGGAGCTCCATAAAGGTTGACTTGGATGTCTACAGGTGAAAAACACAAGCACTGAGATGGAAAGTATGTGAGATGGAACGAACAGCAGATCTGACGCTGAGATTAAAGAAATGAGGGATTAGTAAACTGGAAGACACAGCAACAGAAATTTCCAAAAGGAAGCACATACCAAAAGGAGACCAGGGGCTGGCACTGCAGCATAGTGGGTTAAAGTCCTAGTCTGCAGTGCTTGCATTTTATATGGGCACCGGTTCCAGTCCCAGCTGCTCCACCTCCAATCCTTCTCTCTGCTACAGCCTGGGAAAGCAGTAGAAGATGGCCCAAGTCCTTGGGCTCCTGCACCACTGAGAGAAACCTGGAAGAAGCTCCTGGCCCCTGGCTTCAGATCAGCACAGCTTCAGCTGTTGCAGCCATCTGGGGAGTAAACCAGTGGATGGAAGACACCCCTCCCTCCCTCCCTCTCTCTCTCTCTCTCTGCCTCTCAAATAAATACATAAATCTTTTGTTAAAAAAAGAAATGAATAGCAAGATGGTATAAATACAGCAATACTAGTAGTTAGACTAAATGGAAATGTTATAAAACAACCCCTACTGAAACACACAGATTTTTAATCCTGGATAAAACAGCAAGATTCATCTATATTCTGATGATTAGAAAGATTCATTTTAAACATAAAAATATAGGCAAAAGTCAAAGGATAGAAAATCAGATAGAAAAAATAGAGAGCTATAAGGGAGGCTGTTGATACTGCAGGAGGCTACACATGTGCAGGGCTGGGTTCAACTCAGATTCTAAAGACAGCATAGGCCACCCACACCAGGCAAAAGTACCACAAACCACAAGCCAAACTTCTCAAGAGTATAGATGCAAAAACATCTCATGAAATTTTAGCAGGTCAAATTCAGCAACACAATCAAAGGATAATACATCATGAGCAAATAGGGTTGATGCCAAGATTGCAAGATTGGTTTAACCTTTAAAAATTCCTCAATGTGATGTGGATATTTAAGCTTAGTGATTAAAATGCCCCCATCCCACATCAGAGTACCTGCATTCCACTCCCAGACCTGGCTCTGGGTTTCAGCTTCCTGCTAAGGCAGACCCTGGGAGAGAGGATGAGGGCTCGAGTAACTGGGTTCCTGCCACCCATGTGACTGCATTTCTGGCTCCTGGCTAATGCAGGCATTTGCAGAGTAAATCAGCCTGTGGGATCTCTCCTCCTGTCTCTCTGTCCCCTCTGTCTCATAAATAAATAAATATTATTATTTTTTTAAAAAAGATTCCTGCATTCCACATCAGAGTTCCTGGGTTCACTACCCAGCTCAAGCCTCTGACTCCAACTTCCTGCTAATTCAGGTCCAGGAAGCATCAGTGATTAGGTTCCTACCATCCATGTAGGAGTCCTGGACTAGGTTCTTGGCCCCCAGCCTCAGCCCAGCCTAATCCTGGTCATTTCAGAAATTTGGGCTATGAACTAGTGGATGAGAACACACATATATATACTCTCTCTCTCTTTAATAAAAATAATTTTTAAAAACTTATTGATGTAATTCATCATATGGTCTACTAGATGTAAAAAAAAATAAGTAAAAATTTAACATCCACCCCTGATTTAAAAAAACTCTCAGCAAATGAGGAGTAGAAGATAATTGCCACTAATTGCAAACCGAGCTCTTCCACCGTAAGACCCAGATAAGATAAAGGTGCCCATGTCTCTATTCCATTCCACATGGCACTGGGGACCCAGCCAGCACAACCATGCAAATCAGGCAAAGATATGTGCAAAGGAGTAAAAAGAAAAACTGAAAGCCAGTTCCATTTGCCAGATAACTGACCTCCTAGGTAGAAAATCCTAAGAATCTGCAAAACACCTGTTATGATAAGTGGGTTCAATAAGATCAAAGGATTCCTACAAGGCTAAAATACAAAATAATTTATATTTCCATATATTGACAAAGTTGGAAATCGAATCTGAAAAAACATCCTATACAATAGCTTCAAAATTGGGGAAACTTTCTAGCAAGTGAAAGACCTGCACACTAAAACTCTAAAACATTGTGGAGAGCGATTAGAACAACCTAAATAAATGGAGAGATAAACCTTTCTTATTGATTAGAAGATTCGGGAGGAGGTGAGGAGGAGGTCAGCGATCCTCAATCAAATCCCTAGCAATTTAGATCTTATGTTTTTGACAAATTCACCAGCTAATTCTAAATCGAATGTAAATGTAAGGATTTAGAATAGCAGAAACTGTTTTTGAAAGAGGACAGCAAAGCTGGGGGGTTTACATTCCTCGATTTCTAGATGCTGCGAAGCTTAAGTTATGAGATCATGTACCATTTCACAAAGACGCAGATCAGAGTGTGCATAAATTGACCCATGCACCCATGGTCGATTAATTTTTAATAAAGGTGTCAAGACAGTTCAATGAAGGAGGGATCATCTCTTTAACAAACGAGCCTAGGAGATGGGCTGCCCGTGCAAAGCAGTGAACTTGGAGTCCTCACTAACCCCATGTGTAAACCCTTCACTCCAAATGCATCAGAGCCCGAATGGGAGCCAGCGTTGTGACGCAGTGGGCTGTCACAGCCTGTGACACTGGCATCCCATATGGGACTGCAAGGTCAAGTCCTGGCTGCTCCAATTCCAAACCAGCGCCTGCAAATGCATTTGGAAAGCAGCAGAAGATGGGGCAGACCCTGTCACCCACACGGAGACCTGGATGGGAGATCTCGGATCAGGGCCAGGGTTGTGGCATAGCAGTTCAGCTGCCACCTGATACACCGGCATCCTCTATGGGTGTCTGTTCAAGCCCAGGCTGCTCCACTTCCAATCCAGCTCCCTGAGAATAACGGTGGAAGACGGCCCAAGGGTTTGGGCCCTGCCACCCATGTGCCAGACCAAGAAGCAGCTCCTGGCACCTGGTTCATCCTAGTCCAGCTCCAGCCCCAGCTGTTGTGGCCATCTAGGGAGAGAACAGGCAGATGGAAGATTCTCTCTCTCTCTCTCTAATTCTGACTTTCAAATAAATACATCTTTTAAAATAAATAGAAAATAAAAAAGGATCATGGTCCTAAATGGAAAAGTTAAATTACACAGTTTTTAGGAAAAAAAAAAGAGAAAAATCTTAATGCTTTCAGTACATTAAAGTCTACTGAAATAGGCTTAGATTATTTAAGTCATTAGAATTTAAAAACATAAAGCTCTTTAGAGTAAACATGAAATATAAAAGAAACAATTGTTAAGTTAGATTATCATAATTTAAAATTTTTAAGCTTCAAGATACTGATAAGAAAAATGAAAAGGTAAGCCACAAACTGGGAGAAAACATTTGCAAAATAAAAAGTTTGTATCCCAGATATACAGAGAACACTTCACATTTAATTACATGAAGTCAGACAACCCAAGAGACATGGGTCAAAGACTTGAACAGACACTCATACAGGTGTGTCTAAGAAGATGGATGGCAAGGGGCCGGCACTGTGGCCCAGTGGGTTACGCCGCCACGTGTGATGATGGGGTCCCACATCAGAGTGCCAGTTTGAGTCCCAGTTACTCGGCTTCCAATCCCACTTCCTGCTATTATACCTTAGAAGGTCGCAGACCGCACCCACTGTGGAGACCCAGATGGAGTTCTGACTCCTGGCTTCCACCTGGCCCAGCCCTGGCTGTTAAAGCCTTCTGGGGAGTGAATCAGACATGGGAGGTCTCCCTCTCTCCCTCTCTCCCTCTCTCCTTCTCTTTCTCTGATGCTCTACTGTATATAAATCTTTATAAAGATGAAATGGCAAAAGAGAATCTGATGGTCAATAAGATCTTAATAGTTACTAGAAAATGCACATTAAAGCCACTAGGAGATATTCATAGTATCTGAAATGTAGAGGCAATCCAGATATCCACCAATGTGCGGATAAGCCCAAAGTGGTCTGCACCCACAAGGCAACATTACTGAGCCTTAAAAAAAATGAAATTCTATGGCATGCTGCGACCTGGTGGACCCTAGGACACTGTGCCGAGAGAAATAAGCCAGTCACACAAAGACAAGCACTGTACGAATCCACTTACACCAGATGTTGAGAGTGGTCCAGGGAGTAGAGTGTGGTTGCCAGGGTAAGGAAGAGGGAAGGGCAAACGGGTGCAGGGGTTCAGTTGTACAGGATGAGGAGTCCTGGGGTGGTGGCAACAGGTGCACATCACCTGTGGACTTAGTGCCACTCTCCTGTATGCTGAAAACACTTAAGATGTTCCATGTCTTTTCCCACAATGGAAAGAATGGTTCATCACCATGAGATGGCATGCCACCCCATCTGGAACAGCCATCACTTAAAGGCATCGGAGAGGATGAAAAAATGGGACAGCCTCTTACAGTGCGACACACGTGCCCACCACATGTACACGCCACATATACCACCACGTGAGTCAGCAATCCCGCCCCGGGGGAGTCCCTGGAGGGAGGTGGGGGCGCGGTGGGGCCACAGCAAGCTGGAAAGACCTCATGTCCACACCGCCGGCTATGAGCTGTGGAAAACTCAGAGGAGGGTGAAGAGGAAGGGCTCCTGATACACACACCACAGGAGGCTCTCAAAAGTGTCGTGCTGAGTGACCTCACGTTCATAACATCCTGCACTCAACGAGACCAGCAGGACAGAAAGTAGACCCAGGGCTGTCTTCGTCAGGGGTGGGAGGAAGGGGTTGGCTGTAAAGGGCCTGCGAGAGCTCCTTGGGGTCATGGAATGTTCTAGGTCACACTGTGGTGCTCGCTAATCATACCTCTGACAATGCTCATTGAATCACAGGCGTGTAAAATGCACTTCACTCAAACATATCAAAAGATTACACCGAGACAACACCGAGACAGTCAGGCCAGCTTACAAAGGGTGACTTAATGACACTGAAGCAAAACAACTCGGCTCTCACATACCTGCAGTTCTCAGGGATGAGCGGTTTATCCCAAGCCAACAGCACCTCAAGGGCATTTCATGTGGCCTTGTGCTGGGAGGACTAGCAGTACAGTGAATACAAGAACCCAGAGAGCACCCCTGAGGGTGGACAGCGCCTCAGAAATCCCAAGAGACCTCTCCTCCTGCAGGAAAACCAACCCACACACCGCACACACACACACACACACACACGCAATAGGCATGGGCACCTGTGTATGCACATTTACATTTTTTTCAATGGACTGCTGTATGGACACAAGATGGCCACTCGGGAAAACTGGGGACCCGAAAGGAACAGTCTTACTGCTAATGGACGGAAGCCAGCTGCCTGTTCCTGAACCCGCTTCAAGACGCCAACCCCGTCCTCATGGGCTGCCACACACCAAGCAAGGATGGAAGTCTACTCCTAATGAGTACAGGATTTGAAGAAAGCATGTCCTTGACATATGTGTGCACATACAGAGGTCAGAGGACTAAGGATGCACTTGTTCACATGGTCAGGCTACGTGTGACAACTGGCCAGAATTCACCTGTTCCCCGGCTGTCACCGAGCTGGGTGTCTACCACACACTCTCACAACCCAGCCCCTTCTCCGGTGCCACAAGCCAGAAGCCAGGGGCCACCCCATGCATCTCCAGCTCACATTCAAGCCTCTGTCTTCTGGATTTTTCCTTGTAATCACTCCTCACGTCCCCACATCTCTCCATCTGGCCACAGTGTCCCTGTGCCATCGCCACCAGCTCCCCGCAGGGGACCACGCTGGCCTCGGCATGGGTCTCCCTGTTTCTATCATCACCTCCCATCCGTTCTGCTCACAGTCAGACGGGTCTTCAACAACACAAATCTGCATGCAAGGACTGAACTAACGCAGCCCACGCCTGTTGTCATGGGTCCTGGGACAATGCCCAGCACACAGGAGGTGGCTATGACTCTTGTTAGGTGAAAGAAAGTGGGTGAGGTGGGGGGTTGATTTCATGTGGATAAAGGAAACATGTTGAGGGCCTCTGGGCGGCACCAGCCAGGGACGCTGCGAGTGAGGTACCAGTCATTCCCAACCACACTGACCTCAGTGACACCAACAGTGCACGTTCTCAGCTCCTGGCTCCCACAAACTCCTAGGCTGCGGTCTCTGATGCTGTGTGCTCCCGGGGGTATAGACAGCTAAGCACCTCACACAACAGAGATGCCCTGTGGCCTGCTGCTATGGACGGACCACCTGTCTGGGACCAGGCACTGCGCTAGCCAGCCACACGAATCACTTCCTCTTCAATGCCCTTTGTCAGATGTCATTCCTCAACCCACTTTTCATATGAGATAGCTGAGGTCCAGAGAGGTTACTAAGACAGCAGGCAGAGAGTGAACTCACATTCCCCCACATCTTGTGATCGTGGGCCTTGTGGAGCAAGGTGCCAGCGCTGGCTTTCTCCTCTGGAGGGAAGAGCGCACGCAGTGGGAGAGAAAGGGGTTCAGGGGGCTCAGACAACCCTGAGAGGTCGCAGCTGGTCAGTCACACCTGGCACACCTGGCGCACCTGCTTCTGTTTCTAAAACTCACTTCTCACAGAACTGCAGCTCATGGCTTAGGAGAAACAGATAAGTTCCTGTGGTCGATAATACGCCTCCCTCCCTGGGGGTGACCATGCCATGGAATGCATGGCGGCCAGGCAGCTGTGTCGCAGAGAGGCTAAGAGAAGGGACAGAGTGTGCACTCAAGTGTGTGCGTCCCCAAGCTGAGCACGAAGGTCATAGCAATCACACACACCAGGGGTACCAATAAAACTTTATTTGTGGACACTAACATTGCAATTGCATATAATTTTTATGTGCCATGAAATACTACTATCCTTTTGATTATTTTCAGTTGACTGAAAATGTAAGATCACCCTGGGCTCACGGGCCAAACAAAAAACAGGTAGAGGAGAGGATTGGATCTACGGGCCACACCCCGGAGCTAAATCATGCTAGGATGTGGTTGTTTTGGAGAAAAGAAAACTCATCCTTCAGCCTTCCCTGGAGTCCCGGGGTGGTGCCGAGTGGTCTGTCTGGGCGACACACTGCCATCCGGGATCATCTTCAGCAGGGGCCCCACGTGACTCAGGAATCCCTAGGACTGGCTGGGCATGGCTGTCTTAATTAACACACCTAAGAGCTCACAAGCCTCTCTGCTTAATAAAGCAAACAAAGGATTTATTTGAAGAAGGAAGAGCTTTTAACTTCTTTAGAAACACAGCTGCATGCCAGTCCTTAGAGAGATGGAAAGAGATGTATCCACTGGGTCATTTTTAATTAAGGTGAATGAACCCTGGCTCGCTGAAAGGTTTCCTTAGGGGAAAGGTCTCCGACTGTTAGCACATCAATAGTTTCTGTCCATTAGCTTTCCCCAGGGCGACCACCAGGGCCCCACCAGGGCAACTGCAAGGAGGCTTCCCTCCGGATCTTCAGGGCTGTGTTGTGATAAGGTCTTGGAAACCATGGAAACTTCTCTGGGGGAGGGGGTGTCAAGCTTCTAGGTAGCCCTGGGTGACAAATTGTTACCTGGAGTTGTAACACAGTTGCACAAGCCGTCCTTGTGCTGTGCCAGGATTCAGAGCAGGTGAAAGACGTCCAGAGCTCTGTGTGCTGCTCGCAGGGGCACACAGGAAAACAGCTGTGCAGGAAACACACAGGCGGCACTGACTGCATACATGTTACATGTGTTGTGCTGCGTGCACGGTACCTCATTTAATTCTCATACTGATCAGTGTAGTCGGCCCAAAGGAAACCAGAACATGTCACCCCCAAATACAGTCCTGGGACATAAAAATTGCTTTTGAGCTGAAGGCCACTGAGAAACAATGAACACAGGAAAAGCTCTCCCTTGTCTGCCCAAAGGGAGGATACAATTTCTCCTTCACTGGAGAGCACTGCAGATTCTGTCCACCCCAGGAATCAGCCCACGACCCCTCCACCACCCGCTTCCTCTCATGCATTCCCTCCTCTGGAAGCCTGAGACCCTTGGCTTTGTCCTGCCACCTCTCCATCATCCCTTCTGGAAGACTGTAGCTGTACCCTTTTTCACGCCTATAATAAAACACTAAAGGCAAGCTCGCTTTATACATAAAAAAGGCCCCTTTAGCTCACAATGTTGCTGGCTGCAAGTCCCAACAGTGTGGTGCAGACCCTGGCAGAGGTCCCCTGCTGCCTCCCCTCCTGGGGGGTGGCCCTCTTGCTAGAAGAGTCTTAGGGGGGCCGGCGCCGTGGCTCACTAGGCTAATCCTCCGCCTTGCGGCGCCGGCACACCGGGTTCTAGTCCTGGTCGGGCTCCGGATTCTGTCCCGGTTGCCCCTCTTCCAGGCCAGCTCTCTGCTGTGGCCCAGGAGTGCAGTGGAGGATGGCCCAAGTGCTTGGGCCCTGCACCCCATGGGAGACCAGGAGAAGCACCTGGCTCCTGCCTTCGGATCAGCATGGTGCGCCGGCTGCAGTGCGCCGGCCGCGGCGGCCATTGGAGGGTGAACCAACGGCAAAGGAAGACCTTTCTCTCTGTCTCTCTCTCTCTCTCACTGTCCACTCTGCCTGTCAAAAAAAAAAAAAGAGTCTTAGGGGCACAGAGCGCCCCATGCAAGTGAGGGAGCACACATGTGTCTCTCTCCCTCCATCTACAAAGCCACCGGGATATAATCAAGGGGCTCCACCCTAATGGTCCCATCTCATCTGAGTCTCTTTAAGGTAGGCTTCCATCCTCCTGATATCTACAGTTAGGATTAGAGTCCAACACATGAAGCCTCAGAGGACACTCAGACTGTGTCTAAACCGGAGCAAAGATGCTGCACAAGGCTGGTGCTGTGATGCTCGGATCCAGCTCCCTGCTAATGCGCCTGGGAGAGCAGAAGACGGCCCAAGCACTTGGGCTCCTGCCGCCAACAAGGGAGATCTAGATGCAGCTCCACGCTCCTGGCTTCAGCCTGGTCCATTTCCAGCCTTTGTGGCCATTTGGGGACTGACCTGGTGAATGGGAGATCTCTTTCTGCCTCTGCCTCTCACTTTCACTCCATCTCTCTGCCTTTGAAATAAATATAGGATTTTTTCTTTTTTTTAAAAAAAGATTTATTTATTTATTTCAAAGGAAGAGTTACAGAGAGGCAGAGGCAAATAGAGTGAGAGAGAGAGAGAGAGAGAGAGGCCTTCCATCCACTGGTTTACTCCCCAGATGGCCACAACGGCCAGAGTTGCATATATCTGAAGCCAAGAGCCAGGAGCTTCCTCCAGGTCTCCCACACTGGTGCAGGGGCCCAAGGACTTGGGCCATCTTCTACTGATTTCCCAGGCCATAGCAGAGAGCTGGATCAGAAGAGGAGCAGCCAGGACTTGAATCGGTGCCCCTATGGGATGCCGACATGGCAGGTGGCGGCTTTACCCGCTACACCACAGTGCTGGCCTCAGGTTTTCTTCTTTTAAAGTATGCTTCAAAGAGTTTATGAAACACAATATTAAAAGATCTGCATACTTTGGTGCAAAAACATTTTTGAAATCCCTGCATACAAGGAATCTTCAAAAAATTTGTGGAATTTATATAATATGAAAAAAAAACTGTGCATGGATTGCAAACATTTTTCAATCAAAAAAACTTATTTTTTCATCTCACTTTCCTTTGAGCTTTCTGAAGTACTCTCCTATAAACTGGAGTGCTAAGCCACTGTTTAATTTGCTCACTCCCTGGGTGTCTCCCGTGCGTGTAGGAGATACATATATTAATAAACGTATGAGTTTTTTCCACGTGTTAATCTGGTTTGTGGGTACCAGGGTCCAGCTGAGTGCTTAGAAGGGTAGAAGGCGAAGGATTTTCCTGTGGTCTGAGTATTTGTGTTCCCCCTAAATGCGGATGCAGAATCCAGTCTCCAGGGTGATGATGCAAGGCGGCCTGCAGGGGAAGATGGGATCCTGAAGGTGGCGCCCTTGTGCATGGGATTCGTGTAGTTATAAAAGACCCAGAGGAGAGCAGCCTAGTTCCTCCCACCACTTGATGACACAGTGAGACGCTGCTGTCCACCAACCAGGAATCCGGCCCTCATGGGACTCATCTGCCGGGGCCAGGGCTGTGGACTCCCAGCTTCCAGACAAGGGGGTGGGGTGGGGGAACAAGCTCCCGCCACTCATGACCTGCCCAGGACACGTTCTGTTGCTCCACCAGCCAAACCGGCTAAGGCAGATGACTGCTCCCCTCCCCCGTCACACCACGGACACAGTGTCTGGTTTTCCGACGGGTAAACGGATTCAGAAGTGACCCATGATCTGCCTGAAGTCTTTCAACAAATACTTATTGCACGTTGATGGTGCCAGTCATGGAACTCAGATCTCGCGAGAGAAGCAGATCATCAAACCACAATGCAGACACAGGAATCGTGCCAAATGGTGGCACGTGCTGGCAGGAAAAGTACAAAGAACAGTGAGTGTGTAAAAGCTCCCACACAGCGTCCGGACTGCGAAGCCACGCGGTCGCTAAGCCAGGGCGAATGCCGTAGATGCAGGGGTGCCCACTCTCCATGCTGACCATGACCTAAGCGTGCCACGGCTGCCCTCAAGGCAACCACAGCTGGCCTGGGACACAGCAGAGATGCACCCCCCCGCAAAGTTCTGGAGGCCAGGAGTCCAAACTCGACATGTCAGCAGGGTTGGTTCCCTCTCGGGGGCTCAGGCCAGGGCTCTGTGCCGGAACAGAGGCACAGATGAAGTCAGCTCGTAGATGGATCGTACCCGTCTCCATGGCCGTCTTCACGCGGCCGTCTCTCTGTGTGTGGCCTCCGTGTCTGCTCTCCGCCTCTCTAAGACTTCCACCTAACCTAGGCCATGTTCCCAAACACCACTCCACTGTCACAGTTGCCATCCGTCCAGGACTGCAACGTCTCATCTGTCCAAGGACAGGATCTCGATTCAACCTTCAGCAACTGTCAACGCCATCTTTGTCGCTATTGTTTTGTTTTCCAAGTTTTCAGTACCGCCCGGGGAGGAAAGGAAACGTGTTCATTTTCTGAGTCTGAAAACGAATCACACCCACCCTGGTTGAATGGGGCACAGATTCACGGAGCTGCTGACTGCCAGAGAGACAGAGAAGCCCAAGAAAGGTCTTTGGCGCCGCCTGAATCGTTCCTCGGTGCCCCAGCCTGTCCTTTGCTCACCATTGTCACAAGAGCCTGCAAACCCCTCATGAGGATAGACCATTCCAGCCTGCCGTGGTGCCAAAGACGAAAGTTTGTTCAGGAAGGAAGATCTTCACCTCTCACAAACTGCTGCTCTGTGGACAGGCACGGGGGCAAGTCAGTGGGGGAACCCGCACCAGCGTGCAAGGATCTGCCCAGAACAAAGTCCGAGTGGGGATAATAGAAACCCACCCTCCAGGCGACACAAAAAATACTTTGAGAATCTGCGGACCTTCCCAGCAGTCAACAAGTGCTCAAGAAAGCAACTGATCCAAAGAGATCCATCGCAGACAGGAGAGCTGGAGAGGGGCCAGCACTATGGCACAGCGGATAAAGCCACCACCTGCAGTGCTGGTATCTCATGGAGGTGCCAGTTCGAGTCCCAGCTGCTCCACTTCCTACGCAGCTCCCTGGCAACGCAGCAGAGAATGGCTCAAGGGTTGAGTCCCTGACACTCGCGTGAGAGACACAGGTGAAGCTCCTGTCTCCCAGCTTTGGCCACTGCAGCCGCCTGGGGAGTGAATCAGCATACGGAAGACACTTTTCTCTAATTAACTTTCAAATAAATAATTCTTAAAAAAAAAAAAAAAAAACTCTTACTTTAAAGAGAGAGAGAGAGAGAGAGAGCAGGAAGTACACTCTGAAGTCAGGTCGTGGGTTGGGTCTGACCCAAGGCCCACGCTGGCTGGCGCGGGTCCCAGGACAAGCCCCTGACCCAAGGCCCACGCTGGCTGGCGCGGGTCCCAGGACAAGCCCCTGGTCTCCTCTCATGTCCTCCCCTCATGCTCTCCCCTTGCACTCCTGCTTCCAGCAACTGCTGCTCCTGGTCCTGTCCCGCAGGGCCCGGGCTGAGCACAGTGCGGCCGCACAACCCTGTCACAGGATGGCAGGCGGGGCAGTGGGAAGAAGCCGTTCCTTGCCTCTGCCTCCCTACCCCAGCTTCTGGGGGCTTCCTTGGCTTGCAGACGCCTCACTGTGATCCCGGTCTACATGTCCACCTGCTGTCTCCCTGGCTGTGTGTGTCGGTGTCCAAATGGTCCCTTGGCATGGAGCCCGTCCTACTGACCTCATCTGAACAAACTACAAGGAGCTGATTTCTAAACAAGGTCGGGTTCTGAAGTGCTGAGGGTCAGGACTTGAACTTGGAGACAGGGTGGGTAGCAGGGAAACAATTCACCCTGTAACAGAGCGCTGCTGTCACCTGGTGGACAGAGGCTGGGGATGGCGCCAGACACTCAGAGTGCACTGGGCAGCCTGCATCAACCAAGACTTGAGCCCAGACATCCTTCGAGCCAAGGTGGAGAAGCCCTGGGAAAGACCAGTCCTGGCTGGGTCCCTTCGGGACAAGACAGCTCGCCCAGCAAGGGCAAAACCACCTCTTGTAAAGAAATTTTGCATTTGTGCTCCGAGCCTGCCCAGGTCCAAATGGTTTGGTTACGTCTCTAAAGGCCACCCCACATCGATTTTTCTTAGAATACAGAACGCCTCTCCCCTCCTCGTATTCTGTACCCAACCTCATCTGCACTGCTCCCAGTTTCCGCGCTGCTGGAGTGTCATTTTCTGTCCCCTGACAAGTGCCGGGATGGATTCACACAGCTTCGAAGGAAATTCATTTTCTCCTCTCTTGCAACAAAGGTGATTTGCAGGCGAAATGAATCAGAGAAAACAACGAGGAGTGCCAGACAGCCCTGCCAGGGCCGGCGGCTCGGACCTCGGCTGCCGCTGCATTTCAGCATCAAGGCCAAGTGGTAAATAAAAATTAAAATGAACGTTTAAATGGACTCTGATTGCATTTCAGGTTTTTGTTAATTGCATACATACACATTAGATTAAATGTCAGAGTATTTCTATTTAACCCCCATTATAGAGCCCCTATGTAAAATAATTAGCAGTAAGAATCTGATACTTCATCCCGGGCACGCCATCACCCCAACACCCCCCTTACCCCTTTGGTGACCAAAAACCACAAGGAAATTGCTCTCAGATGAGAGATAAAATTTAAAATTACTTCCTCCCCTGACTTTGGCACAAAGTCAGTTTATCATGAGTCAACACACATGAGAGCAAACATATTTCACTTCAGGAGGTGGAAAAACGCATCCCAGACAACCTCGTCCAACATCTTCAACTCACGGATGAGAACACAGACACAGGGCGAGTCAGTGGCAGACGCCAGCTCAGAACCCAAGTCCCAGAACCTTGGTCCACCGCTGCGGAAGCTCGTGCACTTGCAATTCTGTCAGGCACCTCAGTAAGACCTTGGATCCCCCACAAGGTCACATCTGATCCCCGACGTGGGCTCCAGGGTCCTGGGCTGCTCACTGCACAGCCCCGCGCTGACCTCACCCAGCCACCCCTACAACCCACTCCCCAGCTGTCCAGACCGCCAAGTACCTGGGACCCCAGAATTCCTGCTAAATGACCTCAATCCTCCTCCCAAGGCTGGAGCAGGCTCTCCCCAAGTCCGGCCCAGGACACGGCCCCATCACTAATGTGCCCACTGCCCCCAGCCCAGCCCAAGGGATGGTTGAGTGGTGCTGGTTTGCAGAGGATGGGAGCTGGCTTTGGGCATCCTCGTGGACTGGCACCCAGGCAGGGCTAAGGAGATGGGGCTGGGGGCTGGGAGTGACAGCAGACCCTCCCCCACATGGCTGCCAGTCAGCCCAGGCCACCAGGAGCTCGGGATTCTAGCTCCAAGCTGGCTGTCCTGGTCTAGGTAGGTGCATTTGCAAGGCAGCAGAATGGAACTCATCTCACTTCAGGGTTGGTTAGCTTGATGGGCAACGTAAAATATCTAGATGCAGAGTGGGTGGGTGCTGATCCGTCCTCGTGTCCAGGGGCTTCCCCCTTCCCGTTCCAGTGTTAGGGGTGAGCCCACTGAGACATGGCAGCAGCCTCAGGGCTGAACCGGGCCAGCCAAAGGGTTTTCTTCTGTTTCCAGAATATTCAACAAGATAAACAAATAAGTCACACATAGCCAAGGACTCCACCAGCTCCCAGGCCTGAGCCTCCTTAGTCCACCGCACACATGTCTTCCTGGTGCACCAGAGTTTGCGGCTATTGCTTAAGCCTTCAGCTCTGCTGGCAAATCCAGGGTTAATCTCGCCAGTTCCTCTGTCTTGGGTTCTCAGATTTCAGAAAGCAATAGGAATGTAGCTATTGACAGCCTTATTGACAACCTCTCTCTCTCCCTCCCTCCCTCTCCCTCCCTCTTCCTCTCTCCCTCCCTCCCTCTCCCTCCCTCTTCCTCTCTTCCTCCCTCCCTCCCTCTCCCTCCCACCCCCAGCACACAAGAGCCTCGGCTGCAGGTCCCCACCCCTTCCTGCCGCGGCCCAGAGAAGAACAAACCCCGCAGACTCAGAAGCCGCCCTGGCTAGGACAGGCTCCCATCAGGGGGTCCTAACTGGTAGGAAAGCAGCCTCCAGATGCCCCCCCCGACTCCCCCCCCCCCTCTGCAGGAGAGACTGCACACAGGCAGACAAGTCTCTGCACAAGCAGGTGACGAGAGAATGTTCTGGATGCTGGCCAGGTGTGGCCATGGGACGCACACCGTCTCACTCCATCCTTGCATATCCTGGGAGGCAGGTGCCCTTGGAAACAAGAACCCAGGGAGGCCAAGCAACTGTGGTGGGTCCCACGGCCAGCAGGAAGAGGAAGCAGGGTGCAGACCTGGCTCAGCCCGACTTGGGCACATACGCTCCTCCTGTGTCTGTCACTTCTCACGAGTGGGGGATGCCAGGGGGCTCTGCGATTCTTATGGAAAAATGTTTCACTCACAGGTTCCCACATTTGAGCTTCATGACAACCCTGGGAGGTGAGTCCTGTTATTGGCCCATTTTACAGGTGAGTAAGTGGAGGCACAGAGCAGCCCAGCCAGCTTGTCAGTGCCCACCCCCAGTTGGTAGGTGGGGAAATCTCCAGCCAGGAGAAGGTTCCCATCCTTCCTGGAATACACAGATGGGGGAGCTCCACCACGGGGCCTGCCCTCCTACGACTCAGAGCTAAGTCCTCCTGATCCTGGAGAACAAAGGCCAAGCAAATAAAGCAGTGAGCACATCTCACAAAACGGCCGTTACCCTACAGCGTCGTAAGTCTCCTCTGAGACCCACCACGCTGGTCCTCTGCAAACACTCAGCCCTATCGGGTAAGACGTCATCCTCACAGCATCTCCCTCGTTCACAGGTGAGGAGAGAGAGGCAGGAAGTGATCGGAGGACTTCCTCATGGTAGCACCGCTCAGACTCAGGAGAGATGGGAGTGTCCCCAGATACCACAAATGTGGGCAATGAGACTGGATCCGAGGACCCCCCCAAACACACACCTTCTCTTTGGGGGCACAGGACTGCGGCCACTCAGGTCTTCCTATGGGCTTGCTCCACCTGTCTAGGCAGAACCACCAGCTCTGGCCAGCACCCCTCACCCTCCACCCCCACCACGAGAGTTCCTGGGCGTCCTCAAAGGCTCCCCACCCCGGGTCAGCACCACGTCCTCTCTGCCCTCCCATTACAGCACCTGCCGGAAGTTGCTACCAGGAGGTGCCCATTGAGGTCACACGGGATCCGAGCGGGGATCCCAGGTTCCCAGTCCTCACCACGCCAGCCTGATGCTGAGTTTCCTGCAGAAGTCAGAGAGTGAGCCCCACACACCTGCCCTCATTATCCTGCCACAGGAGCCCAGTATCCATCCATTTTCTGTTGCTGGTAACACAACAGACTGAGCGAGTTAAAGGAAAAGAGGCTTATTTGGGGGTACAGCATGGTGCAGGGGTGAGAGACCCCTCCAGGGATGTGTGGCCCGCTTACTGGTAGAAGAAATGGCACTGAGCATGAGAAGGCAAGCGGCAAGGCCCGTGTCACTTCTGGTCTCTCCCCTCCTCCCGAAACCACTGGGCTGCAATTGGCGGGGGGGTGCTCCATCCTCACCGAACCCCAGTCACTTCCCAAAGACCTCACCTCTAAGAAGCAGCATCAGCATTGAGCTCCCACTATCAACACCTCCCACCAGGGGTTAAATTTCACACGTGGACCCCGGGGACCCTCCCAGCACATCTAGATCCTAGCAGCCTCCACCGCATGGTTGTAGAATCAGGAACACTTTCACGCCTGCGCTCCCCTGGAACCCACAGGATCAGGCGAAGCCCTGCTGCCCGTCCTGGATCCTGGAATTCCTCTCTTCTTCTCGAGCCAGACAGCGCCACCAGCTCCAGCACACGGTAACTGAAGCAACGGCGCAGGGCGTCTTCTCCTACACGACCCCAAAACACAAGGACCCTGAGTCCCAGCCTGGGTTCATCTAAATGCACACAAGAGTGGCTCCTGCCCGGCCGGCGCCGCGGCTCACTAGGCTAATCCTCCGCCTGCGGCGCTGGCACACCGGGTTCTAGTCCCGGTCGGGGCGCTGGATTCTGTCCCGGTTGCCCCTCTTGCAGGCCAGCTCTCTGCTGTGGCCTGGGAGTACAGTGGAGGATGGCCCAAGTGCTTGAGCCCTGCACCCCATGGGAGACCAGGAGAAGCACCTGGCTCCTGCCTTCGGATCAGCGCGGTGCGCCGGCCGCAGCGGCCATTGGAGAGTGAACCAACGGCAAAGGAAGACCTTTCTCTCTGTCTCTCTCTCTCTCTCACTGTCCACTCTGCCTGTCAAATAAATAAATAAAAAAGAGTGGCTCCTGCAGTTAGAGCTGTGTCCTGAGTCTCTTTGCTACAAAGCCTTTTGTGCAATTTTTCCTTTATTTTATGATTGTACCTATGGGCTTCAGCTTGGCCCTGGGAGGAAAAGAAATCACACACACACACACACACCCCCCAGAGTTCTCCCACTTGATAGTCCACGCCAGTGAGAATCAGCTCAGGGAACAGACGCTGTCCGTGGGCTGCAGTCAGGAAGAAGGGGCTTGGGTACTTAACCTAAGCACTCTGGTGCTGGGAGACCTTGGGCAGGTGCTGAGTGTCTTTCATCCTTTGCTGTGCAATGGGATGACCACACCTGCCTCCAGGGATCTGCAACCTTCAGGTAAAGGATGCGCCACAGGTGTCGTAGTGCAGGTGACTCCAGCGCAGTTCAGTGACACTTTGATGTCTTCGGAGAGCAGGTGACTGTCCACGAGCGTGACCGCTCACTTCCTGTGAGGTCCCGGTCGTGTAAGATGTTCAAGGTCAAACATTGCTTCATCCTCCTCAGTAGCGGCCACAGAGCAGAGGAAATGGTTTTTCACAGTGGAGCAGGAGGGAGGCCTGTCCTTTCTGCTCATCGTTAAATCCTAACGTCCTCCCTACTGGGCTCCACTTGCTGTCTTCAGATGATGCTCGCTGATAAAAGTGTTATCTGACCATGACCGAGTATCTGATTCCTTTCTCATCCAAGTGTCCAGGAATAGTTCCCTTTCTGTATGACATGGTGCATTTGTGAAATTCCATGTAAATATAAGGCTATTTCTGCAATAAGAAGAAGGAGCAGTTTTTGTGTTCAGGATTCAAAATTAGCTCATAAAGAATGATGTAGGTGTTGGTACTGTGGTGTAGCTGGTAAAGCCGCCACCTGTGGTGCCAGCATCCCATATGGGCACCGGTTCAAATCCCAGCTGCTCCACTTCTGATCCAGCCATCTGCTGTGGCCTGGGAAAGCAGTAGAAGATGGCCCAAGCCCTTGGGTCCCTGCACCCACGTGGGAGATGCAGAAGAAGCTCCTGGCTTCAGATCAGTGCAGCTCCGGCCGTTGCGGCCAATTGAGGAGTGAGCCAGCGGATGGAAGACCTCTCTCTCTCTCTCTCTGCCTCTCCTTTTCTCTCTGTGTAACTCTGACTTTCAAATAAATAAATAAATCTAAAAAAAAAGAATGATGGAATGTCTTCATTGACAGTTCCCACCTTGCCTCCTCCTTCTCTCTCTTCTTTATCCCATGTGAAAACCACCAGGAGACAGAACCCCCACCCCCGCCCCCACCCCGCGGGACACTGCCGTTTTCTCTTAGGGTGACCTTGGCTTTGGTCGAAGAGGAATAAACAGAGTCGCAGCAAACCTGAAAACCTTTTCCTCTCTTCCCGTCAGGAAATGCAGGGAACATTTTTTGGAAATACAAATGGCAGTTAAAGAGATGGAGTGGGCGGCACTGAAAATGCGGGGCGCTCAGCATTTTCCCAGGTTGCAATTGGGTCTCAAGCGCCCTCAGAGAGGCAGCTGTGTCTTCCAGCCAACACAGGCAGGGCCCGGGATAACAGATTGTTCTCATCTGGGGGCTGTTTTTACAGCAGAGACGACCTGATAGTTGTAATTACGTCGGCTGGGAAGAAGTAAACAGGTCTGGTTTTGAGAGCTCGAGTACAAGCTTTGGAGTCCCAGGCCAGCAGGCGTGCAATCCACCTGCCAAAACTTCTCACCACCTCTTCTGCTGGGTAATCATCATTCACGAGGGCAGCATTAAGGGACAAACTGCTCGTGGTGGAACCTGCCAGCAACATGGCCCAACGTCACGGAATTATTCCACTTGCTATGCCCGAGGGAGAAGTCCCGATGGCAATGCATGATGGGATACAGGTAACTCCCACTTCCTGGTTCCATCCTGTCCCAGGCACCCGCATTAGCAGACAATTAGCCGGAGACCTTGGTTGAGAACTCGGCCGCTTCTCGCTAGCCTGTCTCTGGTCAGATGTGAAGTCCCCGTGCTGGGGAGAAGACAGTCACATTTACCAGGGTGCCTCGAAAAGTTCACGGAAAACGGAAGCAAAAGGTGTTTCTTTTAGCTCCATGCAAAGAATGCTTGAAATCCACAGAGTCTCTTCATAATACACATTTTCATGAATTTTTGAAGACTCTGCATAGTTTTCAATTTCCAGTTTGGGTGGCTTTTTTTTTTTCTCTCCAAGATAACTTTGTTGGTTAATTCCACTTTCCACGAACTTTTTGAATCCCGCTTGTTGAAAGGGAAACAGAGATCTTTGAAGCCCCCAAGTGTCTCTCCCATCAGCCCACCAGGTAGGCAGCCTTTCCCTCGTCTGCCCCCGAGAGAGACCATGACCGTCACCAGCAGGTCCAGCTGCCGGTTCTGCAGCCTGCCTGCATGCTGGATTTCTCTGATAAGATTCTGACAATTTGATGCATGCCCCTGGCCCACTACAGACTCAAACTCTTGTAGGGTGCCATCTGGGAATCAGATTTAATGACGTAGTCCAGTGGGTTCTGAGACAACTTACTGGGTACAGGTCCTCACCAGTGTTGGGGGCCCATGGGCTTAGAAGCAAGGAAGACAACACTCTGTCTGGGAGAGTTAAGGGGTTGCTGCTTCCCAAAGCTCGTCGCACAGATTACTTACTGGACAGGACACACCTGTGTCCCTGTGACAGGGCTCAGCACGGCCAGAGGCTGCTGGACCTGAAGGCACGCACAGTGCCTCTGCTCCCTGTATCCACCTGTCTGGAAATCGCATCTCAATTTTTCCTTCATGACCACCAGCCTGGCTTGCTTCCTCTCTTGGAAGTGATTGAGGTGGGCTCCACCTGCCCCCAGACCCAAGAGTGGATGTGAGACCCAGGTGTGGCCAGTGAGAATGTTCCAGGCCCTCGAACAGACCGACTGGGCCAGCACTGAGTGTGTCAGGAGTATGGCAATCCCAGACAATGTTCCTGGAACAACAGTGATGTCTCCTCTCCCTGGGACACAGAGAGTGGCATCTCCCCTTTCTACCAGGTTCGCTGCCTGCAAGGAGGAAGCCGTGGGCTTTCTCCCTGAGTGGGTCTGCCTGGCATGGAACCGGACACGGACAAACAGAACGGGAGCACATCCCAGGCCTGAGGTTGTTGGGACCTGGTCCAGCTGTGGTTGCTCCTGAACTTTGAAGGTTTGAATCAACCCATCCCTCCTCCCCCCTCCTCCTCTCCTTTATTCTTTGGGTCAAGCTGGATTCTAGGCACCCCAGAGAGTTTGGAAACGCAAAGAGAAACCCCCAGAAGCCAGGGGGTGCAGGGAGGGCTGGGGCAGAGAAGCACACGGGAGTGAACACACACTGACTAAGCGTGCACGGGCATCAGGTGCTGGAAATAGGAACCCGAAGCAGCCCAAGACCCTTGGCGGACGAGGCTCCCAGTCCAGCAAGGGACACACACGTAGTCAGGTGGTTTGGGAAGAGGCTGGACTAGTGCAGAAGCCTGTGTCTCCATTTCTCCACGCATCATGAAACCATCGTCAGATTCTCGTCTCCACCGGCGCGGCTGAAGCCGCCCTCACCTCTTCCCACAAAGATGGCGCAAAGTGTCAGATTCTGTGTCCTACCAAGAGGGAAGGGAAAGAACGGGCAAGAGGCTTCCATTCACTCAACAAACACGTGCTGTCAGGCACTAGGCTGTGTGGATAGAACCACCGCCAAGACAGGCAAGGTCCCTGCACTCATGGATCTGACGTTCTTGGGAGAGAGCGGACATAAAAAAGGGTACAAGTAGGGAATATTGGACAGTAATTCCCTGATACATAGGCAAGAGCACTGGGCAATGCAGTAGCTATCCAGGGACCACGGTATGGGAAAGCAAGCTGTACGGAATAGGGTCATCGCAACAGGGGTTTCCACTAAAGTAGCGTCCAATTATTGCTTCTCCTGCACAGGAGGGAAACTGAGGCAGGGTTCTTATCAGGAGCACAGCAGACAGTGAGCAGGGAGCTGACTGTGCCTGGCTGCGGAGACATTTTGGTCTGCAACCTGCTTTCCTATGACAAAGCAGCCTTTTTAGGAGGTTGTAGGGCAAGGAGTGTAGATAAAGTGATAGCCTGTTGTTAACCGCAGACTAACGAGCAATTCTGTTGTCTCCCTCACTAGGAACAAGTAGAGAGAGGCAACTCCTGGGCCAGGACCACCGCTCGGCAAGTAAGGGTTCACGGCTAGAGAACCAAAAGCATACTCACATGGTAAATGGAGACGTGGCACTCCTGCCTGGGAGAGTGACGCAATGTCCCATCTTTGTGGGGCGCAAAACACCAGTACCCTTCCCCAAGAAGGAGAAACAAGATTGGAGCCGCTTTGCCTCCCTTCTTGGAGACGGTCGCCGGCATATTCGCAACAGAGACACAGGCCAACAGGCAGGTGCCGGCCACCCTCTGGTGTATTGATTCTCCACCGAGTTCAGAGGATCAGGCGGCCGCCCTGGAAGCTGCTAAAGTAATTGGGCGATCAGACAGTGGCTCTGATGTGCTGTTTGAAGCCTTCTTCCTCTGGGGCTTTCTATTTTAACGCGTGTTCTGATTCGGCCCAGGATTTTTAGAATAACGGTAGCTCCTGTGTGCTTAGAAAGATAGGGAAAGAAAAACAAAAAGATTCGAATCGTGTTTTTCGTTTTCAAAGCTGAGCAATCTTTTTGGCAGTGCCTGTTTCAAAGTCATTAGCCTCTCTTACCCCAGCGCTCGGTTCCTCTCGCTATTCTTGTCTGCTCTGCGTGCGTGTGAACAGGAACGCAGATGCCTTCTGTTCTGAATTCCCTGGCCTGCCAACACTACGCCAGCCCAAATTCACCCAGCACGTTGCCTCCCTTTCCATCCACAGGTCTTAAGGAGCTTTCTGGCATAACACGAGTGGGGGGAGCTGAACAGTTGCCCCTGGTGAGCACTGTGCAACCCTCTTCACAACGGTGCATGAACCGCTACAGCAGTGGTTCTACAGGTGGAGTCCATCTGGACCGAACCTCTGCAGGGCCTAGGACCAGACCACAAACACAGCCAAAGTTATGGTCAAGATACACACAGGGGCTCAACACTTATGCCCAAGACGCATCCTCTTGACCTGGAGCTGAAGAGGGACCCCTGTTGCTTCCTGGGCCACTGGTGACCCAGGAGGTGCTGAGGATTTGCAGGGCAGGGCAGGGCTGAAGCCGGGGTGGGAGGAAGCCAGGGCTCCCTGCGGCAGGGCCTGGGTCAGCCCAGACCTGGGGGTAGGGACTGAGTTGGGCAAACTCCCCAGAAGCTAGGTCTGCAGGCTCCCTCTGCTGACTCAGCACATCCTCTTCCCAACCTGCACCAGGCACCCACAGCCACCTGGCCTGGGGGGTGCAGGGCTGCCAGCCTTCCTCAAAAGCACCAGAGTTTGCCTTGGCTCCCAGGCAAGGTTTCCAACCGTGTCCTTCCCCACCCCACGTCCACTCCGAGCCCTCAGTTCCACACCCTGCACCCGGGAGGCCCCAGGCGGCCTTCTCAGCTCTCGCCCTGAACGTCCATTTGCTCCGACGGAGACCAGGCACTCAAAACGCTTCCTTCCAAAGCCAAATCAACCAAGCAAACAAGCAAAGTCACGCGCTGGAGCGTCTTGGAGGTTCAGAATGTGGGGTCCTCTGAGCCAGGCCTGAGCTGTGGCAGCCGAGTGCTCTGGAGTGGTTGTCGCACTGGCTAAAACCCACCAGTGGTCCCAGGTGGACAGCAGTGGGCGGGGCCTCTTCTGGTGTCACTGTCCACCAAGAGACCCTGGCCTCTCACAGCCTGGAGGGTGCACTTGGCGCCACTCGGCACTTGTTCCTGCCGACGCGACCACAAGAGTCGGTGCTGTAGGAGACACTGCACCCAGTGGAACCCCCTAGGGAGAAAACCTGGGGGGGTCCTGCTTCTGGAATGCTGGCAGCTCCCCCGGCTTCTGCCTGTCCTTAGCATCATCCACTCCGCGAGCAACCACATAACTTCCCAACAAACTCCCTCCTATTATGTTCCTCAGAGTTGGTTTCTGCCACTGGCATCCGAAACACCCTAACAGACGCGCTGGTCGTGCGGCCTCTGAGACACGGAGAGCTCAGCTCCCTGACTCCTGCCCAGAAGCATGGCGTCCAATTTGCAAGGATGTTGGCTTCCCCTTAGACTTTGTCACTTGCCTACCGAAAGTCACCAAAGATTCCCCGTCTGCTTCCTCCTCAACCCGCCCACCCCAGCCACACCCACACCCTCTCGCCTTTCGATGCAGTAAGAATCTGAAAGTGCCCTCGCCCGGGGCTCGCTCTCCTTTATCGCTTCTCTCCGACAGAGACGCATCGCTTCACAACACACTCCAGCTACTCCTACTCTTGGCAGATCGAGAACCCGCTACACACAATTCCCCTTCTGCAGCGAGCGCTAGTTCCGAGAGCTGATTTTGAAGTTTGCATGCTTTCTGTTTGTTGCCTTACATGGGAGACACTTGATAGTGTGTGGGGGCAAGGGCAGAGTCCCAGGGGGCCTCCCACCAAGCCCACCAGGGAAACTTTGCTTCCAGTCTGGTGGCCCAAGGGCTTCACCTGGGCCTCAGGGTCATCCCTGTGTGTGCTGAGGGTCCTCCGTCACCTGTGTGTGGCCATGAGCCAGCCGTCTTAGAACCTCTGAACCTGGGGCCGGTGCTGTGGCATAGCTGGTAAAGCCACTGCCTACAGTGCTGGCATTCCATATGGGCACCAGTTCAAGTCCCTGCTGCTCCACTTCTGATCCAGCTCTTTGCTATGGCCTGGGAAAGCAGTAGAAGGTGGCCCAGGTCCTTGAGCTCCTGCACCCATGTGGGAGACCCTGAAGTAGCTCCTGGCTCCTGGCTTCGGATTGGCCCAGCTCCGGCCACTGCAGCCACCAGCCACTGCATCGCTCCACGCTCCACGGCATAATCACATCATGAGGACCACTGTGGCCACAGCAAAGCCCACCGGGTAATCTGGGATCCTCACCCCAGTCCAAGGTTCTTCCCCTAGACATACCTGCTGAACTGCTTTTACATTTTCACGGGCCCCAGGGTTCAGGATGAGGACACATGTAGGTGCCCGTTACTCTGCCAACCACAGAGTGCCAATAAAGACAAATTACTTCCCCAGGGGAGGATGCTTTGGGGCAAACCAGTTCTCGAAGAAAGGGAGACGGCAGATTCCGAGTCCCCGAGCCAAGTGCAGCAGGTGTCAGTTCGGATCAAGGAGGTGACGGAGGGGGTACAAAGCAGCCCAGTGTGGCTGGGGCAGAAATTCAGGACAGGAACGAAACGATGGAGACCCTGGACAAAAACCAACTCCGAAGTAACGTCTTATTCCTGCACAGTGAGGGGCTAGCGTTCTCTCTTGCAGAGTTCAGTCCAGGACATGTCCTGGAGGCTGATTTCTGGTCACATTCCTTTCCTTTGTCCTGCAGACCTGAAGAGCCGAGACCGCAGCAGCTGAGCCAGCCCCCACCACTACCATCCCTGCTCTGATGGTGCCTGTTCTTGGAAGAGAAGCTCTGAGCCGTCCTTGTGGGGGCCACAGCCCTGGGTGGTTGACGTTTACAAGGAACTGGTGGGAGCTGAAGCCCCTGTCTGCTGATCCAACGGAGGCCAGAGAGCCTCCCAGGAGGGTGCCTGGGAAACCTGGGTTCCCCACTAAGCACAGCCCAGACACTCCCGAGGGGTTCAAGCGTGTGGGTTAGCAGTCAAGGCCCTGCTTGGGATGCCTGGGTTTGAGTCCCAACTCTGCTTCCAGGTCTATGTCCCTGCTGATGCGCACCCTGGCAGGCAGCAGGTGACGGCACGAGCACTCGGGTCCTTGCCATCCACATGTGGGAGACCTGGATGGAGCACCTGGTTCCTGACCTCGGCCTGGCTCAGCCCCAGCTGTTGTAGAGATTAGGGCGATGGTTCAGTGGATGGGAGCTCTCACCCCACTACTTTCAATAAGTAAGTAATTTAATTTTTTTTATTACCCCCATCACTTCTTGACTCAGAGGATGATTTCTTCCTAGGGCAATCAAGGCTTCCGGAATCTTCACTCACTCACCTGCCAACATGCATGGGTCTCACATCCCAAAGCCCCCTCCACACACGTTGTACACACACATCTTTGTGCAGGGCAGGCTCTGATCCAATCCAAACAACGTGTCAGAGCCCTTCCGCACAATGTCACTAACGGCCGCTTACGTTTATTGAGTACATACTGTGTGCCATCCAGTGTCCTGCGCATGCTACACAGATCAGCTCGCATAACACGCCTGTGACCTAGGACCCATTCTGCCCTATCTCATAGATAAAGAAACTGAGGCATCTACATATGAAATAACTCACTCCAAGTCATACGGTAAATTCTAGAGTGGTGGTTCCTGATAGAGGACAAGTCTCCCCACTCCACCCTGGGGACACTTTTGGCTGTCACAACTGGGGGTGTTTTCATCAAACTGCTGGTGATTTCCAACTAGATGATTGAAACTATTTTTTTTTCTGGCAAATTCATATGAAAGGTGCTTCTCAAGAAACAGAAGTATCAGGGCACATGGACCTTGTCTGTTCTGTTACTGTGAAATAAAACATCCAGGTCTTCATTCCACACGTGTTTTCCTGTCTTTCCCCACGGTTTCATGCCAGCAGTGGAGGAGGTGGCAATGACTGCCCAGGAAGGAACGTTTGCTGTTTCCTAGGTGTCCTGGGCCAAGTCCCTTATACAATTATCATCACACACCTGCTCAGCAGCAACTCTGCAGCCAACATCCCCACTTAACGGATGAGAAGAGTAGAGCTCTGTGCTAAGGAACTTGTCTTTGGAAATGCAAACTATGACGTAACAGAGCCTAAATAGGAACCTCTGAATTACACACACACACACACACACACACACACACACCCCTCTACAGAGTGGCTCCCTGAGAATGTATCAGAGTGGACTCACGGAAGAAGGATCCTGATGCAGGATCTGCTATCAGTTATTAATGCTAACACTAACCAGACACATCGTCTGAGTGACTAACTCACGCTAAGCAGTTTTCAAGTGTATTATTTCATTCAAAACAGCTAGATTCTGAGATTCAAGATCAGAAATATGGCTCAATTTGCAACAACTGACAGACTCAGATTCTAATGCAGGCAGTTGAGTCTCGAGTTCCTACTTTTAATTCTCACCCAGAACTGTCCTTCTTGGGGAAACGCCATGGAGTGCCTTTCCTTTCTAGACCAGGGCCTTCCCACGTGTACACTGTTGGATATAATTCCTGTTCCAGTTGTCTCTAGTGGTGTTACAAACTACCCACCAAACCTAGTGGATTAAAACAACACTTTTATCTGGCACCTGATGTTGAAGGTCAGAAATTCAGGAAGGGCTCTGCTGATCCACAGCGTGTCGGCTGAGATGGCGGGAGCTGAATGATGCTCCTTCAACATGGCTTTGTCATCTCCACAACTGGCCCTTCAGGGATCCTTGGCCTCTCTCTTTCCATATCTCATCCTCAGTACCCTTTCAAGTGGCTTAGGTGTCTCCAAGAATGGTGGTCCCAGGATAAGGACCTATATCTACCTACCTACCTACCTACCTATCTATCTGCGTGTATGTGTATGTGTATGGTGACTGGGGATGGGGTCAGAGAGAGATGGATAGATAAAGGGGAGAGAGGGGGTGGGGGAAGAGAGAGATCTTCCCTGAGCTAGTTCACTCCAAAATGGCCACAACAGTCATATCTGGGCCAGGCTAAAGCCAGGATCCAGAAACTCCATCTGAGTCTCCCAAAGGACAGCAGGGGTCCAACTGCTTCAGCCACCACCCAGTGTCTTCTCAAGTGCATCAGCAGGAAGCTGGATAGGAGGCAGAGCAGCCAGAACTCAAACCAGTGCTCTGAAACAGGATGCACATGTTGTAGGTAACAGCTTAGCTCACTGCGCCACAACACCTGCACCTTGCACCTTGTGTGTTTCCCGTATGGCCTTTGGCTTTCTCCAGAGCAGGTGGCTCAGTCCACCGGGGTAGAAGCTGCAAGGCTTCTTCTGGCGTGGCCTCAGAAATCCCATAGCCTCCTTCCTGTTGCTGTCTATGGTCAAGAAAGTCACCAAAGCCAGAATAGCTTCCGGGGGAGGGAGTTACCTTCCAGTGGGAGGAACTGCAATGAATTTGCAACTGTCCTCAATCTAGAACATTGTCTCATCTGTTAAACTGAGAGCATCTATCACATTCAGTGGCTACACAGTTAATAGATGGGAGAGGAATCACATTTACCAATTCATACTTCAGAGCGTCTCCTGGTTTATCTCATGTTGCTCACCAGTCTCTGTAATAGCAATAATAACAACTAATAATAATAAAATAGTAACCACCATTTACTCAGCCTTTCCTCCATGCCAGTCTTGTTCTCATTGCTTACATACAGTAATTCATCAACTCATCACACAGTCCTGTATAGATATTACTGATATTAATTTTACATATTATAGGGTGGAAAATTGAGACACATGATAGTTAAATAATTTGTCCAAGGTCACATACAGAGCGATGAATTTCCATAAGCTGTGCATTATGGAAACTCACTATACACCTAATTGCCTGGCAACATACCATCTGAGAAAAGCAGTCAACATTTTTTTAGAAAACCACTGGACTGGGTGATCCTGACTGGTTCTACTTCTTTGGACTGACAACCCCAAGAGTAAAGATAAACCAACAGAAACACAATATCGGGAACAGCACTGTAGCATAGCAGGTAAAGCTGCTGTCTGCAGTGCCGGCATTCCATATGGGCACCAGTTCAAGTCTTGACAGCTCCACCTCTGACCCAGCTCTCTGCTATGCCTTAGGAAAACAGTAGAAGATGGCCCAAGTGCTTGGGCCCCTGAACCCACATGGGAGACATGAAAGAAGCTCCTGGCTTCTGGCTTTGGATTGGTGCAACTCCAGCCATTGCGGCCAACTGGGGAGTGAACCAGTAGCTGGAAGATCTCTCTCTCTCTCTCTCTCTCTCTCTCTCTCTCTCTCTCTGCCTTTCCTTCTCTTTCTGTGTAACTCTTTCAAATAAATAATACATCTTTAAAAAAGAAAAGAAACACAGTATCACAGTGTTCCTGAAGGAGGCTGGACAAGGCTTAGGTCCTGACCATCCAAGGCTGCCTTCCCCTAGGATGATGGCACTGGCGCTTCCCTGTCTTTGGTGGTGTGACTTCTCTGCTCCCCCATCAGGGGATGGCATCTCCCGCATCAGCTGGAATCTCCATGGGGCCAGAGTGTGATGGACATGGCGCTGTGCAAGCACCTGGCACAACCTCTAACTGACCTGGCTGTTCCTGCCCCTGCCTCTTGGAGGCCGGAGCCATCAAGTACAAAGCCCAGGCTACTCTGCCAGAGAGAGGGACCAGGTGGAGGAGCAGAGAGAAGCAAACGTGTGAGTAAGGAAGGCATTTGAAATTGGGTCCAGCACAGGCATGCTCTCAACAGACCCCAGCCCCGGTCACCGTCTGGCCCAGCCACGTGAGTGAGAACAGCCCAGCAGAATATGGCCAACTCACACAGCTGTGAAGGATAATAAGAAATCACTGAAATGCCATTTCTGAGCCCCTAGGTTTTCGGGCTTGGCTACACAACAGTAGGTAACTGGAACTCTGGCTCTGTCTCTCAGTCTGTTCACCACCTTGGGCAAGTCCCCTGGCCTCAATGGATACAAGTCTTTCCATCTAAACAATGGGGGCAGTCACTGGGCCTCCCTCAGAGAGTCGGTGAGAGGATTAAAGGAAATAAGGCACCTCTTAAAGTGAGCGTGACTAGGTTATAGTCACACCAGGAGTGTGGTTATCCCTCAAACTAAGCAGAAAACACAAGAGTAGTTGAGGAGGAGGAACTAGGACTTGTGTGTGACTAGTGGGAGCGCAGAGGGTGAGCTTCACGGGAAACAGGAGGGCAGGTCCTCAGAAAGCTGACAGGATAATCACCACCCGATTCAGCACTTTCACGTCTTCTGCACCAGGAGAATGGAAACCAGGGACACGGATACTTGTACCTTCACAGTTCTACAGCATTACCACAAGAGCCAAAAGGTTGAAAGCCCCAATGTCCTTTGATAGCCAAGCAAAATATGAACTATGCATACTTGCAATGCTATTCAACCTTAAAAAGCAAGCCACGTGGATGAACCTTGAAGACATCATGCCAAGTGACATAGGCCAGACACAGGAAGACAAACACAGCACAAGTCCACATGGGTGAGGTACCTGAAATAGTCAAATTCAGAGACAGAAGTAGAATGGTGGTCGCCAAGGACAGAGATGTTGTAGGACAAGCATGGGGAACTCCTGCTGAAGTATACACTTTCAGTTTAGGGAGATAAAGCTGTTCCAGAGATGGATGGTGGTGATGGCTGCACAGCAATGAGTATGTCCAGAGGCTACATCCAAACATCTGTGGAAAAATGGAACTAAAAGGAAAAACGTTTTGAAACCCATGCATGGTTATTCATAATATGCCTTTTCCAGGAAGTTTTGAAGTATCCTAATATTTAATGCCACTGAACCATAAACTTAAAAAGTGGTTGATGGTGGTAAATTTTAGGTTATATGTATTTTTACCACAATAACGGAAAACTATGTTTTTAAAAAGTCAATTGTAGGGGCTGGCACTGTGGTACAGGGGGTTAAGCTACCACTTGTGATGGCGACATCCCATATGGAAGAGCAGGGTAGAGTTCTGGCTGCTCCACTTCTGCTCCAGTTCCCTGATATGCACCTGGGAAAGCAGCAGAAGATGGCCCAAGTACTTGTGTCCCTGGCACCCACATGGGAGACCCAGGTGGAGTTCCTGGCTCCTGGATTCAATCTGGCCCAGCCATGGCTGTTACAGCCATTTGGCAAGTAACCAACAGACAGAAGATCTCTCTCTTCTTTCTCCTCCTCTCTGTTGCTCTGCTTTCAAATAAATAAATATTCATTTTGAAAAACTGATTAAGATCACATGGTGAGAGATAACTGAGGTCAGTTAAGGAAGCAGGAACACAGATGTCATTCACTGAGAGAATTCAGCAACATGCAAAAGTTTTGGAGGGCTGACACTTTGGGGATGTTGCTTGATTTTTAAAGAAAGCTACAATACTAACAAACATAACACATACTCATGAGATGGTTACTGATACATAAAATGACTTTTCACTAATATTCCTCAAGCTGCACTTTAGGAACACTTTGGATGCTGGACTCCAATTTCAGGATGGCAGAACAAAGACATCTCCTCTCAATGATCAATTTACAACAAAAAGGAAGAAATAGACAGACTTAAATGTACCTTTGGTGGAACTAGATGATGCCTGTATCATTAAAACACAACGTGTGAAATGGAAAAGCAGGTTGAGCAGAAGAAAGCTAGGCTTGGGTTCTGGTGGAAGGGGCCAAGTTGTTTTGCCCTGGGCACCTTAGAAATGAGGCACCAGGGAGAGCGGGGCTGAAACAGGAAGGCTGTTCTAATGCATGAATATGAATAAGGAGCCCGTAGACTCCTCTTTGTCTTGCCCTTCCTTAACCCAGCACAGGGAGGAGACCACCCCCCTTTTCTGTGCCTATAGAGGATGTGAGTGTTTTTTCCCCAAGAAGCTGAACCCCAATGGCTTTAGAATAAGAGCATTTAGATACATAAAATTTCCCAAAAGGGATGGGGGAAAAGAAAGGAAATCAGAGACAAAAAAATTAGAAGGTCAATCCAGGAGGTCCTACAGGTGACCAGAGCATCCTCAGAGAGAGAAAACAGAGAAGATGGTAGAAAATAGACACACCAAGAAAAAAACACACACAAAAAAATCCCCCAATACCAGACACGAGACCAACACACACTAAAATTCCAGAACCAGAGATAGAGAAGATCCTAAAAGATAAAAGATCACCTTAATCTTGTGTGTGAACGCAATGCCACCTGAGAAGAATCAGGTATCTGAATGGCACTGGGCTTCTCTACATTGATACTGCAGAACAATGTGCCTGCAAAATTCTGAGAGAGACAATCGAGAATTCCATACCCAGCCAAACTATCCACTGAGTGACTATAAAATAAAACACTGCAGATGCACAAAGCCACACACAAGTTACTTCCCAGCAGGAAACTATAGCAGAAGGAAACCCAGGGATGAGGGGAAGTAGACTAAGGAGAAAAAAACAAACTTGGGATCATGGAACAAGAATTCCAGGATGGTGGAAGGGTCAGCCCTGGGTGAAATCTGCACAGGAGCCCAGTACAGGTCCCAGGCCAGAGGGAAGACAATAGGGCAGGTAGATGACCTGACAGGTACAGCTGAGGGACCAATGCCACTGAGAATCATTTTATAGGGAGCTCTGGAGAATATCAGGGGCTTCAAAAAGTGTAAGGAAAAAGTGCATTACCTTTCCTTTAAAATTTATTTACTTGAGAGTAAGAAAGAGTCAAGACAGATGGAGCTCCCATCTTCCGATTTACTCTCCAAATGCCCACAATAGCCAGGGTTGGGTCAAGCCAAAGCTGGGACTGGGAACCCAGTTCAAGTCACTCACCCAGGAGGCAGGGAGCCAATACCTGGGCCATCACCTGCTGCTCCCAGAGGGCATCAGCAGAGACTGAAGCTGGGAACAAAGCCAGGTCTCTAACCAGCATGCAGATGCCTCAAGTGGAATCTCGACTGCTAGACCAAATACCCGCTCTGAATTATCTTATGATTTCACCTTTCCACAAACATTTTGGAGAGCCCTTGTATAGGAAGACTAGGGTACAAACCCAGGAAATGGGAAAAATGAGATATTTCTGCAGTGAGTTGGGAATAAGGGAAATGTGATCACAGAAGTACGTCCTCATTTACTGCCTGGCACAGCAATAAACAATATTTGTAACAGTCATGACAATGGAAACAATAATTACAGGAAAATGTGGAATTATACTATTGGGAGCACGGGGAGACGGAGAACATCAGAGAGCCAGAAATAATCACAGAGCACATCACAAACGCATCCGACACTGTCTGAGATCACTCACTCACGTGATTCCACCCAGATAGGATTCGGAAATGTGGAAGCAAATGCCAGGAGGAACAGCGGAAGAATCCAGAGGTGGCAGCTGCTCCTGGCTGCCACTGCGTGGAGGTGTGGAGGGAACGGGCCCCTGCTGGCTTCTGCTTGAAACCTGCCAGCATCGTTTGATGTGTAAACTACTCTCAGGTGTTACTCTGTTAAAAGCAAAAATCACTCTGAAAAAAAAATTAGCTTCCTTCTGGACTTTAAACATATGGGTTGGTTTCCCATCCATCACTCCGAGTATTTCAGAATCCCAACTATCCAAAGCAAGCGAGCAGAGCAAGGCTTCCGTAAAGACCCTTAGCAAACTTGCCCAGTCTTCTGTGTCTATCCCAGTCGGCTGGAAGGGGCCCTTGGCCATGGGATGTGACAGCTGGGAGCCGGCTCCTTCTACTGCCTCCATCGGCCCTTTTCTCCTCCAGAAGCTTCCGTTTCCTGCCAGGAGTCAGCTGTTTTCAAACTGCAAAAGTCAGGTGTGAGGGCTGTTTCAGAGAATGATTCAGACAGATTTGGGTTTATTGCCTGGAGCAGGTAAATAGGAAATCCTCCAGATCCAAATATCACAGGCAGGAGAAAAGCCTCTCTCCCTCTCCCTCTCCCTCTCCCTCTCTCCCTCTCTCCCTCTCTCCTTCTCCCTCTCTCCCTGTCTCTCCCTCTCTCCCTGTCTCTCCCTCTCTCCCTCTCCCTCTCTCCCTGTCTCCCTGTCTCTCCCTCTCCCTGTCTCCCTGTCTCTCCCTCTCCCTCTCTCCCTCTCCCTCCCTCTCCCTCTTCCTCTCTCCCTGTCTCCCTGTCTCTCCCTCTCTCCCTGTCTCTCCCTCTCCCTCTCTCCCTCTCTCCCTCTCCCTGTCTCTCCCTCTCTCCCTGTCTCTCCCTCTCCCTCTCTCCCTCTCTCTCCCTCTCTCTCCCTCTCCCTCTCTCCCTCTCCCTCTCCTTCTCTCCCTCTCTCCCTCTCTCCCTCTCTCCCTCTGTCTCTCCCTCTCCCTCCCTCTCCCTCTGTCTCTCCCTCTCCCTCTCCCTCTCCCTCTCCCTCTCCCTCTAATCTCTCCAGATCCAAATATCACAGGCAGGAGAAAAGCCTCTCTCCCTCTCCCTCTCCCTCTCCCTCTCCCTCTCCCTCTCCCTCTCCCTCTCCCTCTCCCTCTCTCCCTCTGTCTCTCCCTCTCCCTCTCTCCTTCTGTCTCCCTCTCCCTCTCCGTCTCTCCCTCTCTGTCTCTCCCTCCCCCCCCCACACACTTTTCCACCTAGTGTAGCCAGCTAGATTTATTGCCCAAGATTTCCCTAACGTTTTTGTGAAAGCCCCTAGCCTAAGGGTGACACGCGCATCATCTGGTTGCCAGCAATCGGCTGTTGAAAGAGATTTTCTGTACAAGCCGTTCTATCTGGATTGATTGGAAACAGGCACACACGGCAATGTAGAAAAATCTAGATAATCCACAGTTATCTGCCCTCCTCTCCCTGGTGCAGAGGAAGGCTGCAGAGGTCGCCCAGTGTGCTGAGTGTGCCAGTGTGAGCGTTTGTTATAAATCTCCAGGATGCAACAGCAAAAGGTGTTGACATCGATCAACAGCGTGCATGAAGCTAACACAAATCAATTAGCAAAATGGACGCACGGCAGAGATTGCTAAGCCAGACTGTGTAAATCATACTTTTCAGTGAAAAACAGGCTGGCAAATTCTATGCACCCATGTTCAGCCTCGCCAAGTAATTCTGTGACTGTCAGCAGCAAAACATTGAGCTGTCACTCAGAGGCCACGACCAACGAAAGTGGACAATCTCGCCTCCCTGGTTGCCAGGGTCAACTCAGACTTTAATCCCGAATCCCAACTGTGAAGACCCAAGAGCATTTGTACTGCACTTGACTGGCCAGTCCCTCTCTCATCCTTTCTTAGCCGGCTTGGTCCTTCCTCTAAGTCCAGGCAGTTTGGGGAGAGGTTGGGACGTAAGGGGAGGTGACTGGCCAGGCAGAAATGGGTCAGGTGTGGCTCTGAAGCTCACTCTGAGCTGGAGATGAGGCAAATTGATCCCCTCAGAGATGGGTGCATTGTTCTCAAATAATTGCTTCTTTCAAAGATGAGTACAAAGCACAGAGCTTCCAACGCAAAGCTCTTTGTCTCAGCCCCGGTCCTGGGCTCTTACCCTGCGTGTCTTGTGCTATGGATTCCTCGCTCTTACCTGCACAGTTACGACACATGGGGCAGGTTGACCTGTGTCCTTCCATGGTCCCACCAGGACTCTCTTCAAAGGAACCCAGGGGGAAGGCACTGAGGTCTGGCGTGTCCCGTGGCTCCCAGCATCCCACACCCACGCCAGCAGCCACTGACCTGCAGCACAGGTCAGAGGGGAGGGAAGGAGGACATGGAATCCTGTCCTCAGACCTCACTTCCCGTGCTGCCTCTCAAGTTCATGCACCTGCCCCCGGTTAAATGTGCAGGATGCACCCACGTGGGGCCCTTGCTGTGGCCGCTCTTTGCCGGAGACTTTGTCCTTCCATGTATCCACATGGCTCACTCCTCACTCCTTCCCATTATTGCTCAAGGGTTAACTTTGCAAAGCCTACTTTCACCTTTGACTTAAAATCACAGCTGCAAATCCTCCTTCCCGACTCCCAGGTTCCCTTCTCCTGCTTTTCCCTTCTTGCCTTAGTGCCTTCTGAACGCCACATAACTGATTTACAGTACTCACCAGACACTAGTTCCACAGGAGTGGGGATTTTTGTCAGCTTCCTCATTGTCTGAAACAAAGCTTGGGACACATAAATGTCCAACAAGTCTTGTTGGAGGGACGGATAAACAGATGGGTGGATGGACGGGAGGGCAACTGGACAGGTGGAAGGGTGGGTGGGTGGATGCACAGATTGGTAGATGGACAAATTTGAGGGTACACAGGTGGGTGGGGGTGGATAGATGGGTGAGTAGATGGGTGGATGGACAGGGGTGGGGTGGGGGGTGGACAGATTGGTGGGTGCATGGATGGGAGGGCCATTGGACAGGTGGACCTGAGGGTGGGTTAGTGGGTGGGTAGGTGGATGGATGGATGGACAGATGGGTAGATGGACAAGAGCACTTGGTACAAGGGTAGGAGAGTGGAGAGATGGAGGAATAGGTGGGTGGATGGGTTGGTGGGTGAGCTGGTGGATGGATTGGTGGGTGGGTGGGTGGATGTATGGATGAGACAAGCGAGTGGTGGACAGATGGACAGACCGATACATAAAGCGGACAGATGATGGACGTCTACTTTATCCAAGGTAGACCTCCCTTCACAAGCTCCTTCCAAATGGTCCCACGGGCATCGGTGTCTCAAGTCCCCCCTTAAGCTGCTTCCCCAAGCAGTCGGTCTCCCCCTCGCCCCACACCTCTGCCGCAGGAGCCAAAGCCCTCCAGTCGGCACACGCCAGGGTGCACACACAGAGCAGATCCTCAGCGGTGCAGGAATCCTATTTTACTTGCCAAGGTCTGCAAATGAGAAAACCAAAGCCACGCCGTGCAGCTGCGAGACTGAACCTCGTTTCTCCGCAACGTCGGTGACTCGTGTGTGGCCAGGCTGCCACCACGCCGACTGTACCACGACAAGCTGACGGCCGCCTCCGCTCTTGGAAACAGCTGGAGGCAGGGACCAGAAGCTCCTAAATCAAAGGCTCTCACTCCCCACCAGCCAAGCTCTGGCTGCAGCCTCGGGAGCCAGGCTGGGCCTCGCAGGACTCAGCTTCTAAATGCGCTCCCGATTCCTCCCTTGGCTGACGAGGTGAGCACACGGCAGGACAAACAGCCCCAGCAACAGTCAGGGCAGAGATGTCTCTGCTTGATTCCCAAGCATTGAGACAGTTTTTCTGCACTGGTAGGGGCCTGCTTTAGGCGGGCTCTGAGAAGCACGCAGAGCAGGCACACGGAGTAGGGACAGAGGAGACGGCAGCCTGTCATGCAGGCTGAATGTCTCATACAGGTGGTGGCTAAGAGGGAAGCGTGCATCGAACGAGAGGCTGCTGGAAAACCTAAAGGAAACATAAAACAGGGTTTGTGGGCGTCAAGGGATGTTTCTGATGAATTCAGCGCAAACAGGGGTTCTCAAATCACCTGCACTTTGCTACCTCCTTTTGACTGAGAAACCGTGTTCATTATCCCCAGACCCCCAAAGATCACCAGCCGTTCCCTGTGGCTGGTGGACTTCTTGGTGCCTAAACACCTGCTTTACTGCCTGGTCTCAATTTTCTGCAGAATAGAACTCTCTCAAAGGGAGTCCAAGATGCACAGTGTAGATGAATTTATGGACGCAGCTTGTCCTTGCCTGGAATAGCACATCTGCACAGCCTGCACAGAACAGGAAGGAGCTCCGCCCACGGATGTGCAGCCGGATCAGACCGTGAGCAACCACACACTTTGACGTTGGAAGCTGAGCCGACTTCTCCCACCCGAGACTGCTGAGGTCCCCACATGCCTGGCACCTGAGCCCACCCAAGTGAGGCACAAACCCCTGCCTCCGTCAGCTTTGTCTCCCTCCATGAGCAACGCCAGCCTGTCCCACAGGAGCACTCCTAGGCCTGCCTCCTCCCGTCCGCCTGTGCCATTTCCCCCACTAGGGATTCTCCTGCCTTCCACAGTTTGCCCTGAAAACTTCTTGTCCTGCTTCAAAACCCAGCTCACATGGCGCCTCCCTGAGCAAGCCAACCCCAGCCCAGAGAATCACTTCCTAAGACCTCTCACCTCCAGCTCAGGTTGAGCTCAGCCAGGACTGAAGCGTGCACCTGCTGAAGGACACTCCCAGGAGATGGTTCCCTCCCACTCACAGGAAACACATTGGAGAGTTGTTTGTGGAAGATATTTGCAATTGATGAGTGGGCAGAAACTCAAGTTGAAGGGTGAAGGGGGGGGGGATAAAAGATTCCAAAAGGCACCAGGAGGATTGCAAAGAAATTGCACCCCTGGGTGACTTCCTGCTGCAGGCAGGGGATTCACCCGCAGCCATGTCCCAGGGCCATCTGCAGAACCTGGTGAGCCTCCCCCAAGTGGTAGCACTCCTGTCACTTCCTGCTGTGAACCCAGAGCCTCGGCACTAAGGACAATAAATCCTCAAGTGGGGTCTACTGGCAAACTGTTGTCAATCACAACGCACTCCCACCACAGCCCTCCCCATCGCCTTGGAGTGATCTGTGCTGCTCAGCCTTGGCCATCAAAGGATGCTGGTGAGACTCGAAAGAACAAGGTGCTGGCACCTCCTGGCATCCCTGTAGAATGAACCAAAGAAGGTGTGGGTCAGGAAGGGGTTAGCCAAATGTAAGAATGTGGCTTCCATGGTGTCACCTGCACAGACATCCCCTGAGGGCTGCCACCTGCTGGGTGGAGAGCCTCATTGCTGTCCCCTGCCCAGCTCTGCCTTCGGTGGGTAACACATCCCCTAGTCTTCCTGGGGTAAAGAGAGTGCAGCCACACCAAGCCTCGTCTCTTAATTACACAGAGCAGGCTGATAATCAAGGCGTTCTGCTTTTCCAACAGGCACTAACTGTACCCAATGAGCCATGGACTCTCCTCTGTCTTCTGCCTGTGCTTGACGTTGCCAGTGGTAATCTGTAGCATTATGTGTATAATCAAAGGGAAAAAAATGCACTGAAGCCCATCGACGAACATTAATAGCCACTGGAATTTTCAAGTCCAGCACATTTAATTCCGGGTGGAAATGGCAAATGCCGTGTTCAGTTGAAAAACAAAGCAGCAAATTGTGCGTGACCCAGCCGGGCACCTTTGAATCATGCCATGTGTTAAGTGGGCCCCACGTGCATATCATTAATCCAATTTGGCTCCATGAAAAAGAGATCGTTTCCCTTAATGATGCAATACTGGAATTAACCAACGCAGTCCCCAGCTCCACGCTCTCTTGTTGGAAGCAGCCTTACTGGATCCTGTCTCCTGGGGGCCTCTGGCAAGTCTTTGCAAAACCATAGTGGGAAAAAAAAAAAAAAAAAAAAAAACAGAAACGAAAACAAAAAATTAGCCAAAAGGCAGCATCAACTTCTTGCATTTCTCTCCATGCATACTGGCTTGTGATAATGAGTACTTATTTTTCCGTTCTCCTGCGTTGTAGCCTCACCCTTAGGCACCGCCCCCTGATACAGGCTGTTTGAAAAATCAAGGCAAAAAGGAGCATGTATTTATCTAGCACTTGTGGACGAGTTTTACATTTAGATGGCGTTTGTGCACACCGAATCACTCAGTTCAGCAATCAAAGACCCATCCAAACAACAGCCTTGCTAGGCCCGACATCATTCCAGCCGAGAGATTTCTGTGCACTGCCCTCCCAGGTCCGCGCCTGGAAGGCTGTACACATCGCTGGCACCGGCTCCAACACCAGCTGGGTTAGCAGAGAGAGAAGCACTGCTTGTCAGGTTTATTTCCCACTGCAGACTCTGCATCTCCCATGCATGTATTTAAGGAGAAAAAAATGTTGCTAGATGATTCCAATTTCAATCTCGCTGCTTAGCTGGACATAGGCTTCTAGAAGTTTCCCAGTGGCTACTGTGATCAGGTATTAACCTAAATGTCAGGGCAGGCTGTGGGGCCTTATGTGACTCGGAAGATTTGGTTTCTGTCCCGCTCACAAGAAGAGATGGGATCGGAAGGGACGAGCAGGCAGTCCCTCCAGGGACTCTGAGTAGCTCACAAAATAAACTCACCGGTTCTCTGCAAGGCTTCTCAAGAGCCTACCTTTGTTCACCATCGTCTCGCTGAGTGCTTGCACTGCCAGGAGACAGGGACGCCTGCGGTCCACTTAGTAAGTGGGGAGAAAGCAAGACGCCAAGGTCCCTGACGTTGTCTCCGGAAACCTCATAGCAACATCACCCCAAAGCCTTGTGGTTTGACCTTGACCCTTGCTGACTACCTGCAGTGCCACCTCTCAGGTTGGAGACAAAGCCAAGCTGCCCACCTGCGACTCCCGAGTGCTGGCCCTGCCCACCTCGTCTCTCTCCTGCACCCAGGTCACACCGTCCACCATCACATCCCCAGCTCCTCGGCTGGCTTTTGTCTCATTTTACCAGTTTGTTAGTGGCAGCCATGGACAGTGACATCTTCTGGGATGTTTTCCCATTCATTCAGCAAACACCTGTATGTGCCAGGTGCAGGGTTAGGCAGAGGCTGGAGGTGACAATGTGCACATCCCTCTGGGAGACCACAGCTGCTCCATATTCCCAGAGTGCAGACGATACAGGGAACAGGGAGAGGTGGCTTAAGTAGGGGCCAGCCTCTGAAATCGCCTGCTCTTGTCTGAAGGGTGTCTGGCCTCAGTTGGCATTGCGGGGAGGATTCGGAGAGAGGAAGCTTACCATGCATCTGGCCCTCAGAGCATGCGCCATAAAGTTGGCTCTGGCCATTACCCACGCCTTGGTCATCTCAGCATCATTTTTGGTGGAGAACAGAATGAAGCATGAATGAGCATGAACGAGCATGAATTTGTTAAGGAGTTTGGATAACATCCCTGAAGGTATGGAGGGTCCATCGAAGGAGGAGAGTCAGGATGGGAGGCGGTGCAACTATACTGGACATTCTGAACTCTGGTGGTGTTGTACCTGAGCGAGTGCAAACAAGGAGCTCCACACATTGATAAAATCTGATGGTCCTTTACTGCCGGCGGTGGAGAGTGGGCTCATGCCCTAAAGAACTCTCGACCATGAAGCCCAAAGCAACAGGGTTTATAAAGGCAAAAATCACAAAATCGGGAGAGGAATTCATGGTTGCTAGGAACAGGGGGGAATACATGGCTACCGGGGTCAAGCTGACCTAAAACCCATGTGAAACTAGTATCAGTTATAATCTTGACAATACCAGTTACAATCTTAACAATTCCAATTATAATCTTGACATTAATCCAGGTACTGGTTTTAATCATATGTAGGACATAGACAAATTACATTTTTATCATTAACCCAGGTGTAGCCTATCCACTTCCACGCTTGAGCAATCACGCTAGCGGGTTTCTATGCTCTGCCAAGTGTGGTGTAGTGGACTGCTATTGCCCGACTGTTTTAGATCATAGTTTCAGACCAGAGTCTCACACGTGAGTGTTGGGGGGGGGGGGGGGCACCTTCCCAGAATGGAGTCTCAAGTGCTCCAAAATGGGGTCCCTACTGTCAAGGTGTTACTTCAGTGACCGCGAGTAGAGTGGGATGGAAATGAGCCAGACAGAGAGAGAGGGACAGGGCAGGAGGCTACTGCAGTGACTGCAGCCACAGACAGAGGCTGGCAGATTAACACAGAGAGGCAGACAATGAGCGAGGCTCCAGGACCCTGGACAGGGTCAAGAGCCCAGGCCCTGGGGCCGTTTGTGCTGCCACAGCGCCAGCCCCTCAGTGATGTTCTAACAACATAGCATACGAAGTGACAAAATTGGGAGATGATTTTGTTTGAGTAGAAGAAGGTTGGCCCCAGCAGTTCAGGCAGACGTTAGGTCCATGGAAGTGCTTTTGTTCAATGGCAAAAGTAAGCTTCCTGAGATTCTCTCAAGCCCAGAGTCTTGAGAATTCTGCTCTGTGCAAGGCACCCAGGAAAGGTGAGCTAAGCGTGTGCTTTGTGTGTCCACCCCCCACGCCCTGGAAACATGGCCCCGAGAAACTTCCAGCGACCCTTGGGGTAAAAGCAGCATGGAGGAATCGGCTGTAACAGTAAAACAGCGATGCAGGATGTGTTGCCATGACAACCCCAGCCATTATTTGTGAGTTCTGTGATCTAGCCAGTAACAGAATTGAATGAGGGCAGTAACTTTTTGACTTTTTCTCATTTTTGGAGGCAACAGGGTATCCTCCCATTTTCCTGGAAAACAAGATGAAGCCAAAGCTTTTCCTTGAAAATTAGACACGGGGCTGGCATCATGGCTTACTTGGTCGGTCCTCTGCCTGTGGTGCCAGCGTCCCATATGGGTGCCAGTTCTGGTCCCAGTTGCTCCTCTTCCAGTCCAGCTCTCTACTGTGGCCCAGGAAGGCAGTGGAGGATGGCCCAAGTGCTTGGGCCCCTGCACCCACGTGGGAGACCAGGAGGAAGCACCTGGCTCCTGGCTTCGGATCAGCTTAGTTCCGGCCATAGCGGCCATTTAGGGGGTGAACCAGTGGAAGGAAGACCTTTCTCTCTCTCTCTCTCTCTCTCTCTCTCTCTCTCTCTTTCACTGCCTAACTCTATCTGTCAAATAAATGAATGAATGAATAAATAAATAAATAAAAAATTAGACAAACCAACTTCCCCTAAGAGTTGCTGGAACCAAAAGACAATTCTCTGTCTACACAGGCTGGGTAATTATGCTGGCTGTGGTCAGCAGCCGTGGTCAGCAGCTGTGGTCAGCAGCTGTGGTCAGCCACTCTGTAGCAATCAGCTCAAAGGGAGGAAACAGGAATTTTTTGCCTGTGCCACCAGTCAGCGTGTGTCTCCATTGTATTCCCGTGGGATCTTCCTGACGTCTGTCTGACGTGCTGACGTCCCTGTGGTGTCTGGACAGACCTCTTCTTGTGCCTGCAAACCCAACTCCACTCGACCAGCGGTTGTTGCTTTAATGAAAATATCCAAGAAGAGCTTCTTGGGAAGGAAACAGTTTACTTCAGCTCACAGCTCGGGGCTTCACAGCTCACAAGGTCCCCTCAGCCCGGCCTCTGGTCAAAGCTGGCAAGGTTACCCTAGGATGACCGCATAGTGAGCCAGGGAGCAGAGAGAGAAGCTAGGATGAACTCAGCCTAAACAACCAACACGCTGGTGAGAGCCACTTCCTATGCGAACGTCCCCAGAGACCCAAAGACCTCCCACCGGACCCACCTCCTAGGCGCCATAATTATATCACTCTCCACCCTCGTCCATCAAGCCTGGGCATTAATCCACTGTCAACACCAGGCTTTGGGACTCAGACATCTGCGTGAGTTTGAGAAGCCAAGTCCTGATTAATCCACAGCCACCACCATATGATATACAACTGGCCTATAAGTATCAGGCCCCAGACATCAGCACTACAGGTTGGCATGCCAAGCAGCACGTGGAAATCCCACAACGGCTTTTCCACCAACTCCTGGTGCAGTTTTGAAGAAGGAAGGCACTGCGTCTATTTCCAAGTCAGGAGGAACTGTGGCTGCAAACTAGATTAGAGGTTCCTACAGAGACATAAAGAAATTCACAACCTTAAACTAAATATTCACTAAAAACCCACGATGTGGCAGTTGCTAGGTCAAGAGCTACAGCTGCTGGTTAAAGGGGACCATAAATTCCATTCTCCCGTGTGCATGAAACAGGCAGTCCCCCAAGACTTGGGAAGCCTGCAAAGTCATTTGATTTCAGCACCCTGTCCTTAAATCCTCAGTAACTTGTGAGACCCTGCTTTCTGCAAGTCTTCACCCTGGTAATAAACATCCATCGGCCCAGGTTGGAGGAAAAGGCTGCAACTCAAGGAAAATGGATAGATTGGCAGGCGTGTATGTGTGTGTGTGTGTGTGTGGGCACATGCGTGCATGTATGTGTGTGGGTGTGGCCATATGTGTTCATGCATGTGGGGGGCACGTGCATGCATGTGTGTGTGTGGCCATGTGTGTGGGTGTGGGCATGTGCGTGCATGTATGTGTGTGTGGTCATGTGTGTGGGTGTGGGCATTGTGTGCATGTATGTGTGTGTGATGTGTGTGGGTGTGGGCATTGTGTGCATGCATGTGTATGTGTGTGGGCATGTGTGTGCATGTATGTGTGTGGGGGTGTGGGCATGTGCGTGCATGCATGTGTGTGGGTGTGGGCATGTGTGTGCATGTATGTGTGTGGGTGTGGGCATGTGTGTGCACATATGTGTATGGGTGTGGGCATGTGTGTGCATGCATGTGTGTGCATGTGTGTGCATGTATGTGTATGGGTGTGGGCATGTGTGTGCGTGTGTGTGTGCGCATGTGTGTGCATGTATGTGTATGGGTGTGGGCATGTGTGTGCATGCATTGTGTGGGTGTGGGCACATGCGTGCATGCATGTGTGTGGGTGTGGACACATGTGTTTGTGCATGTGGGGGGCACGTGCATGCATGCATGTGTGTGGGCATGTGTGTGGGTGTGGGCATGTGTGTGCATGTATGTGGGGTGGTGTGGGCATGTGTGTGCACGTATGTGTGTGGGTGTGGGCATTGTGTGCATGCATGTGTGTGGGTGTGGTATGTGTGTGCATGTGTGTGGGTGTGGGCATGTGTGTGCATGTATGTGGGGGTGTGGCCATGTGTGTGCATGTATGTGTGGGGTGTGGGCATGTGTGTGCACTCATGTGTGTGTGGTTGAGTCTCTTCCCTTCCCTTTCTTTCATATTCCAAGGCAACTCTTTGGAAACGATAGGCAGGAGCTAGCTTTTCCAGAGGACATTTTGACTTTGGAAGACAAATGCCTTTAGTGATTATGAAAGGCCATAAAGGGGTCCCCATGAGCCAAAACCAGAAATGATAAAACTGTAGTAGTTCTTAATTTTTAAAAGAACTCACAGCTAAACAGGGGTTTGGTCATGTCTCAGCTCCAGGCCAGCTGGACTTTGGGATAACATCCTTAGCTCCCTTCCCAATCCCCCGTGCTAACTCAGAGGCAGGCGCATTGCAGGAATACGCCAGGTTCCCATCCAGCTGGCCGACAGGATGTGTGCAGGGAGATGATCAGAAAGCACACAGATTTGAGCCGCAGAATCCACCAGGCTACCACACGAGCAGGCCTCCGGCATGCTCAACCTGCAAGGCGCAGCAATGGCCCATTTGTAGACGTCTGTGCACATCCAACCCCCTTCCAACGACACCACCTTCTGCCAGAACAAAGAGAGAAGCCATCCGGAGCAGCAGCAGAGACGGCCCACGTGTAGCTTCCCAGACATAGTTTGTTACTGTGAATAACGGCGCTCCCAAAGCTTGGAGGAAGAGGCCAGTATGTGCTAAACAGCTGTGCAGTCAGGGGAGACAGAAGCTGCTCCACGGGGATTAGCAAAGCTCACACTCAAGTGCAGCAGTGTCCCCACCCGGCCACCAAGCAGCGGATTCCAGAAACTTAATCTCATTGGAAAGAACCCACATTTCCCAGCATCTCTACAAAGACAGAGAAGAGAGAAAGGCAAAAGCTGGCTCTCAGGGAGCAGATAAACCCGCTGGCACGCCTGACCATCCTGCAGGAACACCTCCCCTGGGACTGGCAGAGGCTAAAACCACCCATTCCAAAAGCTGGCAGAGTTGCAATGGAGACTTCTCCAGCCTTGCGCGTTGGGGGTGGAGGGAAGAAACCTGCTTGCACAAGTCATGATATTAACAGCCACTGCTTGTCCCTCCAGTATTTTGGCTACGTTTTTTATTTAAAAAATCCAAATGGTTACAATTATAAGTTAACTATCTGACAAGACAGCTGACTGTAGACCTGTGAAAATCAATTATCCTGACATTGATTACCGTCTACGGAGGAGCAGAGTATTGTAATTGTAGTTTGCTGGAAGCTATTGCAACCTTCCTGGACGTGCTCCCAATTTGGTTGGAAATAATTAATGGGTGTCGGCGGGGAGGGGAGGGCGATGCCGGCGTGCGGCTTAACATACAAATTAATTGACATGAAATAAATTAATATGTTTAATTTGAATGTTATTAATTTACCAAACAGAAACAGGCACCGGTGTTAGAGAGCTCCGGTGTTCGCATCAGCTGTGGGGATGACACCCGGTTACCGTGGCAACTGCCTCATTAGGCTTCCAGGGGAAGCCAGCACATCACATGGGGTTGAGGAGCAGTGGGCAGGCGATTGCAGACATCAAATGGGAAATCAGAAATATCAACCAGAAATAAGTGGTGCTTGGAGGAGGGCGCTCAGAAGCGGCTCTTTACCCGCAGGTGACCTGGGCTCCAGCCTGCAGCCAGGAATGGCAGGCTTGAAATCCACACATCCCCCACCCCCAGATCAGGTACTGACCGTGGGAGAAACAGTAGGAGGTCAGGAGGGTTTTCACTTCCCCAGATGCCTACGCTGGCCCTTGCTCCCCATCGCTGGCACACACTGTTCTCTCCTCCTGGGGCACACCTCCCTTCCTCTCTGCCATGCCTGCTTGAGGCCTCAGTGTGGACAGCAGACCCCACCCTGCCCACCTGGCTGCCCCTGACGAGTCCCATAGCCCCACATGCATCCAACCAGAGAGCCTGTCACTCAACCATGTCATCAGGATTCGCCCGTCTGCCCTCTTCCCAGACTGTGAGCTTCCTGAAAGCAAGGCTGTGCTGTTCCCGTTCCTACTGCAGTTTTTGGAACAGCTGCCTGGGCATCTCCAGGAAGTTGGTTAGGAAAGCAGGGCTTCAGGCCCACCCCAGACCTGCAGCATCAGAATCTCAATGTTGGGGCTGGCGCTGTGGCGTAGTAGGTTAATCCTCCGCCTGCAGTGCCGGCATCCCATATGGGCACTGGTTCTAGTCCCGGCTGCTCCTCTTCCAATCCAGCTCCCTGCTATGGCCTGGGAAAGCAGTAGAAGATGGCCCAAGTGCTTGGGCCCCTGCACCCGCATGGGAGACCTGGAAGAAGCACCTGGCTCCTGGCCTCAGATCAACATAGCTCTGGCCGTTGTGGCCATTTGGGGAGTGAACCAATGAAAGGAAGACCTTTCTCTCTGTCTCTCCTTCTCACTGTGAAACTCTATCTGTCAAATAAATAAATAAAATCTTAAAGGAAAAAAGAATCTCAATGTTAATAGGTTGCCTGGAATATTCATGTGCACATGAAAGGTACACACTACTCTACATAACTGCTTCCCAGGACGAGGCACATGGCAGGCCCTTGACAAATGTTCCTTAAAAAAAATTTTATTATTTTTTTGAAAGACAGAGTTACAGGAGGGAGGGGGAGAGGTCTTCCATTGGCTGGTTTACTTCTCAGATAGCAGGAATGGCCTGGGATGGCCAGGCCAAAGTCAGGAGCCAAGAACTTCATCCAGGTCTCCCACATGAAGACCCAAGCACTTGGGCCATCTTCTGCTGCTTTCCCAAGTCCGCTAGCAGGAAGCCTGATCAGAAGTGGAACAGCCAGAACAGGAACTGGCGTCCCTGGGAGACACAAGTGTCTTGGATGGCAGCTTCACCCACTACACCACAATACCAGCCTCAATAACTGTTTTTTAAATCAAGATTTCTCTCTGTCCAAACCTCACACCTACCTCAGGTGGCAGAGACGAGTTCAAAGAAATGAGCAGTTTAGCCGTCATTGATTAATGCAGAGAAACAGGCTGGCTGTGTGTGTGTAGTGCAGATTTAGGCTCTGCAGTTCCCACTGCAGAGGCTTAAAATCCTTGCCCTGATACCCTACAACCTCAATCAAAGTACTTAACCACTTTGTGCCCAATTTTGTCATCGATAAAGTGGGAATAGAAGTGCATTCCATCAACAGATATTCACCTGAGCCTCTGTGGGTGTCACCCACTGTTGCAAGCACTCAGGCATCATCCGTGAACCCACAGTGCTGGTCTACAGTGTTTCGACAACCTCGGGGTGTGCCTGGAAGTCCCAAGAACTTGTTGAACGTGGAGTCTGATTTAGTGGGTTTGAATTCTGTACTTCTGCTGTCAAGGGATGCTGATGCTACAGCTGGAGAATCCTCAGCGGTGAGAAGATAGGAAGTCATAGCAAAGACAGGAAGGCAGAAAGCTAAGGGATTTCCAAATCTTAGGTGGTTCTGGGTGGAGCTCCCTCGCGGGCCCTGGGCACCTGGCCACTGAGAAGTGGTGACCTTCAGAGGAACAGCCAAATCTAGTGATGGATGTTAAACAGGATGCATGAGATTCATGTCCTTGACCATCTCCATCTCCCCAAATACAAATGTAAGACATATCTTCCCCATGGGCCAACAGCCCCCACCCATTGGTTGTTCTGCTTGGAACTCAGGAAAGAACCAAGACAAAATTTAGTAGAACAGAGAAGGTGTCCAAATGATGTTAACCCTAAGACAAAACAAGATATGCTTTATCTAACCCCATTTTCCTTGATTATAACCACACAAAATCACAAATCTCATTTGGGACATGCCCTAAGATGCTCCATCTCACAGTGGATAGCTTGGCCTTCAACCCCAGGTGTATGATACAATCGTCAGGGAAGCCACTGGTTTCACTGGTTATGGGATAGAGGCCAGACATTAGTGCCTTTAAGTGTTCCACAGTGTGTTCCAATATTTGGCCAAAATTGAGCACGCCAAGTTTGAAGAGTCCCACAGCTTCCTCTAGTTTGTCCCACATGTTCACTGACAAACTCTACCGGCCTGGGTTTGAACTCACTTTGAACTCCACACGTCCTGACCACCCACAGTAGATACCTACGTCCCTGCCCTTGTTCCTTGACCATCATCACCAAGAGAGGGAAGGGACATATCTTTGATGAGCTTCATTAAGCAGACAAGACACCAGGAGACAGTTTTCAAAAGAAGTAAGGCATCTGCTTTTTATCTGCTTCCTCTAAGTCCATACACATGTGCACAGGTGATTGTTCCAATAGTTTTGATATTCTGAGGGAGTTTTATATTAACAACCACTCCCAGCAAGCTACATAGCCGCATGGCCACCCTTTGTAATAGCTGCATAAACTGAGACGATGGATCATAATTCACCTCCATGTTGTTGGGTGTCTGGGTGGCCTCCAATCTGCCACTGCTGATAAACAAGGAAGCAATGAGTTCCCTCTCTGCATCGAGCTTTTCAGGGCTGTGGACCTGCAGGTCTCTGTCTGCAGCCCCAACTGCATCCCCTCCTGCAGCTGCCACACCCTTTCTTTCTCTTCCCTCCTCTCTCACAAGACACAACTAAGCAGTATCCCCTTGACGCTGCTCAGTGGGGCTGCTCTTCGCGTTTGGGTGGGAGGAGGCTTCCCTGCAAGAAGTGTTGGAACCCTGTCCTGTCCATGAGACGCCAATAACATCCCTCAGTCATCAGGACAACCCAAAGCCCCGCAGTAGACTAAGAATCTCTGCACACTCCCTGTGGGCTTCTTGGACTCTGGTCAGGGTGTCTCAGTGGAAAATCTCATCAAAGAAACGGTCTTGGGCCCAGCGTTGTGGCACTGGCACTGGCAGCCCATATAAGCACCGGTTCGAGTGCCGGCTGCTCTACTCCAAACTAGCTCCCTGCTAATGGTCTGGGAAAGCAGTGGGGGATGTCCCAAGTGCTTGGGCCCCTGCACCTACATGGGAGACCTGTTCCCAGTTCCTAGCTCCTGGCTAATGGCTGCTGTGGCACTTGGGGAGTGAACCAGCGATGAAAGATCTCTGTTCCTCTCTTTGTAACTCTGACTGTCCAATAAATCAATGAAGAGGTCTCGAGAGTCAGCCCCATACACAGATCAGTCTGATTCCCACCCATCCTCATTCACCCACCTTCTCTCCTCCAACTCAGAGTCACCAGGACACTTCCGGGTGGAAAAGGAATTCACACTCAGACCTAACACCCCCCAGCCAGTGTCTTCCCACCAAACCACTCCACCAACTTGCAAGAAAACCCTACTATCGTCCACTGTCACTACCAAGATAAGCCGTCTGGAAGAAGAAAGGCCGTGCTCAGGAATGGTCGGTCCTGGGGAGGTGGGGCGGGGAGGGGACAGCTCTGCGTTCACTTTGCCTGACGGCTGCTCGAGTCTCAGGTCTTCAAACACAAAGACAAAATTCAAAACTCAAGCAGAAACGCTGCATCCTCTGACATAGCAGAGCCACCCTTCGGTCTGGTTTGATTTTGCTTCAAATAAATGAACGTTATAACACACTGTGGGCTTTTCAAGGCCTGTCCCCTGCATAGGTCAGAGGCTTCTTAATCAAGATTGCTGTCGTTCTTCCTGTCCTTGCGATTCTCTGATAATTGCAGTCTTGGGGCTATCATTTATACAAAGCTTAAAATGGATTTGCAAGCCGGCGCCGTGGCTCAATAGGCTAATCCTCCACCTTGCGGCGCCGGCACACCGGGTTCTAGTCCCGGTTGGGGCGCCGGATTCTGTCCCGGTTGCCCCTCTTCCAGGCCAGCTCTCTGCTATGGCCAGGGAGTGCAGTGGAGGATGGCCCAGGTGCTTGGGCCCTGCACCCCATGGGAGACCAGGAAAAGCACCTGGCTCCTGGCTCCTGCCAGGATCAGCGCGGTGCGCCGGCTGCAGCGGCGGCCATTGGAGGGTGAACCAACGGCAAAAGGAAGACCTTTCTCTCTGTCTCTCTCTCTCACTGTCCACTCTGCCTGTCAAAAAAAAAAAAAAAATGGATTTGCAAAGGTGAAGTTATCAAAAAAAGATTTTAAACCACTCGGATTTAGATATCAACACCATGACTGAATTTAATGAGCTGGAATAAAAGGCAACTGTCCTGCAGAAAGAACAAGCCAGAAAAAGCAGGAGTGCACACAACACACAACAGATGTGCACACACATGCACAACACACACATGTACACACAGAAAACACGCATGCAAACACACACAGCAGACACACAACACATGCACAACAGATGCAGATACAACACACAACACATATACATACATGCACGCCAACACAACACACGTGTGTGCATACAATACACATGCATGCACACACGCACAACATGAAGGCAAAAACTACACAAACACACACAATAAGCCCAGCACCTGTACATATACACATAACACACATACACACAACACATGCACACATAACACATACACACACTCCCAAAGCAAAGGACCTGGCCACTACTCAGTCCAAGCCCCTCCCACCCCCTACCACCACTCAAAAAGATATGGAGTCAACGGTCTTTCTCTCCACTTACCAGGTACAACATGGGCAGTGTGGCTGACCTTGACTCTTACCAACTCAGAACGGACTGATACATGGCATAGCAGGTTAAGCCTCTGCCTGTGGTGCCAGCATCTCATGTGGGCACCTGTTGTGTCCTGGCTGCTCTTCTTCCTATATGGTCCTATATGGCTCTCTGCTAATGGCCTTGGAAAGGTGGAGTGCTTGGGCCCCTGCCACCCATGTGGTGGATCCAGCGGACGCTCCCAGCTCCTTGCTTTGGCCTGACCCAGCTCCGGCCATTGCAGCCATCTGGGGAGTGAACCAGCTAAAGGAAGACCTCTCTCTGTGTGTAACTCTGCCTCTCAAATAAATAAATGAACCCTTTAAAAAAATACAGCCAGGAGCCCAGAACTCAATCTCCATTTCCCACATAAGAGGCAGCACCCGGTTACTTGAGATACCACCTGATGCCTTCCATGGTGAGTGTTAGCAGGAGGCGGGAATCAAAATCATTCCAGTATGTGGGTATCCCAAGAAATGTCATAAGCATTGGACCAAATGCCTGTTCCCTTAATGTGTTACCTTCTATTCTGGTATTACCCAAATCGTGTAAACTCACAAAAGAAAAATCCTGCTGGGAATCAGATTTCAAATGAGTTTGACTCACTAATTAAAAGGGAAACCTCAGGAAGCCTAGACACACCATGGAGAATTATGTGTCCTCCCTAGATTGTCGTAAGAAACAAATCGGGGGGCCGCCACCGTGGCGCAGTGGGTTAATGCCCTGGCCTGAGGCACCGGCATCCCATATGGGCACCAGTTCGAGTCCTGGCTGCTCCACTTCTGATCCAGCTCTCTGCTGTGGCCTGGGAAAGCTGAAGAAGATGGCCCAAGTCCTTGGGCCCCTGCACACATGTGGGAGACCCTGAGGAAGCTCCTGGCTCCTGGCTTCAGATCAGTGCAGCTCCGGCCGTTGCAGCCAGTTGGGGAGTGAACCAGCGGATGGAAGTGCGTGCTCGCTCGCCGTCTCTCTCTCTCTCTCTCTCTCTCTCTCTCTCTCTCTGCCTCTCCTCTCTCCGTGTAACTCTGACTTTCAAATAAATAAATAAATCTTAAAAAAAACAATAACAACAACCAACCCGGACGTTACTATATGTTCCCAGCATAGCACATTTGGACTTCACGGCTTCATTACACAGGACAGTTTGCTGGGGACCTTGACCCACCCAGCTTGACAGCAAGAATCATACCAAGGGCTGGATTCCCCAACCACGTGGTGGAGAAGTGAGATTTTCTCTCCGTCCTGTCTCAGGGTGGAAATGGGCTCCATCCTACAGACAGAGAAGGGCAGAAAGAGACGGGGAGGCACGCGCGCCAATCTAGTCTAAGACGTTTCAAGAAGTAACTGGAACCTCCTGCCCAGGCCAGAGAGAATCCCACAGAGCAAAGAACGGGTGCCCACGACCTTAGGACACCACGCTCTGTCCTGTCCCCTACCTTGTTAGAATAATATGCAGGAGACAGCTTCTGGTAGAGGGGAATGAGTTGTTCTAGAAAACACCAGGAAATGCCTCCAAATCAGGCATGGGGCCACTGGCACCCTGCGACTAACCAGAGTGGACAGCACGTCCACTGCTCAGCAGTCCAGTCAGGTAAGGAGCTCGGAGGCGCAGTTCTCAACGACCGTGCAATGGGCAGGTCTGGGGCACTACCCATCGGCAGGCGGAGGCACTGCAGGGGGAAGTGGTGGCAGCCACAGCAGAGGAAAGGGAACCGTGGTGGGCTGTGCATAGATGTGTGTGGACAAGAGAGTGAAGGGGGAGAGGCCAGGAGAAAAGTGATTAGTACCTCACGGGCGAGCATCGTGGCGCAGCAGCTAAGCTGTGCTTGGGGCACCTGCACCCCACGCTGGGCGGCTGGTTGAGTCCCCACTCCTCTTCCGACTCCGCTTCCTGCTCACACACACCTCGGAGAGCATAGGTGGTCACTCAAGTGCTTAGATTCCTGCCACCCTCATGGGAGTGAGGGAGACGTGGACAGAATTCTGGGCTCCTTGCTTCAGCAGCCTGGCCTAGCCATGGCCATTGCAGGGTTTGGGGGAGTAAATCAACAAATGGAAAATATTTCTCTCTCTCTCTCTACCTTTCAAGGAAAAATAAACAAAGCCCCTAACTCAGGACAAATGAGCTGTAGCCCCTGAGGCCCAGGAAGAACAGTGCTTTCCTCATTTGTGTTCCCGGCAGGACTTGGTGCTCCGGGCTGCTCACAGAGCTTGTCACAGGTACTGACACTGAGTGTGTGTGTGTGTGTGTAAGTATTTGTGTATGTCTGTGAGTATGCATGAATGTGAGTTTATATGTGTGTATGCATGTGTGTATACAAGAGTATATGTGTGTGTGCAGGTGTGTTAGTATGTGTGTATATGCATGTATGTATGTGAAAGTGTGTGCATGAGTATGCATGTGTATATGTGAGAGTGTGTATGTGTGTATGTGTATGCATATATGTATGTGAAAGTGTGTACATGCATATGTGTATAAATATGTGTGTATGTGTGTATGCATGTGTTTGTGAAAGTGTGTGTGTGAGTATGTGTGTGTGAAAATGTGTGTGTGTGTGAAAATGTGTGTATGTATGTGTACATATGCATGTATGTGTATGCATGTGTTTGTGAAAGTGTGTGTGTGAGTATGCATGTGTGCATGTGAGAGTGTGTATATGTGAAAATGTATGTATGTGTGTGTGTGTGTTTGAGTTCTGAGTGATAATGGCCCTCACCACATGACCTTTGACCCTACTGCAGCACCCATCCCAGTGGCGTGTGCTCAACAAATATGTGGAGGGGGAGGACGTCTCAGAAGGCAACAGTCGCGGGGGGTGGAATCCACCACAGGGGCATCAGACCCAAAAGTCCAGTGGGCCGGTGGAGAGGTCATCTGCTGTTTTCCAAGTCCAGAGACACATTCCTCCTCTCTGTAACAGCACACACCACACACATACAGACACATAAGCATATACACACATTTACACAGACACATGCACACATATACACACAAACACGCAAATACACGCACATACACACATGCATATACACACATAAATATACACATGCATATACACACATGCATATATACACATACAGAGATGCATACATATATACACACACATACACACAGAGACAAACACACATATACACACACACACATGCATACACACACACACACACACTCCTTTTTCTCTTCAGAAACACAGTTTTCAGTCAACCTGGCCCAGCTGCCCTCTCCCCTTGAGCTCACATGGACCAAGGCGGGCTGATCCCTGGACCCCACTCCTAGGCTCATCAATCACTTGGAAACAGGCCCGTAATCCAAGCCAGGCCAGCAGCCCTCCAGTCTGGGCCATGTTGGAAGCCCCCTCCCTGCTGGGTGGCCCTCCCCCCAGAGACTGCCCGGGGCCTTCACTGTGGAGAGTCTGCCTGAGGGTGCGGCCAGTGGGCAGGAGCACAGAACAGACAGCTGAGGGGAAACCAAGACCTGAAGACATCGCTGGGCCCCTAACTACAGCCGTGCCTGAAACCTGCTCGGATTTCCAGAATCATCTACTGGCACGAGCCAGCATCCTGCCCTTTTCTGCTATAAGCATTTAGAGCTATACTTGCAATGAATAATACTGTCAGGAGTATACACACTCATATACACACATGCACACATGCATGTGCACACAGAGACACACAAGATACACACGTACACACATATACACACATAGACATACACACATGCGCACACAGTCGTCTGCCTCTGGAGAGCACAAAACAATGCAAAGTCCAGTCATCTGTCACTGGGGCTCCAGGACCGTCAGTCAAATGGCTGAGCTCTAGCCAAATGAGCTTGGGTAATGCCACCCCAGCACCCACCTGCACCAGGTGTTCACACTGCAGTTCAATTCTGGAACAACCGGCATCACACAACGCCCCAAGCCACCTACCACTGGCTTGGCTGTGTTCTCCACCACTGTGTAAACCAGGCTACGCTATAAGCAGTGGCTGCAGAGACCAGGATACACTTTGCCCCTTGGGACAAAACAGACACAGAGAAGCATGCTAACATTATCAAATACAGTATCAATCAGTATCAGAAGGGGTGATTCCCATTAAACCAAAACACCAGGAACATGGCAATTAATACAATAGCTGTGATATATGGTACTTTCTCAAGCATCCGATGCAGATTTAAAGTCATGTTTGATAAAACAAGTCATTTTAACCTGTAAGTTGACAAGCAAGAATTAAGTTTTTCTTGAACTATGCTTGTCAGTACTAATTAACTCTGCATATGAGAAAGAACTTTCGAAAGCTAAAATGCTACATATGCGCAAAGTTTCACAACTCTCAAATTATAGCTGGCATTATGACTTATACCGTGTATCTCAAAAGAGCTAAGATCATCAGGTTCACATTTGAGGATTAGTAAACACACATGCACTCTCTCTCTGACTTGATTTTGCTTGTCAGTAAATTTTGCCTAGAAGCAAATATCATCAAATCACAATGTCAATCCATTCATGTTGGGTCACAGGTTATCAAAACAAACTTTACACTGCAGATAAGCACTAGAAAAACTGAAAATAAAGTCCAGGAGAGGAGGCAGAGGAAAATGGAAGCCGAGCAAGCTCCTCCAACAATCGTCACTGCACAGCGGTGAGCATCAATCGACCTTAATGAGAGCCAGAACACAGAGGAAACATCACAATGCCTCGTGTTAGAATAACGGAAAGAAAAAGGGCACAGAGAAGGCAGGAAGGGACGAGTTGCCACGACACCCCTCTCTCAGCTCCAAGCAGCACAGTGTGGAGAAAGATGCTTCCTGCTTGGATTGGGGGAGTCCCATGCCTGGTACCAGACTCCCCATTGTAAAATGCCCACAGAGCCAGGCACAGCCCACAGCCTCTGTGCCCAAGACCAGCGTCCATGGACTGAGCCTAGGGGACCCCATTAGGCAGGTGGCCAAGCGATGGCTCCACCAACACTTCTGCACCCTCAGGGAGTGCTGCCTGGAAGAAGCCCCTGCCCACCAGGGACAGGGGCAGGAAAGTGAGCACAGGACCGGATGTCACGATGGCCTTAGAAAGGAGGAGCTAAGCACACAGCATCTGCCGTTCCCTGTCCACCCAACCCTGTACCAGGAATGACTCTGCCTGGCAGGAAGAAGACCAGCAGGAGACCTCCAGCCATCCCCATTCACAGCACGGACACCTGAGCCATCTACGGCTGGAGAGCCCCACGGCCCTCACAGGCCCCGAGCTCCGTCTGGAAGCTGCTGGGTTACCACACCACTGTTGGCCAGCGCCGTGGCTCACTAGGCTAATCCTCCATCTGCGGCGCCGGCACACGGGGTTCTAGTCCCAGTCGGGGTGCCAGATTCTGTCCCAGTTGCTCCTCTTCCAGTCCAGCTCTCTGCTGTGGCTTGGGAAGGCAGTGGAGGATGGCCCAGGTCCTTGGGCCCTGCACCCGCATAAGAGACCAGGGGGAGGGACCTGGCTCCTGGCTTCGGATCTGCGTGGTGCGCCGGCTGCAGCGGCCACTTGGGGGGTGAACCAACGGAAAAAGGAAGACCTTTCTCTCTGTTTCTCTCTCTCACTGTCTAACTCTGCCTGTCACCAAAAAAAAAAAAAAAAAAAAAAAAACAAACTGCATTGCCCCAGAGAAAGAGCCCAGCCCACAGTGGTACACCCTCCCCCACCCAGGCCTTTGCTGCAGGAGCCAGCTCCAGACCCTGCCCATCTGGGGTCCTGAGACAGCCCTGTGAACTCTGCCAAGAGCCCCCCCCATCCTCCCACAGTCCCAGGAAGAACCCGGTTGGCACACCCTGAGCAGCTCGGCCTGCAGAGGCCCCAAGAAAACAAGTGAGCAACCCCCTCCCACCTTCTTCTGCACTGAAAATAGTCGGGTGGCTTGCCTTGCCTTAGTGGCTCTGCCAACCAAGGACCCTGGGAAGCAACAGGGCAGTCCCACCCATGCTGCTGCCATCCCAAAAGCAGTTGATCAGCCCCTTATCAGTTCAGCTCACTGAGGTTCTGAGTAGCAGATACTCAGTCTCCGACACCCATCGCAGCCCCAGGCAGGAGCTGGACAGGCCTCCCTGAACAGGTTGGCAACTGGAGGCCCCCATGCCTCAGACACTGACCAGTGCCCTGTCTGGGCATACTGGTGTGGCCCAGCCCCTATTTGACCCTCAGACACTGACAGGCACCCCACACCCAAGGCTGAGTGCAGGATACCTGAGGGAGCTGCCTCCTCTAGTGGCGTAGTCCCATAATCCCTGCAGCCTAGGATGCCGAGACACCTGCAGATACCATCACGGATCACAGCTGAACAATACATACGGATAAAGTGCACACCTGTATCCTAAGACAATGCAGCCTTTCCAGCAAAACCTAGTGAACCAGAAAATCTTTCACTGTGCCAGCCGCCCTACAAAATCCAGATGCACAAAAGCCAACACAGAGACAACAACAAATAGGACAAACAAGGTTACTTGGTGCCCCCAAAAGAACACAATAGCTCTCTAACAGTAGACCCGAAGAAATGCATGCTAACTTCCTAAGAATTCAAAATAATGAAAAGAGAATAAGATTCAAAGAATAAGATAGAAAATTCAATGACATTAGGAAGACAATGTATAATATGGCTAAGAAATTTAGCAAACGGAAATCATAAAAAGGAACACATCAAAAATCTTAGAGCTAAAGAATGCAATAAATGAAATAAAAATACTATTGACAGCCTTGATAGCAAAAGCAAAAAAGATTTTCTGAGCTTCAAGATGGGTCTTCTGAAGCGGCGCAATCAGATAAAAGGAATGAAGGAAGGAGGTAGGTAGCTGGTTTGGTTAAAAAGGATGAAGAAAGACCTATGGGACACCATAAAGCAAGCAAGCAGACATTTGCATGATGGGTGTTACAGAGGGAGAAGAGAAAGGAGAAACTATTTAAAAACATTCAATGAAATATTTGCTAAGCATTTTATAAATCATTTGAAAGATGTGGACATCCAGGTCCAGGGAGTCCAAAAGGCCCCAAAGAGACTGGACTAAAAAAGATCCTCCCGGAGACATATTATGGTAAAACTGTCAAAAATACAAGACAGAGAGAATTCAAAAACAGCAAGAGAAAAGCATCAAGTCACTTCCAAGGAAACCCCCATTGGGTTAACAGCAGACTCCCTGGCTAAAACCTTAAAGGCCAGAAGAAAATGGAATATAATATTCAAAGTCCTGAAAGAAAAAATTGGTGGCCAGTGTTGAGACTCCGTGGGTTACCATGCCGCTTACCGCACCATCCCACATGGGCTCTGGTTTGGGTCCTGTCTTCTCCATTTCCAATCCAGCTCCCTGCCAATGCACCTGAGGAAAGCAGTGGAGGATTGCCCACGTGCTTGGGCCCCTGTCACCCCCGTGGAGACCTGGATGGAGTTCCAGGCTCCTGGCTTCATAAGCACGTTTTGTAGACACACACAAGAGAAAGAAAAAAAATCTAATGATTCATGTTTTGTGTTTACTTTTCTCTGGATTTTATTTGCTATATACTTAGCTAAGAGCCTTTCAAAATAAAGACTATAGGTCTGATTTTTTTTAAAGATTTTTATTTATTTATTTGACAGGTAGAGTTACAGACAATGAGAGAGAGAGATAGAGAGAAAGGTCCTCCTTCTGTTGGTTCACTCCCCAAATGACCAGGTGCCTCTTCCTGGTCTCCTGTGCAGGTGCAGGGGCCCAAGCATTTGGGCCATCTTTTACTGCCTTCCCAGGCCACAGCAGAGAGCTGGACTGGAAGAGGAGCAACCGGGACTAGAACCGATGCCCATATAGGATGCTGGTGTAACAGGCAGAGGATTAACCTAGTGTGTCACAGCGCTGGCCCCTGAAATTTTTATTTTTAAAATATTTTGGCCGGCGCCAAGGGTCAATAGGCTAATCCTCCACCTGCAGCACCAGCACACTGGGTTCTAGTCCCAGTCAGGGCACCAGATTCTGTCCCGGTTGCCCCTCTTCCAGGCCAGCTCTCTGCTGTGGCCCGGGAGTGCAGTGAAGGATGGCCCAAGTCCTTGGGCCCTGCACCCCTTGGGACCAGGAGAAGCACCTGGCTCCTGCCTTCGGATCAGCGTGATGCACCAGCCACAGCGCATTGGCCACGGCGGCCATTGGAGAGTGAACCAACGCCAAAAGGAAGACCTTTCTCTCTGTCTCTCTCTTTCACTGTCCACTCTGCCTGTCAGAAAAAAATAAAAAAAAGTTTCTTAAATTTTTATTAATTTCAGATAAACAGGGACAGACTTCCAGAGCACCCATCAGCTGGCTCACTCTGAAAATGCCAAGAGGGGCGAGGTCTGGTTGGAGCCAGGAACCAGAAGGGCAGTCCAGGTCTCCCATGTGGGTGCAGGAACCCAGTCAATGGAGCCAGCATCACTGGTGCACAGGGCCTGCACCAGCAGGAAGGTGGGGTCAGGAGACGGAGCTAGGAATTAAACTCAAGTGGAATGCAAGCACCTTTACTGCTAGGCTGAACACCAGGTCCTCTGTAATTCTTTTCTGGTACTCATTCAGTTTGGATATCAGGGTTATACTGGTCCCTTAAAATGAGCTGGAGGGGCCAGCACTGTGGTGTAGCAGGTAAAGCCACCACCTGCAGAGCCCGCATCCCATATGGGCATTGGTTCGAGTCCCAGATGCTCCATTTCCAATCAAGCTCTCTGCTATGGCCTAAGAAAGCAGTGGAAGATGGCCCAAGTCCTTGGGCCCCTGTACCTGTATGGGAGACCTGGAGGAGGCTCCTGGCTCCTGGCTTCGGATTGGCACAGCTGCAGCTGTTGTGACCATCTGGGGAGTGAACCAGCAGATGGAAGACCTCAATCTCCCTCTCTTCTCCCCACCCCACTCTCTCTCTGCCTCTGCTCTCTGTATCTCTGCCTTTCAAATAAATAAATAAACAAATCTTTTTTAAAAATGAACTTAAAAGGCTTCTATTCTATTTTCTGAAAGAACATATTATTGCACTATTATTTCTTCTATAAATGCTTAGTAGAATTCACCAAATTATTTAGACCTTTAGTTATCTCTGGGGAAGATTCTTTTAATGAATTTCTTAAATACATATGAGGGTATTCAAATTTTTTCTTTCATGTCAGTTTCTGAACTTCAGTTTTTGAAGAAATGTGTGCATTTAACATAAGTTGCCAAAATCATCAACATTTTTTAACATCCTTTAAAGAATTAATTAGAACTAGAAGTACTAAATGATCCAGCAATTCCACTTGTGGGATATTTCCAAAGGAAATTTGTCTATTGAAGAAACATGTGCACTCCCACATTCACTGCAGCACCAATCACAACAGCCAAGACTCGGGATTAATCTAAGCATCTGTCCACAAATGAAATGGAAAAGAAAGTGTGTTCTATAGCAATAGAATACTAGTCAGCCACTAGAAAGCTTGAAATCCTGTTACGTGCAACAATGTGGACGAACTTAGAGGGCACTATGTTACGTAAATAAGCCAGGCACAGAAAGACCAATCCCGCATGATCTTACTCATGTGTGGGGCTCTGAGAAAGTGGATCTTAGGATAGTTGAAAAGCAAATCTGGTAGCAGACTGGGGCCACGCAGGGAAAGTCCAGGCAATAGACACAATGTTACAGCTGGTTAGGCAGAACACATTCTCCAGTTCTATTGCTCAAAGTCACTATAGTTACAAGAATGCATCACACATTTCAAAATAGCTACAAGAGAGGACTTTGAATGTTCTCACCACACAAAATTAATAAATGTTTGTGACTATAACTTTATCGTTACAAAAATGTATGGAAGTACAGAAACATCACAATGTACCCCACAAATACACAAAATTATGTATCAATATTTTTATTTTTAAAGGCCAGTCAGTTTAGGCATATCATAAAATCTCTGCTTAATTCTGCATCAATTAATTAGAGTAGACAGACCCACCTACACCACATTAGAACCCCTCTCTTCACCTCTTCTGTGAGTAAAACATCTCAGAGGGCTGCCTTAAAAATGTGTCAGGTGTCCAGTGTTGGGGTGCAGCAGCACCTGTGATACCCACATCCCACATGAGCACTGGTTTGTGTCCCAGCTGTTCCATTTCTTATCTAGCTCCCTGCTAACACACCTGAGAAAGCAGTGGAAAACGATCCAAGTCCTTGAACCCCTGTACCCATGTGGGAAACCCAGACGGAGTTCCTGGCTCAGCTTAGTCCAGCCCTTGCTGTGGCCATTTGGCGAGTGAACCAGAGGATGAAATCAATCAGTAAATCTGACTTTTCTGCTCTCTAACTCTGCTTTTCAAATACATACATACATAAACACACACACACACATGCACACACACGCACACACACACACAAATCTATCTTTAAAAAACAACATGTGTCTTGGAGTGAGGGTTGCATGCATGTTTTTAAGTGCATGTGTGCACATGTGTGTAGGAATGGAGGGGGTAATAGAGAGATCTGTTGTCCCATCTCCCCTGCAGGTGGAATCTTGCTCCTCTGAGCATAATCTAAGTGAATTCTTAGAAAGTGAGTTTATCTGCTTCAACGAGTCTTGTCATTAGTCCCTGGGAAATAATTCCATCTGTGTGATGAGATCCGCCTTCCGCCTCCCCCTGCCTTCAATATTCTGCACATACCCTGGATGTCTCAGTAGAAGAATTCCTAGTGGGTGCTTGGTGCAGCCTGGATCACTTGCATCCCATGTCTGAGCACCGGGATCCAAGTCCCTCATCTGCTTTCAATTCCAGCTTCTGGCTAGCAAGCACCCTGGAGCAGAAAGTCATGGCCCTAGTAGTCAGGAACCTCCCACCTGCTTGGGAGACTTGGGCAGAGTCAGGTGACTTGAACCAGCAAATGGGAGGTCTCTGTGTGTGTCTCTGCTTCTCAAATAAGATAAACAATGTTTTAAATGGTGCAAGCATGAATTCACATAGGCTTAAAGCAAGCTCATTTAGTTTTATTTGCAGAATGCTTTGGTGTTTATCTTGAAGGGGTTTTTGTTAATCAGCCAAAATTGACTGACAGGTAAGAAAATAAAAATTATCTGAATGACCAGTGGAAGAGGGGATGGAGATGTTCACAAAAATGAGTATCAGCAAAAGATCGGTGACCTGAAGAGCTGGTTTCTTGAAAACATACAAACAAACAAACAAACAAAATTGATATACTGTTGGCCCAACTAACCAAAGAGACAAAAAGGAGAAAATTATTAAAATCAGAGATTAAAAAGGAGCTGTTGCAATGAATACCACAGGAATAAAAAGAATCATCAGGACTTACTACAAACAGTTATATACTAACCAAGTTGGAAAATCTGGAAGAAATGTAATTTCTGGACATAGACAATCTACCAAATTGATTTGTGAAGACTTAGAAAACCTAAACAGACCAATAACCAAGACAGAGATTTAATCAGTAATAAAGACCCTCCCAACAAAGAAAAGCCCAGGGCTGATGGCTTCACTGCTGAATTCTACCAAAACTTTAAAGAACTAATTCTAAATCTTCTCAAATTATTCAAAACAACTGAAGGGAGGGAATCTTCCCAAACTCCTTCTATGAGGCCAATATCACCTTAATTCCAAAAGCAGAAGAAGATACAACAAATAGAGAGAGCTATAGACCAACATCTCTGATGAACTTAGATGCAAAAATCCTCAGGAAAATACTAGCTAATTGAATCCAACAGCATCTCAGAAAGACCATTCACCTGGAACAAGTGAGATTTATCCCTGGTATGTAGGGGTAGCTCAACATTTGCAAATCAATAAATGTGATACATCACATTAACAAACTGAAGAACAAAATCCATATGATTATTCAGTAGATGCAGAGAACACATTTGATAAAATACATCCTTTCATGATAAAAACCTTTAGCAAATTAGGTATGGTGGGAATATCCCTCAACATAATCAAGGCAGTGTATGACAACCCCACAGCCAGCATCATATTGAATAGGGAAAAGTTGGAAGTATTTTCCCTAAGATCCATAGCCCACAAGGATGCCCACTCTCAGCATTGCTATTCAATATAGCTCTAGAAGTTTTATCCAGAGCTAGCAGGCAAGAAAAAGAAATCAAGGGGATACAAATTGGGAAGGAGGAAGTCAAATTATCCAGGTTTTCAGATGACATGATCCATATGTATAGGGGGGCCAAAAGGCTCCACCAAGAGGCTATTGGAACTCATAAGAGAGTTTGGTAAAGTATAAAATCATCGCACAAAAATCAACATACAAAATCAACACAGAAAAATCAAAACCCTTTGTAGACACAGACAATGCCATAGCTCAGAAAGAACTTGTATGATCAGTCCCATTCACAATAGCTACAAAAATTGAATACCTTGGAATAAATTTAACCAAAGAAGTAAAAGATATCTACAGTGAAAATTACAAAACATTAAAGAAAGAAGACACAAAAAATTGAAAAATCTTCTATGTTCATGCTTTGTGGAATTAATATCAAAATGTCCATATTATCCAAAGCAATTTACAAGTTCAATGCAATCCCAATCAAAATATCAAGAACATGCTAAACTTAATACAGAACACAGGAGACCCTGAATAGCTAAAGCAATCTTCAACAACAAAAACAAAGTCAGAGGCATCACAATATCAGATTTCAAAACATACTACAGGGAAGTTTTAATCAAAACAGCCCAGGAAGAAAAACAGAGATGCAAACCAAAGGAACAGAATAGAGACCCAGACACTAGTCCAGCAGCTACAACTACTCTTTGACAAAGGAGCTACGATAAATCCCTAGAGAAGGGACAGTCTCTTCAACAAACGGTATTGGGAAAATTAGATCTACGTGTGCAGAGTATGAAACAAGACCCCTACCTTACACCTTATACAAAAATCAACTCACCATGGACCAAGGATCTAAATCCATGACATGACAGCATCAAGTTACTAGAGAAGAACACTGGGGAAACTTGGCAAGGCATTGGCATAGGCAAACGCTTCTTGGAAAAGACCCCAGAAGCACAGGCAAGCAAAGCCAAAGCTGGCAAATGGAATACTTCAAGCTAAGAAGCTTCTGCACTGCAAAGGAAACACACAATAAACTTAAGAGGAGAATAAAAGAACAGGAGAAAGTATTTGCAAACTATGCAATAAACTTAAGAGGAGAATAAAAGAACAGGAGAAAGTATTTGCAAACTATGCAACTGACCAAGGATTACTATCCAAGATCTATAAAGAACTCAAGAATCTCAACAAGAACAAAACAAACAGTCTAGTTAAGAAATGGGCAAAGGACATGAACAGGCATTTTTTCAAAGGATGAAATACATATGGCCAACAGACACATGAAAACATGCTCAGGGTCACCAGCCATCAGGGAAGTGCAAATAGAAACCACAATGAGGTTTCACTTCATCCCAGTTAGAATGACTGTCTTCCAGCTGGCACTGTGGCTCACTAGGCTAATCCTCTGCCTGTGCCACTGGTACTCCGGGTTCTAGTCCCCGTTGGGGTTCCAGTTCTGTCCTGGTTGCTTCTCTTCCAGTCCAGCTCTCTGCTGCGGCCTGGGAAGGCAGTGGAGGATGGCCCAAGTACTTTGGCCCTGCACCTGCATGGGAGACCAGGAGGAAGCACCTGGCTCCTGGCTTCAGATCGGCACAGCACACTGGCTGCAGCGACCATTTGGAGGGTGAACCAACAGAAGGAAGACCTTTCTCTCTTTCTCTCTCTCTCTCTCTCTCACTGTCTAACTCTACCTGTCAAAAAAAAAAAAAAAAAAAAGAATGACTGTCTTCCAAAAGTCAAAAAATAATAAATGATGGTTAGGATGTGGGGAAAATGGTACCCTAACACACTGTTGGTGGGAACGTAAACTAGCATAGCCATTGTCAAGAAAGCATGGAGATACCTAAGAAATCTGAAATAAATCCACTATATGATGCAGCCACCCAACTCCTGGGAACTTCTCCAAACAAAGTGAAATCAACATATAAAAGAGTCCATTTGTACCCCCATGTTTATTGCAGCTCAGCTCACAATAGCTAAGATATGTAATCAACCCAGATGTCCATCAACTGATGACTGGATAAAGAAAGTATGGTATATATACAGTATGGAATACTACTCAGCCATACAAAGAATGAAATCCTGTCTTTTGCAGTAAAATGAATGCAAATGGAAACCATTATGCTAAATGAAATAATTCTCCTAAGAGTTTTGTGGTGATGTTATGCTGATTTATGCTCACATTCCCTGCCTTTCTTCTCACCATCCTTTCCGTTTGCATGTTTACTTGTTCAAAAATGAAAAGCATGCCTATTTTGGACAAAATGTCTCTGGCAAGCAGGAACCGTGGCCTTTAGGAGGGGTGCAGTGGAGGCCCCATTCCACCAGGAGGCAGCCTTCTTATCTCAGCCTCCCCTTCAAGTCTGATTCTGGTCAACATCCACTGGGCAGGGCCTCCCACTGTTGGAATTACTGGCACGTTCCCCTGTGCAGAACGCTGGTGTCCACTGGGAAGCCCCAGGCATGGCAGACAGGCGCAGCCCCAGGGAAGCATCTCTCTTCCCTTTCAGATGCCCTGGGACTACGCTCAGCTCTGACAGTGCGCCTGCTGTGTGCCCAGCACCTTTCTGGGCAGTGGAGCACAGCCACAGAGCCTAACCGCGCGGAGGCTGCACCCTGGGGAGACAGACCCATAAAATCCCAGACAACGATGAGTCAGCAGCCACGAGGCAGACTTGACTTCTCCACACCCCGGTTTCCCTGTACGGCCATCTTGGAGATGTGTCCAGGTCGCAATGAGTGAATTCCCACAAAGCACTGAGATCAGCGCCGGTGCATCTGTCCTCCACGGATATGAACCGTGACTGTGGCCTCATGATCCTGGCTGCCCCCAACATTCAGGCGTCTACAGCTCAGTGACAACAGGTGGCTTCCTGGAGCCTTGGCACCCACAGACCCATCAGTGACAGCTGTGAGTGAAGACAAGTTCTACCTTGCTCGTGCTTGGCAAACTGGAACAGAAAAGGGACGCAGTCGTCTCCCACACTGGAGAAGTCCCACATGGCACGCTCATCGCTGTTTCAAGCTGGTAGGGAAAAAGGATCAATGGAGAATTCTTTTCTAAAGATGGATTTATTCATTTGAAAGAGCTACAGAGGAGAGGTAGAGAGAGAGAGAGAGAGAGAGAGAGAGAGAGAGAGAGAGATCTTCCATCTGCTGGTTCACTCCCCAGACAGTTACAATGGTCAAGACCAGACCAGGCCAAGGCCAGGAGCCAGGAGCTTCATCTGGGCCTCCCACATGGCCCAAATACGTGCACCATCTTCTGCTGCTTTCCCAGGCCATAGCAGGGAGCTGGAGCAAAAGTGGAGCAGCTGGGACGCGAACCAGCACCCATACGGAATGCCGGCGCTGCAGGAAGTAGTTTTACCCGCTACGCCACAGCGCCAGTCCCTCAACACAGAATTTTAATTGAGAAGATCAGGGCTGCACTGACCCTAACAGAACCTGTCCAGCCTGGTGAGGACCAGGATGTGGCGGATGACCCCTTGCAGTCCCGTGGGCTGGTTTTCAATGTTACTGATTATGGGATGCCGAGGGGTAGGCCACTTTTCCCACCTTGTGCCAATTATTCAAACCAGGCGACGAGGTCATGGGGAAGGGAAAACACAGGTATCCAGAATGCAGCAAGTGCTCAGGGGACACAGGAGCCCCTCTGCCTCTCCTTGAAGGAGAAGTGATCGGTTGCCATGTTGAAATCACAGAGGCTACGCCATTACTTCGCGAATCGGAAGGTACATGTTCCACGTTCCTAGACAGACTTAAGGGCATTCTTCCCCAGACACCTCAGAGCAGGACAGGAGGGAGCAAAGCCCTCGTGTCGAGGCAGGTGTTCAAAGGGTGGCATTTGCCGTGAAGATGGGAGACGTGGTGAAGAGTGAATAGGACCCAAGAATCTACCGCGCAGCGGCCAAACATCACTGAGAGAATACAGGGGACGGATCTATTTCTGCAAACACCCTGCCTACCACCCAGAGTGAGGAGGGAAGACACACGGCCTACGTGCCTCCCACCAGAGGGACAGGAAATAGACCAGAAGCGCAGCCAGCTCATCTCAGAGAGCTGCTTTTTAAAGAAACTGTACGAGACAAGCTGATGAAGACAAGATCATTCCAAAACTGCCCAAGCAGCAAAGACGTTTTTATTCAAGTTAGCTGCCCCCAAAGTCACCCTGAAAATAAAACCCCAAAGGCAGACATAAAAACCACCAGCTCTATTTTACAATACAATCAGCATGAGACGGGGCGGATCTCAGCGTCTCTAGCCTGTGTGCATGCGCATGTGTGTGTGCATACATGCATGTATGTGTCTGTGTTTTGTAAAACATGCATGCCCAGTGACTCAGCAGCCCTGAGAAGCTAATGAGAAAACAGAAACCATTAACACGAGGGCAAAGGCCGGGCGAGCAAAACCTTCAGAAAATCTATCTGAGGAACAGCGATGGAGACCTCTAACAGGAAACCAGGAAAAGGATCCCACGTCAGCCTCTTAGCCATCCTGAAGACCCCAAGGCGTCCACAGTGGGTAATGAGCTCGTGAGCTGGCCCCAGACCCCAACCCTCTGGGAGGCAGGAGGCTCACCGCACAGCTGCATTTCAGTGGCCCGCTCCTCAGTTTCCTCATCTGTCAGAGGGGTGTGAAGGTGACTTGTGAGGTCATGAAAATGCTTTGTAAGCCACTGCGTCCTGCACTTGGGCAAGTATTACATTATCACACCCGTATACATGTAGAAGATTCTCTTGCATTTTCCCCAGTGCAACATGAAAAATGTACAGCGTCTAATAAATTCAGCATGGTTCATCTCCATGCCTCAAAGTGTCCTTTTGATTTAACACCGGGCTTTGGCAACACTTCATTGAGAGAGAAGAGAAACGAACAACCCACCCCACGCTGTGCAAACCGAAATGTGCTCTAATTAGCTTGCCTGAAAACACAGCTGGCCTAGCACGAAGCCTCTGGATCACCCTGCTCTTAAAGAGACAGGGATGTGCAGGTGGGAGTGCCTGTGGTCCTCTGATGTCCCAGGGTTTCTGGTCACCCACAGGTGCTTTAGGGAGACCCTGAGTCCCGGGGTGGTGGAAAGACGCCTGGAGCGTGGGAATCAGACAGTTTGGACTCGAATTCTCCTTGCACAGCTCAGCAGCACTGGGGCCTGAGTCAGCTCCTTCTCTGAGCACGCACTCTTCTTCCTCTGTAGATAGAAAGAATCCCACCCACCTGCCCGGATAATGCAACGCCATGGAGGTAGCGCACTCAGCTTTGTAAAATAATTTAGGGCGACAGGGAGCCACTAGAGGGTGCTCACAGCAATGTCAGTGGGAATGTGAGATTCCTGTCCAGAAGTTTTCATAATATCCAATGGGGGGGGGGGGGGTGCTTTAGGGTCTCTTAGTCTTCCTTTTCAAGCCAGAAGGAGAGAAAAGTCTTGTGAATGCAAGGCGCACTCTTCTGTCGGCTCACTCATGGCAGTGTCCACCAGCAGGAAGATAAAATTGTCGTCATGCCTTTTCTCCAAGGTTGGTTTCGAAACCTTCAAACTGCCTTACAACGTGGACTTTGTCCAAATCAAGGAATATCTTCATACGTGTGAAACAGAAAAAGAGATTATAGTAAAATCAATATTAGCCAGAGTGAAACTGCAAGAGGCAATAAAAACCGTTCCGAAGCCAAGAGAAAGAGACCGCATCGTAAAATTATAATAAATTACGTGAGCTGTAATCTCCGGGTGGATCGCTTGAATGCTCATCTCACGGGGGCTTCACGACTTCTAGCCGGGGACGTATCTCAGCCCCGGCTGGGTGCCCGTCAGACCGGGGCCACGCCATGTGGGCCATATTCTCGTATTCAGTGGGCAGCAGTCAATATTTTAAACAGCACTCCCTCCTCCCTGCCCTCTCAAACTTCCTCCAAGACATCGCCTTAAATCCGGATGCCACATCCTGGTCCTGCCAACGAGACTACTTATAGACAGCACTGTCTGAATTCCACATCCTTCGCACATGTTACAAAATAGTATCCTTTTGATTCCTCCCCCACCCTGACCAATTTATAAATGTAAAAACCAATCCTAGCCTAGAGGCTAAGAAAAGTAGGCAGCGAGGCAGATCCGGCCACCAGGGCTCCGTCTGCAAACTCTCGCTCTGCCTTCTGAGCGGACCCCTGGCTCGGCCCCTCCCAGGGGCTTCCGGAGCTAAGGGTGCTGCCTCCTCTCCTGCCCCGGCCTTGTCCTTTGCTGTCATTTTGGGAGAGGACGCTGGATGACACACCTGGTTGTTGCTTGGGCAGCCTGGTCCGCAGGCCCTCCAGGCTTCTCTGAGCCACACCACTCCTGCTGCCTCTGCTTGGCCAGGAGCTCCCAGATGCGCCTGGACAAGTGCTGTAGGCAGCTACATCCCACTCCAAGCCTTCCTCCCACGCAATACCACTGCCTCATCGTGGTGTCGCGAAAAGGACCCTGACAGTCGGGTGGCAGGGTGGACAGTCGTTACGAGAGACACACAGAGAAACCACAAAAGCAAGGGTGAAAGACAGTCGCCCCTCGGCACCCACGGGGAGCTGGTTCCCACTCCCCTCCCCCACAGGTAACGAAATCCTCAATGCTCGAGTCCTCCCTGGTACAAATAACACAGTGTTTGCATCCCAGAGTGCTTCAAAAAGTTCACCAAAGTGGGATTTTTAAATGGATAAGCTTATTTTGCTGTAAAAAAATTTTTTTTAAAATCTGTGCTCTTGAGGGCTGTTCAGAAAGTTCCTGGAAATGCATATTACAAAAACATTCTGAATGGACAGCAGGAAGTTTTGTGCATCAAACTAAACTCACTCTTTAATTCCACTTTTCCACAAACATTCGAAGTACCCTCAGCTTGCTAACACATATCATCTTGGGTACTTTAAATCCTCTCTAGGACATGAAATACTTAATGCAATGGCAACAGTGGTCACACCACACTGTTCAGGGTGTAACAACAAGATATAAAGCTGGTGCATGTCCAGTCGAGACAATTTTCCCCAGATTCCTGGCCCACAGTTGGTTGAACCCATGCAAATGGAACTGGTGGATGTGGTGAGCGCTGGCTGTTCTGGTGAGCACCGGCTGCTTTTCAGCTGGGCAGCCCAGAGGAAACCAGTCCCTTCCCTCCAGTGCCCCCCAGGGACCCTCTCAAGAATCCCTTGGTGGGGCCGGTGCTGTGGTATAGTAGCTTAAGCCTCCACCTTCGGCACCGGTAACCCAAATGGACACCAGTTCAAGTCCCAGCTGCTCTACTTCTGATCTAGCTCCCTATTAATGACCTAGTAAAGAAACGGAAGATGGACCAAGTGCTTGGGTCCCTGCACCTGCATCAGAGATTTGGATGAAGCTCCTGGCTTCGGATCAGCCCAGCTCCAACCATTGTGGCCATCTGGGGAGTGAACCAGTGGATGCAAGACTCTAACTCTGCCTCTCAGATAAATAAATCTGGAAAGGAAAGGAAAGGAAAGGAAAGGAAAGGAAAGGAAAGGAGAGGAGAGGAGAGGGGAGGGGAGGGGAGGGGAGGGGAGGGGAGGGGAGGGGAGGGGAGGGGAGAGTTCCCTTCTTAAAGGGACCACATTCGAATCGGATACCACTGGATCACTCCCAGTGGGCAAGAAGCCCTCTACCCCAGAGCTCTCGCCATGGTAATCTGAAGGCTTCCAGAGAACCTAGTGCTTGGCCAAGTCAGAGTCGTGGCTCACCGGAGAGAACTTTCCAGAATGACAGCTTCCGTTTGAGCCAAGACGACAGAGGGGTCAGCACCATTGCGCATGGACCATGGTGTCATGGAAACAGGATCATGACAGAGGCCCAGGACTCCCACTCCACATCCCCTACACGGTCACTCTCCAAAACCTTCAGTGCAGGGCCGTCCTCTGAGCTGCCCATGAATCCGTGATCTGGCAGTAGGGTGCCGTCTCAGCCGTCCTGACAGAGACGTGGTGGCCAGCCGCCGGCTCCTGGCAGCCAAGGAAGACACACAGCACAGCAGACGGCCTCTGGGGTACGGGGCTGGGTTTTTTTTTTTTTTTCTTTCTTTCTTGTTCTCTTGTCTCTTCCTTTCATTTTCATGGCAAAGCTTCCTCGTTCTGCCTGATGGAATTCCCGACCGCGGCTACTGCACAAACTCTTAGATCTGGGTCCAGCTGGGCTCCTGTTGAAAAACTCCTGCATCTTGGAAAATACAGGCTGAGCATCCCCAGCCCAAAAATCAATGCACCCAGAGAACACCACAAGTGGAATAGCCCCACTTTGTTCCATGCACATTGTGGTTTTTTTTTAAGATTTTATTTATTTATTTATTTATTTGAGAGGTAGAGTTACAAACAGTAAGAGGGAGAGACAGAGAGAAAGGTCTTCCTTCCATGGTTCACCCCCCAAATGGCCACTATGGCTGGAGCTACACCAATGCAAAGCCAGGAGCCAGGTGGTTCTTCCTAGTCTCCCATGCGGGTGCAGGGCCCAAGCACTTGGGCCATCCTCCACTGCCCTCCCAGGCCACAGCAGAGAGCTGGACTGGAAAAGGAGCAACCAGGACTAGAACCCAGTGCCCATATGGGATGCCGGTGCTGCAGGCGGAGGATTAGCCAAGTGAGCCACGGCGCCGACCCCAGTTGTTCAGTTTTAACCCGAATTCCATGGGGGTGGGGGTTGTGTCTATGAATATTTTCAAGATGGAGACAACTGCAGGTAAGTTTTCAAATAAACAAGACACCGTGCATCTTCGTCCACTTCCTGTTGCTGTGACAAGATACTGAGCCCCGGTGATTTTATAGAATAGACATCTATTGAGCCTGTGGTTTGGAGCCACTAAGTTCAAGAGCAGAGCCCCAGCGGCTGCTAGCCGGACTCTGGGAGCACTTGTGCCACATCACAGTGTGGCAGAGGGCATCGCAGAGCAAGACAGAGACAGGTGCTGGCTGGGGTCTCACTTCTTCTTATAAAACCATTCAGGCTACTGCCGGGGGTTGGGGGGAGAGGAGGAGATATGGTCATGACCTCATTGAATCTTACAGACCTCCCAAGACCCCACTACCAAATACCCCGACCTATGAATTTAGAGATTTAACTTCCAGCACGTGAGCTTCTGGGCAACGCACCCCAACCCTAGCACAGTCTGTCTTCAGTTTACATTCTGGTGCATTCCTCAAAAAAGTCCAGTGTAAATTCAGCCAGCGGAGAAAAAGAGTCTACATTCACATCCTTGTAAACGGGCTCCTCGCCTGCGTGACCATCCGGCACGTGGCTCGTCTCCATGACCATCCGGCACGTGGCTCACCTCCGTGAGCATCTGGCACGTGGCTCGCCTTCATGACCATCCAGCACGTGGCTCACCTCGGTGAACAACCAGCATGTGGCTCACCTCCGTGAGCATCTGGCAGGGGTAAGAGACGTGCAATTCTTCCCTGGGAATTGCAGGGCATCTAACCTTGCTTCTCACTCACCCAGTAAATGCCTGTGGGCCCCCTCCGTCATGGTGAGCAGCAAGCACCCCGCACACATTCCCAAACACCCCTGAAAGAGAAGCGCCACCCCAGTGGGAACCACTGCTGCAGGACACAGATGGGATTTCAGCATCGCGGCAGGAAGACCTGTTGGCTTACATGTCACTGCTCTCTGCCAGGAAACGCTGGAGCACTCCACGTGGATTAACTCACGGAGTCCTTGCGACAACCCTATGGGAGTAAGCTCTCCGACCGCTGACTGTCATCCAGAATGAAATACCAAGATTCCGAGAGTGTGGGGAGCAACTCGGACTAGACTGTTACTGGAATTAAGACTTATTCTATGCATCTGCTCTCCCACAATATGGCGCTGAGAAGGGAGTAACAACTTCTACGCAGCTGCCTCCAGTTCAACCAATAAGCAGCAGGACCTGCTCCTGATTGGAGGAGAGCAGCGTACTCGGCGTGTGGGTAGCAGAGTTGGGATTGGCGGAAGAGGACTATAAAGGAGGAGAGAGACAACATGCACCAGGAACATCTAAGGGGAACATCTATCTGAAGGAACACCTGTGCAGCCCCCGAGAGAGCCGGCCGGCGGTGTGCCGCTCCCCCGCGGAAGTGGGGAAAGTGGCAGGGGGAACCGCCCTTCCACGGAGGTGGAAGGGATGGTAGCCAACCCAGGAAGAACCAGCAGCAAACCCGGGGAGGGCCGAACAGATCAAAGAACAGCGCAGGGTTTAGTGTCGTTCCTCCGCGAAGAGGGGGAGCGACACGAGAGTTTAACTCACTTTCCCAAAATTGTACAGCTCAGGACAGAGCAGCAAACAAACCAGGCATTCTGGGTCCACAGCCCAAGCTCATACACCCCGCAGTGTCCACCTCCCTGTAAGGGGTCTGAATTTTACAACATCCCGGCTCAGAGCTGCCCAGAGACAAAGCTCTTCCTTAGGGAGTGATGAGCTCGCTGTCTCCAAAGGCATTCAGGGAGGGAATAAAGGCCTGTGGTGACTGTGACCATGGCATGTAGGGAAATGGAAAGACCTAGAACTGGAGCACACTGAACGAGGGAGAGGGTGAGGAGATGAGTAGGGGCGGGGGCAGCCTGAACACGCAGGGTCTTCTAAGCCCCGAGCAGGAGCCTAGACTCACGAGGTATAAATTCCACCCTAGGACTCCAAGTGCACATCTCGGATCTTGCCCCTTGGGCTGGGGCTCGCACAATGGAGAGAGAAGGGGGAGATGGAGATTCTGGGCTGTAGCCATGGTGACTGCGGTGGGCTGGGGAGCAGGAGCGAGGGAATAGGAGGGGAGATAGAAGCTGAAGGAGGGACAGAAGCCAGAGGGGAAGAGGAGGCATCGCTCAGGCCACGGGCATCACGGGGCATTTCTACTCGTGGCAAAGAATCACATCCTCTTTTTTAAAAAAGATTTATTTTCTCTATTTGGAAGGAATAGTTAGAGAGAGAGAGAGAGAGAGAGAGAGGGAGGGAGTAATAGAGAGAGACAGACAGACACATCCTCCATCCACTGGTTCACTCCCCAGACAGCTGCAACAGCCAGGGATGGGCCAAGCCGAAGCCAGGACCCAAGCACTTGGGCCATCATCCGCTGCTTTCCCAAGCACATTAGCAGAGAGCTGGATCAGAAGGGGAGCAGCTGGGTCTTGAACCCATGCTCATATGGGATGCTGGTGTCCCAGATGCTGGCTTAACCCGCTGAGTCACAAAGCCAACTTCAATCGTCATTCTCTTAAGAACAGTCCTTGGCACACAGATGTTCTCCTCCGGCCAGGCGATGCCTAACCTACCCTGGGGAACAGGGCTTTTCCCAAGAGGCTGTCAGCCTTGCTCAACCATGGGAGCCTACAAATCCGTCTTCATTGTCGTCTGCCCTAAGCGTATGTTCCACAGCCACGCATCAAAGTCTCCCTTCCAAGGCATCACCAGGATGCTTCACAAGCAATGACAGCGACGTGTGGTCCCAGCTTGTTCGCCAGAGAGCAGGGCGAAGCCTGAGATGTCAGCTGCCAGCCCCGGTGTGAGGCAGGCTGTAGGCGGACAGGCAGCTCTTGGCTACAAAGAGTGGGCACACTCAGACCTGGAGGCCAGCAAACAGAAAAGGACCTCCCACGGCGGGCACCTTCCTGCCTGCTCTCCTTTCTCCAGTACCTGACTCAGGTGAGAAATCAAACTGGTTATGTTAGAATCTCAGCACTGTTGCAGTCTGAGCTGGCACCAGGCCTTCCCTGGAAAAATTCAAAACCCAGATGATGCATCACTGACAACACAACAGAGAGGCAGTAAGAGCAGAGGGCACCTCCGTGGCAGGCCCCAGGGTGATGCGACGTGCAGCAGGGGTGCACGTCGCATGATAAAGCCTTTATTTACTAATAAAGCTTTTATTTAATGAATACAAATTTCATAGGTACAGCTTTAGGAATATAGCAGTTCTTCTCCCTATACCCGCCCTCCTATCCCCACTCCTGTCCCATCTCCTACTCCCTCTCCCACCCCATTCTTCATTAAGATTCATTTTTAATTATCTTTATCTACATAAGATCAACTCTATACTAAGTAAAGATTTCAACCATTTAGGGGTGCATTTATTTGAATGTGCATTGGGAACAATTATACTTGACACCTCCACCCCATGTCTAAGTAAAAAATAATGTGTGGTTGATTTTTAGAACTATGATTTAGATAACCATCTAGATGAGGCTGATATGACAAAGTGTGCCTGCAGCACAGTCCTGAGCTACAATGTTGCCCCAAAGGTAAGCAGAAGGAGAGGAGGTGTGTTTCTGGCCACTGAGGAAACCATTCAACCATCATGATCTACACGCATTGCACACAAGTGTTCACACACAATGTACACACCCTGCTACGTGGGCATACAGAATGGACTGTCTCAGCCATGACACTCCGGCCATCTGCCTAAGATTCTCCTGGTGTAGACTGAACATGTTCCTTACCTCGGACGCCCTCACCCTCCAGCCCATAGCCGATGGACACTAAATGCCCACTGAATGAGCAGCTCTATCATGGTGGGGGAGTGGCCAGGAGCAAACTGCCCAGGAGACCCCCAGCCTTCCCACGTAATAGCTGTGTGAGCCTGAGCAGGTGCCTTGCCCCCTCTGTGCCCTTACATTCCTCATCTTTAAAACAGGAATGAAAAGAGGAAACAGCTGAGTTCTCACCCTTTAGGATGGCTGTGGCCATGGTCTGGGTGTGGTTTGTCCTCCCCAAAACTCAGGCTGAGGCTCTGTGCCCCATGCCACGCTCCCGAGAGAGGTGAGGGGCCAGCAGGTGACTGTGTCTGGGAGATGAGCGAGGTCTCCAGGGACCAGATTAGTTACCACTAGAGGGCGCTGTTAGGAAGTGAGCCAGGAGCCTCCCCTCTTGTCTGTCGCACACCAGTTCCTCCACTGTCTGCATCCTGTCCCGGCCTCCCCTCCCTGACACAAGGCAGAGCAGGGCCCTCGCCAGAGGCCAAGCAGATGCCGGCACCTTCTCGGCCTCCAGAACCACATGCCTCTTTTCTTCTTTTAAGATTTTATTCATTTATTTGAGAGGCAGAGAGAGAGGTCTTCCATCTGCTGGTTCACTCCCCAAATGGCCACAGGAGCCAGGAGCTTCTTCCAAGAGCTGGATTGGAAGGGAGCAGCCAGGACTCAAACCAGAGCCCACATGGGATACCGGCCGGTGCTGCGAGCCTTAACCGACTACTGGCCCCAGTGCCAGCCCCTAAACCTCTGTTCTTTACAACTCGTCCAGCCTCAAGTCTTCTGTTGCAGCAACAGAGAATGGAGGAAGATAGCTACCATTAAGAAGCAATAACAGGGGCCGGCGCTGCTGTGTAATGGGTAAAGCGGCCACATGTAGTGCCAGTTCGGTCCCGGCTTCTCCACTTCCCATCCAGCTCTCTGCTGTGGCCTGGGAGGGCAGAATAATTCAGCCCAAGTACTTGGGCCCCTGAACCTGCATGAGAGACCCAGAGGAAGCTCCTGGCTCCTGGCCTCGGGTCGGTGTAACTTGGGCCATTGTAATCATCTGGGGAGTGAACCAGTGGATGGAAGACCTTTCTCTCTCTTTCTCTCTCTCTCTCTCTCTCTCTCTCTGCCTCTCTATAACTGTCGCTGTGGATTAATCCTGAGAGGAGGAGCGTGGTGGGGGCAAGAGGCACAGAGTCACCACACAGACCCCGGGAGTCAGGTGAAAGCAGAACAGAGGCGAGCAGCCCGCAGACTCGTTTATTTCAGTTGGTACAGCAGCTTATATAGCCAAGGCAGCCAATCCAGTCAAGGGGTGCTCTGTGCCCTAACCAATCACAGCCTGTTGCCAGGCAGGCTCCATTGCCATGTGGTTTCCAAAGCCATCCAATCACAGCCTGTTGCCAGGCAGTCTCCGTTGCCAGGTGGGTTTCCAAGCCACTCCTGAGTAACTGACGCTCGCTTGCCAGCAGCCATCTTGGCATGGCCTTCTCATTCCACTACATCTCTGTAACTCTGTTCTCCAAATAAATAAGTAAATCTTGGAGCCAGCATCGTGGTATAGCTGGTAAAGCCACCACCTGCAGTGCTGGCATCCCATATAGGCACCAGTTTGATCCAGCTCTCTGCTATGGCCTGGGATAGCAGTGGAAGATGGCCCAACTCCTTGGGCCCCTGCACTGACATGGGAGACCTGGAAGAAGCTCCTGGCTCCTGGCTTTGGATCAGCGCAGCTCCAGCCGTTGCAGCCAATTGGGGAGTGAACCAGAGGACGGAAGACCTCTCTCCCCCCCCCCCTTCCTCTCCCTCTCCCTCTGTGCAACTCTGACTTTCAAATAAATAAATCTTTTTTAAAAAATAAGTAAATCTTTAAATAAAAAGTCACGTTATGGGGGGAAGCCATTGTAATCTATAAGCTGTACTTTGGAAATTTATATTCATTAAATAAAAGTTAAAAAAATAAATAAAAAGTCAATGAAACACAAAGCTAGTAACACATTTCACTTAGAAAATAAGTACAATAATTCTATTTTTTAAAAAAGCAACAACACAAAAACAGAAAAGAACAAATGGTGGGGAGTTGTGGAGAAAATGCACTGTTGGTGAAATGTAAAACGGTGCAGCCACTATGGAAACCAGTTCTGTGGTTCCTCAAAAATAAAAATAAAATCACCCTGGGATCCTGCAATCCCTGCACCCACATTCACAGTGGTGCTCTTTGCAACAGCTAAGGTGCAGAGCGTCCATCCACGATGAATTGATAGAAGTCTGGTCTACACATGCAAGGGAATATTACTCAGCCTTGAAAAGGAAAGAAATGCGGGTCCACTACAACATGGAGGACTCTACGAGGACTTGTGCCAGTCACAAAAAGACAAATATTGGCCGGCGCCGCAGCTCACTAGGCTAATCCTCCGCCTAGCGGCGCCGGCACACCGGGTTCTAGTCCCGGTCGGGGCGCCGGATTCTGTCCCGGTTGCCCCTCTTCCAGGCCAGCCCTCTGCTGTGGCCAGGGAGTGCAGTGGAGGATGGCCCAAGTGCTTGGGCCCTGCACCCCATGGGAGACCAGGAAAAGCACCTGGCTCCTGGCTCCTGCCATCGGATCAGCGTGGTGCGCCGGCCGCAGCGCACCGGCCGCGGCAGCCATTGGAGGGTGAACCAACGGCAAAGGAAGACCTTTCTCTCTGTCTCTCTCTCTCACTGTCCATTCTGCCTGTCAAAAAAAAAAAAAAAAGACAAATATTGGCCGACTCTGCATGTATGCGGTGCCGAGAGCAGGGAACATCAGAAAGAGACGGGAGACGGTGGCAGCTGGGGCTGCGGGTGGGGAACGGGGAAGCTCTTGTTTCATGCGTGTGGAGTTTCAGGTTCACAAGAGGAGAGCAGCCGCTGAGACAGACGGTGGCGATGGTGACATGGTCAGGACATGCTAATGCCTCTGCACGGTGCCCTGAAAACAGCTGGGAGGGCAATTTAGCATGTGTATCCAACACAATGAAAAACTGGGGCAAAGTAAGTGAAAAGAAATAATACATGTGAGGCTCACAGAACAGTGTCCGGCTATCTCGGCACTACCATCCTTGCTAGCTTCTTCGTCTCTATCTTCCAACCAAAAGAAGGCATGTCTCTAAGGCAGCAATATCATCAGTCATCTCATACGTCCACATAATTACCCCCTTATTTGCCTACCCCACTAACCTTTATGTTCCCTAAGCCTGAACCCCCTTACAGAGATGTACCCCCAGGACTCAGCTCTGGGTCTGATACACACTGGGTACTTAGAAAAAAAAGAGCATGGTTGATATCTGAACAAATGAATGAACGAACATCTCTCTCCTGCAATCCTAGGGAGCTCCGTTTTAATATAATGACATCACAGATTTGTGATCAAGCAGCTGATACAGCCCCCGGTCTCCCCTTCACAAAACGCACATTGGCAGTCTGTGAATGCATTCCCTCTGCTAGGACAACAGGGAGAGTGGCAGAAGTCCTGCGGGACCTCCAGGTACTAACGCAGGTTAACCGCTCACCCTGGAGAGGGGCACAGGAAGCTACCGTCACCCTCAGGTGCTTTTAGGAGCAGGAGGCTCTTGCGTGATCAACTCAAACTTCAGGTCCGCAAATGAACATCACACTCAGGGTCCAGAGCTGCACGCCCTGACCTCGCTACAGGAAGTGAAGCAGGCCACCTGTCCAAAGACACCAGCAGAACGAGAAGCAAATGCACCGTGTGGATTTGGAATCAGAGAAATTTATCAGCAGATGAAAGACTGAACCATGTAAACTTCTCCTATAACAGACGAAGCGATGGAGGACCAGAGGGAAGTCACTGGACCGAAACACAGGGACCGTGGTGGGTAGACTTGGGATTCACGCGCCCCCATCCAACACCCTGCCTTGACTTCCTGTTGACTGAGAGTTAACAATCATTATCTGGGGCCGGTGCCGCGGCTCACTGGGCTAATCCTTCGCCTTGCGGCACCGGCACACCGGGTTCTAGTCCCGGTCGGGGCGCCGGATTCTGTCCCGGTTGCCCCTCTTCCAGGCCAGCTCTCTGCTGTGGCCCGGGAGTGCAGTGGAGGATGGCCCAAGTGTTTGGGCCCTGCACCCCATGGGAGACCAGGAGAAGCACCTGGCTCCTGCCTTCGGATCAGCGCGGTGAGCCGGCCGTGGCAGCCATTGAAGGGTGAACCAACGGCAAAGGAAGACCTTTCTCTCTGTCTCTCTCTCTCACTGTCCACTCTGCCTGTCCAAAAAAAAAAAATCATTATCGGAGGATGTGGACCGCAAGCCGCACACGTGTTACCTGTCCATGATTAAAAGGCAGGCGTTGGCATTTTCACGCCAGTGAACTCCAGCCTGACCTGGAGACCGGTGTGATGGTTTTACAGAAGTGCAGGAAGGCGACTGCAGACCTGTCAGAGAGTGGGGCATTACCTTTGCAAATTTTAGTGCCGGACACAGACATCTTTGCAAAGCTAAGCAGCAGTTACTGGTCTGCCTCACTTTCTAGCACCTGTGCCATCCCTCCCTGTTGGCTGTGCAAATGCGCTTACTTACCCACGTATTGCATTTATACTGGAAGCAGCTGGCCACCCACAGCGGATCCACAATGCCTATTCTCACCACTCTGTTCAACATAGTACTGGAAGTGCTATCAAGAGCAACTAGACATGAAAAAGAAATTAGATAATTCAGAAAGGAAGAAATAAAATTATCCCTATTTGCAGATGGCACGATCCTGTGTGTAGAAACCCCTAAACACTCCACATGGCCACCAAAACACCCTGTGAGTACCAATAAACAAATCCATAAAGTTGCAGGATACTAAATCAATGTGCAAAAATCAGTTGTGGGGCCCAGCATTGCAGCAGAGCAGATAAAGCTGCCACCTGTGATGCTGGCATCCCACGGGGACACTGGTTTGAGACTCAGCTGCTCCACTTATGATCCAGCTCCCTGCTAATGTGCCTGGGAAGGCAGCAGAAGATGGCCCTAGTGCTTTGGCCCCTGCACCCATGTTGGGAGACCTGGAAGAAACCCCAAGTTCCTGGTTTCTGCCTAGCCCAGCCCCAATCACTTGGGTAGTAAGCCAGTGGGTGGGAGATTTCTCTGTGTGTGTGTGTGTGTGTGTGTGTAAGTCTGCCTTTCAAGTAAATAAATAAATCTTTTTTTAAAAAAAAAGTATTCCAGGGCCAGCGCTGTGGGGCAGTAGATAAAGCCGTCACCTGCAGTGCCGGCATCTCATATGGGCTCCGGTTCAAGTCCCAGCTGCTCCACTTCCAATGCAGCTCTCTGCTGTGGCCTGGGAAAGCATTAGAAGATGGCCCAAGTCCTTCGGCCACTGCACCCATGTGGGAAACCTGGAAGAAGCTCCTGGTTCCTGGCTTCAGATCAGCACAGCTCCTGCCATTGCGGCCAATTGGGGAGTGAACCAGCGGATGGAGGACCCCTCTCTCTCTCTTTCTCTCTCTGTCTCTCCTTCTCTGTGTAACTCTTTCAAGTAAATAAATAAATCTTTTTTAAAAGGAATTCTTATTATATATATTCTCAAATAAATGGGGTTTTATTCCATCATAAGTGTATCTTTATTAAAATTTCACTATCTATTGTTGCTAGTATATAGAAATGTATTTTTGTATATTGCCCTATATTCAGAAGCCTTGCTCAGCATACAGATTAATGCAAATTATCTACAGATTCTTTCAGATTTCCTACATACTAGGGGACTTCAAAAAGATACATTTATTTCGGCACAAACAAAATGTAATTCCACACTTTTTTTTTTTCATAAAATGCATCTTCCACGCCTAATCATTTCTCCGGCAAATCTTACAGATCCCTTGTTCTCCCTCTCTCTGATCTCTGCTTCTTTTCCTGGCCTTACCCTCGCACCCAGACTGTCGCAAAGCAGGGACCAGGGAAACCCTTGTTTCGTTCCATCTCAAGGCAAGGACTTTGCATGTTTCACCAGGGAGTTTGAAGTTTGCTGTGGCTTTCTGAGGGTAACACGCTGCTTTCTAAGCAGAGGTCTGACTGTGCCACCCCTTCCTGGGACGGTCACTGTGCCACGTGTCTCCCAGGGCCGCCCCTGCAAATCCTGTGCTCCCAGCTCTCCACCCTCCACCTCAATTACTTTTGAGTCTTTATTTGTATTTATCTGAAAGGCAGGGATCAGAAAGAGAGGAAGAAACCAAGAAAGAGAACAATATTGCATCTACTGGGATAGCCACTTCCCAAATGGCTACAATACACAAGGCTGGGCCAGACTGAAGCCAGGAGCTTGGAGCTTCATCCGGGTCTCCCACATGGGAGACAGGGGCCCAAGCACTTGGGCCATCATCTGCTGCTCTCCCAGGCACATTAGCAGGGAGCTGGGCTGGAAGTGGAGCAGCCAGGACTTGAACTGGCACTGACATGGGATGCCCGTGTTGCAGGGACAGCGTCACCTCTGCGCCCCAACACCAGATCCTTTCAAGTATCTTCAGCCGGTTCCTCTGCTCCCTGCCGGAACTCCTTTGGGTATGCCCACCCGCTGCCTTGGAAGGTTCTCCCAGAATTCTCATCACACGCTCTTCTCCCACTCCCTGCAGGAACCCTTTTGGGTATGCCCACCTGCTGCCTTGGAAGGTTCTCCCAGAATTCTCATCACACGCTCTTCTCCCTGTTCAATCCACACATGCTACAGACCACTGCTTTAGGGTCACCTCGGCAGGGAAGCCTTCCACGACCACCGCCACTGCCTTCTCCCAGGCCAGATGAGGCTACTTAGGGATGTTCTCATAGAGTCTGTCTCTCCTCCTCATTCTACTCGCTAGCCTTGAACTTCTCAGGAACTAGGACTGTGTTGTTCCTCCTTGCCAACACCAGCTCCTGCACACGCCCCAGCTCCGAGCAAGATGATGCAAAATCAATATTTGTTGAGTAAGTGAATGAACCATCTCATTGCATCTCGGTCTCTCTTGTCCACAACTGCAAAGGGATCAGCTTTATCTCCTTCGCCCTTGACATCTTACGGCAGTGCTGGGAGAACAGAGTCATGGCAGAACACACCTGTCAGCACCTGACCGTGTGAACCACCCTCTGGACTTTGCTGGGCTGCTGGGCTTTGCTGAGTCTGAGGACCCAACAGGCAGTGGGGCTGCCGTGGGGACTGTGACCGTGCATTCCCTGAGCTCACCCCCAGCTCCTGGGAAGCGGACGGCAGCTCTGTCCACACAGCAGCCCTGTGTGTCCTAGAGGAGAGGCTCAGTGCACACCCGGAGCCTTAGCCACCACCAAGGCTCACCACCCGCCTCTGCCCGGAGTCCCCGGCTGCTTCAGAAACCACGACCCCTCGGGAGCCATGCAGGTAGAGTCCTCGGCAACACTGGAAAGAATCCTTTTATGGAGGAAAACCCAGACTTAATGTCAGGTGAATTCACAGATGGACACTTGCATCACAAAAAGAATCATTTATAAGACAAAATGGCTCTTTTTTACATTCACCCAGTGAGCTTGTTACAGGGATTGCCAAAAAAAAAAGTATGATTCCATTAAAGGAATTATTTGGGTCTAGTGCTGTGACAAAGTGGGTAGAGCTGTCACCTGTGATGCCAGCATCCCACCTGGGCGCTGGTTTGAGCTCCGGTTTCCCACCCAGCTCCTCACTAACACACCTGGGAAAGCAGCAGAAGATGGCCCAAGAGCTTGGGCCCCTGCACCTGTATGGGAGACTCAGAAGAATCTCCTGGTTCCTGGCTTCAGCCTGGCCCAACCCTGGTTATTGTAGACATCTGTGGAGTGAACCAGTGAATGGAATATCTCTATTGCTGTCGCTCCCTCTCTCTGTAACTCTGCCTTTCAAATGAATAAACAAGTCTTTTAAAAAATGGTTTGTACATATCCGTTCAGTTTCTCTGTAGAGTGGAGCAGAAGACATGAAAATGCTCTGGAGTGGCCCGCCTTCCCCTGTCTCACAGTCACTCTCCAGCTCTCTCTCTCTTTGCATCTGCAACCCAGTCACTTTCCAAAATCACTGCATTTGTTATTTGTCTTTTTATTTTGATGTTTGTTTGCCTGACCCAATAAAAGGGACAGCTCGTGAGTGCTGGGATTAGGTGAGTTCCATTCTCCTCTATGACCTATGACCTAACACGGAGTTGGCTGACAGTGAGCGCTTGGGCCATGATCACTGAAATGGCCAAGACCAATCATCAAACGCCTGCAGGCACAGGAGATGGAATGCCAATGAGGGATTATTGCAGAGAGGAAAAATGCACTCTCTCTAAAATGAACATCGGGTAACTTAATGGCAACTAAAGATTTTTTTAAGTCAAGCCTTTTCCCTTCCTTTCTTTATGACATCTGGTAAACTCCATCATGTGCCTGTGTGCATCAGGCTGCCTGGGACCCACAGGCACTAACATCTCCTGCTCAGTCGTGCTGCAGGCGCACGCCAGGCCAGCTGCAGCTGCCTACCCCCCAGCGCCTTCACCCTGAGGTCCAGGAGAGAGAAAAGGAAATGCAGCAGACTGTGCACTGGCCTCGACATGACACAGGTCACCCCTCCCCACGGTGCCTTTGCCACGGTGCGTCCCATGCTCAGGCCTGATGGCCTTGGAGCAAAGGAGGAGAATGACCATCTTTGGTTGTCCAGGTACGTGTTCCGCCACTGAGGCATCAGAGGTGGGAGTTGAAGGGGGGCTGGGGGGCAAGGGGCAAAGTCCAGGTCCAAACTGAAAAAGAAAAATCACAAAGAATTCTCTTCTCATTTTGCACAGGGAAGCCACCTGGGGACCGCACCTGCCATTCTGAGTGCACAGAGAAGAGCAGAAGAGAGGAGCTGGTCTCTTCTCCGACCCCTTCGGGGGCAGCCCTGGGAAGACCGCATTGTGCACCTGCAGTCAGGAGGCGCCCGTAACCTGCTTCCCCCAGCTCTTCTCACCTTCCCCGCGAGCTCAGCGTCCTTCCTGGAGGCGTCGCCCCTCACCCCTGGACAGCTGCCTCTAACAGAGACACAGAATTCTGCAAGCCTTGAATTCCCAGGGGCATCACTGCGTCATCTGCTGTGATAGTCCACACGTAACACAACCAGGATATGTGACATCAGTCCCTCAACAGCCATCTCAGCAATGCTTACCTCCTACCCAGCTCCACACACAGGGGCGTGTGCGCACACACACATATGTGTGCACACCCACATACATGTGCGCACAACCCCATGTTCCTGCCCCACTGAGTTTCTCACGTTCATCGGCACGGCTTCACTCTGGAATGCACTCGGCAAGTACTGCACCCTCACCCTTTCCTCCTGAAAGCCCCTTTGTTTTGCACTACCAGGAGTCACTGTACTTCAGTTTTCCCCTCTGTTAAAACAGGAGGCTTAGGTAAGAACACCCCAAGGGTAGTATGAAGAACTGGAAAACCATCCTGGTAAATACTACCACCTGACCACTTTGCAGAGTCCAAGTTAAGTTAAAACATTCCTTCATGGAACGTAAGACACGTGCCAATTCTGTCCTCACTGTGCAGACATACCAGTACGTTTATTGGGCTACCCAATCGTTCCGTGCCTCAGTTTCCCCTGTAGCAAGTTCACCCCTGTTCCCGTCATTGCCTCTGTCCTCAGCACCATCCCTAGTTGGGTGGAACCACGTGACTCATTTTAAGGGAGGTTTCAAGAGACTCAGAGTGCCCCCTGGGACGTGACTGCACCAATGCCTGGTTGTGTCGCGCAGGGAGGCCGTTTCCCCACGTGAATGCTGGCTGCGCTATTCCAGGCGGAGGGTGTGGAGTCAGGGTGGGTCTCAGATCAAAGCACTGTTGAGAAGCAGGAGGACAGCAGGACCCCACACTCGGTTGGCCTGGGTCCATCCTGCTTTATCACGTAGTCAATCCTCCAGCCATCTCAGCGAATTACGTACTTCAAAATCTCAGGCATCGCTACTCGTTACTACAGACAAGTCAAAGTACCTGTCATTAACCTAAGGCTTGTTTTTTCTTCTGAGATAAAATTTACATAAAGCAGAAGCCAGCATTGTGGCATAGCAGGTTGAGCTGCCACTAGCAATGCTGGCATTCCACATGGGCATTGGTTCACGTCCTGGCTGCTCCACTTTTGATCCAGCTCTCTGCCAATGTGCCTGGGAAGGCAGCATAAGATGGCCCAAGTCCTTGGACCCCTGAACCCATGTGGGAGTCTCAGATGAAGCTCCTGGCTCCTGGCTTTGGCATGGCTCAGCCCTGTCTGTTTAGGCCATGTGGGGAGTGAACCAACAGATGGAAGAGATCTCTCTCTCACTCTCACTCTCTCCCTCTGCCTTTAAAATAAATAAATAAATCTTTAAAAAATTTTACACAAAATGAAATATGAAGGGTCTTCAAAAAGCTCACAGAAAATGCATATGGTGAAAAACAAGGGGCTGGCACTGTGTCACAGCATGTGAAGCCAGCGTCCCATAAGAGCACCAGTTTGGGTCCTGGAAGCTACACTTCCAAGTCAGCCAATTCCCCTGGGAAAGCAATGAAAGATGGCCCAACTACTTGATTTCCTGCCACCCACCAGGGAGACCCAGATGGAGTTCCAGGCTCCTGACTTTGGCCCAGCCCAGTCCAGCCAGCACAAGCCATCGCTCTCTCAGGCCCTCTCTATCTCTCCCCCCTCTCTCTGTAACTCTGCCTTTCAGATAAATATCAAAGAAGAAAACTATGCAGGGATTTTTAAAATATTTTGCACCAAGAAAAACTTACCTTTTCATTCCATTTCCCAGTGTCCTTGCACACAGATCTTACACGTATCATCCAAATGCTGTAACCCAAACCCTTATCAAATATCGAACGTCACTAGCACTGTGAAAATTTCCCACTGTTCCTTCCCAGTCCATCCCAGACCCCAGTCCCGTCTGATTTTCTACCACCATAGATCAGCTTTCCAGCCCAGAATTTCAAAAACAGCAAACCATACCATATATCCTCTCTGGCATTTCACTCCATAGCGTTCATGTTGCTCAGCCACGTTGTCGGCCTACATGGGCGCGTGTGTCTGCTCATCACCGAGTAGACTTTCTTTATATAGATACATCCCCAGCCTCTTGCTGATGTACATGTGCATGGCTACTGCTAATGAAACCGGACCAACAGGTGGATGAATGAACGAACGAATGGCCTGCCCCATTTCTGCTTTGTAACCCAACCATGAAGAACTCGCTTTGGTGTTGGCCTCTTAACTACATAGGCTAAAGCCTCCACTCGGTCCCCTACCTTGTACCTGTAGCATAGCTTTCAATATCCTTGATCTCATGGGATCTTTGCTCCTCTGATTTCTGCCCAAGGAGGCAGAGGTTCTCTAGGACACAGGCTTTGTTGGTTCATCTGTGTGACCCCACAGTATTCAGAACTGGCCCTGCACACAGTAGGCAATCAATCGATGTCAACATGGTCTCTGCTTGCGCATACACCAAGGGACAGCCCCCCCCCCCAAGACTGCAGGAGTGGCCTGGATTCCTGAAACCACCCACAAATGTTTTCACAGGGATTCTTTTTAGAGTGAGGAGTTTAATACGTTCTCAAAGGGACTAGTGATTCAAAACATGTTAAGTGGGGGCCAGCATTGTTGTGCTGCAGGTTAATTATCTATCTATGGGGGCCGGCACTGTGGCATACCAGGTAAACCTACCACCTGCAGTGCCTGCATCCTGTATGGGCACCGGTTCAAGGCCCAGCTGGTCCACTTTCAATCCAGCTCTCTGCTGTGGCCTGGGAAAGCAGCAGAAGATGGCCCAAGTCCTTGGGCCCCTGCACCCACGTGGGAGACCGGAAGAAAGCTCCAAAGGCTCCTGCCTTTGGATCAGCCCAGCTCCAGCCTTTGCGGCCATCTGGGGAATAAACCAGCTGATGGAAGACCTCTCTCTCTTTCTTTCCCCCTTCCCCTCTCTGTAACTCTGCCTCTCAAATAAATAAATGAATCTTAAAAAAATAAAGGTATCTACCCACAATGCCGGCATCCCATATCAGATTACTAGTTTGAGTCCCAGCTGCTCTGTTTCCAGTCCAGCTCCCTGCTAATGTGCCTGGAAAGACATCAGAAGATGATTCAAGTCCTTGGGCCCCTGCCACATGGGAGATCTGGGTGGAATTCCAGGCTCCTGGCTTTGACCTAGCCCACCCCCGGCTCTTGCAGCCATATGAGGTATCAGTCAGTAGATGAAAGATCTCTTTCTCACTCTCTCTGTCTCCTCCTCTGTTATTTTACCTTTCAAATAAATAAATCTTTAATATAAAAACAATAAAAATAAATAGCACGTTAAGAACCACGGAAGTAATTTCTGACAAAAGCTATTTGTTTTCCTCTATTAATAAATGACATGCCAAACCGGGTGACAGGCTCACTGAGCTCATTTCCATGGTTTGACTGCATGTCCCTGCCTCCCTGGTGATCAATGGAGACCAAGGGGTTGAGCCCTGGCCAATGGAGTATAGAGGAAAGTGACATCCGCCCCTTCCAGATTTGAGCCCTGACACCTTCCGGGGTGTCATGCTGTCTTCTCCCCTTGCCTTCCAGTCCTGAGAGATCCACAGAGGTCCTAGGAAAATTGTCCCCTTCAAGGATGGCAGAGCCACGAGAGACGCCCGAGTCCCTGAATCGCCACCTGGAAAGCTACCTACTGAGAAGCTGTTTGGACCGTGACTTGAGCAAGAAATAAAATCTTACTGTGTTAAACTAGCCAATGTACTAGGAATTTTCAGTTCCTCTGAACCAGCCATTTTTATTTCTAGTAGTTACCTAAAACAGGAAAGCTCTTATCTGGCAATCTGATCTTTCTCTCCATTTCCTGTCTTTTCAAAATGCTTGTGACTAGGACATTACAGTCTGGATTACACTGATACTAAATTCCCTCCCATGGTAGAATTCTGCCCGCTGAGCACTCAAGCACTCTCCGGTTGACGGAAATGCCACCACAGACAGGAGGCAGAGGCATAACTACCACCATGCAGAGCACTTCCCTCTTCCTAGCGGTTGTAGGGAGATGTGCGACCTAAACATGGTCAACTGAATGCCTTCAAGGTCGAGGAAGGAAGCAAAGGGATATCAACCACAGATTCCCAGCTCCCACGTGCTTGGCTGAGGACAAATGCAGTGTCCGGCACTGCAGTGCAGATGTAAGGATTCCAGTGGCTGCCTCCTTTGTCCTGCAGGGTCATGGCAATACAGCTCTGCCTCAACACTCTTGGCTGTTGATCCTTTCCAAAGTTGAATCTCCAGACACCTGCAACCAGTCAATACCCTTCAATCCCTTCCTTTTTTGATGAAGTTAACTGGGGTTGGTTTCTTTGATTTGCTACACACAGCCTTGACTGATGTACAATCCCAGCTTCTACATTCAGTCGGAAACAAGTGAAGATAATTGAATGCAGTTCAGTGCACACAACACCTTGAACTCAAACACCATTGCCTTTAAGACCTTCATTACCAAGACAACTTTCTCTCCTCTCTGATACACTCTCCTACAAAAAAAAAGTCACTTTTTTCTTATGTTAAAAACAACATTTGTTCCTGTAGCAAGTTGGGGAATGCAAAAATTATCATGAAAAATTTAATTACCCTTAAACTCATCAAACCATAAATAACCTACTATATTTCCTACAAGACTCATTCCTAATGCAAATTTTTAAAAGAAAAAATGCAATTATAGAATCTTATCATCTTATGTTATGATCAAATGTTGATATTATTCATTTATTCAGCAAATATTTACTGTATGCCAAAGATGTGGAGAAATTGGATCCCTTACACACTGCTGGTGGGAAAGTAGAATAGTACAGCCACTCTGGGAGTTTCTGAAAGTTTGAACAGAGTCACCATATGACCAGGAATCCTGCTTCCAAATATGTAATCCAAGGGAAATTAAGAGCTATGTCTACAAAACTTGTACACAAATGTTTATAGCATCACGATTCACAGGAGCCAAATAGTTGGAAACAATCCAAAAATTTATCAACTGATGAATGTGTAAACAAAATGTTATAGCCAACAATGGAATACTGTTTGGTGATTATCAAGAATGATGTATTGATTCATGCTACAACACAGATGAACCTGAAAGCATTATACTAAGTGAAAGAAGTTAATCACAAAGGCCCACACATTACATAATTCCATTTATATGGAGAGTCCAGAACAGTCGATTCAATAGAGATAGAAAGTAAATTACTGGCCGTCTAGAGCTTGGCCAGAGGGAAAATGGGGAGTGAATGTTACAGGGGCTCTTTTTGGGGCTGATGAAGATATCCTAAAGTTGATTGTGGTGATAAATCACATATCTGTGAGTAGATTCAAAGATGTTGAATGACACACTTTAACTGAATGAAGAAAATTAATATCCTTGGTGAAAGTAGAGAAAAAAATTTTCAAAAAAAAAATACTAGCAAATAAAATGCAACAATGCATCAGAAAGATGATCCGTCATGATCAAGTGGGATTTATCCCAAGGATGCAGGGTTCAATATATACAGATCAACACAGGTAATGCATCACATCAATGGAATCAGAGCTAAAAATCATATAATCATCTCAACAGATACGAAATAGGGGAATCGATAAAACTCAACACCCATTCACGACAGCAAACAAAAACTCTCAACAAGTTAGGTACTAGATGTGAAAACTTGGGACGATGATGGCAGAATTAGAGGTGTATATCAGACGTATTGAAGCAGATGGCTTGGTCTGGGACTCCTCTAAACTGGTTCCAGTGGGGAACAGAATTAAGAAACTTCAAATACAGTGTGTAGATGAAGATGACAAAGTTGGAACAGACATACGGGAGGAACCGATCCCAGCTTTTGAAAACCATGTGCAATCCATGGATGTGGCTCCTCTCAACAAGATCTAAAATCCATCCTGGATTAAAAGCTTAAAAGATTAAAAAACACAAAACCTTACAAATGCTATATGTGGCAAACCTACAACCACTGAACGGGGGAATCATTTCCACTAAGCCCTGAAACCAGACAATGGATACCCATTCTTCCTGACTGTATTCAGTAATGCACTGTAAGTTTTAGCCAGAACAAGCAAGCAAGAAAAAGAAATAAAAGGCATACAAATAGGAAAGGAGGAGTCAAATTACCCCTGCTTGCAGATGGCATGATGCTATACATAGAAAAACTGAGAGATTCCACCAAAAGACTATCAGAGCCGACAAACGAATTCATCAGAGTTGCAGGATGCAAAATCAATGCATGAAAATCAGTAGTGTTTCTACACACCAATAAAGAACTCACTAGAAAAGAAATCATAAGAGCAATCCCACGCACAGTAGCTATATAAAAAAAAAACTTGGAATAAATTTAGTTTAGGATGTGAAGGATCTCTCCAGTGAAGATTACCAAATATGAATGAAACAAAGAAGACCCCAAAAATAGAAAGGCCTCTCATAGATCTGATAAGAATCAGCGCTATTAAAATGTCCATACCGCCACAAATGATTTATAGATTCACCACCATCCCCATCAAAATAGCAGTGACATGCTTCATAAAATTATTAAAAAAAAAAAACTAAAATTCATATGGAAACACAAAAGACAATAAGGCAATATCTGATTTCAAGACATACTGCAGGGGCCGGCGCTGTGGCATACCAGGTAAACCTGCCACCTACAGTGCCAGCATCCCATATGGTTCCAGTTCAGATCCAGCTGTTCCACTTCCGATCCAGCTCTCTGCTGTGTCCTGGGAAAGCAGTAGAAAATGGACCAAGTCCTCAGGCCCCTGCGCCTGGGTGGGAGGCCCGGAGGAAGGTCCTGGCTCCTGGCTTTGGATTGGCACAGCTCTGGCTGTAGTGGTCATCTGAGGAGTGAACCAGCAGATGGAAGACCTCCCCTTCTGCCTCTCTGTGACTCTTTCAAATAAATAATCTTTCTTGGCATCAAAACAGCATGATACTGGCATTAAAACAGTCACACAGACCAGTGAAATGTGACCAAGATCACAGAGTGAATCCATGCATCCACAAACTCTCAACAAGGGTGCCTAAAACTTACACAGAGAAAGCACAGTCTCTTCACTTTGGTGCTGGGGGAACTGGACTTCCACATGCAGAAGACTGAATCTCGACCCTCTACCTCTCCTCCCATACAAAAAATAACTTGGAATGGATCAAAGACGTAAGTGGCAGGTGTGGAACTGTGAAGCTACTAGAAGAAAACATAAGGGAAACACTTTATTTTTTTAAGATTTATTTAATTATTTGAATGTCAGAGTTACACAGAGAGGGGCTGGCACTGTGGCTTAGCAGGTAAAGCTGCCACCTGCAGTGCCAGCATCCCATATGGGCACCAGTTCTAGTCCCGGCTGCTCCGCTTCTGATCCAGCTCTCTGCTATGGCCTGGGGAAGCAGTGGAAGATGGCCCAAGTGCTTGGGCCCCTGCACCTCCATGGGAGACCCGGAAGAATCTCCTGGTTCCTGGCTTCTCCTGCCATTGCGGCCAACTGGGGAGTGAACCAGCAGATGGAGGACCTCTCTCTTTCTCTGTCTCTACTTCTCTCTGTGTGTAACTCTGACTTTCAAATAAATAAATCTTTTTTAAAAAAAAAAGAATAACAAATAAGATCTCAAAAAATAAGCAAAGAATTTGAATAGGCATTTCTCAAAGGAACAATAACACACTGCCAACACATCTATGAGAAAATGCTCACTATCACTAACCATAGGAGAAATGTCAATCGAATAAGCTGTCACCTTACTCCAGTTAGAATCGCTATTACAAAAAATACAAAAAGTAACAAATGATGACAAGGATGTGGGATAACAGGAATACGAATGCAAAATACTGCAGCCATCACGGAGACCAGCATGGCGGTCCTTCAAACACTAACAAAACAGCTGTCGTGTGGCCCAGCTGTCCCACTTCTGAGCAGACGTCACAAGGAAACGCACCTGCACGCCCATGTTTACTGCATCACGGTTCACCATAGCCACACAGGGACCCAGCCCCTCAACAGATGAGCAGATACTGTAGTGTGTGTATACAATGGATTATTATCTGGCAGCCAAAGGGAAGGAACTGGAGATCACTGTGTCCAATGAAGTAAGCCAAACACAAAAAGACAAAGACTGCCTGTTCTCTCCCGTATGTGGAAGTTTAAAAAAAAAGTCCGTGTGTATTTGGAAGAGTAATGACTGCGGGCTGGGAAGGGCAGGAGGAGGGAATTGGGGGCAGGGGGGTGTTGCATAGTAGGTTCCAAAGCACAGTTATGGAGAATACCAGGCTCTGGTGCCCCTCGCACAGGGGGTGAGCGTAGCTCCAAGTAGTGCGCTATCTTCTGTAGAAAGAACTGGAAGGAAAGAGCTGGCAGGCTCTACACACCCGGAAGAGATAAAGAAACAGAAAGGTCCTTTGCCAGTCTTGATCAGCTTACACTGTAGCTATGTGTCCAAATATTGCACTGTGCCCCCTCAAAATAGACAAATGTTATAGGCTGACCAAATCATGAGATGCGAATTGATTTCAATGAACTCCTACACTCCTCCCCCAAAAAACTGTACTGTGCTCATCCCCAAAACTATAAGGCAAATTCTGCCCAGCCTCGTGTTTCCAGTTATTTTTAACCAACCTTTTAAACAAGCTCCTCCTCATTGTAAAGTTAGATTGCATCCACTTTTTTATATTATAACATACTGGAATGAGCACCCTCACACACTTATCTTCATTTAGAAGCAGAATTTGGAACAAAAACTGTTAGGTCAAAAATACCAATTTATTGATGTTTCCATTGTTTTCTATGGAGTTGGCTGAATGACACTTCCGTGCCCAATGTGGGAGAGAAACACTCATTTCTGTTGATGATTCCTGTATACAGCAGCCATTGACAACTTTCTGGGTTACTTGATCAATAATCCAAAGAAAGACAGCCTAAGCAAGACATTTCATCTTCATTCCCCAAGTTTATTGAGGTTGGGCCATGCTAACCCTGAGAATAAGACGACCCCTCCCCACCTTCCCAGCTCCTGTCCTGTGCCTTCAACCCACACACCACTTTAGATTTTAAACAGCAAAGGGAGCAGGTGTTTAACCTGGCCCTTAAGACACCAGTTGAGACACCTGTGTCCCGTACCAGAGTGCCTGGAGTGGATACCCACCCCTGCCCCCTGACTCCAGCTTCCTGCTGGTGCAGGCCTTGAGAAACAGTGGGGGTGGCTCAGATGATCGGCTTCCTGCCACCCATGTGGGAGGCCTGGATTGAATACCCCACTCCAGGCTGCACCCTGCCCACCTCTGGCCACGGTGGACATTTAGGGAGTAAACTGCAGATGGGAACATTTTCTCACTTTCTCTCTCTCTCTCTCTCTGCCTCTCAATTAAATGGGGGGAAAATTAACAGGAAAGACTATTTTTTGAAAAGGAAAGAAGAGGCCCTAAGTGGGCGTTCGTGTGTCCCTTTGGAAGCAGCACAGGTCACGGGTGTTGCAAGGGCAGAGACAGAAGGTCAAGGGCACACTCAGACGTCAAGAGCAGAACAGGAGGAGTTCTTAGAAGAGAGACAGAAATGCACGCAGGGTCCACCTCAGCAGGGTCCAGGGCTCTCAGCCCTGCCCAGATTCAGACCCTCGTGTGAGCAGAGCCCCTCTGGGCCTCAGGTCTTTGCCCAGTTACAGCTGTGACCAAGCAGTCTCTGCGATTCTCCTAGCTGTTCTTGGAGGCGTGGGAACCAGCAAGCCAGGAACGCAGTGTTCCATCTCCATGTGTGAGTTCTACCAGGGAAGGGAGGAGGAGCAGGGAGTCAGCAGAGGTCGACCCGGGCCCAGGGCCTCCCTCAGCCAGTCCCATTTCTCTCTTGTAGATTTGTGGAGGTCAGCCTTTCACCCTGAAATGAGGCTGTTCATCCCAACCACACCACCAAACTCGGCGGCTGACTCTCAATCCACAGTGCACCCAGCCGCACTTAACAGTTCATGACCACTCCTTTCCAAACGTCTCAGTTTTATAGTTTTCTATGTAGGTATCTTGTCTATCTCTTTTTTCAAGGTTGATGTATTTATTTGAAGGAGTTACAGAGAGGAAGCGATCCCCCATCCATTGTTTCACTCCTGGGATGGCTACAACAGCCAGCATTGAGCCAGATTGAAGCCAGGAGCCAGCAGCTTCTTCCAGGTCTCCTACAAGGGTGCAGGGGCCCAAGCACTTTGGACAGCTTTTGGCTGCTTTTCCCAGACCACCTGCAGGGAGCTGGACTGGAAGTGGAGCAGCTGGGACACAAACCAGCACCCATTTGGGATGCCAGTGTTGCAGGCAGCAGCTTTCCCCACTATATCACAGCACCAGGCCCATATTGCATACCTTATGTTAGGTTTATTCCTAGATATATATATATATATTTTTAAATTTTATGATTGTTTGCTTCTAGTATGTAGAAAAACAATTTTTAAAAAAATATTTATTTATTTGAAAGGCAGAGTTAGAGAGAGAGAGGGAGGTCTTCCATCTGCTGGTTCACTCCCCAGAGGGCTGCAACAGCTGGAGCTATGCCTATCCGAAGCCAGGAGCTTCTTCTGGGTCTCCCACGAGGGTGCAGGGGCCCAAGCACTTGGGCCATCTTCTACTGCTTTCCTGGACCACAAGCAGAGAGCTGGATGGGAAGAGGAGCAACCAGGACAGGATGCCAGCCCTGCAGGTGGCTGCTTTACCAACTATGCCACAGCACTGGCCCCAAAACAATTAATTTTTATAAGTTCAATTGTACCCAGCAACCTAAATAAATGCATTCATTAACTCTAACAGAATAGCTGTGGATTTCTTAGGATTGTCTGCTTATATGACTCTGTCTGCGAGCCAGGACCACTTTATTTACTTTTCTTCCCTTCTTGCATTGGCTAAAACTGTCAGTACAACGTCGCATAGAGGTGCTGGTGGTAGATGCACTTCCAATATCTCACAGTTAAGAGAGAATTTGGCCCTAGGTTTTGAATGGATGCTCATTAGCAGACCAGGAACGTCCCTTCTACTCCTATTTTCTGATAATTTGGTTATAATTAGATGTTGGTTTTATAAAATGCTTTTTTTTTCTCTACCTATTGGAATGATCTTGTGGATTTTTTCTTTATTCTAAGAATGTAGACTTTAACAATTAAATTGAATTGTACTTTTGTATTTAATAATTCATTGATTTTTTAAATGTTAAACTAATTTCATTCCTGAAATAAACCCAACTTGGTCATGATACATTTTCCTTTTTGCACTAGATTCAGTTTGGTTAAATTTTAAGATTTTTTTTAAAGATTCTATTTGTTTATTTATTTGAGAAGAAGAGTTACAGAAAGAGGGAGAGACAGAGAGGTCTTCCATCCACTGGTTCACTCCCCAAATGACCACAATGGTCAGAGCTGGGCCGATCCAAAACCAAGAGCTTCTTCCAGGTCTCTTACAAGGGTACAGGGGCCCACGCCTTTGGGGTCATCTACTACTTTCCTGGGCCACAAGCAGAGAGCTGGATGGGAAGAGGGATGCCGGCCCTGCAGGCAGAAGCCTACCTACTGTGCCTCAGTGCCGGCCCCAAGATTTCCGTTCTTTTTTCTTGGTTAGTCTTGCTGAGGGGTTACTGATTTTATTGATCTCTTCTAAGAACCAACACTGAGATTTGCAGATATTTCAACTGTACATCTGTTTCCTATTTTACTGAATATTTATTTTTGTTCTTCCCTCTTGCTACATTCTTTGGTTTTTTTAGAGCTTCTTGAATTGGAAACGGAAATCATCAAATGTTCATCTTTCTTCTGACATAGGCCTTCTGTGCCATAAATTTTGCTCAAACATTGCTTTAGCTGCATTTTAACGGCGTAAAAAGACATATTCCCTGTCAGTCTAAAATATTTCCTAATTGCGATTATGTTTCCTTTGATCCGCGGGTTGTTTTGCAGTAGATCGCTTAACTCCTAAGGGTTCAGGAATTTCTCACTGTGTTTTCATTACTGAGTTCTTTCTTCAGGCCACTGATCAAGAGAATATAAGTTATATGATTTCAATCCAGCGAAATGGATTGAAATCCTTGGAAAGGCCAAGTATTTGTTCCAGTTTGGTAAAGGTTCTGTGTGTTTTTCAAAAGAATGTGCATTTCATAGTTATTACTGTGATATTTTACATATGTAAATTAGGTGGCTTGTTTATTGTTTTTTCAGATATTTTATATCTTTCTTGATTTTTGTCTTCTCTTTCTATCAATTACAGAGTGAAATACCTTAAAATCTCCAGCCACCATTGTGTGTTTTTCTATTTTCCCTTTTAATTACATCTATTCTGCTTCATGTTTTTGGAAACTGCATAGCTAAATTCAAATTTAGGTTTGTTACATATTCCTGTTGAAAAGACCCTTTTACCATTATAAATCTTTACCTCACACTAGCTTTCTTATGGCTGGAATTCTCATGGTCTGTGTATTTCTATCCTTTTAGTTTTAAGTACCTTGATTTTTTTCAGCATTTTTATTTTTTTAAAAAGATTTATTCATTTGAAAGGCAGAGTTACAGAGAGAGAGAGAGAGAGAGAGAGAGAGAGAGGAGGGAGTGACAGAGAGAGCGAGCGAGGGCTTGGATCCACTGGTTCACCCCCTAAATGGTTACAACTGTTAGCGCTGAGCCAGACCAAAGCCAGGAGCCAGGAGCTTCTTCCAGGTCCCCCATGAGAGTGCAGGGGCCCAAGCACTTGGGCCATCTTCTGCTTTCCCAGGCCTCAGCAGAGAGCTGGATCAGAAGTGGAGCAGCCGGGACTCGAACCAGCACCCATACAGAATGCCGGCACTGCAGGCAGTGACTTAACTCACTACACCACAGCACTGGCCCCATAAATTCCACTTCTGACATGAAAATCTATACACATTTTTCTTTCTTAAAAACTAAATGAACTCTAGTGAAAGTCTGTGTATAAAAACTCCCGTGTTGGGATCACTCAACAACAGACTGTTCTCAGGATTCTCAGCCCTTGGGTTGCATTTCCTAGCGTGGGTGGTGACTTACTAAGCACCAGGCATTGTGAATGTAAAAATCGTATAGGCTCCAGCTAAGCTGTGAAAATGTCTGCTTCGTTGGCTTCCTCGCACCGGCTTTGCACTTGCTGAGTCCTGCCCCACCAGGCGCAACCTAAGGCGCTGGCAGCTGCGTTAGTGAGACATTGTAGAGACTCAGAGCTTGTTCCTGTGGTTTCTCCTAGCTGGAACGTTATTCCTTCGAGTGCCAGTTGTCTCAGCATCACTGGAGTCTCCTCTCTAACTGCCCGTGCCAGCAGGACTGCTGGGACAGCCACGTCATCTCTCTCACCCAACCTCTGTTCTCCTGGCCGTGAGGCAGCAAATGCCCCCCAAGAGCCAAATGTGGGGCTCACCTGAACGAGCGTTCTTCTTTCCAGGATTCGGCCCCTCGAGCCCTGGCTGCTGTGGTTGCTCTCTGATGTCTTCAAACAGCTTCCTCTGTGTGGTCTATTTCTATTTCATCTGTTCCTTTTTTTTTTTTTTTTTTTTTTTGACAGGCAGAGTGGACAGTGAGAGAGAGAGAGACAGAGAGAAAGGTCTTCCTTTTTGCCGTTGGTTCACCCTCCAATGGGCACCGCGGCCGGCGCGCTGCGGCCGGCGCACCGCGCTGATCCGAAGCCAGGAGCCAGGTGCTTCTCCTGGTCTCCCATGGGGTGCAGGGCCCAAGCACTTGGGCCATCCTCCACTGCACTCCCTGGTCACAGCAGAGAGCTGGCCTGGAAGAGGGGCAACCAGGACAGAATCCGGTGCCCCGACCGGGACTAGAACCCGGTGTGCCGGCGCCGCAAGGTGGAGGATTAGCCTAGTGAGCCGCGGCGCTGGCCTATTTCATCTGCTCTATAACTGGTTTCAGAGGGAGGGAAGAGCGTGTCTACCTGAGCTACTCCAGCAGAATGGAAATTCCACTTCTCTTCTGCAAAACCTCCAGGCATCCTCCCTGTGTGATGGGGAATTTACCCCCATTTCGCAGATGAGAAACTGAGGCACAGAGATTGAAGTTGCTTCATTAGGAAAAAAAAACAAAAAACAGGAAGTAGCGAGCTGAGTTGTGTGTCAAGCTCTGTGTTCCTTGTGGTACATGACAGATGCCTCACCAACAACTCTCTTCAGACAAAACACCTAGAACAAAGGAACCCAGTTGGAAAGCAAAGCTACAGGGTGACGTCTCTGGGTCCTAAGCTGTCTCCTTGCAGAGGTAGGGTTCTGTCTTCTTCTCCGATATCCACTGACCATAGAGAGCCGATCAGTGTTTCCAAAGCGGGAAGCTGTTGAATAATTCACAGGACGGTGGGGCTCCCAGCTCAATTCAGCCCTGGATGACTTGTCTCCATGGCCCTACTGAGATGAAGAAAAATAGTTCCCTTGTGCAATGCATGTGATTCAAAGAGAGGACCCGTTAAGTAAGATGCTATTTAAACATGCAGGGTTTTGTGGCTGGTGTCGCACTTCAAACAGAAGGTGATGCTTAATAGGGTAGGGGTGCTTTAATCTCTCCCTCCACTGACTTTCTAAATCTAAAAAACATACAACATTGCCACTAACATTTTAGGGAAGATGGGTGGATGAATCCGTACACTTCTTAAGTGCCTACCCTTGAAAAGGCACCTGTTATTGGCTGTAATAGTGTAAGTCGTAACAGTTGCATTTATATTCATGTAGATGTACTCTACACAACCGCAGGCATTCTGGTGTAATGTACAATTGCCTAATGAACCTTTAAAATAAAATGCTGCCAATGAGGACCGAGTTTGCCTCTAATATAAAGAAAATGAACTCCATCAGGCTGGCAAACAGGAAACTCGGCCTCCTCAATATTTTTTAATATGATAGCTTCCCTACTACAATTTTGGCAGGGAATAACATATAGGAAAATAATGTCCGTCTTTTGTGATTGCATTACCATACGGAGTGATTTTTCTAGACAGAGAGGTCATTTGATCTGATGAGTTCTTGAACAGAGAAATGGAAACTCGGCTCTCTGACAGCAAAGGACAGACTGACTTATTAAAACCGCCGCGTTATGGAATTGTATTGGTCCATTTCTCATTGGCTGAGGCTCAGAAGCATGCATGCACTTGGAAAGTCCGTCAGGGAATATTAAGGACAAGAATTAGAACGGTCCTTATTACAAACAGGAAAAACGTCTGGAAACGGAGACTCCAGGTGTCGACAGTGAAAAGTCCCACAAAGACATCATTTGGCGAGCAGGGCAGACGGGGCACAGGTACCAACAGGGGCATCAGCCGCACAAGCTGAATGGCTGATGTTTAGAAAAATTGCCCAGGCACCTGCATTCAGGGTAACTGGCAATGATGAAGCAAAATTAAAAGCCCTGAACTCCAGAACCCAGAGGAAAGATAGCCCAGACCTGGGAGGGGCTTCCCAAGTGCCTGAGAGCTGACACCTGCTTCTTCACCACAGCATCTTGCAAACACTGGTGTGTGGTGCACGTGCAAATGCTGGGTGTGTGGTGGACGTGCAAACACCGGTGTGTGGTGCGTGTGCAAACACTGGTGTGTGGTGCACATGCAAACACTGGGTGTGTGGTATGTGTGCAAACACTGGTGTGTGGTGTGTGTGCAAACACTGGTGTGTGGTGTGTGTGCAAACGCTGGTGTGTGGTGTGTGTGCAAACACTGGGTGTGGTGCATGTGCAAACGCTGGTGTGTGGTGCACATGCAAACGCTGGTGTGTGGTGGACATGCAAACGCTGGTGTGTGGTGCACGTGCAAACACTGGTGTGTGGTGTGTGTGCAAACGCCAGGTGTATCATGCGTGTGCAAACACTGGTGTATGGTACACATGCAAATGCCAGGTGTATGGTGCACGTGCAAACACTGGTGTATCGTGTGTGCAAACACTGGTGTATCGTGTGTGTGCAAACACTGGTGTATGGTGCACACGCTATTTCTCCTCTTCTGTCCATTCATGTAAGCGTCAGCAAGCTTCGACTGACCCTGTCACTGTGCTAGGACCACAAAGATATTATGACATGATATGGCCTTCCAAGCAGCTCCTGGTCTAGTGGGAGAGACAGATGCGTCGACACCGCCTCCCTGAGAGCCTGGTAACTCCTGTCCAAGGACACTTCAGAAAGTTCATGGAAAAGGGAATCTGAATATAAATTTATTTTGGTGCAAAAGTTTTGAAATTCATGCATATGAAGGCTCTTGAAAAAACATATGGAAATGTGTGATACGAAACAACTACAGGGATTTCAAACATTTTGCATCAAAATAAACATCTTTGAATTCTACTTTTTAAAAACATTTTATTTTTTGAAAAGCAGAATGAGAGAGGGAGAGACAGAGAGGGAGAGAGGGGGATCTTCCAACCATTGGTTGACTCCCCATATGGCCACAATAGCCAGGACTGGGCCAGGCCAAACCCAGGGGCTTCTAGGTCTCCCACATAAATGGCAGGGGCCCAGATACTTGTGCCACCTTCTACTGCTTTTCCCAGGCCATTAGCAGGGAGGTGGGTCAGAAGTGGAACAGCTGGGACACAAACTGGCATGCATGCAGGATGCCGGCATTGCAGGCGGAGGCTTTAACGGCTCCAGACCCTGAATTCTATTTCTTCATGAACTTTTGGAAGTGCCCTGGTATAAGGGAATATACAGTAATTCATTCATTCATTCATTCATCCGATATTTGATGAGCATCAACTATGTTCAAACTCTGTTACACAGCACCAGAGACCTGAAAGCCTTTGGGTAGCTATGACTTTCACAGAGGAAACATTTGATAAATAGACAGAAAAACAACGTGCAAACTCAGGTTCAGGTTGCAAAGCAAGTACAATGACATGTTCATCTACAACTCCTTTCTGCTGCACATGGGTCTGAGCCCAGAGGAAAAGTTAGACCCCCGGAGCTCTGCCCTCACACCTAGTGTTGTATCAAGCTCCCTTCAGACTTAAAGATGAAATGTGATAACTTGATTGCATTAGTGATCCCAATCATTGAGCTCCCTGAAGCCAGGCCCTTTGAGTTCTAACTCCATAGTCCCTCAGGCACACACAGTTTAATTCTGATGCCCTGTTCATCATCCCTGTGACTCGCTGTAGCTTAAGTGATGTTAGCAAAGGGGAAGCAAGAAAAGATTTCAAATTTTCACGCATAGTTCTCCTTGCAGGAAAATCACAAGAATATACCCAATCAACCTGGTGGAGCGGTCTGAAAGGCATGCGGAGGAGAACCAAGTTGTAATTCCAGCCAAAGCTATTTTAGATCCTACACCAGCCAGAGAGCCCTCAGACATGTGGAGGGACAAGCACAGGGCAAAACAACCACCTTGCTGAGCCCAGCCTAAATCACCCACCCAAAGCAGGCTGAAAAAACACCTGTTGTTTTAAAGAACAGAGTTTACAGGTGGTTTGTGACAAAAGATAATTGCTATGTAAAATATATCACTTTTTTTTTTTTTTGACAGGCAGAGTTAGACAGTGAGAGAGAGAGACAGAGAGAAAGGTCTTCCTTCCATTGGTTCACCCCCCAAAATGGCCGCTATGGCCAGCATGCTGCACCAACCCAAAGCCAGGAGCCAGGTGCTTCTCCTGGTCTCCCATGGGGTGCAGGGCCCAAGCACTTGGGCCATCCTCCACTGCACTCCCGGGCCACAGCAGAGAGCTGGCCTGGAAGAGGAGCAACCGGGACAGAATCCGGTGCCCCAACCGGGACTAGAACCCGGAGTGCCGGCACCGCAGGTGGACAATTAGCCTAGTGAGCCGCGGCGCCGGCCAAAATATATCACTCTTAACTTTTATTAAAAGCTGTAATGATGTTTGAATCATCTGCTGCTATTTTTAGTTTTCACTGCAAACATCGGAAAAACAAACTTTATATCTGAGGTCTTTTATCCTACCATGTATTTTGATTGGCTTAGACATAATACACAATCCCATGAGAGAGCTGGAATGGCATGTCTTAGATAAAGATTAGAAGCATCAGGTGAAAGGTCATACATAAAATCAGAGCAGAAATATGGGGCATAGCGGGTAAAGCTGCCGCCTGCAGTGCCAGCATCCCATACCGGCACCGGTTCAGTGCCCATACGGGCACTGCTCTATTTCTGATCCAGCTCTCTGCTATCGCCTGGGAAAGCAGTAGAAGATGTCCCAAGTCCTTGGGCCCCTGCACTGGCATAGGAGACCTGGAAAAAGCTCCAGGCTCCTGGCTTTGGATCAGCCTAGCTCTGGCCATTTAGGCCATTTGGGAAGTGAATCAGCAGATGGAAGACCTCTCTCTCTCCCCCTCTCTCTCTCTCTCTCTCTCTCTCTGCCTCTCTGTAACTCTGCCTTTCAATGAAAATAAATAAATCTCAAAAAAAAAAAAAAAAAAAGATTTCGACCTATCAGCCTCTTCCTCGTAGGTTAAATACACCTGGAGTCTCGAACGTGAGTAGGGAAGCTACAGGGATTCTAACCCACAGTGGAGTGCAAAAAGCATGAGTTTCAGCACCAAATACAGCAGGGTTTGCATCTGTTTCTGACACTGACCAGCTGTGTGCTTGGGGGTGGGCTCCTTATCCACTCTGACCCTCGGTTTCTTCTATGATGAGAGTGGTCTGCCTCACAGGGTCACTCTAAGAACAAACAGTAATTAGCTTTACGGGTCTCGGTTCCTCGTGGTTGAATCCACAAGACAAAGCAGCGCAGAATTCTCAAATCTTTTGTGGAGCCAGCATGAAGTTAATTAATGAGGGATGGGGAACAGGCAGGGTGTTGGGCCCAGCAGGTGAACCGCTGTTTGGGACCCCACACCCACATTAGAGTGTCTGTATTCCAGTCCTGTCTCTGCTCCCAATTCCGGCTTCCTGCTGACAGGTACCTTGGGAGGCATCAGGTGATGGCTCACGGAGCTGAGTGTGCACCTACACGCAGACTTGAAAAGCATTGTCTGGAGCCGGCGCTGTGGCTCAATAGGCTAATCCTCCACCTTGCGGCGCCGGCACACCGGGTTCTAGTCCCGGTTGGGGCGCCGGATTCTGTCCCGGTTGCCCCTCTTCCAGGCCAGCTCTCTGCTATGGCCAGGGAGTGCAGTGGAGGATGGCCCAGGTGCTTGGGCCCTGCACCCCATGGGAGACCAGGAAAAGCACCTGGCTCCTGGCTCCTGCCAGGATCAGCGCGGTGCGCCGGCTGCAGCGGCGGCCATTAGAGGGTGAACCAACGGCAAAAGGAAGACCTTTCTCTCTCTGTCTCTCTCTCTCACTGTCCACTCTGCCTGTCAAAAAAAAAAAAAAAAAAAAAAAAAAAAAAAAAAAAAAAAAAAAAAAAGAAAAGCATTGTCTGGTGGCGCTGTGGCCCAGGGCACTCATCCTAGCCACCTTCTTTCTTCCAAGTGAAGGCTTTCGTCCTGTGAAACCACAGCCTGCAGAACTGACCAGGCAGCATCCAAGCCAAGGTGTGAACCACACAGTGCACCAAGCTCAGCAAAGACCCAGGACAGACAGAATAGCAGTGCAGGGAACCCGAGGTGGGAGCAGGCACGGCATGAGCGCCACGTGGCACCTGGGCTGGGGGGGCTGGCGCAGAGTACACGGGAGACTGGTCGGCAACGTGCGAAGAGAGGGAGCCAGCGTAAGAACCGGCCAGGGTGTCGGGGGGCAAGGAAAGCCCTCAGGGCTAGACAGCCACGGGGAGAAATGACCAGCCGCCCTGGACTGCTGTGCAGAGCAGGGACCTGTGGGTGTGAGCGGGAATGTGTGGAAGCAGGCAGGCAAGGGGTGAAGTTTCTGACTGTGGAGCTCCCATCGCAACCCCAGCAACACAGGAGGGAAGCACAGAGCAGGCGGCAGCAGAGGAGCCGGGAGAAGTGCCTGCAAGCTGGGTACATCTTGAAGGCAGTGCCCAGGGGCTTTGCTGCTGGGTTGGCTGTGGGGTGTGGGGTGTGCAGGGAGAGGGATCCAGGATGCCTCCCAGGGCTGCAGCTGGAGTGCAAGTGCAGGTTCCCTCCTGAGGCCTCTGTCCTTGCTCCTCTCTCTCACCCCAGCGCTCTTCTCCTGAGCCTCCAATGGCCCCGTCTTCTCTGGGTCTCTGCTCCACCGTCCCTGACCACACGTGTAATGGTGCTCCTGCTACTGCCTGACTCCCTTAGATGCTTTACTCTTCCCATCACACACATCCCTGCTGTACGTTCTCCACATTTCCTTGTCTGCACTGTGTGTCTCCCCCTGGATATGTTTCCAAGGAATGCTGTCACCAAGAACCCTGACTGTGCAGCTTAGAACAGCAAAAATGCATTGCTCTCAGTTCTGGAGGCCAGAAGACCAAGGTGTCAGGAGGGTTGGTTCCTTCGTGGTTGAATCCAGGAGGGTTGGTTCCTTCTTTACCCAAAAAAAAAAAAAAAAAAAAAAAGTGTTTATTTGGAAGGCAAAATGTCACAATGACAAAGGGCTGGAACAGGCCAAAACCAGGAGCACAAAAACTCAACAAGGTCTCCCAAGTGTGTGGCAGGGGACCAAGTACTCTGGCCATTCTCCACTGCTTTCCCAGGCACGTGAGCAGGGAGACGGGTCAGACACAGAGCAGCCAGGACTCAAATCAGCACTCCAAAGTAGGGTGCTGCCGTCACTCAGCGCCAGCCCCAGGTCAGGTGTGCTAAAGACTGTAGCAGACACTGTTCTATGCCTGTCGCCTGCATTTGGGGGCGTGGACATTCCTGACCTTGCAGAAGCATCTTCCTGACCTCTGCCCTCAGCCTCACGAGGCGTTCTCCCTGCACGTATGTCTGCGTCCAAACCCTGACCCCTTCTACAAGGACAGCAGTCCTATTGGATCAAGAGTACACGCTGCTCCAATATTAACTACACCTGCAACAACCCTGCTTTTACATAAGTCCACATTTCACACTCAGGATCAGAATATCAACCCATGAATGTTGGGGCGATGCAATCCAACCCATAATAAGGTAGAGATACAAACTCCACGAGGGCAGGAACTTGTTTTTTGTTTACTGTCATATATCCCACATACTTAGAAGATTCCTAGGCACACACTGAATAATATACATTGACTATCTGCAGGAACATGGACCATCGGTGGAGATGGTGTAGGAGCAAGAATGAAGGGTCTTCTAGGCTTCCTGCCTGCGTAGAGTGAGATGCTAACTAGAAACCCAGGTACAGATGTCAAGGGGGCAACGGCTACGCGACCTCAGCAGGCCCAACACGGCTGCACTTGAAGACGCGGGCGTCCTCAGCAAGTGCTGACGGGACCTGGTGGTGGTCCACCTCCTGGGGACGGAGGATCCACAGAGCAGACACTCACGGGGAAGAGGAGGAGCCGGCACACGAGACTGGGCAGCAGCGGTCAGATGATGCCCAGGAAGAAAAATGTGGCAGCAGGTGCCTTGCAAGCTGGAGGAAGGAAGCTATTCAGGGAGGAGACGCCCACCAGTGCCCAGCTGGCTGTGAGCTCAGTGAACGCAGTGACCACAGAACTGGCCCCACGAGGACCCCTGACCCAAGTGGAAGGGGCTGCAGACAGAATGGGTGCTGAGGAACAAGAGGCAAGAGACAGAAACTCGTCTTTTCAGAGGCTCCGTGGGGAGCAGCGCGGAGAGCAGCAGCCTGAGCCACAGGCAGCCCTGGGGCAGCCAGGACTGACGAGGGAGCAGTGGTGGCTCCGTGCGGCACGCTGAGCACCGGGACCCCGTGGGAAAACGGAGCTCCAAGTTCATTTTGGGGCAGAAAAAATGTTTTCCTCTATGTATAGTATTTTCATAATACGCACTTTCTTTTTTAAAAGATGTATTTATTTCAGAGAGAGAGAAAAGAGAGAGAGAGAGATCTTCCACCTGCTAGTTCACTGCCCGGATGGCACGAAGCCAGAAGCCAGGAGCTCCCTCTTGTTCTGCCATGTGGGTGCAGGGCCCAAGCCCTTGGGCCATCCTCTGCTGCTTTCCCAGGTTATTAGCCGGGAGCAGCCGGGACTCCAACCGGTGCCTATATGGGATGCCAGCATCGCAGGCAGCAGCTTTGCCTGCCAAGCCACAGCGACGGCCCCCAAACCTGCATTTCCCAAGCACCTTGAAGACCTCTCCCACAGGCTCCGAGGACCACAGCCCCTGTAGCCCAGCAAGCCATCCTGGGGTTGGAACAGAGAGTGGCCATCTGTGGGAACCTGTGCAGGTGTGGCCTGGTAGGTACCATAAGAGGCAGCCCACAGGCCCCTGCTGCCCTAAAGGACCAGGCCTCCCTGGCAGCCAAGCCCAGTGCCCCCACTTAACAGGTAAAACACTGGGCTCAGAAACCAGCCACTTTCCCCGCAGGAGGGGGTTGTTGGGCCTAGAGACCTGGGAGTGGGGCGGAGGCTGCAGAGGGCCCCCTGGGGGCCATGGTCTCTGCTCCTCGGCCTCCCCACCCCTGGCCACTGCTCCCAGCTGCTGAGAGGTTCAGGCCTCAGGGCCAGGGTCAGGGCCAGGGTCAGGGCCGCCCACCCACCCCCATGCCCCTTGGCAAGTATGGCAAGTGCAGGGACCCAGAGCAGCCCCCACCCAGCACAGCCCCCTTTTGGTGCTGGGCACCCAAAACTGGCCAGGGTGAAGCCTCCACTGCCCACCAACAGCCCCACCCCAAGAGTAGGCATGAGGCCCCTTTGCATCCACTGTCTCTGTTCACCCAAAGAACCAGCCCCAAGAGACGGAGCCTCTGTTGGGTCCATTCCACAGATGCAGAAAAATGAGGCCTAGGGTCCCAGTGTTGGGCCCAACTCCCTGGCCTCTGCCTTTCCCCAGGGCCACACCACCTTGGGCCCACACCGCTTCTAGCCAACAGTGTAAGTCCCAAAGGGACAGCTCCACTGTCACTGGATGCCCAGGGGAGGTGGCCGAAGCAGGTTCCTGGTCCTGGAAGAACTGCCATGCCAAGCAGGGGAGGCAGGAGAAGGCACTGGATTCGTTCCCACTTGAGTCTGCACCACACATCGGCCAAAAGCCTGCTGCTACCACGTGCAGAGTGTCAGCAGGGAAGCTCAGTGGCTGGTACCTGGGACCTCTGCTGTATTTCTGCTCTATTTAATGACTTCAAAACTAAAAGCTAGAAAACCCAACTTAGGGAGCAAGCATTTGCCCTATCCGGTAGGACACCACATCCCGCATCCCAGTGGCTGGGTTCAATTCCCAGCTCTGGCTCCTGACTCCAGCTTCCTGCTAATGCAGAACCTAGGGGTAACAGTGATGGCTCCAGTGATTGGGTTCCTGCCACCCACATCGGAGACCTGTTCCTTCCTCTCTCAAAGTCTGTCTTTTGTGCTCTTTTTTTTTTTTTTTTAAGAAGAACCAACTTAGTCTGTGCTACATCCCCTCCAAGGTGCCAGAAAAGGGGTGGGTTAGCCCCAGACCCTGCCTTGAAGGAGCCTGAAGGCTAGCTGGGACACGACAGCAGAATTCAAAGATTTAAAACTTAAGTTCCACACCAGCAAGGTCCAATAGAGCCATAATGTGAATCAAGTATGTCATTCCAAGTTTTCCAGAAGCATACTGTTAAAAATACAAAAGCGGGGGACAGGCATTCAGCACGGTAGCTAAGACACTGCTTGGGATGCCTCCTGCACCCCGTGTCTGAGTTCCCGGGTTTGGGTCTAAGCTCTGCTTCTGATCCTAGATTCCTGCCAGCCTGCACCCTGGGAGGCAGCAGGGGACAGCCCAAGCACCTGGGCCCCGGCCACCCACGTGGGAGATCCAGACTGAGATCTAAGCCTCTGGATTCAGCCTGGCCCAGCCCTGGCTGTTGCAGGCATTTGGGGAGTGAACCAACAAAAGACTGGTCTCTCCCCCTTTCCCTCCCTCCATCTCTTTCAAATAAATTTTATAAAGAAAGGAAAGATTTATAAAGAAAAGCAAGACACTACTTGGGACACCTGCATCTCGTACTGGAGTGTCTGGGTTTGAGCCCTGGCTCCACTCCCAATTCCAGCTCCCTGCTGGCGCCACCCTGGGAGACAGCAGGGATGGGGCATGCAGTTCAGTCCCTGCTCCCACCTGGGGGATCGGATTGAATTCCTGAGTCCCAGCTCCCGCCTGGCCCAGACCGGGCTGTTGCAGGGATTTGGAGAGTGAACCTGAGGATGGAAGATATCTCTGTCTCTTTCTTGCTCTCTTTCAAATAAATAAATTAATGAAAAGAAAAAAGGTACATTAATAAGTGTGTTTGACCTGATATAGCAAAAATGTCTATTAAAAAGTAACCAACACAAAATAGTAATATATTGCACTCTGTTTTTATTCTAGCTCATTTGTTAAAGATTTATTTATTTACTTAAAAAGGCAGAGTGAGAGAGAGAGAGAGAATCTTCCATCTTCCGGTTCATTCCCCAGATGGCAGGAAGTCAGGAGCCAGAAGCTTCTTCTGAGTCTCCCACATGGGTCCAGAGGCCTGAGCACTTGGGTCATCTTCCCCTGCTTTCCCAGGTGCCTTAGCAGGAAGCTGGACAGGACTAGAACCAGTGCCCATATTGATGCAGGTGTCACAGGGGCGGCTTTACCCACTATGCCACAGCTCCAGCTGTTTATGCCACAGTTCTAGCTCTTTAAGATCCGGTCTGCATTCCACACTTACAGCTCATCTGAGTTCAGACTGGCCACACTTGAAGTGTCGAGTGGCCACATGGGACAGGGGCTTCCGCATCTACTCTGGGACCTCCTAGGTTCTCAGCTTTACCGCCCCGCAGCTGTGTGGCCCTGGAGACTCACGTCAGCCCCCTGAGCCTTGGCATCCTCATCGGGGACCCCAGCCACCTCCTTGCGTCCTGTGGAGCAGGAGATAAGCTTTGCATGTCAATTACAGGGGACCCGGCGTATAGGAAGCGCTGTGGGGAGCCGCTGGCACCATGATGGCTGCTGTAGGGCTGGGAGGAAACCCCAGTGAAGAGTGGTGGGAAGCAAAATACACACAGGACGCCCTGTCCTTACCCCAGCATGGTGCCTGGGAGCGTGGTCTCTCCCGTCTCCATTCTCCACCCTTTCCTCCCGGGTCCCTGAGCAGCTCAAGTGTGGTGAGGATGAGGAAGAGGAGGTAGCAGGGAGAGAGAAGTAAGGGGAAGAGAGGGGAGGCAGGGAAGGAGGTGGGGAGAAGAACAGGGCGGGAGGAAGAGGGATCAGGGCCGAGCTTGGGCTTAGGGGAGCCTGGCCCTGTGTGGGTGTTCTGGGCGGCTGCCCCCCAAAGGTCTGATGGAAAACAGCAGGAGCCAGGACAGTCCCCACAGCCGGTGCCGTTTCGGCTGCACTCTGCCTCCCCCTCCTGGGCTCTGAGTCAATGATCTTAATTCTGCAGAGCAGGAGAGACAGCTCTGCGCAGTTTGTTGAGCCTGAGCTTGGCAGGAGAGCAGCTGGCATCATGAACCCAGCAGGGCTGGGGAGAGCTCGGGTACAGGAGGTGATGACACAGAAGCAGTGTAGGTCAACCAGGTAGACCTGCAGCTAGGGGGAGACACACTCCAGCCCACTGAGCTCACAGCCTGGGGCCCTCACCCCATCCACCCTGGGAAACATCACGCTGGCAGTGGGGGCGGGGGAGGTAGATGCCTTCCCTGATGCCAGGGAGCTCCCCACCTCTCCAGGGAACCGCTGTGCAATTAATTAAACACCCACATTGCACAGGGGGTGAGCACCACGCCCACGGGCCCAAAGTGTCAGAAAGCCATTCCCTCTGAAGTACCCACCAAAATCAAAACCACCACCTCCTTCCAGTGGCTCAACCCTTGCTGTCTCCCAGGCACGGAGCCCTGCACTTGCCATCATCGTCTCCTCAAACCTCAGGCCAGTGCTGGGAGGTTAACACTCCCAGAATGCCTGGTGGGCAGTGGTCTTATCTTCCTTCTGAGCCACCGTTTCTTCTCCAAGAGCACCCCTGCTTAGACCCTTGCCCACCACAATCTTCAGATGCTTCTCGACTTTCACTGTGTGGGATACAACCTTACCTGTCCATTCAAGAGGCAGACGCAGACTCAGGAAGTACAGTGAAAGTGAGCCTTCATTATCCATCTCGCGAGATGGGTGTCTAACGAGAGGCAAGCTGGAGCACTCACAGCAAGCAGTGTCTATCCTGCACACAACTCCCTCCCCCAGTTGCTCACCGGCTGAGCGCCATGGGGTTACAGTCTGCCCGGATGCCATCTAAGTTATAAAGTCACCTTCCTCTCTTCTCTGTACTTTAATTTCCTCTTGCAAGTTGCCTGCACATAACATCCTATTTGCTACATCTGCAGTTTTACATTCTGAGTTAAAAATGGAACACCAGACATTGTCTTACAACTGGGTTACATCCTGATGAATCTACCAGAAGTCAAAAATACCCTGTCAGAGCCGGGGTTGTGGCACAGAGTACAACGCTGCCACCTGCACTGCCGGCACCCTGTGTGGGGGCCAGTTCAAGTCCCAGCTGCTCCACTTCTGATCCCGCTCCCTGCCAATGCACCTGGGACAGCAGTGGAGAATGGCCCAAGTACCTGGGCTCCTGCACCCACGTGGGAGACCCAGAAGAAGTCCCTGGCTTTGGGTGTAAACCAGTGGATGGAAGACATCTCTGTGTGTGTGTCTGTCTGTCTGTCTCTCTTTCTCTCTATCTCTGCAACTCTTTCAAATAAATAAAGTAAATCTTTTAAAAAATTGTAAGTCAAAAATGCATCGAATACACCTAGAACCAACACCACCACTTAGCCTGGCTGACCCTAAATGTGCCAAGAACGCTTACAACAGTAAAACCACCTGACACAAGGCCTGTTTCACCGTGAAGTGTCGACTGTCTGATTGAGCTTGTGGGACACTGCGAGTGGCCGCGTGAGTACACTTCTGCACCATCACAAAGTTGAAACATCCCAAGTTGAACCATCTTCTCAGACGCCAGGGGGCGGGGAGTCGGCTCAGACGCTGGGGGTCGGGGAGTCTGCTCAGACGCCGGGGGGGGGGGGGGGGGGGGGGGGGGGGGGGAGTCGGTTCAGACGCCGTGGGGTCGGGCAGTCGGCTCAGAGGCTGAGGGGGGGCGGAGTCGGCTCAGACGCGGGGGTGGGGGTGGGGGGTGGGGTGCGGGGAGTCAGCTCAGTTGCCGGGGGGGTCGGGGAGTAGGCTCCGACACCGGGGGGCGGGGAGTCATCTTTGTGCAGCGCATCTCACGCAGAACCTGTCCTCCTTCCTCTCAAGCCCCTCCAGCACCCACCCCCACACCTTGGCTCTCGGGGGAGAAGGCAGAGTCCCTGGGAGGACGGTCAGCCTGCGTGGACCCTTGCTCCTCTTCTGCTCCTCTCCACCGCCCTCCAGCCTCACTGTCTGCTCTTTCTGGGACGCCCCAGGTGCACCCCTGCCTCGGGGCCTTCGCTCCAGCCAGCCCTCTGCCTGAAACCCTGCTCTAAGCCACCTGCTGCCTGACCCCCGCAAATCCCTGTCCCAAGAGGCCTCGCTCACCACCTGCATCCTTCTCACCGCGGTTGACTGACTGCGAAAATGGCCGCACCCACGGCCCCTCCCAGGCCCCATTTGATACATCTCACAGTGTGACTCCCTGGCTCCCCCCTCTGGGGGTGGCTTGCTCGGATCTGCAGAAGTGGCGGCATCCCTCCCCACTAAGCTTCTGGAACTCTTAGGTATTCCTCTCTCACAACCCTGGATCTGCCAGGAAAGCCAGCATGGGTCGCCCTGCTGGGGGAGGGGCGACTGTGTGGGGTGCAGCAGGGCGGTCCTAACTGGGGCCGTCCTAGACCAACAACCACAGACCCGACAGCCAGCGTGGCCAAGTGAGCCAGCACCAGGGGTGCCCAGTTCCAGTGCTCTGGAGCTGAGAGCCACACGAGCAGCCGTCGTGGGAGGCTCCCGGGTTCTGTGGTTGCTTGTTACCCAGCAGAACCGACAGCTGTCCCTACCCCTAGCACTGTGACCACCTTAGCACACTATCTTATTTCTTTACTTTTATTTATTTGAAAGGCGGGACAGGATGGGGGGAGAGAGAGAGAGAGAGAGAGAGAAAGAGAGAGAGAGAGAGCGAGCGAGCACGTGCGCTTCCATCTGCTGGTTCACTCCCCGGTCCTGGTCTCCCACAGGAGAGGCAGGGACCCAAGTGCCTAAGCCATCACCTGCTGTCTCCCAGAATGCATGTCAGCAAGAAGCTGAACTTGGCAGCAGACCCAAGACTCGAAGCCAGGAGCTCTGATATGAGATGCAGGCGTCGCCAGCCGCGTCCCGGCCACAGCACCAAATGCCCGCCCCTTTTTATCGCGTGCCCGTCAAGCGCACAGTTTGTGGTGGTCACTGTTTCCTGTCTCTCTTTACAATGGCAGCCCCTCCAGGGAACACACACCAGGGCATCCCCGAGGGCCTCTGACAGTGCGCAGCACAGAACAGGCACCCACTTAATAATTGTAGAAGGAACCAAAAGCAGGTGGCCAGCACTAACAGCCCGGGTGACTTGTGGCACCACGCTCTAGGACGGAGGAGCTGATGGAACCCGCCTGACAGGTCGACGGCCAGGAGCTTTGGTCTGGTTCCACGGACGAGAAAGCCAAGATTCAGAGCTGATGGAATCAGCTCAAGGTTGCACGGCTCGCACGTGCAGAGCTGGGAATCGAACCCAGAAAGGCGGGGACAGAGGAACTTCCATGCAGAGGGCAGCAGGAGAGCTGGGCTTTGAAGAGAGATGAGAAGTGGTCACCTACTCGGGAAAGTCTGCACTTGCCCCGACGATCGGCTCATCCCTACAGGAGCCAGGGCGTCGGCTGCCCGGCAGGCAGAAGCCGCTGCCGGCTGTGGTACAGGGCGGGTGTGGCCCATGTGCCGTCACCACCCCTGTGAACCTGACCGAGGAGACAGCCGGCCACGTGACCTCAACCCAGCAAGGGCATCCTTGGCAACTGCCACACTGCCCACACAGAGCAGAAGGTTCTAAAGAATCTGCGACCCCCAGCCCTCTCCCAGCTTTCAGTCTGTTCCTCCTCTCTGACAAACAGCCCTCAGTCTGCTTTGGAGGGCCAACCACCTTCCCCTGGGTTTGGTCCCATCTCCCAGGCCCCCACCCCTGCACCCTGGGGCCCCACCCCCCTCTGTTGCACTGCCAGAGACGTCAGGGGGTCTGTGAGCCGCAGGTGTCGCCCTGCCCCTCCCTCCTGTGCCATTCTGCCAACAGCAGGACCAAGCCCCTGCTCCCCACTGCCACCTCCAAGGCCCTGCGAGTCGGCCCCATTGATCTCGTTCACTCCAGCCCCAATCCCACCAAGAGTTACGCCTGTCCCCGGGATCCCCCCCATGCCCTCCACTCAAGCCGCCTGGCCACCAACGACCCCCCCCCCACTTCTCTGCACCTCTGTCTTCTCAGCTAGGAACTGGGAGGACAAGGCCTAGCCCCAAGATCAGTGTGAAAGTCAACAGAAACAACACCTGCAGGGCCTGCTAAGGACGCCCAGCCCCAGACAGCCCCGAATGGCAAGGGGGGCCTCCGAGTCAGGAGCTTAACTCCTGGTTCCCTCTCTGTGTGGGCAAAGTCGCTCAGAGTCCTGGGCACCAGGGTCAAGGCACCGCTCAGCCCCCGCCAAGTGACCATCACCCCCCCACCGCTCTGCCTCCCCTCCCAGCCTTCCCCTCCCACTCCCCTGCAGCCACGTCTGCCTCCTCTCTGCTCCTCAAGCACCTACCCCAGGACCTTTACACCTGCTTGTTCCACTGCCCAGAGGCTCCTCCCCGGTGCCCACACAGTCCACATCCCCAAGCCCTTTGTGGCCTTCACAACAGGACACGTGGCACCTCGGCTCCCACGTGGCAGCCACTCCAGGAGGGCAACAGTCACTGCAGCTCTGCTCTGAGTTGCTGTCTCTAGAGCCGGGATGTCTCTTAGCACCGTCTCGGTCCCTCCTCAGAGGAAAGCACAAGGCAGGACCTCGGTCTGTTTTCGGCTGGGTGGAAGCCAATCTGCCTCGCTCGATGCGTGCACTGACTGCACACGTGTGCAAACCCTGGGAATTAAACCGTTACCTGAAGTCCCGAGAAGGAAGACAGGGGCGGGGGCGGGTGAGCAGGACAGGGAGGGAGGAGGGGGAGGCAGGGCTTCGGTCTCCTTTGGCCTCCACCTGACATTCACCAGGGGTTCAACAAACAGGGAACAGTGACGTTGTCACCCTCTCATCCAGGGACACTGGGCCTGCAAGTGTTTCCCTGTGCACCAGGACAGGGGCCCCCCCACTCCTGTCCCCAGGCACCAGGCCTGGGGGACCCAGAAGATCCAACCCCAGAATCTCCCCCAGGACACAGAGGCACAGACCCCACAACAGCCTCCAATCCCGAAAGGCCGCCTGGGGAGACTTCTCCTTCCGTGTGTCCTTGGAGACAGCACAGGGCGGAGGACCCAGGCCAGGCCTCAGGAAACACCAGGCAGGACTGGGCTTTGCTCCCTGAGCTCACAAATATGTGCCATTCACACGTTGACCACAAGAGGTCACTGTGGCTACACTAAGCGGTTCACCGCCAGCCAGTGGACGGGCAGGGGTGGTGAGATGTCCTGATTTTCTACTTTAATCTTTGTGGCCCCCTTAGTAGGGGAAAGGTGCATCCTAGGTATGCCTTGGGGGTTGACTGTAACATCAGCAGATCACGTAAGACTTAGGGTGAGTTACATAAAGGCCATAGACAGACAAGGGGGCATGGGGTCCTAGGTGGGACGAGCTTTCTCCACACTAGCATTCGAACTACAGCTTACGAAATGTGCACTTCTGGACTTTTCCACGTGGTGCCTTTGCACTGTGGTTGATCGTGGGTACTGAAAAGTCTGGAGAGTGAAGCTGCAGATATGGGGGACGAATGCAGCCATGCGTGAGTGACTCGGTTCTATCTCCCCCACTGCGCTGCAAGCCGGGTACACACACCATCGGGCTACTGCTTCCCGTGGTGGATGCTGGACCCCTGAGAGTCCAGGGCTAACGGGATGTCGTCATCATCGCGATCAATATCATTGTCATCATCACAATCAATATTACCATCATCGCGATCACCATTATCACCGTGGCACTTTAACAACAGCAGCCATTTCTACTCCATTAGAAACATGGCTACTCGACCCCAAGCCACCCCATGGTAGACCCACGCCTCAGCATAGCCCCTGTGCCCCGAAAGGCACCTATCACCATCAAATTATCATCGCTACCTGCTTGCCCACTGGCTGTCCACCCCTGCCCCAGAAGAGCAGGGGCCTGGGTTGCGTGGTCACTGCTCACACCCCCAGCATCAAGAACGGCACCAGGCTTCCAGAAGGAGATGGCCTGAGTCTGCACGTGCCGTTTCCCTCTGCACTTCAACACCTGCCCTGCAGGTGAGGGGACACCGACCAGGAAGGCCACCTGATGGGGGTCTCTAAGACACCGTGCAGGTTGGCACACTACACAAAGAATCAACTCACAAGCTGACATCAGTGACCAGAGGACGGCTAGGAGAGGAGATACGGGAGACAGAACCGGTGCAAGACGAGGTCTCCTCTGTTCATTAGGAGGGAGCGCATTTCCTAGCTCCTCAGCCCCCTCGGCCCCCTCCAAGGGTCCCCCCAGGAGGACTCTGGTGTGGTGTTGGCAGGGCTGCAGCCAGTAAGAGGCCACCTCGGGAAGTTCTGGTCATTCGGGAACTTGAGATTTCTTTGTGAAACACTGACCTGAGTTGATTGATTAAGAGCACGTGTCTACCGCTTCCCCATGTTCCCAAATCCCATGAAATAAACAGGGAAAATCCTTTCTTAAGCCAAGAGCTCATAAAACTCTAAAACAAAAAATGAGTATTGTCAGCAAGCCACAATTAAAGGAAAGTTTCTAAAGGAGAAGAAAAGAAGATTAAGTGAACGAGAGAGAAGGGAGGAAACCACAATGCAGAAAGTGTCGGGGTGAAGGCTGGGACAGAGGTGGGAGCGATTTTCCGAGGCTCTAAGCCCCCAATCAGTGGGCGCAGGTGCAGGAAGGGGCCCGGGAATAGCCACCAGGTGCGTGAGTGGGGACTGGAGAACCTCGGCGCACCAGCCCTGGCCGCCTGCTCTGCGGGTGCTGTGCGGAAGCAACGCATCCCACCTGCGGCTTCAAGTCTGCACTTCGGGACCAGTGGCCCAGGGAATCAGCAGCAGACCCCCCCCCCAGGGCAGGGGGTCCCTGACCCAGCAGATAAACCATGGGCACCCACCACGCCCCACGCCCATCTTCCTGCACAGTCCCTGGGCACAGGAAGACTCAGAGAGAAAGGAGCCAGGACTCGTACGTAGGGAGCAGCGGGGGTCAGGGTTCACCCTGGACGTGAGCAGCATGGAACCCTCGCAAGAGAGGCTCTGGCTGAACAAAGAAGGAATCACAACCGAAGAAACAAGTCATAGCACGGATGGTGCTTAAAACCAAATGTAGTTTATAATCTCAAAGGGATAGCGAATCCCACTGATAAAGAACCAAATAATCTCTCATGAAATTATTTCTTTTCATCTTATTTGAGAGACAGACAGTGATCTTGCATCCTCTGGTTCACTCTCTCAAATGCCCACAACAGCTGGGGCCGCCCCAGGCCAAAGCCAAGAACTCCTTTGGGGTCTCCCACGTGGGTGGCAGGGACCTAAGTACTTGTTTCCCAGGTGCGTTAGCAGGAAGCTAGAAACGGAACAAGGACTCAAACGCAGGCATTCCCATCTGGGATGCAGGCGCCTCAGGCGGCGTCTTCACTGCTGTGCCACCCACTCGCCCCTGGAGTTAACGTCTCCTAAACCTGGAGCGCGTTCTAGGCCGAGAGTGGGTCTCCTCTCAGACTCACTGTCTGCCGAGCACTTGCTGGTCCCGGGTGCCTGCAGGCTGCACTTTGCACAGTGCAGCTGGAACAGACGCTCCGGAACGAAAGCAGCGCGAAGGCAGGAGAAGCCATGAGAAACCAGCGGAAGACCTGAATCCTCGGCTGGACGGAGCCCCCGGAGCCCCCGGAGCCCCCGAGCTCACGCGAACAGACCCACATCGAGAAATCCGAGAACGCTCCAGAGGGCTTGTGGAAAAGATACTTGAACGATACGCTTACTTTGGGGCAGACTGGTTTTTTCTATCCATGCACAGCTTTTTGTCACACACAGTCCCCGTGAACTTTTGGAAGCGCCCTCATGCATGGTGAACTTTAGAAAATTCTGGCCGGCGCCGCGGCTCACTAGGCTAATCCTCCGCCTAGCGGCGCCGGCACACCGGGTTCTAGTCCCGGCTGGGGCGCCGGATTCTGTCCCGGTTGCCCCTCTTCCAGGCCAGCCCTCTGCTGTGGCCAGGGAGTGCAGTGGAGGATGGCCCAAGTGCTTGGGCCCTGCACCCCATGGGAGACCAGGAAAAGCACCTGGCTCCTGGCTCCTGCCATCGGATCAGCGCGGTGCGCCGGCCGCAGCGCGCCGGCCGCGGCGGCCATTGGGGAGGGTGAACCAACGGCAAAGGAAGACCTTTCTCTCTGTCTCTCTCTCTTACTGTCCACTCTGCCTGTCAAAAAAAAAAAATTCTGAAAGCTTGCGAGGAAGGGGGAGGGGACGTGCAAGGCAGAATGCACTCGAGATGGGAGTTAGCGGCAGCGGCAGGTGCCAAGGGGCTCACTGCGCACCGGAACAAGGACTTCCCGACTCAGAGAGGCGATCACTCAACACCAAGGTGGAAAGAAAACACAGACACCTGGATCCTCGCTCGGTTCACCTTGAGACCCCTTCTGGACCACGCAAAAGCCTCTGTCCCACTCAGGCCTGGCTGGGAACCAAGCTCAGCTTTTATAGCCGCTGAGTTTTCCATGAGCCAGAAACTACGTGGAGCTTCTGAGAGGCGAGTGTGGACGCAGGCGTCCCAGGCCCTCAGATTGGCTGCAAGCCCTGGCTGAATTAAAGGAACCCACAACCCAGCTCCGGCATGGGAGGGGTGAGAGAAGGGGCTCAGACAGTGCTGGAAGAACCAGGGGACCCCTGAGCCTTCCCGGACAACTATCCAGGCAGCCTTCCCAGCTGGCAGCAGACCCCTGCGCTGTAGCCTCACCCGCGTGCCGCCCTCCTCAGCAGCCTCCCGCACAGACCACTGGGCACCTCTGGCCACGGAAAGCACGTTCTGTCGCATTCCAAGTGCGTCCCCCGGAAGTGGGCATTTGGCGCCGCGTGGGACACCCGTATCAGAGTGCCACCACCCAGGTCCCGGCTCTGCTCCTAACTCCATCTTCCTGCTGGCGTACATGCCGGGAGGCAGCAGGTGGAGGCGGAAGTGCTTCTGTCCTTCCTTGCTACCAACACGGGAGACCCAGATAGAGTCCTGAGCTCCAGGATTCAACCTGACCCAGGAGTGACCCAGTAGACGACAGATCTCTGTGTCTGTCTGTCTGTCTACCTACCAACCTGTAAAATAAATAAAGATTTTAAAGATATCTGTTAGAAATCAAACCATAGCATTAGGAAAACCACAGACAGATTTGATTCAATCGCCTAAAGATGAAAAAGTGGAGGCGCAGAAAAGGAAAGGGGCATCCCCAAGCTCACGCCCGCCCTGATCCAGCTGCTACTGCTGGCATTTGAGCTCTGCACACGGGTCGCCCAGCTGCCTTGCAACACGGACAGCTTTCCTGATGATGCGCTGGAGGGACCGGTCAAGGTCAAATAAAAAAAAAAAAAATCGTGATGTCCTCTGCATCCTGCAGCCCTGAGGTTGCCTTGATCCACTAAAGTGTTCTGGGCTGAAGGCGCTGCCCAGAGAGGGATGGAGAGGATTCTGTCCCAAGAAGACATTGTCCCCGCTGGCTCCTGTGGCTTCTCCTTGTCTCCATTGGAAGGCCCAGCGTTGGGTGCTTGGAGGCCAAGAGAGCAGCTCCAAGGAGCCTGAAACCCTTTCTGTCACTCAGAGAAGGAGCTGCTGGGGGAAGAAGATCACCCCTCCAAGAGTCCCCGAAAATCGATAGCTCCCAGACGCCCGCGGGGATCTGGGTTAGGACACTGCCCTTCGCTGACAGCAAACAAGGGGACCTGGCTCAGATTTCCTGGAAAAGTCACCCTCCCAATCAGGTGACAGCCGACAGGGTCCCGGGACTGGGCCCACACCTTCGGGCACCATGCTTCTCGCCATGTGTCCATCTGAGAGATTTTACAGACACAGAGAAACAGGGCGGTCAGGTGCCGGGGGGCCCGTGCACATCCCGACGGTCGCCTGGACTCAGCCTGGGCCCCCCAGCCAGCATCACCACCTGGCACCGCCCTAACCTCCAGAACCAGCCCAGCCAGGCAGGTGCCCCTGCGACCCCACCCCAGGGCTCAGGCCCTGGGAAGTAACACAGGTGGTCCACAGCCCCTCGCCCTGTGTAAGACCTAGCAGTGGGGACAGCACTGTGGTGTAGTAGGCTCAGTCACCGCCTGCAGTGCTGGTTCAGGTCCCGGCTGCTTCTCTTCCGATCCAGCTCTCTGCTATAGCATGGGAAAGCAGTGGAGGATGGCCCAAGGCCTTGGGCCCCTGCACCTACATGGGAGACCTGGAAGAAGCTCCTGGCTCCTGGCTTTGGATCGGCGCAGCTCCGACTGTTATGGCCATTTGGGGAGTGAACCAGCAGATGGAAGACCTTTCTCTCTGTCTCTCCCTGTCTGTCTATAACTCTACCTCTCAAATAAATAAATAAAATCTTAAAGAGAGAGAGAGAGACCTGGGACCTATCTCCAGACCAGAAGCCCAGCAAGAGGGAAGCTGCATCAGCCGACCTTGCTGGGGGCTGGTCATAAGCTCCCCAAAGAGTGTGGTCTCCCGGCTGTGAGCCAGGCACAGTTCCAAGTGCTTAGCACATATTAGCTCATCGCCTCCTCATCCACTGTTAGCCCATTTGACAGATGGGAAAGTCAAGGCACATAGCTGTGAGGTGCTGGTCCCTAAGCCTAGGACTCAAACCCACAGGCCTACCCCTAACCAGAGAGCTGAGATGCACACTCAAATGTGGCTGACCCCAAAGTTGTGCTCAGGCCATACCCTCATCCCCGCCTTCTAGAGTCCTTGGATAAAGACCCCCTCCCCCCAATCACACAATGGAGCTGGGATGGCCTAGCTCCTAGTAAGCTCGGTGCAGAGCCGGGTGTAGGCATGAACCATGGGGAGGAAGGGACAGCCTCGGGCGTCCAGGCAGGGTCACGTCCCAGCCAGGGCAGCAGCGTCCTGCTTGGCGTCCTCCCAGTTCCAGGACAGCAACAGCACCAGATCAGCTCTCGGGAAGGCCACGCCTCCTGGGCACGCCCACTGCACACTCACTGCAGTGGGCAGCCTCACCCCTGCAATGCCCCAAGATGAAGACCCAGGCACGATGCACCTGCGCACCCCTCGTCTTCCCGCTCCTTGGTAGGGTCAGGAGGTCAGAGGGTGAGAGGCAGACGAGGCTGGGTGTCCTCTCCTGTGTCCTCTCCCTGCCCAGCCCCACCCCACCAAGCAACTTCCGTCCACCCTGCCTCTCTACCTTGTAAGCCCCATTTTTGTTAAAATCCCACGCCAACTACTTCCTGCCAGTCTATTGAGGAAACCGACAAGCAAGTGAACTGTTTGCTCCTTCAGAAAACAGAACGCATTTTGGGTGTGGGTGTTTGACAGACAGCGCGCTGAAGACTGGGGAGGCACAGTCAGGAAAGCAGACGCGGCCCGTCCTCCTGCACCCACAGTGACGGCAGAGACGATGGTACCCCAAGGACAGGTGCAAAGTGACAGCCGTACGCATCCAGGGGACCAACCAGGGGGTCCCGAGGGAAGGGGCCTGTGAGACCCCGCTGTGCAGAGGCCAGGAAAAGCCTCGGCGCTCCTCTCGGGCACGGGCACCCCAGGTAAAGCCTGAAGCAGGAGGATCGTGGGCAGAAGCCGAGAGGAGCCTGGGGGCCGGCGGCGCCCTGGGCATCGTGGAAGAAGAGGTGCAGAGTGGCTCAGGCTGAGGCCCTAGGGCCCCTCCAGGCACAGCCCCCGGTGCTACTCCGTCCCAGCATCTCCTTGGCTGGGAAGCCCCGCCTGACCTCAGACCGCAGCCCAGAACCGTCTGGCTGTGCTTGGAGCACAGCGGCCGCTTACCTGTGACCTTGGTGGGGTGGGGGGGGGGGTCGCTGAGAATGGAGGCTTTGGGCTCAGCCTCTCTGGGTTAGATTCTGGTCCCCCACTTACCAGTGGGGTGGGCTTGGGCAAGTCGACTTCTTGGTGACCCGGGTTAGTTCTCTGCAGTATGGGCAGGGTGACCTAGGAGGAGGCTGCCATCCTCGTGTCCATGGGGGGTGGGTTCCAGGACCCACCTTGGACACCAAAATCCACAGATGCTAAGGACCCCTCGCCTGATGTTCAGATGCAACCCATGTGCGCCCTCTAGCGTCCTTAAATCACCTCCAGACAACTTAGCGCACCTCACACAGGTTAACTGCTGTATGAATGTGACACTGGGGGCTGGCGCTGTGGTAGTGAGTGAAGCCCCCACCTGCAGTGCCGACATCCCATATGGACACCAGTTCAAGTCCCGGCTGCTCCACTTCCCATCCAGCTCACTGCTATGACCTGGGAGGGCACCAGAAGATGGCCCAAGTGCTTGGGCCCCTGCACCCACGTGGGAGCCCCAGAAGTCCTGGCTCCTGGCTTCGGATCGGCCCAGCACCAGCCACTGCAGCCATCTGGGGAGTGAACCAGCAGATGGAAGATCTCTATCTCTCTCTGCCTCTCTGTAACTCTGCCTTTGAAATAATAATAAATCGTTTAAAATATATATGATAGTACTTCACAAGGTTCATGGAAATGGAATTACAAGATAATCTAGGCGGCGCCGCAGCTCACTAGGCTAATCCTCCGCCTGGCACCGGCACACTGGGTTCTAGTCCCGGTCGGGGCGCCGGATTCTGTCCCGGTTGCCCCTCTTCCAGGCCAGCTCTCTGCTGTGGCCCGGGAGGGCAGTGGAGGATGGCCCAAGTGCTTGGGGCCTGCACCCGCATGGGAGACCAGGAAGAAGCACTTGGCTCCTGGCTTTGGATCGGCACAGCGCCAGCCGTAACAGCCGTTAGGGGAGTGAACCAACAGAAGGAAGACCTTTCTCTCTGTCTCTCTAACTCTGCCTGGCAAAAAAAAAATAAAATAAAATAATAATCTATTTTGGTGTAAAAAAATCCTGAAATGCATGAATATGAGAGTTCATCAAAAAGTTCATGGAAAATGAGTGTCACTAAAAAGAAAACTATGGACAAATTTCAAATTTTTTGGCACCAAAATAAACTTTCAATTCTATTTTCCACAAACTTTTTAAGTCCCCCCATATTATCATTTGCATCGCTTAAGGGATAATAACAAGAAAAAGGCCTGAATGTGTTCAGCACACATGTGATCTCTGTCGAATGTTTTTGACCCACAGTTGAGTGACTCCGTGAACAGGGGCCTGGCAGATACAGAGGTGAGGGCCGACCATACCCGCCACACGCCAGGGCCCAGGCTGAGTGCTTTGCTTCCTTTTACTGGTCTCAGTGTCACAAAAATCCCAGCAGGCCTGTGCCTGGAGGGCCCCGGGCGTCTCAACCTGAGTTGCTCTGCACCTCCTCTTCCCCGATGCCCCAGGGCACCGCCGTCCCTGAGGCTCCTCTCCTGGCTCTACGTCACAGATGCGGACAACCGAGGCAGAGAAATGGCCCACGAACCACCAGGATCACGCAGAGGGAAATGGGACACAGGTGGCCCGCCTGCGAGACTGGGTCATAAATAGCACCCTACCCACATGCAGGCGGGAAAACAGAGTAGACCCAGAAGATCTACTTACTGAGCAGGCAGTCCATGTCGGGTGCTGTGTGGGAAACTCAAATGTGATCAAGTTCAGGGAGTGCCTGGAAGGCTCACTGGACACAGGGCTCGGTGAGTGTGAGCGGCTGGGGCTGGGGCTGTGGCGTAGCAGGTAAAGCCACTGCTGTGGTGCCAGCAACCTGGATGGGCACCAGTTCGAGTCTTGATTGCTCCACTTCGGCTCCAGCTCCCTGCTAATGCGCCTGGGAAGGCAGCAGAAGATGGCCCAAGTGCTTGGGCCCCTGCACCCACATGGGAGACCTGGAAGAAGCTCCTGGCTCCTGGCTTCGGATTGGCCCAGCTCCAGCTGTTGTGGCCATTTGGGGAGTGAACCAGCAGATGGAAGACTTCTCTCTCTCTCTCAACCTGCCTTTTTATTTATTTTATTTATTTATTTTTTTTTTTTTGACAGGCAGAGTGGACAGTGAGAGAGAGAGACAGAGAGAAAGGTGTTCCTTTTTGCCATTGGTTCACCCTCCAATGGCCGCCACGGCCAGCGCGGCGGCCGGCGCACCACGCTGATCCGATGGCAGGAGCCAGGTGCTTCTCCTGGTCTCCCATGGGGTGCAGGGCCCAAGCACTTGGGCCATCCTCCACTGCCCTCCCGGGCCACAGCAGAGAGCTGGCCTGGAAGAGGGGCAACCGGGACAGAATCCGGCGCCCCGACCGGGACTAGAACCCGGTGTGCCGGCGCCGCTAGGCGGAGGATTAGCCTAGTGAGCCGCGGCGCCAGCCTCAACCTGCCTTTTTAAATAAAATATTTAAAATAAAAAGGATGTGAGCTGTTATGATCAAAGACACAGGAGAATCCTGCCCTAAAAACACCTCTACACCCAGAGATGCTCACGGGGGCCAGGCAGGTGTCGCCCAGCCTCGAGGAAGGACACAGCCGGTGCTCAGGAGCCTCAGCCAAGCCACCTAACTAGCGACGGCTGCTGCACCGGGAGGGACTCCCGCGGGCCCCGGCTCCGCACAACTCCTGTCTCTAGGCTCAAGCACTCACAAGGCGTTCCTGGAAAGGGTTCGGGAGCCAAACTGCATTTTGAGCCAGCAGATGTTTTGCGGTCATTCAGTGTGGTCCCCGAACCTGAAAATCAAAGCTGCAGGAAATAAAATTCTGGAGGAGAACTGCAGGTTCTGGGACAGCTCCTCCCTCTGGGGTGGGGTGAGGGGGACGATGTGCTTACCCAAAAGTCGGCTGGAAAAAATCACAGCCTGGATCCAGAAGGCCTGGATTTGAGCTCTGCTTCACTCAGCATTTATCAGGCTACGTGCCGGATACTGCGCCATTCAGAGCCCGTACAGGTGCCCTCGGGTGCAGGGACATTGGAGTCAACTTCCCAAGTCCGCTCATTATTTTGCCTCTTGCTACCTGAGTGACCTTGGGCAAGTCACTTAGCTCCACAAGTCTCCACATTCCCACCTGTAAAATGGGCAGGACAGTCACCAACCAGATGTGGGTGGCATCACTCAAACAGGAAGGAGATGGTTCCTCAGGCAAAAGGGATGGTTCTTGATGTCAAAGGCTGCGGGGGCGGGGGGGTGGGTGTTTGGCTAAGACACTGCCTGTATCCCCACATCCCATACCAGGGTGTCTGGGTTCGAATCCTGGCTCCACTTCCGGTTCCAGCTTCCTGCTAATGTACACGTTAGACAGCAGCAGTCAGCCCAAGCCGTTTGGATCCTGCCTCTCACGTGGGCAATCTGCACTGAGTTCTAGGCTTCTGGCGTTGGCCTGGCCCAATGTCCTGGCACTGGGGGAATGAACCAGGACAGGGAGATCTCTCGTTTTCTCTCTCTTTGTGTGTGTGCGTGTCTCTCCCCACCCCTCCAAATAAACAAAACGTTAAAAATGCTACAGAGACGTCTTACAGCCTCAAGACGCCAACACTGGGGCAGATGTTACAGCACAGTGGATTAGGCCACTGCTCAGGATACCCACATCCCATCTCCGAGTGCCTGGTTCGAGTCCTGGCCACTCTGCTCCTGATTCAGTTTCCTGCTAATGCGCCTGGGAAAGCAGTAGATGATGGCCCAAGTGCTTCAGTCCTTGCCCCCCATGCCAGAGACCTTGTTGAGTTCTGGGCTCCTGGTTGCAGTCTGATTCAATGGACCAAGGAACGAAAGCTCCTCCCTGCACCCTTTCTCTCTCTCCCCCTCTGTCTCTCTGTCTCTGTCTCTCTCTCTGCCTTTCAAATACAAACATAAATCGTAACACACAGAAGATGGCACCACTGGATTTCAGCAGGGGAAGGCTCTGTTCTGCATACGGCACCAGCTGCCCTCTCTCGGGTCTGCGTAGCTGTCAGTAGCCTAATCTTCCCACAGGCCTTTGCGCCCACTGTTCCCCACCTGTCAGAGGAACAACTGCCATTCCAAGAGACCAGGGATCCCCAGGCCCTGGGATCTGTGGCCCTTACATACGGAAAACCCTCTCTGCAGGTGTAAGCTGCAGCCGTGACAAGGGGGAGGTTGCCCCAGATTCCCCCAGAGGGGCTTGCTCTGACCTGTCCCCCCAGACGCACACATAGACTTCCTAACCCTCAGTCTCTCGGGCTGTGGCTGCACTTAGTGAGGTCCTCGGTGTGGCCCTCACCCGGCGGACCGGTGCCCGGGTACGAAGGGGAAATGCGGACCCAGAGCGGCTCTGCAGAAGCACACAGGAAGAAGCCACCAGGAGCAAGGGGAGGGGTCTTAGAAGCCACCAGGAGCAAGGGGAGGGGCCTTGGCGACGCTGTGATCTCAGACTTGTGCCTGTCGCTGTGACCATCATGATGGAGGTCCAGCAGACTAGACACAATCCCAGCTGTCCTCCTGGGAGGGAGGCAGCAGGATGGACACACACAAGGGGAGGGGGCAATGTGACCACGGGGCAGAGAGTGGCACAGCCACGGGTCAAGGAATGTGACAGCCGCCGAAGCCGGAGGAAGCAGGCGCCGCGGTCCCCAGGGCCTGCAGCAGGAGCACAGCCTGCCAGCACCTGTCTCTGGTCTCCAGAGCTGTGGAAAATTGCACTTCTGTTTAAAGCCCCTGGGTCGACGGTCATTTGTTGCCGCGGCCTGCAGAAATCAATGCAGGACGTGACTTCAGCACACCAGGCGTCCTTAGCAGGGCAGGGCCAGGCTTAGGAAACGTGATGATGCGTTACGGCAGGTGAAGGGAGCGTTCTGTTACCTTCAGGAGTCTACAGCCTTAGCCGTTTAGGATCTCTGACATGTGCCCCAGGGCAGAGGCAGGCGATCGTGAACGCGGATCAAGAAGTTATTTATTTTGACAGGCAGAGTGGACAGTGAGAGAGAGAGACAGAGAGAAAGGTCTTCCTTTGCCGTTGGTTCACCCTCCAATGGCCGCTATAGCCAGCGCACTGCGCTGATCCGAAGCCAGGAGCCAGGTGCTTTTCCTGGTCTCCCATGGGGTGCAGGGCCCAAGCACCTGGGCCATCCTCCACTGCACTCCCGGGCCACAGCAGAGAGCTGGCCTGGAAGAGGGGCAACCAGGACAGAATCCGGCGCCCCGACCGGGACTAGAACCCGGAGTGCCGGCACCACAGGTGGACAATTAGCCTAGTGAGCTGCGGTGCCGGCCAGAAGTTATTTATTAAGAACCGACTGACGCCGAGCGCTGTGCCACGCTCTGACAGGAGAGTAATGGGACGGTATCGAGGGTGCTCTTCAATGAAGCCGTGCTGCCAGCATCCCCCAGTGAGGATGGGCTTAGCCGTTGATATGGAGCATAACGCCTGCTGTTCCCGTAAGGGGCAGAGTCGGGTGTTCACCATCTCTCTGGATCCTCGGAGCTGCTCGTGTCAGCCAGGGAAAAGGAGAAGGGATTTGCTCCGGGGTCCACAGCTCACAGGGCGAGCTCCCTAGAGTGGGATCTGGGAATGCCAGCTCCAAGAGCCGCCCTGGGCCACCCCGAGGCGACGCGGAGCCTCTTCAAGGCTTCTCCTCGTCTGCCCGGAGGACTGCGGGAGGCAGATCAGGATGAAGCCCTTCCGTCGGGACAGGGAGGGCTGTGGCCGGCCAGAGGACGCACCTCTCAACAGAAAAGCACGGGAAACCGTTGGCCGGGGAAGGAGCAAAACACAGATCACTCTGGATTTGCTGACAAATAGGAGCCAGTGCACCCGAGGGACCCTCCAGAGGGCTCGGGGCGGGGAGGGCACCCTGCTGCTGTCTGCTGCCGTCCGCCTCTCCTGCTCTGCTGGGAAGACCCCTTGCATGGAAACAGCCTAGATCCACTGCTGGGGTCCCTCAGCAGTCAGGCAGCGGGGTCCCCAGAGCAAGCACAGGAGCCATCCGTGACCCCCCTGTGGCCAGGCCAGACCCACGTTCTGCTCACCCCACCCGCCAGGCTTCAGGTCCATAAAGCCCACGAAGAACCTAGGCTTAAACTTAGTCTCTCTGTGTGACTACACCACTCCAGGAAAAAACCTTGTTAAAACAGTTCCTGAGGGGGCCGGCGCTGTGGCACTCAAGGTTAAGCCTCTGCCAGCGATGCCAGCATCCCATATGGATACCGAGTCCCGGCTGCTCCACTTCCGAGTCAGCTCCCTGCTGTGACCTGGGAGAGCAGCAGCAGATGACCCAGGTCCTTGGGCTCCTGCACCTGCGTGGTAGACCCAGAAGAAGCTCCTGGCTCCTGGCTTCAGATCAGCCCAGCTCTGGCCATTGCAGCCATGTGGGGCGTGAACCAGCAGAAGGAAGCTCTCTCTATTTCCTTCTCTCTATATCTCTAACTTTCAAATAAATAAAGGTTTTTTAAAAAAAAGCCTCCTGAGACACAGCTGTATTAAAATCTCCCACCGTGAATGCAGACTCATTCTTAGTTCTGCTCATTGCTACACACACTGTGAGGCCACGTTCATGGGGACGTGGCTTTTGTTTCTGTCCTTTGGGTGTTGTAACTTCTAGGTGGGCTGAGACTGCTGGTGCTAGTATTAGGAAGTGATTTTCCTGCAACCTAGTAGTGCTTAATGCCCTCCTGGTCTTACACGAACAAAATGTCACTTTCTTTTGGTTGGGGTTTGCATGGGTTGACTTCTCTCTTTACTGTGAATTTTCCTGGGGCTCCTGTTTAAGCTATGTTGCTTCTCAAAGTATAGCACTGGATTTTTCACGCTGTCAGCTGGACAGTCGAGTCTATCTACGTAGCATAGAGAGCAATTACTGACACAGGTGGGTTTAAGTCCACCGTTTTGCGGCTGGTTTTCTATTTGTCAAGCGTTTTGAGTTGCTGCTTCCTTTTGGGGCTCTTTCCATCTTTTATCCTATTTGTCCCTCTGGTAGCTTTTTACTCCTATATTTTTCATGCCAATAAGTGGTTGCCGTACAGATGATGGTTTGGTTCTAATATAAATTACCACATCTACCACTTTGCGGCCAAGTCGATGAATTTACAACACTAACTCCCTTTAATCTTACTTGTCTATGATATCGAGGCTACCTATTTTAATAGTACATGTTTTTGGAATAACTTTATTGAAGTTTATTTTACATTTTATTGCATTTCCTCATCTCCGAGACATGAAATTCTCTCACTCCAGGTCAATGATTTTTAGCCAATTTCTCCAAGTGGTCTAACCATCATCGTAAATTACGTCTGCAGCATTTTATTATGCCATGAAATACCTCACGTCCACTTACAGCTAATCCTCACTCCCTTCCAGCCCAAGGAAACCACTAATGCACTTTATTTCTCTATGAATTTGCCTTTTCTGGATGTTTCCTGCAATGGAATCACAGCGCGTGGTCTGCTGGGGCTGGCTCCCCTCACTCAGTGTTGCTAAGATCCCCCCACACGGCAGCACAGGGGCACTGCTTGGTTCTGAGACTGCTACGCGATGCCCCACACTTCATCACCCACCCACCCATTCGCAGGCTGGTGGGCCTTTACGGCCTTCAGACGCTGGAGCTGTCGCGAACGATGGACCTTTACAGCCTTCAGACACTGGAGCTGTCGCGAATGTCACTGCTGCCGACATCTGTGTGGACATTTGTCTCCGTTTTTCTTGGGGAGGTTCCTGCCAGTGGAGTTGCAGGACCGTGCCATAGCTTCATCTTCAGCTTTTTGATAAACTACCAAACTATTTTTCTTTTTCTGACAGGCAGGGTCAGAGAGAGAGACAGAGAGAAAGGTCTTCCTTCCACTGGTTCACCCCCCAAATGGCCGCCACGGCCCCATGCTGCGCTGATCCGAAGGCAGGAGCCAGGTGCTTCTCCTGGTCTCCCATGGGGTGCAGGGCCCAAGCACTTGGGCCATCCTCCACTGCACTCCCTGGCCACAGCAGAGAGCTGGCCTGGAAGAGGGGCAACCGGGACAGAATCCGGTGCCCCGACCGGGACTAGAACCCGGTGTGCTGGCGCCGCTAGGTGGAGGATTAGCCTAGTGAGCCACGGCACCAGCCGCCAAACTGTTTTTCAAGGTGGCTGTGCCTTTACATTCTGATCCACAATTATGAAGGCTCCCATTTTACTGTCTTCTTTGTTGTAGACATTCTTTTTTTTTTCTTTGAACAATTATTTTTTCAGTTGAAAGGCAGAGTGACCGTGAGAGAGGGAGAGACAGAAAGCAGGAGGTGTCCACGTGCTGGCTCACTCCACGAATGCCTGTCGGCGGCCAAAGCCAGGAGCCCGGAACTCCATCCTGGGGCCCACATGGGTGCCGGGGCCCAAGCCTTGGGTCATCTTCCATTGCTTTCCCTGGTGCATTAGCAGTGGACTTGAAAGGAAGTAGAGAGGCCGGCACCGTGGCACAGTAGGTTGACTCTCCACCTGCACCCCCACCATCCCATATGGGCGCCGGTTCTAGCCTGGCTGCTCCTCTTCCAGTCCAGCTCTCTGCTGTGGCCTGGGAAAGCAGTAGAAGATGCCCAAGTCGGCCGGCGCCGTGGCTCAATAGGCTAATCCTCCACCTTGCGGCGCCGGCACACCGGGTTCTAGTCCCGGTCGGGGCGCCAGATTCTGTCCCGGTTGCCCCTCTTCCAGGCCAGCTCTCTGCTATGGCCAGGGAGTGCAGTGGAGGATGGCCCAGGGGCTTGGGCCCTGCACCCCATGGGAGACCAGGAAAAGCACCTGGCTCCTGGCTCCTGCCATCGGAAGACCTTTCTCTCTCTGTCTCTCTCTGTCCACTCTGCCTGTCAAAAATATAAAAAAAAAAAAAAAAAAAAAAAGAAGATGCCCAAGTCCTTGAGCCCTGCACCCGCGTGGGAGACCTGGAAAAAGCTCCTGGCTCCTGGCTTCGGATCAGCGCAGCGCCGGCTAGGATTCGGAGCAGCACTGATACGGCGCCAGTGTCCCAGCTGCGCGCTGCACCAGGCACAGGGCCGGCCCTGCAGCCGCTCTCGCGAACCTGAAGCAGCGCCTCCTTTAGACCAGGACTCAGCGGTGCCGAGCGTCTTCCTGCGCTTGCAGCCACTTGCACTTCTCTGTACTCACACAGGCCCCCCTTTTTGGTCGGGTTCTCTGCCTTTACAATTGTTTATTTTACAGAATGGGTGAATTTTTTGGTTTTCCAATAATTACCCTTTGTGGTGATCTTTAATCCTGCCTGCATTTCTGTTCTTCCTTCTAGGATCGCATTTCCTCAACCTGAAAACTTTTTGGTTGTATTTATTTTAACATGGTCTGCTGGAAACAGATTCTCTAAATTTGTTTGAAAACATTTTTATTTAACCTCTTTGTGTTTGAAGATGGTTTTCTCTACATGTGGAATTCTATCATTTTTTAAAAAGATTTAGTATTTATTTATTTGAAAGTCAGTGTTACACAGAGTAGAGAGGCAGGGGGCGGGGGGGTCCTCTATCCAATGGTTCACTCCCCAGTTGCTGCGCTGATCCAAAGCCAGGAGCCAGGAGCCTCTTTTCCAGGTCTCCCACGCAGGTGTAGGGGTCCAAGGACTTGGGCCATCTTCTACTGCTTTCCCAGGCCACAGCAGAGAGCTGGATTGGAAATAGAGCAGTTGGGCCTCAAACCAGGGCCTGTACAGGATGCCGGGGCTTTAGGTCAGGGTGTTAACCCGCTGCGCCACAGCACCAGCCCCATTCTAACATTATTGTTTTTTCTTGTGGCGTCCATTCTCTTTTGGCTTTCAGCAGGACAGTGGAGAAGTCGGCTGTCTGTCTTGTTGCTTTTTGGGAGGCTACATCTTCTCTCCTGATTCCTCCTTGTTCCCCCAAGTGTTGAGTCTCCCTGTAGTTACTCTGCGTGGAGTTCAGAGAACTTCTTGGGTCAGTGGCTCAATGACGTCCATTGGCTTTAGAAGTCCTTGGCCAGTGTCTCTTAAAGACTGCTTCTGCTTCCTGTCTCATCCTGCAGCTTCCACCACACACTCTCACAGTCAATTCTTTCGCCTTGTCTCCTGCTCCTCTTCTCTGTATTTTCCACCAGCTCTTTTCATTACACCCCAAGGTCTACACCACCTGTTGCTAACCCTCTCTTCTGCTGTGTCTGATCTGTTACTGAATCCATACATGACATTAATTTCTGTAAAATATTGAGTTGCATAATTTTTAATAGATGTTATTTCTCTGAAAAATCTTTCCTTCTATTTTCTTAAGCATATTAACCACAGCTATGTTGAAGTCAGTTTCTAAATAACTCCAAGTTTTTGCCTTGGTTTTGGTTATTTGATCCTGCTTCCTCGCACAGTTCTTACTAAGTGCACTAATGTCTGTGTATGAACAGACACAGGGACAGGCCGAGGCTCTGGTGAAATGCGTCTTCCTCTAGGAAGGACTTGTTTTGCCTTGAGGTAGGGTGGAGGCAAATTATCTGAATGCCATTGAGGACGGAAGAATTTAAAGCTGAGCTGGGATCTGTTCTGAAGGTGCTGTGCTTCCCGTTCGTTCTAACTCCTGAAATCCAGGCACTGCAGGACACCAGCTGCAACTACCAGAGGCAGACCCTGAGCTCAAGACTCCAACTCCGTTGAGCCCCTCTGCTCAACTTCCTGACCACTCAGCTGAACGCAGCTTGCAACACTCAGACTCTTACAGGTGAAGACACAGCGGAACAGGGGGCCAGCACCACCGGGGTCTCCTCCTTCCCTGCGATCGGGCTCACCTGGTAGCTGTCCGACGCCCTCACACACAGGTAAGTCGTTGCTGGTGGGCGTGGTGGGTTTGGTTTGATCTGGGGCCAGCTTTTCTAGTTGTTCTCAGTGGGGACATTTGTCGGCAAGAAGTCTCTCTTCCACTGCTGGGAAGAAAAGTCGGAACACAGCTGTGCTTGCCGTGAAGTTCCATCTGCTGCCAAAACTCCAGAACTCAGAGCGCCCAGGAGAGGACACTCCTGGGAAGGAATCCACAAATCCCATTTGCTTGTCTTAAGCACTTGCCAAAAAAAAAAAAAAAAAAAAAAAAATCGGTGTCCCTGACTTGCCTGCCAGGGATCGAGCCGCTGGTGTGAGGGCTTAGCAGACAGAAGTCAGCCCAATCCCAGTTCGAGGCGCAGTGCAGCTGGGCCCTGAGCTCCCTCACAGCTCTAGCACACAGTGGGTGCCCAGCAAACGTCTCAGAAAGGGGGGAGACGCGTGCGTGCAGGAACGAACGACTCCAGTCTTCCCTGCACTGCACTCGCTGGCCATAAAGGTTTTCCCTAACTTCACAGACTCATTCACAATTTAGGAAATTCATGTTCACCAGATATTTCAAATAAATTCCCTTTAAGAAGAGGGGGAGCGGGAGAAGGAGGCACAGTCACATGAAAGTGCAGACCTTTGGGTCTTGATGACCAGGAGCACAAAGCAGAAGTCACCGTCTAACGACCCCACGGCCTCCCCACTGCACTCACTCAGCCCACGGGAACGCCGTGGGCCCCAGCAAAAGCAGAGCTGACACCAAACCTGTGGGAATTGAACTGGCCACCAGCTAAGGGGCAAGCTCACCTTTCCCACGGCCTGTGCTAGGTGGCCACTTCCGGAAGCTTCTCTGGGGAGTGGCATCTCAAGGCGGTGGCTCCTCACACACACTTTGTCCTTCCACGTGGTCAGTCTGGTGAGGAGCAGCAGCTGCTTGGGCTCCTAGGAGTCAGTGATGTTCACTGCCGTGTCTGCTCCCACACGTGGCTCCACGCCCTCACCAGACACCAGCTCTCACACATGTCCTCCACGCAATCACCAGACACCAGCTGTCATGTGTGTCCTCCACGCCCTCACCAGACACCAGCTCTCACGCGTGTCCTCCATGCCCTCACCAGAGACCAGCTCCCACGTGTGAGCTCCATGCCCTCAACAGACACCAGCTCTCACACGTGTCCTCCACGCAATCACCAGATACCAGCTCTCATGTGTGTCCTCCTCTCCCTCACCAGACACCAGCTCTCACGTGTGAGCTCCACGCCCTCACCAGACACCAGCTCTCACATGTGAGCCCCTCTCCCTCACCAGACACCAGCTCTCACGCGTGTCCTCCACGCCCTCACCAGAGACCAGCTCCCACATGTGAGCTCCACGCCATCGCCAGACACCAGCTCTCACGCGTGTCCTGCACACCATCACCAGACAGAGGAACGCCTGTCCTCCGGGAAGGGACCGGGGCCAGCTCTCACCTCTCACCCAAAGGCGGGGGACCCATCCTTTGCGACTTTGCTTTCCTTGTTTTGACCTCAGACTGCCCCCCCCCTTGAAGACTTCATCTTCCATTCATTCCCTAACAGTGGTGAAGAGCATTGACCCTGCAGGGCAGACCGACCTGGGGCGAGCAGAGGACCAGCCGCTGACCAGACTGTAGGACAGTTACTCCGCCTCTCTGGGCCTCGGGCCCACCACTGGGCCATGCTCTCCAGCAGTGTGCGTAGCTCTCGGGATCACTGGCTCAGGGGAGGCAGGCTGTCTGGGCTTCAATCCTGGTTCTCGGATTTACGGACTGTGCTACTGTGGCCAACTAACACAGCCCACCTGGGCCTCCATTTCTTCATCCATAAACCGGGACTAGAATCAGCGCCAATCCCACAGTGGTCATAGGAGAACCCATGGAGTTATGTGTGAAGTTACATGTGTCAACTGTGTGTAAGACAGATAAGGAATCACCAGCACGTTCATGGACAACATATGCTACAAAAAGACTAAGCATGGATTCCAACATTTTTTTGTACCAAATCAGCTTCTCATTCTACTTTTCCATGAACTTTTTGCAACTCCTGACATGACCGAAGGCAAACTTGCTAATAATCTTAGCTCTTCTTGTCAAGATGAGCTATGAAAACTGAGCCTGGAGCTCCATACCTCTGTGAAGCGGCTCCAAGAAACACATCCAGTCATTCAGAGTGAGACATCTGCATACTGGTTTGTGGCTCAAATAGCTCAGCCTAAGTCATGTATATGAAGGAACATAAACATGCCAGGGACCAACTACACGCACAGGCACGCACACACACACACGCACACACGCACAGGCACGCACACACACACACACACACATGCACACACACAGGCACGCACACATGACAGTCGCTGGGGATTGTCTGTGTTTTCGATCATCCACGCCCTTGATCTTCCCTCTCTGGTCTGAATGGTGGTAAAGTCAGCACACGGGCATCGTGGGCAATTGCTTCTGCTCTTAGTTTTCCCGAGTCTATGATGCTAAGCCTCGACTCAGCACCTTTGCAGAAAGAGATGCCTGAGTGTGTGTACACACACACACACACACACACACGGATAAATGCACACATCCTTCTGGCTGAAAACACTGACAGCTCCCAAAGAAGCGATTTGCTCCAGTCACACCCAGCCAGGTTTTCCTGGACCGCAAAGCACAGCAATTAAAAGGCATCGGGAAGCTGCACGGCTATTTGGAGGCGGATTACTAATTTATGCTTACAGTTTACAAATCCAATCCCAGCCGTGTACTTGGACCACGAGTGTTGTGTCATAAAAATTTGGTGACTATGGTAGCAGAAGCTACCGTTCCCTTAGATTTTGCATTAATTAGCAAAGCGGGATTCTTCCAGCATGAATGGAGATGAATGCTCCGTACTGCACAATGAGGAGAAAACCCAGGGCTCTGGGCACAGCCGCTGTGACCACAGGATGTGACAGGGAACCCGCAGGGCTGCTCTGGTCTCATTCAAGCCCACGTAAGACAAGATTCGCAGCGGGAAAAGAGGCACTGGGGTAGAGGCGTGGAGCAGCTGCAGGAGTTCCTGAAGCCCAAAGGTCTTCCAGGACCCCTGAGGACCTCAGCGGCTTTCTGTTCCAACCCACGACCCGGAGCTGTCACGGGACGCCCAGAGATGCAGTTACACCCAGATCTTCTCCTGCTCTGGAGTATCAGTTCTACCAACTCCTATGAATCCCACAAAACCCAGGCCAAATGTTACCACCCGGATAAAACCTTTTGCCAACTCCCAGGTTGAGTTGACAACCCTCATGTTTTGCTTATGCTTTAGTTCATGTGCCCATCCACAAACTGCCCCATGTGACTGATCCATGAGGACAGACTTGTCACACAGATGTTCAGTAGAAGAGGAGGCAAGAGAAAGGCAAGAAGGGGAAAGAGGAAAATGGTTTAGCAGATCCCCTTGCACCAAGCAGCAATGGCTGTGCCAACACTGCACCAACGTCCAAACCCAGGCGCTTCTAAGGAGCACTTGTTCTGGGGCCAGGGCTGTGGCGTAGTGGGTAAAGCTGCCACCTGCAGTGCCTGTATCCTATATGGGTGCTGGTTCAAGTCCTGGATGCTCCACCTTCCATCCAGCTCTCTGCTGTGGCCTGGGAAAGCAGTAGAAGATGCCCCAAGTGCTTGAGATCCTACACCCACGTGGGAGACCCGGAGGAAGCTCCTGGCTCCTGGCTTCAGATTGGCGCAGCTCCAGCCGTTGCAGCCAACTGGGGAGGAACCAGCAGATGGAAGACCTCTCTCTGCTTCCTCTTCTCTCTGTGTAACTCTGACTTTCAAATAAATAAATAAATCTAAAAACCAAGCATTTGTTCCTCACACATGCATCTATGGGCAGGCTGCACCCTGTTGCTGTGCCTTTGGCTCCTGGCTGCAGGTCAGGTTCAAGTCCACCCCGTGGAGGAGTGGCTTCCCAGGCGTGCTCTCTTCGTGGTGGTCACAGAAACGTGGGACTCTGAGCTGAATTGGAGCAGCAGGATCAAAGCATCTGCTTGGACTATGTTATTGGCCAAACACAGTCACAGGGCCAAGTCCAATATCAAATGAGGGAGAGGGGGCAGGATTTTCCCTCTGCTCCATGGAGATGCATAGCAGGGGGTGTGGCTAGATCAGACACAGCGGGTAAGGAAGCTGTGTCAACAGCAGAGGTCAAGGTTAAGAGTAGGATTCTGAAGCCAGATGACTCGCATTCAAATCCTGGCTCTGTCCCACCACATCTGTGACCTTGGGAAGTGACTCCAACACGGCTTTCCCACCTGGTAAACACACACACAACCATTACCCCCTTCAGAGGGTTCCTATGAGGCTGTTATCAAAAGGGTCTAAGAAGGCGGGTACCACGGCTCACTAGGCTAATCCTCCGCCTGCGGCGCCAGGACCCTGGGTTCTAGTCCCGGTTGGGGTGCCAGATTCTGTCCCGGTTGCCCCTTTTCCAGGCCAGCTCTCTACTGTGACCAGGGAGTGCAGTGGAGGATGGCCCAAGTGCTTGGACCCTGCACCCACATGGGAGACCAGGAGGAAGCACCTGAATCCTGGCTTCGGATCAGTGCAGCTCCAGCCGCAGCGGCCATTTAGGGGGTGAACCATCGGAAGGAAGACCTTTCTCTCTGTCTCTCTCTCACTATCCACTCTGCCTGTCAAAAAAAAAAAAGAATTCTACCTGCCCATTCATTCTCCTCCCAGAAAACACCAGGCCCTCCCCAGCCTCCGTGCACTGTGCACGCCAACCCTCGGGTGGCCCCCATCATTTTGGCCAGGTGCGCACCCCTTTTCTCAGCCCGAGCACATCTGTAGTGGCTGCTCAGATGCCCTTGGACATCAGGTTCACAGCCAGCACCACAGCCCGGGCTGACATTGACGCGAGCGTCCCCAAAGTCACCGTTCCCATAAAGAAGGTGTCTCGGTGATGGATGGCTGCAGGCTACGGAGCTGCAGCTGGCCTCCCAGACAATCCGTCTCCTCCTCGGAAGCCAGCGCCCCGCCAGCAAGATGAAGGTGCATGGCGGGAGCGCACGGGGTCCGCCTGCAGCCTGAGCTGCTACAGGATTGAATCAAGGCGGTGATGGTCAGGACGGATCCGGGGTCGGGCCCATCAGGTGCCACTCCTGGCTCTGACCCAGCCACAGACCTCCGCCATCAGCTGCCCCAGCTCAGGTTTTCAGCTCCATTCTATAAACCGGAAAGTTCACTCCCACAAGGAAAAATCTCTACAACCCCCCGTAGTTTGAGGATTAAAAAGGCATTAGAATCTGCCTCCTGTTGGAGACCTTCCCCCAGTAGTAGCATCAGAAAGAAAAGGGGCGGGGCATCACTCACCCAGAAGCTCATGTCACAATATTTTATCAGAGCGAGCCCCAAGCCCAGCCTGAGGGAGACTGAGCGTCACCCCACCCCCAAACATGGGGGCTCTTCAAGTGGAAAATGAATCTTATGAAAAAGTATGCGTGGATTTTAAAGCTTTTTGCACCAGAATAAACTTGTCCTTTCATTGCATCTCTTTTTTTTTTTTAAGATTTTTATTAATTTGACAGGAAGAGTTACAGACAGTGAGAGAGAGAGACAGAGAGAAAGGTCTTCTTTCCATTGGTTCACTCTCCAAATGGCTGCAACAGCCAGAGCTGTGCCGATCTGAAGCCAGGAGCCAGGTGCAGGCTCCCCTGCAGGTGCAGGGCCCAAGCACTTGGCCCATCCTCCACTGCCTTCCCCGGCCATAGCAGAGAGCTGGACTGGAAGAGGAGCAGCTGGGACTAGAACCGGCACCCATATGGGATGCAGGCGGAGGATTAACCTAGTGCACCATGGCGCCGGCCCCTTCATTGCATCTTTCTACCAACTTTTTAACGGCCCACATATGCCCCAACCACGACCATCACACAACAACAAAGCCTGGGTGGATAAATGTTTTATTTGGAAAAAAAATACCTGTGTTTTTTACTATCTCAATCACAGCCAGGACAGCCGGCAGAGTCTTGGACTCTGCCTAAACTCTATTTCCAAACTCAGTTCCTCCTCATGTTCATCCTCCTCAGTTCATCCAAATGGATGACAAGCATGGCTCTTAAAGCTGTAGCCAGGGCCGGCGGCGCCGCAGCTCAATAGGCTAATCCTCCACCTTGCGGCGCCGGCACACCAGGTTCTAGTCCTGGTCGGGGCGCCGGATTCTGTCCCGGTTGCCCCTCTTCCAGGCCAGCTCTCTGCTGTGGCCCGGGAGTGCAGTGGAGGATGGCCCAAGTGCTTGGGCCCTGCACCCCATGGGAGACCAGGATAAGCACCTGGCTCCTGCCTTCGGATCAGCACGATGTGCTGGCCACAGCACGCCAGCCGCAGCGGCCATTGGAGGGTGAACCAACGGCAAAAGGAAGACCTTTCTCTCTGTCTCTCTCTCTCACTGTCCACTCTGCCTGTCAAAAGAAAAAAAAAAAAAAGCTGTAGCCAGTCTGTGTGGCCCTGGGCAAACCCCTTACCCTTTCTAAGCCTCAGTGGCACCAGAAAGACAGAAGAACAACAAGGGCACCCAAAAAACTCACAGCAAAATAGAATTCAAAGACAAGGTTACTTTTGTACAAAAAAAAAAATTAAAAAATTGAATTCCCGGTATTGTTTTCTCACAGCACCCGTTTTCCATGAACTTTTTGGAGATTCCTCATATGCATCGATTTCAAAGTTTTTTGCACCAAAATAAGCTTATTTTTTAACTGCATGCTTCCATGGCTTTGTTGAGCTACCCTCGTTTTTCTCCCTTTGAGGAGCTGGTTCGCTGAGTGCCAGGTGTGTAATAAGCCCTGGGAGACAGCGGCTACCGCGGACATGGTCATCACTGTCCGTGTCTTCATCATCATCCGTGAGCCTGGAGGACCAGGACACGGAAGTGAGGCAATGGCGGCGTCTCACCCAAGCTGGTCAACAGCGTGGGAAAGCGTGGTGGGAAGCAGCCCCAGGGCTGCAGCCCAAGCAAGGGGACTTCCGGCAGCTCCGTGTGAGCCCGCCCTCGGGCTCTGTGGTGTGTGCGGCCCGGCTCCGCGATGCAGAGTCTGGTGTGGAGTCAGGTGGAGCAGGCTGGGATCCCAGCTCTGCCACTGACTCGGCCGCTACAGCACACGCCCAGGCACATCCCACCACAGTGCCTTTGCACTCACTGCCCCTGCCCAGGATGCCCCCTCCATCTCCATGAGGTCCCCTCCCATCACTCAGGTCTCAGCCTAAGCAGGGCCCCTTTCAGGCAGTCTCGGTGCACCCTGGGCACCATGACCCCTGCATCCCATGGACCCTGTGCACTGTGACCCCCTGCACCCCACGCACCCTGGGCACCATGACCCCCCCTGCACCCCCCGCACCCTGGGCACCATGACCCCTGCATCCCATGGACCCTGTGCACTGTGACCCCCTGCACCCCACGCACCCTGGGCACCATGACCCCCCTGCACCCCATGCACCCTGGGCACCATGACCCCCTTGTACCCCACACACCCTGGGCACCGTGACCCCTGCACCCCACGCACCCTGGGCACCGTGACCCCTGCACCCCACACACCCTGGGCACCGTGACCCCTGCACCCCATGGACCCTGGGCACCGTGACCCCTGCACCCCATGGACCCTGGGCACCGTGACCCCTGCACCCCACGCACCCTAGGCACCGTGACCCCTGCACCCCACGGACCCTGGGCACCGTGACCCCTGCACCCCATGCACCCTGGGCACCGTGACCCCCTGCACCCCACGGACTCTGGACACCGTGACCCCTACACCCCACACACCCTGGGCACCGTGACCCCTGCATTCCTCAGGTGGTCTCCATGTGTTAACCTCTGTGCCTCCTGCTCTGGGTCTGAACAGGAGTTGATCTTTGCTGCCCACTCCATGAGGGCAGGGACCCTCTCTGTCCTGCATCTGCTCCGTCCCTGTTCCCAGGGAAGAGCCTGTGCCTCAAGGCAGAGACTCAGCCAGAAGCCACTGAATGAAAGCAGACAACAGAGTGGGGCTCAAACTCCAAACTCCTGACCCACGGTCCCCGGCTCCTCTCTCAGCTCTCCCACCCCGCCCTGGGATGTGATGTCCAGAGTGAAGGACTTCCTGCTGTCCCAAACCTGGCAGGGGCCTGCCAGCAGCTCCGGGCTCCAGGTCCCCGATCCGTATGGACCTGCAGCTGTGCAGAGAGGGCTCCAGACCTGCCTCGTGGCCCCCGGGCACCCCCCAGCTCCTCAGGGTCCTGCTGCAGCTGCACCAGGCCTGGGTGCCACAGGGGACGGCGGCCTGACCCTGCAGTGGCGCCGCAACCTTGCAGCGCTATAGCGAGGCCCACAGCCGCCTTTGCTTGAAATGAAAAGGCTCCCGGGAGGGCTTCACGGAACCGGGAAACTGGGTCATACGCCGAAAGAAGAAACCACAGCACAGAAACCACGGCCTCTCTCTCAGCACGGCCACCGCGCTGCAACCAGAGCCCAGCGTGAGGGTTCCCAGCGTGGAAAATGAAGGGTTAAGGGACCTGGGGTTTATTTTCAACCACTGTCACACAGATGCATGTTTAAAACATATATTTTTGCAAATTTTCTCCTTTAAGCCAGCAGCAATATTAACCTTTGAAAGGCAGTGAAAATCTGAGATGATAAATGTTTCTTGTCTCCCTAGCTACTCCCTTCGAAGCCCTAACTTTAAAAAAATAGCAAGTGAGGAGGATGCTATTTTAACTGTCACCTCAATATTAAATATAATCTGTCACTCCAGCCCGTGTGTTGTTACCCTGAGACACCAACGTGTGCTCAGGAAAACATACATTTATTGCAGTCACGCACAGAAATTCCTGAGAGTTTTTTTTTTTTAACTCTTAAAACAAAGATAAATCTTCCTCTCTCATCTTCAGAGCCTGCTTATTTTCACTCATTAATCAGAGGGACCTGTCGGCGTCACTGTCACCACAGCGATGTCACTTCCTGAGCGTGCACACGCCTTCCGAAGTGGGCTTGATCTGGGAAGAGGCTGTGGGAGAGGGGTGCAGAGGAAAGCCCTCCAGAGACCCAGGGACACCGTGGGCGGGGAGCTGGCCTCCCTCGTCCTCAGTGTTGAATTAGAACTTTGCAGGGTGAGAAAGCAAAGCGCCTGGATGAGGCTCTTGGCTCCTGGCTTCGGCCAGCCCTGGCTGTTGCAGCCATCTAGGGAGTGGAAGAACCTCCATCCCTCTCTCTCTCTCTCTCTCTCTCTCTCTCTCTGTGTGTGTATGTGTGTGTGTGTGCGCGCGCGTGTGCCTTTCAAATAAACAAATCTTTAAAAATAAGTGACTATAATTTCTAGATTCAAGTCTAGTGATTTCAAGAAGGTGAACGAGACTCCTTGGAATGAAAATTGCAGTAGAGCGCGAACGCTACCGAAGCTGAGCTGTGGGTCTTCCCCACCACCCCCCTGCCCCTCCTTCCTCTGCCGTCTCTGCCAGCAGCCGCGGCAGCCTCCCGGCCCAGTGGGGCAGGCCCTGTGGGCTCTGCCTGGCCACTCCCCTTGCTCCGCACCCCAACACTTAGCCCCTCAGCAAAGGCCGCAAGTGCCGCTTTCGGGGTGCATCCTGGGGTCTAAGTCCCAGCCACACTCTCTCTCTCCCCACATTGGAGACCTGCCTCCGCCCTCTGGTTCTTTGCAGCCAGAGGGGTCTGAACTTCCGCCCTGGAGAGGCATCTCTGGGTACAAAGCCTGTTCACAGCTTCCCTTTTCACCCAGCAGAAAGGCCAAACTCCCATCGCGAGGTGTCCTAGGGGAGCACCAGAACCAGCTGCAGCCCCTCTGCCACCTCCCCCTCGTCCGCTGCTCACCCGGACCCTCCTCCAACCACCCCAGGTCTTGGTGCATCTGTCCCATCTGCCCGGGGTGCCTCCTCCCAGAGACAGAGGGCCCTCACAAACCCTTCCCCCAATGTCACGGACACACGTGGAGGTCTTTCCCAGCCATCAACTTGAACTTGAGCCCAGCTCCCTGCTCGCTCAGCCTCATTTGCTGCTTTATCGAGCCTCACCAGGAGGCGAATGTTCTTGACTATCCAGAAAATGCACACCCATCCCAGCCACAGAAAGGACACCCGCACCAGTGTGGCTGGACCTTGAAAAACTTCTCATCCAAAGAAGCCAGACACGAGGTCACACATCGCAACACAAAAAGTCACACGTCACGTGACTCCGTCTAAAGGAAAGGTCCAGAGGATGGAAATAAATGGAGACAGAAATCAATTAGTGGGGCCGGCGCTGTGGCGTAGCAGGTAAAGCCACCACCTGCGGTGCCAGCATCCCATATGGGAAACCGGTTTGAGTCCCGGCTGCTCCACTTCCTATCTAGCTCTCTGCTATGGCCTAGGAAAGCAGTAGAAGATGGCCCAGGTCCTTGGGCCCCTGCACCTACATGGAGACCCAGAAGAAGCTCCTGGCTCCTGGCTTCAGATCAGCCCAGCTCCAGCCAGTGGCCAACTGGGGAGTGAACCAGTGAATGGAAGACCTCTCTCTCTCTCTCTCTCCCTCTCTCTGCCTCTCATTATCTCTCTGTGTAACTCTGACTTTCAAATAAATAAATAAATCTTAAAAAAAAAAAAAAAAAAGAAGTCAATTAGTGGCTGCCAAGGGCTGGAGGGCCTGGGGCAGGGCGGGGCAGGGAGGGGGGAGGGGGTGATCCCTGGAATGTCCAGGGTTTTGCATTAGATGAAGATGTTCTGAACTTGACTTTGGTGATGGCTGTACCTACCTGTGAATGTACTATACATCACCGAATTGTACACTTTAAATGGGTGAAATCTCAATACGGCTGTTTAAAAAGAACTATACCAATAAAAACATGATCACAATGCCATATTTGCTTCAGGTGCAACTTTTTAATAAAAGAAAATGTTACTGAGGAGGGAGACTCCTCCGTAGCCTCTCCCCAGTTTGGTTACATCTAAAAACAAACCTACTCAGGAGTTCTAACTGCAGTTTCAACACTAAAGCCCTCAACCTTCTAAACCCTACCCCTGGGGCAGGTGTCACGGAGCACCTGGTTAAGCTGCCACGTGAGTAGCCAGGTTCAAGTCCTGGTTACTCCACACTTCCCAGCCAGCTCCATGCTGATGCCTCTGGGAGGCCGCAGACAAGGCCCAAGGACTTGCGTTCCTGCCACCCACATGGAGACCTGGATTGAGTGTGGCTCCTGGATTCAGGCTCTTCCAGCCTTGGCTGTTGCAGGCTTTAGGGGAGAGAACCAGCTGATGGGAGGTCTCCCTCTCCTGTCCCTCTACCTTTCAAATACACAGACACACAGATACCTACACAGATACACACACATACACATACACACGTACATATATGTGTAAGTAAATATTTTTTGTTTTTGACAGGCAGAGTGGACAGTGAGAGAGAGAGACAGAGAGAAAGGTCTTCCTTTGCCGTTGGTTCACCCTCCAATGGCCACCGCGGCCGGCACACTGCGCTGATCTGATGGCAGGAGCCAGGAGCCAGGTGCTTCTCCTGGTCTCACATGGGGTGCAGGGCCCAAGCACTTGGGCCATCCTCCACTGCACTCCCGGGCCACAGCAGAGAGCTGGCCTGGAAGAGGGGCAACCGGGACAGAATCCGGCGCCCCGACCGGGACTAGAACCCGGTGTGCCGGTGCCGCTAGGTGGAGGATTAGCCTATTGGGCTGCTGCGCCAGCAGTAAATAATTTTTAAAAGCTTCCAATCCTCCATTCCCTTTGAAACTTTGGTCCTCATTTGCATGGATTTCTTTGAGGTCCTTTTCTAGATCCACGTGTCTTTGGATGGCCAGGATGTCAGGCATCCTCAGAAGCTTTGTCCAGGGCTGGCTGTGGCCTGGGAAGTAAGCAGCACCCAGGAAAGTTACCTGTTGCCATCCAGATGCTGTGTTCTCGTCCCCTGAGCTGGACAGCTGCTCACCCACCAACCGCACCAGCTGGATTCTAAGTCCTGTGCACCTGCTCTATGCTGACCAAGGCTATCGGCACTAAATTACAGAACACAGTGGTGCAGCCTTCAAATGAGGGGGTAAAAATCACACAACCTAAAATAAGGTGGTCAATAATGGGTGAAAAATATCTCACAGCCGGAAGTAGGAACGTGGCAGCAGAGTGACCCAATGGTTAGGATGTTCACCCTCATCAGGGTATTGGATTGCAGCCCTGTCTTTACTCCTGTCTCCAGCTTCCTGCTAACGTGCACCACATGAGGCACCAGTGACGGAAGCGTAAGTGGCTAGATCCCCGCCAACTATGCAGTTTCTGCCTCCTGGTCATCGCGGATATTTAGGGAGTAAACTAGCGGATAGAAGCACATTCGTGCAGGCATGCGGTCTCCATCTCAAATAAAACAATAAATAGATGTAAAAACGGAATGGAAATTTTTCCAAAGGAGAATTCTGACCCAAACCGGGAAGTTCTGGAATGTGGCCCTGCCACTGACGATGCGGGATGAAGTGTCCACTCGGGCTGGACAAGGCGTCTCGGGACAGCTGCCCAGATGGCCCCATCGGCTTCCAAGACTGCGATCTGTGAGTCAGATCTGCTCAGGGTGACCAGTGACGGTGTGTGGGAAGCCATAAATCTGGGAGAGAAGGAGACCCCAGGCTGTGCTTAGCCGTGGTTCTCACCCACCCACGTAGGGGCAGGACATGGAAGATCCCCAAGCACAGCACTCACGCAGCTGAAAAAAGCTGCCCCAGGAAAGCTCTCCAGGAAGCCGGGTGCAGGGTGCAGGGTGCAGGGTGCAGGCACTCGGAGAGGAAGGTGATCCCAAGAGACACGAGCAAGGGATTTGCAACGAGAAACAGAGATCGCACCACCCTCTGCCTCTGTTAGCCACTTACTCAATCAAAACTCATTCAATGTGAATTAGTGCTGTAACTAGTACTCAAACAGTATTTTACACTTTATGTTCTGTGTGGGTGCAAACTGTTGAAATCTTTACTTAATACATACTAAATTGATCTTCTGTATGTAAAGATAATTGAAAATGAATCTTGATGTGAATGGAATGGGAGAGGGAGCGGGAGTTGGGAGGGTTGCGGGTGGGAGGGAAGTTATGGGGGGGGGGGAAGCCACTGTAATCCATAAGCTATACTTTGGAAATTTGTATTTACTAAATAAAAGTTTAACATCTAGAACTTTCCTGGAAGCACAAAGGGTGGGGGACGGGGCCTGGACTTGTGGCACAGCAGGTTAAGCCGTAGCCTGTGCTGCTGGCATCCCATGTTGGAGAGCTGGCTGGAGTCTAGCTCCCTGCTAGTGAACCTGGGAAAGCAGCTTAAGATGGCCCAAATGCCTGATTCCCTGTCCCCCATGGGGGACACCCAGATGGAGTTCCAGGCTCTGGCTTTGGCCTTGTCCAGCCCTGGATGCGCAGTCAGAGCTGGGTCGGAAATGGAGCAGCCAGGAGTCGAACCAGTGCCCATATGGGATGCCTGCACTGCAGGCAGCGGCTTTACCCACTACGCCACAGCACTGCTCCCCAAAGTTTTCTTAAACAAGAGACAGAAAGCACCATCCACAAAGTAAAAAGTTAAACTGTAGGAAAAATAGGAATTTCTACTAGTCAAAAGTTTCAAAGGTTTAAAGACAGTGAACAGACTCAGAAAGACGTGTCCACCGTGTGCTCCAAAGATGGTACCCGCGTTGTGTAGGCACTTCTACAGCTCAGCAAGAAAAAGACACACGCCCAAGTTCTAGAAAAATGGACAAGACCTCGAGCAAATGCTTCGCAAAAGATATCCAAACGGCCCATTAAAGATGTTCCCCTGAGCTGGCGCTATGGCATAGCGGGTAAGCCTGCCACCTGCAATGCCTGTATCCCATATGGGCATCAGTTCAACTCCCAGCTGCTCCACTTCTGATGCATTTCCCTTCTAGTGCACCAGAGGATGGCCCAAGTCCTTGAGCCCCTGCACCCATGTGGGAGACCCCGAAGAAGCTCCTGGCTTTGGCCTGGCCCAGCTGCTAGCCACTGTGGCCATCTTGGGAGTGAATGAGTGGATGGAAGATCACTGTCTCTCCCTCTCTATCTGTAGCTCTTTCAAATACATAAATATTTTTAATAAAAAATAGAGGCTCACCCCACAAGTCATCAGGGAAATGCAGACTACACAACTACTAGAATGGCCAGAATGAAAAAGACAAAGCCAAGGGTTGGCAATGATATGGCACAATTGGACTCACATACTTTTAAAAAAAAGATCTGCTTATTCATTTGAAAGGCAGAGTTACAGAGAGGGCGGGGGGAGAGAAAGTGAGCTTGATCATCTGTCCACTGATTCACTCCCCAGAAGGCCACAATGGCAGGCACTGGACCAGCTCCTGAATCCAGGAGCGTGGGACTCCATCTAAGTCTCCCATGTGGGTGCAGGGACCCAAGCACTCAGGCCATCTTCCGTTGCTTTCCCAGGTGCATTAGCAGGAAACTGGATTGGAAGTCGAGCACCCAGGACACGAACCAGTGCTCATATGGGATGCCGGCACTGCAAGTGGCAGCCCAGACCACATGGACACGAGAGAAGCCCCCATCTCATACGTTTCTGATGAGAGCGTAAACTGGTACAACCACTGGAGAGCGGGGTCAGCGTCTGAAGCCCAGTACGAGCACACTGCGTGATCCAGTTCTGGCCTTGGAGATGTGTGCGCCCATACGCACCAAAAGACACTCGCAGGAACACAGTCACGTGCTTTCAAAATGCCCAGATGTTGACAGTAACACCAAGGCTCATCAGCAGTACAGCAGACATATCCGTGCGTGGTGCACACAGTGGAATACTACGTAGCAAAGAAAAAGAAGCCACTGTTGCTGCACACTGCTACACGGGTGAATCCCACAGCTGGCTTGCACAAAAGCCACCAGACAGAAAGGAAGTGTGCAGTGGTTGCTCCCACAAGGTCAAAACCAGGCAACACTGGGGAGAAGACGACCCAAGTTCTTGGGCCCCTGCCACCCATGCAGGAAACCCAAAGGGAGCTCCTGGTGTCTGGCTTCAGCCTGGCTCAGCCCTGGCCCCTGCAGAGAAAAAATCTCAATCTCTGTCTCCCTCATTACTGTGCCTTTCAAATAACATTTTTAAAAAGATTGTATATATTTACAGTGCACAATGTGCTTTCCTGATATATATGTATACATTGTGAAGTGATTAATCTAATTCACATACCATCACCTCACATGCCTCTTTTTCATGAGAACACTCCGAATCTACTCAGCAATTCTCAAGAACACAACACATTGTTACTAATTACTACAGGAGCTGCTCCACTTTAAATGATCATGTGTATACTACACATACATTATGCATATGTACACTCACATGCACACACCTACTTTAAACAAATCATATATTACACATGTGCACATACCTACTTTAAATAAATTATAGATATACAATTATATATATGCATATTTTACACACACTCACATGGAACTGAAATTCTGGCTGTTCTTAACATCCAAAGGAAGTTCAATTGGATATTCATAGAAATCAAAAGTGATTCCCCCCTTCCATTCAAAATCCTCCCTAAACAAACTGATATGATTTCTCATGTGAGCTGTGTGTTAGATACAGAGTTTCTATGCAGTGGACATTCTAATTTCTATGAGCTGTAATTGCCAGGGCTAAGCATACACAACATCTACATTTTGAGTAATTTTCCACTAAGTGTAGAAACTTCTCCTAGAGTTTGAATGGTAGTTCCTTGTGTCTTAAAATTTTATAAATATTAGGTAGAGCTATTTTTAATCACTGACAATATACAGTAACAATTTTCTTCTGTCTCCTGTAAACATTAAATAAGATCATCTTTGTGTAGCTTTAGTCTGTTATGATTTCTTTATTTTTTTAAGATTTATTTATTTGAAAGGCAGAGAAACAGAGAGGCAGAGGCAGAGGTGTGGGGGGGTCTTCCATCCACTGGTCCACTCCCCAAATAGCCACAATGGCCAGAGCTGCGCCAATCCGAAGCCAGAAGCGTCCTCCAGGTCTCCCACACAGGTGCAGGGACCCAAGGACTTGGGCCATCTTCCACTGCTTTCTCATGCCATAGCAGAGAGCTGGATCAGAAGTGGAGCAGCCAGAACTCAAACCAGCGCTGACATGGGATGCCGGCACTGCAGGCTTTACCTGCTATGCCATAGCACCAGTCCCTAGTCTGTTATAATTCTTAAGCACTCATTTATGACTAAATTTATCATGCATTACAAATGAAAGACTTTTTCTTTTATTTTAATGTTTTTCCATTTGTACAGAGTTTATGCATTGAAAACATGACCCTGTTCTGTTTCAGCAGCCACCCAGGGGAGCTGGCCCCCTGTCCCCCAGGTGCACAAAGCCACCTGCATCGTAGCCGCCCCACCCCCGCCCATCTCCTCCCTTCCACTTCCTGCTCACTGCACCTCGACCCCTCCAGCCTCTTCTGCGGCCCCAGCCAGGCCACCTCCCCAGCAGCCTCAGGCCCTTGCCTGCACAGAAAGCCCTGCTCTGCCTCCCCAGGCCTCTGGGACTGGGACGTGACTCTTTACCTCCCCCTGCAGGTCCACACCCCTAATTACAGGCCCAGCCGCCCCTCCCTGGCACACTCATGGCTGCCATCTCCCAGCTATCTGTGGGGTCCGTTCATGTCTGAGTCCCTCTACTGTTTTCTGAGCAGTAAGAACGCTGGGCTCCTGCTCATGGCTCACGTGGAGAACCTGCCGCACAAAGCAAGTAAGAAGTGGCAACAGTGGCAGCAACTGTGGTCTACACCAAGCAGAGTGGGTGATATGGGTCAGGCTAACACCGCCTCTCTGGGGCTGCGATGCGGCTCAGCAGGTTGAGCCACTGCTTGTGACAGCAGCATCCCATATACACAATAGTTCAAGTCCAGGGTGTTCCGCTTCTGATCCGCTCCCTGCTAACACACCTGGGAAAGCAGCAGCAGATGGCTCAAGTGCTCGGGCTCCTGCACACACAGGAGACCCAGATGGAGCTCCAAGCTCCTGGGTTGGATTTGGCCCACCCCTGGCGATTGCAGCCACTTGGGGAGTGAATCAGCAGATGGAAGATCTCTCTCTCTCTCTCTCTCTCTCTCTCTCTCTCTCTCTTTCAAATAAATATTGGTAAAAATAAAGACATAGCCTCTATATCCAAATGCTTTAAGTCTCTGTGGGGGTCTAAGTCACAGATTCAACCAGAAACAGAACAGAACACAGAGCAACACCTGTGGCTGGGTGCCCACCCCACTCCTACCCTCCCCCACCATGTGCAGCTCTGGGGGATTCTTGTCCAGAGCCCACTCTCCCATCAGAACAGGCGAGGGCATGACCAGAGCGCAGGGACAGGACCTCACTCCTGGGGTCCACATCTGACCTGCGGATGGGGCTGACGGCCCCAGCAAAGGCTCAAGGGCATTGCTGCTGTGTCTGGGTCCCATGTCCCCTCTACCCCAGGGCTCCCCTGGGCCGGTCTTCCCCAAGCCTGCTCCTCCACCCCCCCACCCCCCTTGGATTCTCTGAAGCCTTCCAGAGGCCTTGTGAGATTTTTTTCCAGCCAGACCTGGTTCACGTGGCTCACAACAGGAGAGTCCCCAGCAAAGCAAGGAGGCATGGAAGGTGTGCGGCAGGCATTCCGGATGGGGCAGGGGAGCGGGGCAGGAGGTGGAGCCAGCCCCTGCCCAGGCCTCTCTCTCCCAATGCTAAAAAGTGCACCTGGCGCGGGTGCTGTGGCTTAGCTGGTTAAACCACTGCCTGCAACACCAACATCCCATAGGGGCGCCAGTTTGTATCCCAGCTGCTCCACTTCTGATCCAGCTCCCTGCCAATGTGCCCGGGAAAGCAGCAGAAGATGGCCCAAGTGCTCACATGCGGGAAACCCAGATAAAGCTCCTGGCTTCTGCTCGGCCCAGCCCTGGCTGTTGTGGCCATTTAGGGAGTAAACCAGCAAATGGAAGCCCTCCTTCTCTCTCTCTCCTCGTCTTTCCCTCTAACTCTGCCTTTCAAATAAAATATTTTAATTTTAAAACATGTACATCAAGGCACACACCCTCAGGTCCTGAGTCCTCTCCCGCTTCCTCCCCCATCCAGAGCCCATCCAGATGGGAGAGACCCAGCCAGGACATGAGAGGAACAGGGTGGGAGGGGAGGCAATTGCAGTGTACCATCCCCCAAGCTGGGAGGGGAGGGGGATGGAGAGACAGCACCCAGAGAGGGAGGACACCTGCCATGTGCATGGGCCCTCACACCCACGTCAGAGACCTTGAAGAAGCTCCTGGCTTCTGCCTGGCCCAGTGCCGCCCATTATGGCCATTTGGAGAGTGAACCAAGGAATGGAAGATTCTCTCGCTCTCTTCTCTCTCTCCCCCTCTCCCTCTTCAACTCTGCCTTTCAAATAAATACATCTTTTTAAAAAAAGAATCCCAATTACTTCCCAACGGCCCCACCTCCAAACGCCACGTGCACAGGCCTCAAGGATTACGTTTCAACACTTGGCCATAGAACACAGGGCAGTGACACCCCATAATACTCAGCAGGAACCGGTTCCTGGGCCTCTCAGCAAAGCAGGGCAAATGCAAATGAGCGCCCTGCTTCTCAGGCCCGTGGCATTTGGTTCCCCATCACCAGGAGCAAATAACGGCAGGCGAGTGGTGTTTGAAATACCATTGGCTTATTGCAAACCCTCATGCGCTGTTCTCACACCCTAGCCCCCAGCCCAATCCCCAGGGGGCTTTGTCAGCACCCAGAGGAGTCCTGGGCCCCCCGCCCCTGCTGCAGGTCTCAGATGGGAGCTGAGAATCTGCACTCTGACCAAGTTCCCGGGTGATGCTGGCCCGGGAACCCCCCCCTCCCCGGAGACGTCTGTGCCAGGGAGATGATTCTCCAGCCCCCGAAGCGGGAGCAGCTCAGGGCTGCTGCTGGGCCAGCAGGGCTGCCCCGCGACTCTGCACAGGTAATGCTGAGAGCGAAGCCCAGGGAGCACGAAACACCGGGATCAGAAACCACCCGAAAACGGGCTTCCCCTCCCCGGCCTCTTGTTTCTCCAGAGCGGCCTTGCACTAGAGGAGAATAAGAAACGCCAGCAGAGAGGGGAACGGGAGCAGACACAGCCGCAGAGGCCGGCAGAAACCCGGGCCTGCAAGTCCCCAAGGATGGCCTTGCTGGCGGAGGCGCCGCCCTCAGGACAGCCCGTTCCTGCCCGCACGAGGCCCAGAACCCGTGACCTAGCGGAGCAAGGCCTTCGTGCTGGAAGGAACAGCTCTGGGGAGCGAGGGCTGAGTGCAGCCGGCGCCACTGTAGGCCTGGGGCCTGAGATTGCTACCAAGGAAACAAATCCCCAGAACAGAAGCATTGGGAAAGACCCTCCCCTCACCCCCATCCTCCACCCCAAAATACATAACACACAAATACACACACACTCAGATGCACACAAAGGCAGATACACACACACATACACACACAGATGCACACATAGACAGACACACACATACACACATAGATGCACACACACACACTCAGATGCACACAGACACACAGATGCACGCACACACATATACACACACACTCAGATGCACTCACACATAGACATACACACAGAGACAAACAGAGACACACACAAATATACACACACAAGTACACACACATACACACACATATACACACACATACACATGCAGACACATGTACACACACTCAGAGACGCATATGCACATACACATATAGACACACATGCATACATGTACATGCAGACACACACAGGCGCACAGACTCTCTCCCTGGCCAGGGCCACCCAGATTGTCCCTTTCATGTGCACAATGACAGCATCTCCCTCCCGTTCCCGCAAACCCTCTCGCTTCTCCCGCTTCTGAGATGGACAAGACTCCGCCTCCCCAGGGTGTCCTGGACTGCGTCGTTGGGGGACCTCAAGGGGCTTATGCGAGCCTCGACAGTTCTCACGGCCCCAGTAGAGGCAGCCCTGCGGTCAGCAGCACAGCAGGGGAGAGCCCAGCTCCATTTAAGTCCATCCTTCCTGGACGCAGCCCGGCGTCTCCTGTCTTCGTGATGCACGGCCAACAGGTGAACCCCGGATGGGCTTTGCATTTAGATGGGGATCCCACTGATACAGACGTGCAAACCCAGGTGACTCCTCAACCACAGTATCGTCTGATCTGTTCTTTAAACTGCGTCTCCTTGTCTGCGCTCTGCAAGAGGTGATCCCGCAGGTGTGGGCCCAGCTCCTGCCCTGGTCTCAGCCTCCCCCTCCAGACCGTGAAGGACGAGCAGCTCGGCCCTGGCCCTGAAAGTCAGTTGATGGCAACTGGTTAATGGCACCTGTCTGTGCCATCAGGTGGCACACGGCTTCCTATGACCTCTAATCTAGAGTGCCCGGGCTGGGCCCTGGTGCAGCAGTTACACCTCTTGGAGGCCACTCAGAGTGTCTGGGTGTGAGTCGCAGCTTGGCCCCCAGTTCCAGCCTCCTGCTAATGCTCACCTGGGCGGGAACAGGTGACGATTCAGGAGTTTGTTCCCTGCCGTCGCGGTGGGAGACTTGGGTTGACACAAGAACACAAATGTGAAGCCATGTCACATGGCAAAGGTGATGGGACACAGTCACTCAAAATGCGTCTGCCTGACCCTCAAGGTGACTGTGTTGTAAGATGTATTTTAAAGTGAGGTTTCCGGGGCCAGCATGGCCTGCAGCACCAGCCTCCCATATCAGCCCTGGTTCGAGTCCCAGCTGCTCCACTTCCAGTCCAGCTCCCTGCTAAAGCACCTGGGAAAGCAGCAGAAGATGGCCCCAAGTACTTGGGCCCCTGTACCCACATGGGAGACCTGGAGGAAGCTCCTGGCTCCTGGCTTCCGGCTTCTGCCTGGTCCAGCCCCAGTCATTGCAGCCATTTGGGGAATGAAGCAACAGATGGAAGACCTCTGTCTCTACCTCTCTCTGTAACTATGTCTCTCAAGTAAAAAAATCTTTTAAAAAAATAAAGTGATGTTTCCAAATGGGAGAATTAGAGACTAAGGATGTTCCACTCTGGCCACGGAAGCAGGAGAATCCATCCCGCCAGAGTTGCTCAGGATGGATTATCATCTCTTCACTCTATAAATCTTATTACAGAAAAGCCCCTAGGAAGTGGGTGAGACTCAGACCTTTCTGTGGGTGACCATCGAGGGGCGGGTGCCTGGCACAACAGCCAAAATGCTGCTGGGGATGCCTGCAGCCCACGCGGCAGTGCCTGGGTTTCCGTCCCAGATCTGCTCCTGGTTCCGGGCTCCTGCTCACGCACCCTAGGAGGCCGTGGTAATGGCTCAAGCAGTGAGGTCCCTGCCACGCACGTGGGAGACCTGGACGAGTGCCCAGCTCCCGGCTGTGGCCTGACCCAGCCCTGATCATTGTGGGCATTTGGGGAGTGAACCCGCAGATGGGAGAGCTCTTCATCTCTGCCCTGCCCCCATCTCTGCAGCCAAGGTTTCTAAATAGTCAACAACAAGGTCATCAGTGTCAATGTCCACTTTGGGGAGCACCAGGGCCCTTCCTGGCCAGCCTCTGTCCTCGGATTGAGGCTGACCACCACCACCTGGGTTTCACCAAGGGCTTCACATGTGAGACACTCAAAGCAGACTTCCCGAAGCCAGGCTAGGACCCAGGGGCTGGGGCTGCCTCTGGCCTCCCTCCCGCGTCCCCGTCCCTGCCACCTGCCCTACCCACGGTCACAGTCTTCCGCTCAGACAAATCTCCAGATAAAGCTGCCAGAAGCATTCCCTCCGCTCATAAAGGTTTCAGGAGTCCCACCACACTTCCACACCAGGCTTTAATCCTAAGAAAGACACCTCCCAAACAAGCCCAAGCACTGAATATTGATTGTGGGTCTCTGAAGAAGATGTGGAGGGAGGAACAGATGGGCAGGCAAGCAGGGTGCCAAAAAAAAAGACCGAAACAGGAAGATCCCAGCCATCCCCTGCACTCCCAAACCTCTCCAGGACACAAGTTCTCCTCCCCACCACCGAGGACTGACATGACACAGAAGGAGCTGGGCTGATCCAAAGCCAAGAACCAGGAGCTTCTTCCGGGTCTCCCACATGGGTGCAGGGGCCCAAGCACTTAAGCCATCTTCCACTGCTTTCCCAGGCACGTTAGCAGGCAGCTGTATCGGAAGTGGAGAAGCCAGGACGCAAACAGGTGCCCACATGGGACGCAGATGTTGCAGGCGGTGGCTTTATCTGCTACACCACAATCACTGGTCCCTTATACCATTATTATTTATCAGGCATCCTAGGATACATGCAGACCCAACAGCAGAGTCATTACCCCTTTCTGGAATCACGAAATCACCCCTGATATTGCCTGGACCCTAAGTCTGTGCAATCATCCTCATCCGCTTCACAAAGTCTGTGGGAACACCGCGTTGAAAGGTAAGTTTTGGCCGGCGCCGCAGCTCACTAGGCTAATCCTCTGCCTTGCGGCGCCGGCACACCGGGTTCTAGTCTGGTTGGGGTGCCAGATTCTGTCCTGGTTGCCCCTCTTCCTGTCCAGCTCTCTGCTGTGGCCAGGGAGTGCAGTGGAGGATGGCCCAAGTGCTTGGGCCCTGCACCCCATGGGAGACCAGGAAAAGCACCTGGCTCCTGGCTCCTGCTATCGGATCAGCGCGGTGTGCCGGCCGCGGCGGCCATTGGAGGGTGAACCAACGGCAAAGGAAGACCTTTCTCTCTGTCTCTCTCTCTCACTGTCCACTCTGCCTGTCAAAAAAAAAAAAAAAAGAAAAAAAGAAAGAAAGAAAGAAAGAAAGAAAGAAAGAAAGAAAGAAAGAAAGAAAGAAAGAAAGAAAGAAAGAAAAGTTTTAAGGTGCGAAGAATTTGGAACCGCATAGCTTTTTCATAATATGCATTTCCATGTCCTTTCTGAAGTTCAATCTTATTTTACGCTGTGACACACTCATCTTTCCTGCCTAAACTCCACTCAAACAGCCACCTCCTCTTCTGTGGAGTCATCTCGTAGGGATAAGAAAGCAGCTCCGTCCTGGTCCCGAACCAGGGACCTTGCATGTCCTCGTGCCCTAAGAGGAAACGGGAGAACAGCAGTGGGCAGGCTTTGCCCGCTTTGCCAAAGGCACGCGGGGGTTGGTGTGTACTTTGTCCTTGGTCTGCAAAAAGACAGGTGCGGTGACCGGCATCTGCCACAGCTCCGGGTCCCGCCGTTTGGGGTGAGCTCGGGTCCTGAAATCAGCTCCCTGCACATTGACCCACTGCCCCTCTTGAGAACGCTGTGCCCCTACAAAGTGAAGCAGCTCCCCGCCCCCCAGTTCACTCGTCTGCCAAGGGACAAGTTGACAGCACAGAGGTCTCCTTGTGCTACATCTGGGCTCCCGAAACAGCAATGCCCCACCCAGAAGAGCCAGGCGGGCCCTGCCGGCTGCCCTCTGCCTCGGCCCAGCTCTGAGGTTCTATTCCCAAATGTCAGGGGCCACAAAGGACCTTGTGTTTCCTTCCAGGCCAGCCAGGGCAGTAGCACCTGACAAACCGGGTTTTTCTCGGACATTCTGTCCTTTGGGGGGTGGAGGTGGGGGTGGGGGTGGGGGTGGGACAAGGCTATGTTATCCGGAGCTTCCTTGGCCTAAGAACCTCCAAGGCCAAAGACACCAGCTTCGGCCTCCAGCTGAGCGGGCTCTGTGCAGGGAAGCAAGCGAGTCTCAAAGTCCCCTTCCTACGACCTTTCCCGCCCCCTCAGAGGAAGGTGGGGGGCCTTTTGTGCTGGAGCAGGTGACAGACTTTCTGGGCCACGAGGCCACACGTGCACAGCCAGGCCCGCTTCTCTGGCTCCAGGCTCCCTGAGGGCGCTAAGGAGAAACCGGGCCTTCAGGTATAAAGGAAAGTCCAGGAATATTCTATTTCAAGCAGAAAAACTGATCAGCCGCTACCATGTGGCTAGAGCCGTCTTTGAATTATTAACGGTGTGCAGGCCGGGGAGATGGCAAGCTCTCTCTGCCCGCCCGGCTGTGCCCGGTGCTTCCTGCAGCTACCGATGCACATTATACGCTGCGTGCTGGTGCTGTGTTCTCCGGGCTCCAATTACTCCAGAGAGAACCAGCTCCAGGGGGGACAAGCAGGCTCCCTAGCTCTCTGTGGACCACACAAGCATCTAACCTCAGCAGGCACAGGCACTAGGATCCTCGTGCCAGTCCAAATTCATGATGTATTAGGAAAGTTCTCCTAAGGGCCAGTGCTGTGGTGCAGTGGGTAAAAACACCGCCTGCAGTGCAGCATCCCATATGGGTACCAGTTCGAGTGCTGGCTGCTCCACCTCCCATCCAGCTCTCTGCTGTGGCCTGGGAAAGCAGCAGAAGATGGCCCAAGTGCTTGGGCCCCTGCACCCGCATGGAAGACCCAGAAGAAGCTCCTGGCCCTGGCTCCAGATCAGCCCAGTCTGGCCACTGTGGCCATTTGGAGAGTGAACCAGTGGATGGAACACCTCTCTCTCTCTGCCTTTGTAACTCTGCCTGTCAAATAATGAATAAATCGGAAGGAAGGGAGGGAGGGAGGGAGGGAGGGAGGGAGGGAGGGAGGGAGTTCTCCCAACACCACCCAGAAGCTTCTCTTTAGGACGCTCTGTTTTCTTTTGGAGGCTGTGGTCTTGTCAGAAGGCTGCTAGACTAACTTCCCCAAACATTCTGAAACTGGGTAAGGACAGCCTGAGTTTGGTTTGCTTGTGCAAAGTTTGTTGGACCAGGACGTAAAGACCAACAGCTCTGGGTCTGGCTACCTCTCGAGTCTCCTCCTGGATAAGAGTTGGGTCCTGAGGATGGCAGGGACCAGACAGTGCCAGATGACATCATTCCAAGACCCTCCCCGAACACAGCGCACATGTGATACACACCTCTGCACAGGCCTCACCCAAGCCCTCCCGCTGCTTCTGCAAGAAGACAAGAGCGAGAGGAGAGAGATTACTTTTAAAACAATACTTGGAATATGGGGCTGACGCTGTGGCATAGTGGTTAAAGCTGCTGCCTACAGCACCAGCATCCTGTATGGGCACCAGTTCTAGTCCTGGCTGCTCCACTTCCAATCCAGCTTCCTGCTGTGGCCTAGGAAAGCAGCAGCAGATGGCCCGAGTTCTTGGGTCCCTGCACCTGCGTCGGAGACCCGCAAGAAGCTCCTGGACCCTGGCTTCAGATCAGCCCAGCTCTGGCCGTTGTGGCCATCTGCGGAGTGAACCAGCGGATGGAAGACCTCTTTCTCTCTACCTCTCCCTCTCTGTAACTCTGCCTTTTAAATAAATAAATCTTTTTAAAAAAAAGTACTTGGAATATTTGTGAGCTACTCAAACAGAACTCATAGAGGTTTAAAAAAAAAGGCACTCCATGAAAAATGGGTGGCCAGACAGCTAGAAAGAAAATTAATGTCAGAAGATAGTGTCTAAGCCATTATCTAGCATGCAGCAGAGAGTTGACGATGGAACATGTGAGGAAGAATCCGGATGGAGACGTGCAGTGCAGGTCAGAGAGGAAAGGGAGGGACAGAACGGGAGAGAATCCACGTTCAAAAACCGCAGCAGCTGAACTTTTCCAGAACTGAGACCCAAACCCTCAGATCCGGGCGCACAGACCCCCAGTGGAGACATGGAACTGGATCCCGACCTGGACACGCTGTCGTGCAGCTCCACAGCTGCCAGGACCAAGACGCTAAAAGCAAACCCACAGGAAAGGCAGGTGGCCCACAGGAAGACGGCCCAGGACCGACAGAGCCAGCCGCAGCAGACGGGAACGCCCCCCCCCAGATGCCGGGGAGAACGGTTCCGCCCAGACACCCCCATCCCGCTGACCGCACTCAGCAGCAGCAGCCAGGATGGAACTAGACACGTCAGAGCCCGGTGGTGGCTCTCTTCTGGAGCTGGTCCCGGCACCCACCCTTCGTGATTGTCGGCTGGGACCGGCCTGCCTCCTGCGATGGGACCCTTCACACTCGCTCCAGTTTTCCCTGCGTCACAGGCAGGGCGGGGGTGCCCACTGGAGGTGAGGAGGAGCCGCCTCCTCCAGAGACACTGTTGCCTGGCACCTGCCGAGGCACCGCCGTCTCCTCTGTGCTGGCGAAGCTGTGTCCCGGCCTCAGCATCCCAGGCACCTCCCAGCTCTGCCTCCATCTCCCCACCCCCCCCCCCCACTGCTCTCTGGTGGTCCTGACGCTCCACCCAGCTGTCTGGAATGGGCTGAAGGCTGCTGAGCCCACCACTGACTCCACACAGATCTCACTCATGTTCCCCGGCAGACCTCGGGTCCATCAGGGCCCTCCAAGGGGTGGCCCATCTCAGTCTTTCCAAGGAAAGGCCAGGAGTCCTGCCCACTTCCTGGAGACCCATCCTCTCCTGTGCACCTGTTGGAGCTGTGGTCACCCAGGGACTCTGGAAATCCCTTCTTAGGGTCACTTCTCACCACAAAAATGAGACTAAGACGTCCAGCCCATGCACGTACCCAGGGGACTCTCCTGCCCAGAGCAGTGTGGAGTCACTTTAGCTGCCTCTGTGAAGTGCCCTGCCACCCCACTCCCTGAACTGAACCCCTTCTCTCCTCCCACCTCCTCCCTTGACACCTGTCCCCCACCCATCCTCTCTCCAAGAGGCCTAACCTGTCCTCACTCGACAACTGGACTGACTTCAAGGTCAGAGGGAAGATTCCCAGGTTCAGGAACCCAGAGCTACAAGTGCAGCCCAGTGCAGCCCACCTGGCTGCTGCCTGGGCTCCATTTCAGTTCCATCATCACCCTCCAATGGGAGAACCCTGGACTTGACCTTCTGTCTGGCTCCCTCCCAGCCACATCGGTGTGAGGCACTACAGATCAAAACAAAGGTGAGCAGAGGCACTAGAGAGAATAGTTAATAGAAAGGAATCAAGACAACACATTCACCTCCCAGAGAAAAGCCCAGGCTCCCGGTCTGTCTCACCGGGCTTACTCCTCACGTGCTTCGGGAGATGAGGCCTGAACTGGGCAATGGAACTGACGTCCAGATGAAAGAGTCCAACTCCAGGACGAGGGACTCATCAAGGTGTGACTGTCCCCCTAACAGGTGGGGGAGGGGTGGGACTCCCAGGACATCAGGAGCTCATTTTCTCCACAATTCAGTCATTTACAGCAAAGTGCTTATAATTATGTTATCTATATTATTGTATATTATGACTATAATTATTTTATTAATAATTATCTTATTTATTTGAAATGCAGAGAGACAAAGAGACAGATCTTCCATCTACTGGCTCAGGCCCCACATGCCCACAGCAGCCGAGACTGAACCAGGACAAGACCAGGAGAAGCTCCACCTGGGCCTCCCCCCATGAGTGGCAGGGACCCAAGTAGTAGAGTCATCAACTGCTGCACCCCAGGTGCACATCGGCAGGAATCTGGATAGAAAGCAGAGTAGCCAAGACTCAGATCCAGGGGCCAGCACTGTGGCGCAGCGGGTTAAAGCCCTGGCCTGAAGCACCGGCATCCCACATGGGTGCCAGTTCCAGTCCTGGCTGCTCTCTTCCGATCCAGCTCTCTGCTGTGGCCTGGGAAAGCAGTAGAAGATGGCCCAAGTGCTTGGGCCCCTGCACGTGCATGGAAGACCCAGAAGAAGCTCCTGGCTTCTGATCAGCGCAGCACAGGCTGTTGTGGCCATCTGGGGAATCAACCAGCAGATGGAAGACCTTTATCTCTGTTTCTACCTCTCCCTGTAACTCTTTCAAATAAATAAAATAAATCTTAAAAAAAAAAAAAAAAAAAAAAAAAAAAAGACTCAGATCCAGAAACTCCAACATAGGATGCAGGCATCCCGAGCAGCTTTGCAAACCACTGCACCACAACATCCCCCCCCCCCAAGACACACAGCCACTGCATTTCACTTGGGAAGAGGTGGGGAGCGGTCTGGTTAGAGCTTTGACCCCCGTTTCCATGTTGACCTGGGGAGGGTTGGGAGCGAGGAGAAGCTGCATCTTTGGGCTTCCTGAAAACAGCCCACATGTAGTCAGGCTGACCCACCAAGCACGTCCAAGACAGACCAAACCAAAAGGCCAAGTCTACGGCACCCACACACTGGAGAAGAAAAGTCCCTTCCTTATAGGGCGGCCAGCCTGGAGCAGGACACCCGCTAGGTACTGGATCCCAGCACTTTGTGCAGAGAGCCCTGGGGAAGCGCGATCCCTACCTCACTCCCCACATGCACCCCTTTCCTCCCCTCTCAGCAGGGCCCATCATGACCTGCCCAGTCGCGTAGGCATCCCTTTGCCCCGCAGGGCTGCTGACCACCCTGGGCTGTGGGGGGGCTCGGGCATCGAAGGCTCAGCTAAGACCTTCATTCCACGATGCGCTCACCTGCTATGTCAACCCCTCTGGGCTGACAGACCCTCGGGACAAAGACTGGTGTGCATAGGCAGGCATTCAGTCTGTGGCTAAGACAGCAGTCAGAAGTCTGTGTCCCACTCAGGAGTGCCCTGGTTCAACACCTGCCTCTGGCTCCTGACTCCAGCTTCCTGCTAACACAGACCTGGGCTGCAAGGAGGGTTCGCGTGATTGGGATCCTGCGGCCCACAGGGGAGCCTGGGATGGCGTCCCCTGTTCCCTGTTCCCAGCCCTGGCCCTGGCCCAGCTCCAGCATCGGCTCTAATCACGTGGGCATTTGGGAAATGAACCAAACAGGAGTTCGCTCACTCTCTCTCCCTCTCTCTCTGCCTCTTGAATAAATGAAGAAATCAGAGCACCATGGAACCTCAGCTCCACCTCTTTATTTGCTTCTACTCCCCATCCCCTGCCACTCATTTCCAGGTACCCACAACGAAGGGGAACTTGACAGCCGCTCAGTGAGGGGCACTGATCACAACCGTACCGCACGCCCTGCCACGGAGGTCGGCACACGCAGCGTGGCAAGGATTCGGAGACGCTGGCCCCGCAGTTGGAAGGACACATGTGTTCACATGTGCAGCAACCCAGGAATGTGCCGGGGGGACACGTGGAACACCTCACACGCGTGTAGGAACCCAGCACAAAAGCCGGGAATCTCACAGAAGATGCTGGAAGCAGCCTAGAAACTGGCCAGGAGACCTGCAGATGGGTACTGAGCGCGTCAACTCGAAACTGCAGGGATTCTCAATCTCTCACCGGGGCCGACACATCCACTCCCCGCGGGACAAGGGGGACTGCGGAGCATAAGACCCGACCACACCAGCAGCCCCCCAAGGGCCCTGGGAAGCAGCCCCAGCGCACCCGGCCTGCTGGCCTCCACATCGGATCAAATATTCACTTCTTCCAGCGACCAGCTTCTTCACCCTAAACTGCTTCCTCCAGGCTCAGACGCTCTGCCTTCTGTAAGGGTCATTCTGAGTTTTATTTATTCAGCTGCCCCCTGTTGAGGGGGACCGTGTAATTTAACAGGCAAACAAGAACACGCTGCAGCGTGAATGTGGATACTGTTTGTTACACACCAGCAAGACACACACACACACACACACACACACACTGCCTCCCCCAGGCAACCGGGGTCCAGGGAAAACCCTTGTCGCAACTTCCTTCTGTGATGGGTGGAAATTTATTTTTGTAACTCTGTTGACTCCCGCCCTAGGGAAATCAAGGCAAGAACAAATACTGAGTTTTATTTTCTTAAACTTCAATGATCTACCATAGAAAGGAAGTAGCAACTTTAGACACAGTCCCAGGGAAAGTCTAAGTTCCCAGTGTTACTAAACGTTGTCTCACTAAACAAGACACAGCAACCACACTAATAAGAAGCAGTGGCAGCAAATGCTTCTGTAAACTACATCCTGTGCCAGGCTCTGAGATAAACACCTTACACATAGCAACTCGTTGTCAGACTCAATCTACAGCCCTAAGAAAAATAAACAAAGATCCTCATTTTATAGGTGAGGAAACTATGCTCAGAGAGATTAAGGTACCTGCCCAAGGTCACACAGCTTGGAATGGCAGAAGTGGGATTTGAACCCAAGCTGCAAGAGCTCTTAATTGCATTCTACAACCACATGGCCAGGACGCTGGGGAAGCTGCTACCCACAAGCCGGGCCACCACCCACCCTGCTTGTTCCAGCGCCTGAGGACCCAGCCTGGTCCTGTTGCTTTTCCTCCAATAAAACACCATTGGCGGGAATCAGGGTCACATTGTAATCCAAGGGGGTGTCAGTGACGGTGCATCACAGCTGCAGTAGCCCAAGAAGACCACCAGAGAGTGGCCGGGCTACTCCACCTGGAGGCTGGAGTGGGAGCAGGGCAGGGGGCCAGTGGCCGGTGCCCTCCACTGGGTCCATGACACCCACCCTGGGGGCAGGCCTGCAGTTTGATCGGCCCATGGGACCACAACGCTCATTCTTCCAGCTGACGTGGGGATTCCAGGAGGATGCTCCTAAGAGAGAGAGAGTGGGCATCCCGCCATTTCGCATTTCCAGGTCCCGCCAACACAATTCTAGTCTGCCAAGGGCTCCTCCCAAGGCCGCTGGTCATCCTGCAAAAAGGCCTGGTGATCGGGTGGGCGACACATGGCAGCACCTCGCCCGTGAAAGCCGCGAGGCTGCCAGCACCGGGGAGGTTTGGAGGACCCAGGGATGACCCGGCTGACGGCTCCTGACCCCGGGAAGCTCAGTCTCACACGCAGAAATCACAACACAGCGCAACTCATCCCAAGAGACGCTGTGAGCCCGGGACGACAGGTTCCACATGCATTCAGCCAACATCTGTCGACTGTGGAAGTCAGCCAGCACCTCTGGAGTTGACTTTCTGGAGAGGTGTGCAGAAGGAAGAGGTGTGAAGCCTGGCCCAGCCACCAACTAACCAGTGAAGGGAAATCCTTCCCAGTTGGGCCTCAGTTTCTTCACCTGCAAAATGGGGTGACAGTGCTTGCCTGGCGTGACTTTGCTTGCCTTTCGAGGGGGAGACAGGAAAGCACTTAGCACCCTGACCACTCCGGAACAGCGCTCAGCGGGCGTTAGCTCTAGTGTGCACGACCATGGGCAGTATGTGGAGTGGAAACGCAGGCTGTCCCCACTGGGGAAACAGGCAGGCCAGAGGCACAGACCTGCAGGGAGCCTTCACACCACGGCCCTGCCCGGCCGGAGCCCGGGGGAGCACCCTTTCTTCTTTGCTCGTCTTCCTCTGTCGCACTCTGGCAGAAGCCCCTGATGCGCTCAGCTCACACAGACGCCACAGATGTTAGCTCGCTCCCTTCCTGGTCACAGATTTGGCAAGTGGCTCCCACATGCACACATGCAGGCCACGTATTCAGAAAGACCCCTGCATGTCCCTAACAGCAGGGCTGTAGCTGGCAGCCTTCAGAAGAAGCAAGATAATGAAGTCACAAGGCGACCAAGCCTGGCTCCGGGTACCAGCAGGACAGCTGAGACAGGCGCACGTGAGGCTTGCATACGTGTGAGTGTCCACGGGTGCAGGACATGGGACCACCCGTTAGCCAACCTTGACAGTGAGGGGTCTCACGTGGCTTCTCAGCTGCAGCCCAGGAACAGAGCAGAGCACCAGCAGTGCAGGTGCTGAAGCCGCGTCCCTTCCCTTCCCCTCCTCTCTGCCTCTCTCTCCCGAGCCGGGCCTGGACCCATGCAACCTCAGCAGACACGTGGGAGGGGCATGTGTGAATGACATGAGTGATTCTGCTCTAGCAAAGCAACCCCGCTGAAATGCTTTCTGTCCAAATGAGACAGACCGGGGATCAACTCGAGTGACCCAGGGGCAGTGTAGCAAAACCAGAGCCTGACCCAAGAGAGGAAGCGCCCCGGGGTCACCCACCCAGAAGACATCCAGGCCAAGGAATGAGTCAGAGCCCACAGCGGAGATGCAACCAAGCACCAGGTCGGAGGGGCGCCTCGCCAAACACTCGGGCAGCCTGGGAGAAGACGGAGGAGGGGCCTTTCTCTGCTCCTCTGAGGGCCATGGGACAGCAGCTCGAGTCTGGCTGCTGCACCCCTCCCTCCTGCCCCCTGCCCCCTGCCCCGGGCTGTTCCTCCCAGCACCCCTGTAAGGCATCAGAAACCACTGCAGCAACAGCAATGCCCTGCCTGGGAGGGCGGCCCCAGCCCCCACCTGCAGGGGATCAGGCCGGAAGCCTGGGGAATGCCAGCCGCCACAGGTCACGCCTGTGCGAGCCCTGCCATTTGGGGCTATGATGGGACAACAGGAAGGGGAAGAAATTGGGGCTGGGGTTGGAGATAGAACAAGATTGACTTCTTTATAGGGCTAACCATTCAAGACAGGGATTAGGACCATGGAGAATGGGGTGGGGGTGGGGGTGGGGGTGACAGCAGCCAAGCCACGGAAAGATCCAGAAGCCTGCTGTCTCCACATCCTTGAGCCACACCACACACAGGTGTGGAACCCTCTGCAGGATTTGTAGAACGCCTTCTTCAGGGACAGGCTTTGGGGTCAGGCCCAGCTGGGCCAATGACGGCTCATCACTTAGGAACTGCACCACCTGCAGGGTGGCTGTGAAGATGGGACAGCAATGACCTTGTCCAGCTCGGGGCCTGTGGATCTGGGCGCAGGTGGGGGCTCCTGATCTCACAAATGCTTCCTGAAGCAACCCCTGGCACGCATGTGCAAGGTGACGTGGGGGGCTGCAGGTGAGGGGTGAGAAAGCCCAGGTATAGAGAAGCATCAAAGGCACCGACGAGGAAGCATCAGTAGGAGCCAGACTCAGCCATGAGCCATGGACACCACCCCGAGCTATGCTGTCCACCAGTCTGTGCTCTGTCTATGGCTCTAGGGTAGGGCTCACCTGCAGGGAGCCAGGAGCTAAACATTTGCATGGGCCAAGGTCTATTTGGCATAGACCTTGCTTAGACAGGCACATCCCATATTATATGCCCGGGTTCAAGTTATGGCTCCATTCTCAATCCTGGCTTCCTGCAGACTCTGGGAGGCAGCAGGCCACAACTCAAGTAGCTGGGGCCCTGCTCCCCATGCAGGAGACCGGGACTGACTTCCTGGCCCAACCATCTGTGGCAGGCCTGTGGGAAGTGACCTAGCAGATGGGAGCTCGCTCACTCTGTCTCTCACATAAATGAATTTTTAAAATCTCTTCAGCTTTAGAGGCCATCTGGTCTTGGTCCCAACTACTCAACTTCACCACTGTAGTACAAAAGCAACCACAGACAAATGTACAGGAATGAGGGATGGCTGTGTGTCAATAAAACTTTATTTACAAAAGTAGTGGGCCACGTTCTTTCCCGGGACTGTCGTTTGCCAATCGCTGGTCAAGGGCTCTCGCGTTTATGAAGCCCACACAGTCAGCAACAGCAGAGGTGGCTCCGAATGAGACAGAACACCATCCTCATCCCTCCATGGCCCCACTGCTGCCAACCGGGTCAGAGTTTTGATCTGTCTTAACAATGGCCAAGCCAGGTGTCCCCCAGTGCTCACCCCCCTCCCACCCACCCCACATTAGGCACCCACTGCTGCACTGCCATGACCCAGCCTCTCCTGACATGAGATGTACACAGATGCAAAAGATGAACCCAATCAGCGTCAGGGACCACACACTTCGGGAGTCCAGAGCTCAGACCACGGTTTACCTTCCTGAGTGGTGTGAACGTGGTGGGTGTGCAGGCAGCCCTGCGTGTTTGCTTTGCCCATGGAAATTGGTTAATCTGCATGAATGACACAAACACATGTAAGTGAAGCACACAGGAAGGGTCACATCACGTGTCATTTCCTTAGCTGGACTCACACTGGACAAGCTGTAAGGGACTCTCCATCCCCAGAGCCAGTGGTTCCTGGCACTGTGCAGAGCACACAGTAGGTCCTCAGTGAGTATGCAGGATCACTACCTGCACTACCGGAGGGCTCCTTTGGGTGCTCGCTGGGGTACACAGGGCTCAGAGCTTGTGCCCCATCCCTTCCGCCTCCCCCGGGAGCGCGCTCTCTGGACTTCGAGGTTAATATTCCTCTGCGCGTCTTCTGGGAGCGTGCTCTCCCTGGAGACCACTGGGCATCATTCTTCCACACTGTATTGCTCTCTTGACATAAAGGATGGGTTTAAAAGAGAGAGAGAGAGAGAGTGTGTGTGTGTGTGTGTGCGTGTGCGTTTCATGGCCTGATTTAGGCCCGGGTGCTTCCAAAGGGAAGAGAATGAAGCCACAGGGGAGGCATTCTAGAAAGCCAGTCTGCCTTCACCCAGCAACCCCAGGGGAGGAGAACTGTGCCGGGAGCCCAAGCCCAGGGCCTCCGAGCTCTGCCCCTTTGCAGAATGGAACCTAAGCCTCTCCAGATAAAACACTGTGCCCAGAGTGCGAGAGGTTCGCAGGCCGCAGGTGTGGGTAGGGGAGTTCAGAGTGCCCACCTTCCATCCTAAAAGCGTCTAAGGCGCCTCTCCTCAGAGGCCTGACCACCACACAAGCTTATCCCGGCTTTGCCATAGCGGCAGCTACCATCACCACTCCACCAAGGACCAATGCAACGTGCAGAGAGGCTAAGCCACTGGCCTGAGGCCACACAGCTTGCAAGTGAAGCTGGGACCCAAACCCAGCCAAGTCCGGCTCCACAGCCATCACTCACCTTCTCCTCCAGCTGCCCCCGGGGGGGCGGACACATCCCGTCTAAGAAGCCAGCTCAGCCTGTCACCCCCAGGAGCCATGCTCCCCTGGGCTCACAGCACCGAGGGCCTGCACGGACCGTGCAGCCCCCAGGCCACGTCTCTCACTCTGCAGCCTGAGGACACCCTAGGGAAGGGGGTGGGGTCTGCAACTTCCACAGTCAGATGACCCCGGCCCAGGCCCCCAGACTCCCAAGACACTGCTCTTCTCCTCACCTCCCTGAGACGCAGAGCCAAAATGCACCACTAACACTTAACACCTGCCGGAGGAACACTCGGGCCTTTGCGACCACGATGAGCTCCAGAAAGGCCGGGAAGCAGGCACCTTACGCACATGTGGGCTCAGTCCCAGAGCCCCGAGCCACACGCCCACACCTGGCTCTGTGACCAGATGCGCATCCCAGCAAGATGGCCGGCACCACTCGGCAACTTTTCCCTTCTGTAGAGAGCATGAGCCATTCGCAAGACAAACCCACGGGTGGAGACTAATGAGGAAGCCACACCGCGAGGCAGGAGCCGGCAGGCGATGCTCGGAGCGGCCCGGGGAAGACTTCAGGGTGCCTCTGCTACTCCAGCAGCCGCCGGCAAGGCCCCAGCGTAACCCGGAAGCAGCAGGAGGCAGATGGACAGACCGGCGCCTGCCTGGACAGACGGCCACAATCGCATCATCAGACCCCTCCTGAGGCACCCTCCTCTTCCTCCAGCTCACCAGACACCAAACAGCCGGCAAAAGACAAAAGCGGGGTGAACCCCCTCTCACGGCGCCCCAGCGGTGCGCTCAGGCCCACGACAAGTTCTAGAAACTTTATTATTGCCACGTCTCTGGCTGGTCGAGCCTCGCTCCCCAAATTAAATCAAGAAAGAGACGAAGCAGGCAGGAGGAAAGGGGACAGCACGCACGACAGCTCCTACCTGCTTCCATAAGCTGGCACTGCTGACCGAAGACGTGGGAGAAGGTGACGGGGCCTGCGGCAGACCCGGACGTGGCCACTGTGGACTCCATGGCTCTGCCGCGCTCTCAGGTGCTGGCCCTATGGCAGCTGTCAGCACCTTAAAGGGTCCCAGGACAGGACTCCGGGGTTGGCTCAGGAACTGCTGGCCTGAGGCTGTGCAGTTGACGGTGCCTCTTCCTCTCCTCACTCGCGCAAACACCAGTCGGGGTAGAAATGACCGTGGCTCCAGCAGCACCGGTGGGGTGCACCGGAGAAGCCACAGTGGTTGTTTCGGCTTGTCCAGCAAGGGTGAGGGGCACTTGCTCGCAGCCCCCTCCCCACCCCGAGTCTGCCTCTCCTGGGGTCACCTGGAAGGGACAGAGTCCACAGGAGCTGTCAGCCCCCGGCTGAGGTCCAGGGCCAGCTGCGGCTCCTTTCCTGGGAGCCAGGCCGGGAGCGAGAGGCTGCCCCCGGCTCCCTCCCGGGGGAACTGGCCTCGCAGGCGCCGCCCCGCTGCTCCCAGCGCCCGCTCGCAGCTCTCTGGTTCCCGCGCCGCGGGCCTGGGTCCAGAGCGTCGGGGGCCGCGGGCTGCAGCGGGGGGCGTCCGCCCGGAGACCCTGGTTCTTCCTTCACTCCGCCGCCACGGATACCTTCGCCTTCCGGCTCCTGCCCCTTCCTCGCGGGGCCGTGGGGGCGCCCAGCGCGACGCAGTGCAGGCGCCCCCAGCCGCCGCCGCCGCCCCCAGCGCCGCGAGCCGGAGGGCCGCTACTTGGAGAGGAGATCCTGGATGCAGAGGGAAGCGCTCGCTCAGCTCAGCGCGCTCCGGGCCCGCTGTAACCTCTTCGTGCCCACAGCTCAGGAAGTGCCAGCCGCGGGAGCCCTAACCGCCTGCCAGCGGCGGCGGCAGCAGCCGCGATGGAATCCAAGCAGGCGGAGAAAAACGCCACGCATCCCCCGTGACGCGGCTGGGACCCGGAGCAGAGCCGCCGGGCGCGTCCCCGGAGCCACCCCAACCTGTGCTGTGTGCAGAAGGCTGGGGCCCCCACTCTCCGGAGAAGGCCGGTGGATAGGAGAAGCGTCTTTCCCCGCGTGACAGCAGCGGCTTCCGTGGGTGCCGCATCCGCCCTGGGAGCCGCAAAGGTGCCAACCTGGGAGGCGGGCGGTTCCGTATCTCAAGCCAGCCCTTGGGGTCTTTGGGAGCTCGGCTGGCTCCGACAGGGACAGGACCCCGGCAAACACCTCATTAGGCAGCACCAGGAGTCCCAGGAGGGAGAGTCCAGGTGCAGCCGCCCAGGGCCCCTTGTCTGACCTCCGACCTCCGTGCGCTTTGGCGGAGCACGCGCCCAGGTGTCACCATTCCAGCCCTCAAGCAGGGCTCCGGTGGGTGAGAGCTCTTGGCCAGTAAAGACACACTCCTGTGCAGCTCAGAGAGGTGTTGAGAGTTCCCTGAGCTGGTTAGGGCCCTCCAGAGGGAGCCTGGCGATGACTCCAAGAGCTCAGATCAAGTCTGACTTCGTGTGCATGGGTTAAGGGGGCTCACACCTTAACAAGAGTCATAAAAATGCCTGTTGTCCAAGCACCTTGGAGGCCATTGTCTTTGATAACGGGGTCGGGGGAAGGGGGTGTCAGACCATCAAGGACCCAGGTAACTAGGGAAACAGTCCCACCCCTGCAGGAAGGGCCGTGGAGCAGCTCCCCAGCTCTGCATGGCTGCAGAGGCTGCAGTGACCTTAGCAACGGCCACTACGCCACCGCTGATGCAATCCAAGGTAACCTTCACGTGCTAGCTCAGCCTGCAGGTGTCTGGGCCGCCCAGCACACTGCTGCCCCTGGCACGTGCTGTTTCACAGGTTACACGTCCACACATGACACTCTCCCCATTCCGTTCTGTCGGCACCCGTGCTGTGTGGCTGCAGCAACACAGCGATGACGCCACCTGACGCTGAGGGTTGCCGAGGACGGATGGTCCAGGTCAGGACACTCAGAAAGGCGCCGTGGGTAATTACACCACGCGGAAGCAGGGATCGGTGCAAGTATTCCCCTGGCTGCATACCGGGGAGCTGGAATTACAGTGCTCAAAGAGGCGTGCAAATTTGGTTTCAGTAAATGCTTCCAAGGAGCACTCCGGAGTGGCTGTGCGAGTCTACACTGCCACTCATGTTGTCCTGGGCGCTAGTGTACACATACTGCTCCTAGAACGGCACGCCGTACAAGCACTCCCCTTCTCCCACAGCTTTGCTGATAACTGTTGTAGGCAAAACTTGCAAAGCTGGGAAATCTGACAGGCACAGCTCATTAGGCGGGTTTGTTGTTGCTACTCGCCTTTGACTGACAGGTGAGCACCCCTAAAGAATGCTTTAACCAGGACCGGTGCCGTGGTGCAGCGGGTTAAAGCCCCAGCCTGCTGCACCAGCATCCCACATGGGCACCAGTTCAATTCCCAGCTGCTCCACTTCTGATCCAGTTCCCTGCTAATGCACCTGAGAAAGCGGCAGAGGATGGCCCAAGTGCTTGCACCCCTGCACCCATGTGGGAGACCCAGAAGAAGCTTCTGGCTTCAGCCTGGCCGAGCCCTGGTCATTGTGGCCCTTTGGGGAGCAAACCAGCAGATGGAAGACCTCTATCTCTGTCTCTACCTCTCTCTGTAACTCTGCCTTTCAAATAAACAAATCTTTTTAAAAGTGTGTTAACTTCTGAGGGTTCCTCTTCCCAAAATTTCCTTTTCATAGCCTTCCCCATTTTCCCAGTCATTTTTCTGTTTCTGGCTTTCTTGAGATGTACAAGAATTCTTTTGCTTTGCTTGGTATTGACCACTCACCTGTTTCAGACTGTTGCCAGTGTTTTCCCCCAGTTGGTCACTGGTAACTTTGCCTATGGTGTCTTTCCTCATCTGGAAGTACAGCCCTTAATGAAAATGTGCTCAGATCCTTTGTTCTTTTGACTCAGAGTCTGATTTGGGGGTCTTGCTTTGAGCCCCCTTCCCTCCCGCCCATGGCAGCTTTCTGGATAGTTGTGCTTCCATGCTCAGGTCTTTGATCTGTCTGGGATGTGGGCAAGCCCAGGTTTTTTCCATCTGTGAATCAGGTTTCCCCAAACCGTATTTTCCCTGAGCAGTGGACTGAATGTCTGTGGCCCCTCACAATTCCTGTATGACAATAGCAGCGCCCCAGATGATGCTGTTGGGAGGTAGAGTTGGGGGAGGGGGAGAGCTGGTTAGACCATGAGGCCTCCCCTGGAGCCCTTGGGGGCGGGATCAGTGCCCTTCTCCAAGTGGCCCCAGAGAGAGCTCCTGCTCTTTCCCCTCTGGGGAGACACAGCGTGCAGCCTGGAAGAGGGACCTCACCAGCACTCAAACATGCCGGCATTCCAATTCTCAACGGTAGCATCCAGAACCATGAGATGCTGATTTCTTTACCAAAAAAAAATTATTTATTGAGACAGAGAGAGAGATCTTCCATCTGCTGGTTCACTCCCCAGATGGCCACAAAGGCCAGCACTGGGCTGATCCAAAGCCAGGAGCTCCTTCTGGGTACTCCATGTGGATGCTTGGGCCATCCTTCACTGCCTTCCAGGCCACCAGCAGGGAGCTGGATCAGAAGTGGAGCAGCTGGGACTTGAACCAGCACCCATATGGAATGCCGGTAATGCAGGCAGAAGCTTAACCTAGTACGCCACAGCACAGGCTCCGAGACACTGACTTCTGTTGTCTACAAGCAGCCCAGCTTGTGGCATTTTGTTACCACAGCTGGAACTGACCGAGGCACCTGCTCATCCCCTCCCCAGCAGAGTACCACTGTTGTGGTCTACTGAGCTTGCACAGACACGGTCTGCTCGTGAGCCTGCTCCCCTGTTCATCAATCCCCCTACCACGCTGTGTTCTGTTGATTCCCTGTGCTCTCAAGGTTGAAAGGCAGTGAGAGAGAGGGAAGAGCGAGAGAGAGAGCGAGCGAGAGAGCTGGGCAAGGGCCCAACACTTGAGCCATCGTGTACTGCCTCCCAGGCCAAACATCAGCAGAAACCAGATGGAAAGCAGAGGCAGGACTCAAACCAGGCTCTGCACTGCACAGTGCAGGCATCACAGGTGGCATTTTAAAGTTGGTGGCCAGCATTTTAAGAAACCTGGATTTCAGGGGCTGGCGTCGTGGCAGTGTGGGTTAATCCTCCACCTGTGGCGCCGGCATCCCATATGGGTGCCAGTTCAAGTCCTGGCTGCTCTCTTCCGATCCAGCTCTCTGCTATGGCCTGGGAAAGCAGTAGAAGATGGCCCAAGTCCTTGGGCCCCTGCACCCGTGTGGGAGACCCCGAGGAAGCTCCTGGCTCCTGGCTTCAGATCAGCCCAGTTCCGGCTGTTGCAGCCATTTAGGGAATGAACCAACAGAAGGAAGACCTCTCTCTCTGTCTCTTCCTCTCACTGTCTGTGACTCTACCTCTCAAATAAATAATACAATCTTAAAAAAAAAAAAGAAAAGAAACCTGGATTTCAGAGTTGTCAAGACAAGTTGGATTTGAAAATGTTGCGCCTGCACTTCTCCTGCCACCACCACCAAGCAGCAGGCCGTCCATTACCCCAAGCTCTCCTCACAGAGATGTGCTCAGGTATTGAAAGCTTCTCCAGAGATTAAGGCCAGAGGAAAGCCAGAGTAGAGCCCTCGGCAGCTGACTTAAGGGCTCTCCTTATGTCTCTAACAATGATGACCATTTGATAAACACCTTCTTGGTACCTAGTCCTGTGCTAGCCCTGTCAGGTAAGAAGTTAAAAATTCGCCGATGTGTGTGCAAGAGGGGCCTGAAGAAACCAGCACCTGCTTTGGAAGCCCCAGAAGCCCAGCATCTTGCACTTCAAAGTCCTGCTCAGAGACTGGTAACCTTCCAGGTGGCCCCAGCCCTGCCCCCATGGAGACCTCCCAGGAGAATTCTCTCTCCTCAGGACCAAAAGGGTTCCTTGCCCTGATAACACCTTCTCAGGCACCCTGAGGGGAGCTCCTCTGCTGGGGAGGAATCTGCTGATCTTCACCCAAGGAACCCTCTCACCAGGGCTCCCATCCTGTGTCCTGGAGGAGAGCGGGAGGGGGTGGAGAGACTCCCTTAAAAACAGGGTCCAAACAGACTGCGCGCTCAGCCGTCTGCTCTCTGCCGAGCCGAGCCGCCTGCCTGGCCTGCCCAGGTGTGTTCTCTCCACTCAACCATGGAACCTCGCTCTCCCCCAGTCCCAGTGGCTGGGTACTCTGGATCTGTCCCTTCTGTTCGGACGGATGCTCTGACCCCAGGAAAACCTATTACTTTACTCCTGAATTCTTTCTTGCGTGAAGACAAGAACCCCACGTCTTCCACGGCCTTTGCTCCCGTGACAGCCCCAGGTAGATGCAGTAGGGATGTGACCAGAAAGCTGTCTGTTGGGTCTGGGGTGGAGGAGAACCCATGAAATTAGATACACAAGCACCAAGAATGTTTACCTACACAAGTGGACGGCAGACACCGAGGTAAATCCTGGAGCATGAAAGTCCTCCGGTCCCCAGCAGGTGAGGGCTGGAGGCTGCAGGGGAACCCAGGGGGCAGTAGGGCTGGGTCTAAGGAGAGAAGAGGGACTTGCATCCGTGGGGGCTGGGGGTGGCCGCCTCGGCTGGGGCAGGGGTGTCAGACAAGCAAGGCAGTTGGGCAGGCTCTGTTCAGGGCCATGCGATGCTGGGATTGTCAAGTTCATGTGGGGATCTTTAGATTAGGAAGGACGGACGCTCTCTCCAGCTGGCATCCGGGATCATGCTCAGATTTGTAAGAACTCCCCGGAAGTGTTTAGTCCCAGACTTTATACTCACCTGCCCCCCTGTTAGCTAGAAAGTCAGATATGAGCTTATATGTGTGTGACAAAGGCCTAAGGAGACATTTGGGTCCAGTATCTGCATCTCAAAGTCATCCCGATAATAACGTTTCAGGGGCAGCCCAGTGTTTGCATCCTGCCCTGCCCCCTTCTACCTGATAACCTGCCAGGTGGGGGTCCCTGCCCCTTCTGCCTGATAATCTTCCAGGTGCAGCCCAGTGTCTGCATTTCAAATATGCATCCTGCCCTGCCCTTCCTCTAAGGCTCCTCTAAGGCGGGGCCACACCAGCCAGCCAGGCTTCCTCCTGTCTGATAACTTCAGGGGGAAAATTCAGAAAGGAATTTTTCTATTTACATCCAAAAAGTCCTTTGTTCCAAGAGGAGCAGAGGTAGGGAAGCAAGACCCATCCATCTCCTTAAATACCCCAGCCTCAGCCAGACTGCTGCTCAGCCTCCTCTCTCGGCTGAGCCACCCACCCCCTGGCCTGCCCAGGTGTACTCTCCATTCAGCCATGTAACCTCACTCTCCCCCAGTCCCAGCGAATGGGCACTCTCTCTCAGGTTCTGTCTGGAGAGGTGCCCATCCGTCCTTACGGACGTCCCTTCCCTAATAAACCTTGCTATTCTACTTTCCACTACTCTCTGTCTCACGCCTGAATTCTTTCTTGCTCGAAGACAAGAGCCCTGCCATTCACCGGTAACACCCCCAAGGGGTCCTTTGAATTTACACAGACCGCTACGCCTACAGGAGCTAATTGCTGATTCCAGAGGTCCAGCCGGGCTCCACACAGCCAGCACTGTCACTGTCACAGACAGCTCCCCACAAAGGTGCACAGTGCCCCAGGTGGGCGGCGTAGACAGGTGAACACAGGGCACCTCCTGTGCTGCCTCATTGCCCAGAGCGGAGGTCCAGGACATGACAGCTGCCGGGCGCCACGAGCCAGCACGCTGTCCCTCCACAGACACTATCGTGCAATAACAGAGACTAATGTGCCCCCGTCCCACGAGGTGGGATTCCTGCAGAGACGAGACACCGAGGCCTTTAACAGGAAGTCGGCTTTTATTATTGTTTTTGCCAATATAAGGCCTAGAGGGATTTTTATCCAAAAGCCTGGGCCGCAAAAACAGAGGAGGTATTTCCTTATATATTATTTTCACTTCTTAGTCTTCCTTAGGTGGCTACATGCAAACCTTTGGTTGGGTATTCTGATGTTACCTGGCGGCCACAGGAATTGATACAGTACTGCACATGCGCACTTAGTTACTGACGAGTGTGTGTTTCCAGACACAAACTGAGCCGGCCGCTGCCTGGCAAGGGTTAACACCACCCGTAGTGCTAACACGCAGGAAGCCAAGCAGATAGCAACTCCACCTGCGAGCAGATAACAACCACATTTCATTTCCAGGACAGTCCCTCCGTTCTTCTGCCCTTGGGAAGCCTTCTACCACAACACATCAGTTAGAAACAAATTTAATTAAAATCCCGAGGCCTCTGCCACACCCGGAGGAGGAAACCTGGGTGCAGGAACCCTCTCCTGCTTTGCCCAGGATCAGCAGCCGGAGAGCTGCAGGACCACCAGCAGGCAATGCGCAGGAAGCGCGGACCTGCTGGCTCTCTGTCGAGATCAGAAACCCTGTTTCAGTGAGAAATTGTGCTGCCTGCCCATAGTGCACAAAGGCTTCCGTATTACTCAAGTTCCGAGCAGTCACAAGAAATGTCTTGTTTAAAAAAAATGTTTAACAGCTTTATTGGGATATAATTCACACTGCCTTACAGTTCACCCATCTAAAGTGTAACATTCTACAGTTGTTAGTATTACATAGATTTGAATAACCATCAACACAGTCAATGTTAAAATATTTAAAATAGTTCTCAGACAGGAACCTGTAGTTATCACCCCATCTTCCTGCACCCCTTCATCCCTAATCAACCACTAATCGACTTTCTATATCTATTAATCCCCTATTCAAGAATATCACAAGAGGAGCCCATGCTATGGCATAGCGGGTAAAGCTGCCACCTGCAGTGCAGGCATCCCATACAGGCACCAATTCAAGTCCCGGCTGCTCCACTTCCCATCCAGCTCTCTGCTATGGCCTGGGAAAGCAGTAGAAGATGGCCCAAGTCTTTGGGTCCCTGCATCCGTGTGGGAGACCTGGAAGAAGCTCCTGGCTCCTGGCTTCAGATCAGCACAGCTCCAGCCGTTGGTGGCCAATTGGGGAGTGAACCATCAGATGGAAGATCTCTCTCTTTCTCTCTCTCTCTCTGCCTCTCTCTCTGTGTAACTCTGCCTTTCAAATAAATAAAACAAATCTTTAAAAAAAAAGAGTATCATATGAACAGAACCAAGATGTTAACGTTTATGTCTGGCTGCTTTCACCTAGCACAGGGTTTTCAAAGTTCTCCCACTTTGTGCCACAGCTCCATATGTCATTCCTTTCCATGACGGAATCCATTGTATAGGTAAGTAGACCACATTGTGTGTATCCATGCATCTGCTAATGGACATGTGAGCTGCTTTCCACATTTTGGCTATTCTGAATAATTCTGTTATGAACACTCGTGCAATGTTTGGCATGGGCACTTTTTGCCATTTCTCTTGGCTGTGGATCGACTTCTCTCCATCACACTGGCTGTGTATGGAAGCTCCAAGTCCTTCATATTCTCCCCAGTGCAGTGATGTGTTGATGCGTTGCTGGGCACCAGGTCACTCCAGCAACCCACCGGGGTCGGAGGCCAAAATAGTAATTGGCTCATAAGGAGTTTAATTAAATTTCTAAACACTTTCATTTATAAATTTAATCAATTCTTTGGCTAGAGAAATCATGGATCAATATATCCAGGCCAGAACAAGATAACATTGTCTTTTATTCTGTCACAACAGAACACAAAGCAATAGACACAATGTCCCCCTGGAGGAATACCATCATCATCATCATCTTAAATTATTTTTAACATCAGACACACTGCCCAGCTCCGAATCAGAAATAACCACATATCTACTTTCCTTCCCGAATAACTCAGCCCCGTGGGAAATACTGGGCAAGTGAGGCAGAGGAGTGGGTGGGGCAGCCCAGTGCTGAGTCAGGGGCTAAGCAAGGTGAAGGGCGTCTCTGGGGTAATTCCTCAGGGTCGGCGCCCAGGTGAGATGAGCAACTTGTTTATCCAAGGCACAGCAGCGGGAGACTGGCTCCGTCCAGGACGGATGGAGCGAATAAGCAAACTCATGGAGGATGCCAGAAGCCAGCGTTCCCGCTGTCTGGGAAATCCATGATGTTGAACAGCAACTGTAACTATTGCTGTGACTGCATGCTTTGTTACTACATAGTTACAGGAAGAAGTTGAGGTCTGGGTGGGTGTTCACGTGCACATGTCCCATCCCCTGATTCTGTCCCCTCAAAGGAGAGGGGCACCTCAATCGCTGTGACCTCTTCTAGAAACAAAGATCTGGGTTCTAAATACCACTCCGTCACCCGAAGGAGCCAGCCCTGGTTGCTCTAGGGCTGGCGCCAGAAAAACACAAGGAGAATGGAGAACTTGACATCTTGTTCAGCCAGAAGGTGAGGAAGTGCCCCAAGATGGATGGAGACTTTCCAGAGGGAGACAGGTGCCAGACTTGAGCCTGAAGAACGATGATAATTGTGGGGAGCAACTCGGACTAGACTGTTACTGGAAGTAAGACTTATTCTATGCATCTGCTCTCCCACAGTATGGCGCTGAGAAGGGAGAAACAGCTTCTACACAGCTGCCTCCAGTTCAACCAATAAACTGTAGGACCTGCTCCTGATTGGAGGAGAGCAGCGTACTCGGCGTGTGGGTAGCAGAGTTGGGACTGGTGGAAGAGGACTATAAAGGAGGAAAGAGACCATGCACCAGGAACATCTAAGGGGAACATCTATCTGAAGGAACACCTGTGCAGCCCCCGAGAGAGCCGGCCGGCGGTGTGCCGCTCCCCAGCGGAAGTGGGGAAAGTGGCAGGGGGAACCGCCCTTCCACGGAGGTGGAAGGGTCGGTAGCCAACCTGGGAAGAACCAGCAGCAAACCCAGGGAGGGCCGAGCAGACAAAAGAACAGCGCAGGGTCCTGTGTCGTTCCTCCATGAAGAGGGGGAGCGACATAATGGTGCCGTGACTCGGATATGAAGCCTAGGCAGGGTTTAGTGTCGTTCCTCCATGAAGAGGGGGAGCAACAATAATGAAGGGTGCCCCACTGATAGGCATCATTGAGTCCACGTGGAGGCATAGATGGATGGCTGTGTGGGTGGATATGTGTGGATACACATACATGCATAGATGTGTAAATAATACACCAGTAAATGTATGGAGAGATACACAGACAGACAGAAGAAAAAGTTCTTTCTTATAATAGACTGCCAACCAATAAATACACAAAATTGTGGAACTGGAAAATTGCCACTTGACAGCCTTTTGCAGTTATAATTCAGGCAACAAACAAAAATGAATCCTAAAACTTGCAGATGGGGGCTGGCGCTGTGGCGTAGCGGGTAAAGCCACCGCTTGCAGTGCCGGCATCCCAGATGGACACTGGTTCAATTCCTGGCTGATCCACTTCTAATCCAGCTCTCTGCTGTGGCCTGGGAAAGCAGTAGAAGATGCCCCAAGTGCTTGGACCCCTGAAGCCATGTGGGAGACCCAAAGGAAGCTCCTGGCTCCTGGCTTCGGATCTGTGCAGCTCCGGCTGTTGTAGCCATTTGGGGAGTGAACCAGCTGATGGAAGACCTCTCTCTCTCTCTCTCTCTCTCTCTCTTGCCTCTGCCTCTCTCTAACTACCTTTCAAATAAATAAATAAATCTTAAAAAAAAAAACCACTAGCAGGTGGAAGTTTGATGAGCAGCAGGGCACTTACAGTCTCAACTATGTCTTCACAAAGAGCTTTCTAGTCACCAAGAAAATAAGGGGTGACTTTATGTGGGGAAACGTGGAAGACACACCATCTTTCTAAGAGAGAGAGAGAGGAAGATAGATAGATGATAGATGGATGATAGATAGTAGGTAGGTAGGTAGGTAGATAGATAGATAGATGGACAGATTTTATATATGTCAGATAGTGCAGTTTTAAGAACATAGTGATACTTTCCACCCAACCTCCTCTTTCTTGTCTTATTTTTCTTTTAATTTTTTGTGATGACATACTTTCAACTTTATAATCTCAAGCTTACTCCTCCACTAAATAAAGATTCAGATTAACACCATCAGCAATCGGGCAAACCAACAACATAAACCCCCTACTAGAACTCAGCGTCACTCCTGCAGTGTCCCCCACAAAGACCCCTTACTTGACCCTAACCCCGAGGGAAGGAAACAAACCCATTCTGGGGGAACGTCCACGAAGTAGCTCTTCTATAACCTTCATAGAGGTCATTCACACCCAACCTCCGCAGAATGCACAAAAAAAAAAAAAAAAAAAAAAAAAAAAGACATTGCAAAATTTGTCCCTGTGCGAGCCCTTAATTCAAGTCTCAAAAAAATGTCCAGTGAATAAAAGAAAAGCTAACTGGATCAAAATTTCTTCTTAAGAGCCTGCAGAAAACTTCAGTTATAAAGGTAAAAAACTGAAAGCTTACCCCTGAGACCGGAAGGAGACAGGAGCAGTCACTATCGGTGTGGATGCTGGGGTGCAGTGGATTGCGTCGCCGCTTGGGGTGCCCGTGTCCCATACTGGAGTACCAGTCTGAGTCCCAGCTACTCCGCTTCCAATCCAGCTCCCTACCTATGCACCTGGGAGGCGTCAGAAGATGGCTCGATTTGACTCCCTGGTACTCCAAGTGGGAAACCCAGATGGAGTTCTTAGCTCCTGGCTTCAGCCTGGTCATTGCAGCCATTTGGAGAGTGAACCAGCAGGTGGAAGATCCCCCTCCCTCTCTCTCTCTCTCTCTGTAATTCTGCCCTTAAAATAAATAAATAAATCTCTTTTAAAAAATGACTATCATCACTTCTATTCAACATTACATTGGTAGTAAAAGAAATGAGATTTGAAGTTTAAGATAGAAAAATAAAACTGTCATTATTTGCACATCACATGATTATTGTGGAAAATCCAAAGTGAAAATTCTACAGATAAATTATTTGAACAAATTCAGCAATATACAGACAAATACACACACAATATACAACAAAATAAAAGGTTTTAAATATAATCATAGCATACAAGCATTTTAAATAAGGTATAAATCTAATGAAAAACACTCAACACCATTCTGCAGAAAACTGTAAAAGATGGAGAGAAAGTAAAGGAATCCCACCCAAAATGAAGAAATAGACCAGTTCTTCCCAAATCGATCTACTGCTTTAATCTTTTCAGAATTTGACCAGATTTTCTATGAAACTTTATCAGATGGTTCTAAAATTGTAATAGGAATAGCAAAATCCTCACAGCTGAAGAAGGTCACCAAAAACAAGAACAAAACACGAGTGCTTTCCCTAGCAGATTATCCAGCTGGATCATGAAGCTTCCGTGATTAAGGGGGTGACTAAGGAGCCACACTCTGTCACAGACGAGAAGAAAGCACAGGGGAGCCGACTCACTCATGGCAACACGACAGAGACGGCAGCGGAGCAGAGATGCCCAGAGGAGGCTCGCTCCGTTAGAAATCCTTCCGGGGAAAACACACAAAAAAAAAGTGGCACTTGACCCCCACGACACATAGTAGACAAAAGTCACGTATGGGTGATTGCAGATTCCCGATGCTGGGGAACAGCTCTGACTGTGGTTGGGGGTGGGGTGGGGTGGGTGACGACTTCTCAGACACAGAAGCGCCGACCACGAAGGAAGGGAGGGGTGCGTCAGAGCCCCAGGGGGGCACCCCACCCTGCGATTGTCCTGCCCTCTGACTGGAGCTCCCACACCTGTCACTGAGCAGACTCAGAGTCCCGCACAGAAGGGACCTCCTCAAACACAGAAGACAAGAACTCAATAAACATGGGCGAGAGCAAACACGTCACACAAAAGGGCATTGAAAATGGCCAGCGTGGGAAGAGTCTCACCTGCGCCATTCGCTGGGAAAACAAATCGAAACCACGATGAGATCTGAACTCGCGTCCACCATGACAGCCGGCATTCAAGACTGGCAACTCCCAGCACTGGCCGAGGCGGGGGGCGGCTGGCATGCTCTGCACTCTCCATGGAGCTGGCCCAAGGTCTGACCGTGTGTCCCCTGCACTTAGGATTTCAGTCCTCAAGGGTTTTCATCACGTCTGTGATATTTTACATTTGGGATTAATGTGTGATACTTGTATGTTTTATGGGCTGCAGTGTCATATTTCAGCACACGCACACATTAACCATTCCATTTCCTTTTCCATCAACTATAGTTACCCCACTTCCTGTAGAACACCAGAACACACTGCCTTCACTGGACTGTGTCTGGGTACCCGTTCTCCCATCCCCCATGCCCCTCCTCCCACCCTCCCCAGCTCCTATTCTTCACTGCTTCAAATTTAGATCGGGGACCGTGTTGTGACCCTGCAGATTATGTTGCCACTTGTGACACCAGCATCCCATGTCAGAGCGCCAGTTCAAGTCCTGGCTGCTCTACTTCCAAGCCAGCTCCCTGCTAATGCTCCTGGGAAAGCAGCAGAAGATGGCCCAAGTGGTTAGGCCCCTGGCATCCATGAGGGAGGCCTGGATGGAATTTCTGGCTCCTGGCTTCAGCCTGGCCCAGACCTGGCTGTTGTGGCCATTTAGGGAGTGAACCAGTAGATGGAAAATCTCTCTCTCTCCATCCCTCTATTGTTCACCCTTTCAAATAAATCTCTAATTAATTAATTAATTGCGATCAGATTCAGATACGCTTACATACTTTAAAAAGATTTATTTATTTGTTTCAAAGTGAGTTACAGAGACAGAGATCTTCCATCCACGAACTAGTCCACTTCCCAGATGGCCGCAATGGCCAGAGCTGGATCAAGGTGAAGCCAGGAGCCAGGAGCTTCATCTGGGTCTCCCACATGGGTACAGGGGCCCAACCACTTAGACCATCTTCCACTGCTTTCCCAGGCCATTAGCAGGGAGCTAGATTGGAAGTGGAGCAGCCGGAACACGAACTGGCGCCCATATGGGATGCCAGCATTGCAGGCGGTAGCTTTACCTGCTCCACCACAATACCTGCCCCTGTATGTATTTTTTAAACTTCCACATATAAGAGAAAACATGCAGAATCCGTCTCTCATGCCAGGCTTATTTCACTTAACATAATGATCTCCAGTGCCCTCCCTTTTGCTGCAAATGGTGAGGTCGCATTCTTTGTATGGCTGTGTAGTAGTCTGTTGTATGTCTGTACCACATCTTTATCCGTCCACACATTGATACATGCTCAGGTTGATTCCAGGCCTTGGATACTGTGTACAGTGCTGCAATAAACACAGAATTTCAGGTAGTTCTTTTTTAAAAAAAAAATATTTATTTGAGAGGTAGATTTACAGGCAGTGAGAGAGAGAGACGGAAAGAAAGATCTTCCATCCACTGGTTCACTCCCCAGATGGCCACAACAGCCAGCACTGGGCCAGGCTGATGCCAGGAGCCAGGAGTTTCATCCGTGTCTCCTAATTCAGTAGCAGGCCATCCAGGGAGCTGGTTCAGAAGTGGAGCAGCCAGGACTTGAACCATTGCCCATATAGGATGCTGGAATCACAGACGCAGCTTAGCCCACTGGGCCACACTGCTGGCTCCCAGGAGCAAACTTTTCACCGAAGTGGACCCTACTCTGTCTTGGTGATGTCCTCTTTTATCCTTGCTTTGCTTAAGCTTTTTCTGTGTGTTTTTTCTTTTTTTTTTAAGATTTTATTTATTTATTTATTTAAGAGGCAGAGTTACAGACAGTGAGAGGAAGAGAGAGGTCTTCCATCCACAGGTTCACTCCCCAAATGGCGGCAACAGCCAGAGATGTGCCACTTTGAAGCCAGGAGCCAGGAGCTTCTTCCGGGTCTCCCTTGTGGGTATAGGGGCCCAAGCACTTGGGCCATCTTCCTCTGCTTTCCCAGGCCATAGCAGAGAACTGGATCGGAAGTGGAGCAGCAGGGACTCAAACCGGCACGGGTATGGGATGCTGGCGCCGCAGGCGGAGGATTAACTGACTGTGCCACAGTGCTGGCCCCAACTTTTTCTAAGTACAAGGAAACATCTGATTTCACATCAGAGGAAGCCTTCGGGCCTGGTGTTCAGAGCAGTGCCTGATATGGCCAGGCCCTTGACATCAATGGAGGAAGGGGGCACCGCCTGAAACTTGGTGCATGTTTTACATTTGTCCTTGTTTTTATTTTGCTGTGATTTATTTTGTTGTTGGAGTGGATTTCTCGAAGGAGCTGGGACAGAGCCACATCGCCCCGCATGGGCTTGGTCCCTCGATTCTGCGCCACTAGGGTGACCCTGTTTAGTGCCCAACTTGGGGCACTGGCAGGCAAAAAGAGTGTGCGGTTAATAAAGATGTTGGTCCACGAGGCATAAACCAGGTGACGAGCCAGCTTGGGGCAAGGAGCTAGGAGCTCACTCGCTGCAGAAACCTCAAAACCTGGAACACGGCTCCCCTGGGAACTGGAGCTGTGCCATCGGCCATGTGATTATAACGGGGTAATTGCTTCTCGTGCTCTCTGCACAAAGCTAATGCTGCTAGGCCTGAAATAGAGGCCTGTGCTTGACGCATTGTCTATAAGACTCGAAGCCTTTTGTACTTTCCCTGCCTTCTTTGCCGGGTGCCCAACACCCTTTCTGGAAGGAAGACTGCCCGGGGCCACCTTGCCAACACAGCAGAGGCACGCCCAGACCTCACCTGGGTCCTGGCTGCCTCTCTCGGGTGCTCCCAAGTCACCGCGGGGGTTGCAATTCCGGGTTGTTAAATGCCAGGGGACCCCAGGGCTCGCTGTGGAGCTCAACAGATCACTGTGAAAGGGGTCTTCCTGGCCCTCCCGTTTGCCACGGCCCCTCCAGGTCCTGATATTTTCCACCTGCAGTTCCCTCTGTCCCCTCAGCTCCGTGTGACATCACAGCCTCCTAATGACCCTGAGTGACCAGGGTCCCTGTCACACCACGCACCACCCAGACCCCCTGCAAGGGCTCGGATCTGCAGCTTACAGAGCCTCTGCTGGCCCAGGCGAGGTGAGCAAGACGTCCACTTGAAGGACATCAGTGAAGGAGTCGCCAAACCAGTCACCTGGACAAATATCTCAGGGCAAAACAATGGCACATGGTGCAAACCAACATTTTATTTATTTTTTCCTACCGAGGGTCCAGCCTCAGATATTTTCATTGAATTGGTCCAGAGGGAAGCCTGAGTATTAAGAGCTTTTATTCTTTCTTTATTTATTCATGTATTTTTCATTTTCCTTTGTGAGACAAAGAAACAGAGAGAGCCCTACCACCAACTAGTTCACTCCCCAGATGGTTGTAATAACCAGAACTGGGCCAGGCCAAAGCCAGGAGCCCAGAACCCACTCTGCCACATGAGTGGCAGGACACAAGGCCATCACCTGCTGCTTCCCAGGGTGCAGGTTGACAGGAAGCTGGAATCCAGAGCGGAGCCAGCTCTCAAACCCAGGCACTCCAGTGTGGGATGTTCAAGACTGTTCGATTGATTTGAAAGGCGGAGTCACAGAGAGAGAAAGAGACAGAGAAAGAGACAGACAGAGAGACAGAGACAGAGATCTTCCATCCACTGGTTCAGTCCCCAAATGGCTGCAAGGGCCAGGGTGGACCAGGCAGAAGCCGGGAGCTTGGAGGGTCATCCGGGTCCCCACATGGGTGGCAGGGGCCCAGCACTTGAGCTATCTTCTCTTGTTTTCTGTGGGCCGTTAGCAGAGCTGGCCGGATCAGATGTGCAGCAGCCGGGACTGCAAGCAGCGGCCATGCTGGATGCTGACGTCACAGGCCGCGACATAACCCACTGCACCGTGACGCCGGCCCACAAGCAGCACATTAACCGGTGTGCCAAACACCCACCCACAATTCCACCATTTCAAATAAAGCCAGGATGGCGAGGCGGGGATTGCTGTAGCACACAGTGCTGAGAGCCTGCCCCAGTCTCTCACTCGGGGCCTGGGCTGGGGCTGGAGGATCTGCAGGCTTAACAGGACCCCAGGCAAAGCCGCCATCACTGCCTCAGGGCCTCGCCTGAGGACTGGTGCCCACGGGACCCCACGGCCAGCTCTGGCGCAGCTGGCGCCATGACACTGAAGGAGACAGGACGTCCCTGAGACAGCAGCCCCCTTCCTATGCCGTTTCTCCCTTCTGGGGTGTCACTTACCTGCCACCAGCCACAGCCTGAAAACATTCACGGAAAATTCCAGAAGCGAGCAATTCCCGACTTTTCAATTGCTGGTTTGAGCAGCGTCGGGAGAGCTCACACTGTTCCGGTGCGACCCCCCGCCCCCGCCAGGATGACCCTCATTCCTGCGTTCGGCATAGCCATGTTCTACGCCCACCCGCCCCGTGCCGGCTCATAGACGAAGGCCGCAGCCGCAAGGTGCTTATCACAGCTGATTGTTCTGCTGCATTATTGGTGTTAGGAATCTCTACCGTGCCTCACCAGGGGCAAACACAAAGTCGATAGAGAGTTTCCGGGGTCTCAGCCATCTCAGGGGGTCGGGAGAACCTGTCCCCATGGATGGGGGGAGGGGGCCGCATTTCATTCCTGTTGTTCCTTCCAGCACACTGGGCTCCTTCCTGCCCCGGGGCCTTCATGGTGCTGCTCCCCTGAGCTGGAATATGTGTGCCCGGCCCTCGATCCGGGACCTGCACACAAGCAGCTACAACAGCAGGAGAGTAACCGGGTGGTGCTCCTGGCTGCAGCCTGCCAGGGCCTTGCCCTGCAGCCCTGAGAAGAACCGGGAACGAGACCCCCACTCACGGGGCGTGGGCGATGGGGGGATGCATACTCACAGCACCAGTTCCCACGTGGGAGTCAGAGATAGAACTGTGCCCCCCAAAATGTTCCCAGGCGGAAGTCCTGCCCCCCAGGACCTTGGAACATGACCTTGGAGGCAGGGGTCTTTACAGAGGTAACGACTTAAAATGAGGTCATCAGGGTGGACCCGAAAGCAACACGAGAAAGGGGACCCAGGCACAGGGAACAGATGTCCTGTGCCAGGTGAAGGCGGAAGTCAACATAGCTTTTTCTCAGGCCCAGGGCTGCCAGAGATGGCTCACAAACCACCAGAAGGCAGGAGAGAGGCAAGGAAGAGACCCCACCGCCACCAGTGCTCAGACCACGCCCGGCCCGCCTCCCCCCAGGCTTGCTCACCCAGCCTCCAGCCCGTGGGATGCAGTGTCTGCTGTGTGGGTCTCCGGCTTTGCGCTGCTTCGTTCCCACAGCCCAGGAGATGGACGGATACAGGAGCGCAGCTCAGCGACCAAGAACACCAGCGCCAAGTCTCCCCCACTGGGCGGCCCCCAGTGAGTCTGCACTGTCTTCTTAGGATTGCCAGACGCTGCCAGAGCCGGGTGACGGGCAGTCCAGGAGAAGGAGGCCGATTGCTCCCTTGAGTGTCTCGCGGAGGGATAAGAAACCCTTTTCCGGAGTCCCTAGGAAACTTCTTGTTGGATCTCACTGCCCAGCGAGTGTCCCGGGACTAAGCCAGATCAGCTCTGACAACGGCAGGGCTCCCGCTGGAGCTGGGAGGAGGTGGCCCCTCCCGGCACGAGGCGGCAGAGTGGACCCCAGGCGACAGGGTCCTGAGCACAGGAGGCACAGGGCTGGGTGCCAACCATCCTTTCTGGCGCTCACAAAATACTTCAACGGGCATGCACATCACAAAAACCAAAAGTGCCTAGGACCCCCAAAAATCACAAGGCCCCCTGGGCGGGCCGCCCTGCCACCAAGGGGAGGGGTGAAAGGCTCTCGCGGGGCAACCTGTTGAGTGTGCTGCGGCCCCACACCTGGAGGGAAGACACAGCCCGCGGCGACACCAGCTCCTCGCAAAGTGAGAATGGGGCGAGGGGTGATTGTGTGTCTGGAGCTAATTAAGGCTCAATGCAGTTGTCAGGTGATCCAACGTGACTCCTGTCCTTGTGAGAAGTGGGAGAGACCCCGGGGGCATCCGAGCACAGAGAACAGGCGGAAGGTGGCCCAGGGAGAGAGAGGCTGCCCCAGACACCAACGCTGCAGGCCCCTCGGTCTCGGCCCGCAGCCTCCAGAGCAGGGTCCTGGCTAAGCCACCCGCTCCGTGGTGGTCCGCTACGGCAGCCCACGCTGACCGGCGACGGCATAGCCATCTGGTCCAATCCCTTCACTGTGCAGAACACAGCGCCGCCACGGAGGACCACTAACTTGCCCAAGCTGAAGCGGAGCATGGCCTGGAATCCAGTCCAGCCTGGGGTCTAGGCTGAGTGTCTGTCTGTCTGCCTCCCTCACGCCACTGAAGAAGTTACGGCCCTGGCACTGTTCACTCATCACCTGCAGGTGCACTCTGGCTTCAACCCACCTGGGAGCTGGCGCTGCTGCAGGTCTTTTTTTTTTTTTTTTTTTTTTTTGAGATTGATTGATTTGAAAGGTAGAGCTACAGAGAGCCAGAGAAAGAGAGAGAGAGAGAGAGAGAGAGAGGTCTTCTATCCAAAGGTTCACTCCCCAGATGGCTGCAATGGCTGAAGCTGCACTGATCTGAAGCCAGGGGCTAGGAGCTTCCTCTGGGTCTCCCACATGGGTGCAGGGGACCAAGGACTTGGGCCATCTTCTACTGCTTTCCCAGGCCACAGCAGAGAGCTGGATCGGAAGAGGAATAGCCAGGACTTGAACTGGCACCCATATGGGATGCCTGCACTGTAGGTGGCGACTTTACCCGCTATGCCACAGCACCGGCCCCATGCAGTGGGTCTTGTCCTTGCTCTCCGGGCTTCATCTATTTGAGTGCGGGTTGTAAGGGATGGGCCAAGTGCTCCCTGAGTGGAAGGAGAGCCACAGGCCTCCTCAGGGCTGCAGGGTCATCCGCATGGAAGGAACAGGCTCGTGATGACTGGGGGCGGGGAGGGAGGAAGGAAACGCACCAGCTCAATCAGAGAAACGCAGACGCAGGAGACGTGCTCCCTCATCAGAGCGCTGCACCGCGAGCCATCACCCTGCCATCAGCCCCCTGAGCACAGCAGAGGCACAGAATGCCAAGTCCTTCCCAGGAGGCGCCACACGAACCAAGAGGGGCCGGATCATCGCAGCTGGAGAGTCCGAGCAGCTCTCCGCCTCAGAGGCACACGCGCGATCCAAACCGGATGGTGCGTTTCCCCCTGTCCAAGTTCCAGAACCTTCTTCCATCAGGACGGAGGGCGAGAAAGGACAGAATTCTAGCAAAGCAGCTCCTCGGAGTCTCAGCCTCCTTCCTTCTCCTGAACAATCGATAGATAGCACGGGGCTTGCGGCTGCTGTAAACGCCAAGCCCCAGCGTGTGACTCAGCCAGCGCTCCGTCAGTCTGGGCTGCCCGGGGCCCGAGAACTCCCCCGGGGTAGCAGAGACAAATGACAGCAGAGCTCGAGGCTGGGGCGGCATTTTTCTTCCAATCCAGTCTCAGGGCAGGAGGTTCCAGATTTCATTTAATCCTGCAGACCCCCTGGGCGGGAAGGAGGAGGGGAGTCACAGCCCGAAGTTTTCCAGGGAAGCGCAAGGACTGCAGGGGGTGGCGAGAGCATGGGCTCTAATTTTGAAAGGACAAGTCCTTCCTGTGACCTGTCACTCGCAGACAGTGCCTCACTCTCCTCCCTGCCTCGTGCCTTGCACCTGCACTTCCCTTAGCCTGTAACGGTTTAGCCCCTCCCCTCGTCCTCCTGGTTTCCGCTGAGCTGTTTTTTCCTCCAGGCAGTCTCCGCTGGCTGGGCTGGGCTGGGCTTTTCCTCTGTGTTCCCACAGTTTGTGGACCCTGCCTGCTTCCGCTTACCCAGCAGCACCTACCCGTTCCCCTGCAACAGAATGCCACCGGTGGACGGCCCACCAATGGTCCTGTCCATCCTAGCCAAAGTCAAGTCCAGTCTTCCTGCTGAAGCAACCTGGCACTGCTTTGGGACAGAACTTTGGGATAAGAACAAGGTTGTCCAAAGGCACAGATTCCAGACGAGACTGCCGATCTCTGCTGCTCCTGGGAGCCCCAGCGCTATTGTCCACTGCTGCCCCAGGAGGCCCGGCTGCCCGGTGTCCCCTCAATGCCATGAACCCTCCTCAGCTTCCCAGCCAGAATCGGCTGCCGCTGCTCACGCCCCGTGCGCCCTGAGCCCCTCTGACATCCCTGCCTCAGAACAGCACCGGCCCTCACTGGCGTCCCCCCAGGGCTGCTGGGGCAGAGCCCGGTCCCTGGCAGCTCCTCGCTGGCTCACTGAGTGGAAACTCGGGTGCTAATCTCTAAGTGACACTGCTTTGATCCGGGCAGGGTGACAGGTGCCCCACGTCCTGACAAACCACCGAGGGACACAAGGCCTGGGAGAAGGGCGTGACAGAAACACGTCAGGCGTGGGGCTGGGGGCTCATGGGAAGAGCGCTCACTCCTCACAGCACAGCCAACTCATGGGCATCCGCCGGCTCTCAGCACCCAGACACAGAGCTGGACTTGGGGGCTGCATTGTTGCATTTCCCATCACTATAACGAAGCACCCGAGGCAGGCTAACTCCTGCAGAAGAGAGGTTCTCTAGTTTCCCACCGGGGAGGCTGCAAGTCCAACAAATCACGGGTTTTCTGGGGGGTCCCTCTGACGGTGTCACCTCCTGGTACGTGGGGATGGTGGGAACATGGGACAAACAGGAAGAAATCAGGTCCACAGGCTCCTCCTGGGCCACGCCCCCTATTGACCCAAGGACCTCCCTTGAGCCCCGCCTCTTAAAGGGACCATCTCCCAATATCGTCAAACAAAGAACCAAGATCCCAACACATGAACCTTTGGGAGACAAACAGCATGCCAACCACGGCAGATGCCAAGCCCGGAGTTTGCTAGATGTCACTCAAGGGCGTGAAGCTATCTGTGTACGCACAGCACTGGACGTGGTGCCTGGGCAGGCGCGTGGGTAGAAAGTGAGTTTGGCTGTGTGACACCTGCTAGCGGAGCCTTGCCTCTTGCAGGAAGCACCACAAGGAAGATCAAGGTGTGTCCTCTCTAGGCTATTAAGCCAACACCAGGTAAAATAACAAGGAGCTTGGCGCATGGTCAGTGGTCAGTGGTCAGCAGGTATTCGTTCCCTTCGTGGATCAGGGGGCGTGTCCACCTGCTTCCTTCTCCCCAGGGTGTAACCATGGTGTGCAGGAAAGCCCTGGTATAGACCTGACCTGCTCTCTAGTCTACAGCTTTCCCCTCTGCCCTCTTAGGTTCTCTAGCTGGGGTCTTAAAAACGAGACTGATGCAAGAAAAACAAGAGGAAGGGCCAGCGCTGCGGCTCACTAGGCTAATCCTCTGCCTGTGGTGCCGGCATCCCGGGTTCTAGTCCCGGTTGGGGCACCGGATTCTGTCCCAGCTGCTCTTCTTCCAATCCAGCTCTCTGCTGTGGCCCGGGAGTGCAGTAGAGGATGGCCTAAGTGCTTGGGCCCTGCACCCCATGGGAGACCAGGAGGAAGCACCTGGCTCCTGACTTCAGATTGGCACAGCGCCGCCGGCTGTAGAGGCCATTTGGGTGGTGAACTCAACGGAAGGAAGACCTTTCTCTCTGTCTCTCTCTCGTAATTACTGTCTAACTCTGTCTGTCAAAAAAAAAAAAAAAAAAAAAAGAAAAAGAAAAAAAAAAAAAGAAAGAAAGAAAAGAAAAGAAAGAAAAAGAAAAACAAGAAGAAGGCGAACTGGGAGCTGGCGGTGCTGCGGGTTAAACCAGTGCTCGGGGCCTCCGCGGCCCCCACTGCGGAGAGCTGGTGTGAAACCCCAGCTGCTGTATCTTCCCATGCAGCTCCCTGCTAATGCGCCTGTGAAGGCAGCAAATGACGGCCCAAGTGCTCGGGCCCCGGATGGAGCTCCTGGCTCCTGGCTTCAGCCCTGCCCAGCTCCAGCTGTTCTGGGCATCTGAGTGAACCAACGAATGGAAGCTCGCTCTCGCTCGCTCGCTCTCTCTCTCTCTGCCTCAAGTAAGTAAATAAATAAATATTTTCAAAAAGAGAAAAACAACTCAAACACGTGCCGTTCACACACGGTGGGAACAATTCAGGGAGGGGAAGTCCGAGGCGCGGCTGGAAGTTGGGGCCGACGGAGTCATTCAAAGGACGGCACGTGTGCAGAGACGTGGCAGACAAGGGAACGGGTCGCAGACTCAGGGGCGGTCACGGGGGAGGAGGGACCACATGTGGAGCTCGGTAAGGACCAGTTGGCCGAGTCTGCCATGCAGATGCCGCAGCTGCCTCTGCAGCCTGACACGGGTCTCGAACACTCTCCAGCAGTAAGACGTGTCCCACCGCTCCTGCTGGAGAGGGGAGGGCAGGGAGTTCTCGTGTCTGCTTTTTCTAGGTTGCCTTCGGCTCAAAGCACTCCTTCCAGTGAAGTGGCAGGATCTGCACGGTACACGCCGAGTAACTGGTGCCACACACAGAGCTCTGGCCAGTTAGGCTCGTCACAGCTGGCCCAGCCTGAACAGTACCTGGGGCGCCAGGATCCCTGTTAGTGTAAACCAAGTTCCAGAACCAAGCAGCTATCGTTCAGCTGAGCGACTTGGTAGCCGGCTGCCCTTAGACAGCTGCCCTGTATCCTCCTTCCTCCCCAAAGAGCTTAGGAAATCCAGGAGCTCAAACATATTCTTTCTGCTCAGGTCAGAGGTCAACATACATTTTTGCCAAGGGGCCAGGAAGTACATACTTGAGGTGTTGCCAGCCACGGGAGGGTGGCGGGGGGCTGCAGCAACTCAGTCACGTTTGCCGTCAAGGAGCCAAAAGCAACCACTGGGAAGCAAACGGGCCCGGCTGCCACCCGTGAAACTTTATTTGTGGACACTGAAGTTTGTATTTCTTGTTATTTTTAAGTGTTATCAAATTTTTTTTGTTTTTTTTTTTCCACAAGTATTTAAAAAGCCAAGATCCATTCTTAGCTCACGACCTGGGAGCCCTATTTGGCCAACACCAACACTGGCTAGGCTGTGTGTAGACTGCGGGTGAATTGCACCATGAGCCCCATTCGCTTGCTCACTCCCTGTCTCTGCGAAAGCACCCAGGAGCCCAGGTATAGTAGGAAAGGTGCAGGGGGCAGGGAGAGGACACCTGAAAGGTGCAGGGGGCAGGGAGAGGACACCTGTGTAGCACAGGAGGCACAGGGAGCCGTGGGTTCCAAGCTGAGAATTGGATCCGGGACAGAACTCTGTTACTCCCGATTTGTGTAGCCCCTCACGGCTTTTCTTCGCCTTGGTTTTCTCTGCTGAAAGGTGGGTATATCCTGCCTCGTGGGGGTCCGGGGGGTGGGTAGGCAGTACCTGGTGCAAAGCAGCTGGCGCACAGCTGGGCCCCTTCCAAGAGCTCAATGGTGGCCGACTGGTCACCACACTAGGACGTGTCGGTTTCTTAGATGAGACTTAGATGAGATCCTGGAGAATCAGCGTGGGTGACAGGGCGAGCACTCTGCAGGATGGGTCCACCGCACAATGCATGCCCAGAACACGTCGCTGGGCCCGGGTCTGAATGCAGAACAGTGTCTGAGCGTCCCGCTGAGAAAGACTGGCTTCCAAGTCCTGTGGGAGCTGGGAGAGGAGAGGCCATCTGCAGAGGCCAATCAAGAGCTGCCGCTGGGATGCGCCTGGCAGAGTCCTCCCTCTACGTCGTCCCCAGAGACTCAGGGGTCCTCACACCCACCGCCCTATGCTACTTGTCCTGCCTGACTGCTAAGGCTCACTCTGCTGCTGGACTCAGGGCCCGTGTGCTGCTGTCGGCGTTGGGATATGGTTTAAGTGTGTCATGCAGAGGTTCATGTAGGTGCCGGAAGCTGGGTCCCCAGCGTGGCGACGGCATTGAGGTGCTGGAAGCTTTTAGAGCTGGTGCCAGTGAGGGGTGATAAGGCTACTGGGGTGCTCCCCTAGGGGGACCCTCCAGAACGAGCCTGACCCTTACATCTCTCTGGCTCCTGTCTCACGATGGGGTCTCTGCTTCCAGCCTGCACTCCTGCCATGATAGCGTCTCCATGACACAGCCTAGGGGACCCCGCCGCGGCTGAGCACAGGGGGCTGCCCAACGTGAGACCTCTGTGGACCCTCCGGAACTGCGGGCTGAGGAAACCTCCTGGGGCAGCGCTGTGGCACAGCAGGTGAAACCACGCCTGCAACACCAGCATCCCATATGGGCGCCGGTTCGAGTCCCGGCTGCTCCATTTCTGATCCAGCTCCCTGCTAGTGCACCTGGGAAAGCAGAAGATGGCCCAACTGCTTGGGCCCCTGCCACACATATGGGAGACCTGGATGGAGCTCCAAGCTCCTGACTTTGGCCTGCTCCACCCCCAACTGCTGTGGCCCTCTGGGGAGTGAACCAATGGATGGAAGATCTCTCTGTGTCCCTCTCAGTAAATCTACCTTTCAAATAAATAAATCTTGGGGCTGGCGCTGTGGCCTAAAAGCCACCACCTGAAGTGCCAGCATCCCATATGGGCACTGGTTCGAGTTCTGCCTGCTCCACTTTCAATCCAGCTCTCTGCTGTGGCCTGGGGAAGCAGCAGAAGATGGCCCAAGCCCTTGGGCCCCTGTACCCACATGGGAGACCTGGAAGAAGCTCCTGGCTCGTGGCTTCAGATGGTCACAGCTCCAGCTGTTGCAGCCAACTGGGGAGTGAACCAGCGGATCGAAGACCTCTCTCTCTCTCTCTGCCTCTCCTCTCTCTGTGTAACTCTGACTTTCAAATAAATAATCTTTAAAAAAATAAATAAATCTTAATAAAGAAAAGAAGCCGTCTTTTCCCATAAAGCACCCAGCCTACATCTCACAGACAAGTCTGTGTAACCACAATCCCACGATCGGGAGCCCTGGTCCACAGCCAGTCCATGTCCCCTCTGCCACACTGAGCCGATGGCCTCTGGCCCTCAGGGATGACGCTGTCTAAAAGTTTGGGATGATGCACCTGTTCCACCCAGTTTATCTTTGACACACATCAAAGGAGACTCAGGAACTCCAACAACTCCCTAAGGAGGGAAAACCCCACTTAGAGACCAGAGGAGGAAGGACTCAGGATTGGCCACAGAAAGAAGGGGAGCAGGAAGTGGGTGTGCAGCAGACGAGCACAGGGTCCCTCCGTCCAGGAAGGACTGCCCACTCTGCTGATGGCGGCCACCAGGCCCTGCAGGTCGCCTCAGCTGCAGGGAGGCCCCAGGTCCCCTGCTCCCTTGGCCGGCCTCGCCCACGACCTGGAGCAGTGGAGATGCGAAGACCTGGCCCTCTGGCCCCATACGGGATGGTCCAATGGGGCACTTCATCTTCCAAGGCCAGCTTGGGTCAGCTGAGAGTGTGGTGCCTGCATCCTGGGGTGATGGCTCCCTCGCCCAGCCCTGCTCCTAGCTCCTCCCCAAGGTGGCCCCCAAGAGCAAGCACTCCCCGAAAGCCCCCCTCAGCCCTAACGCTGGTTCAGAGCTTCCCACAGAGCTCAGACGGCGATGGCATCTGCAGGATCGCACATCCTGGCCGGGGTGCAGGCATTCGGCCCAGCAGGAAGACACTGGCATCCACACCAGAAGGCCTGGGGTTGATCCCTGGCTCCTGGCTCCAGCGTCCCAGCAGTGCAGACCGTGAGAGCTCAAGTCATCAGACTCCTGCCACCAGCAGCGGAGACCCGGATGGAGCTCCTGGCTTCCAGCTCCAGCCCAGCCCAATAAGTGCTGTTGTGGAGAGTGAACCAGGGGATATGCGAGGGTCTGACTCTCAAGTAAATAAATAAATTAGTTAAAATTGTAAAACAACAACCTCCCAGGCCAGAGCTGGCTGGGCCCTGCCCCTTCCTAGCTCAGGAATCATTAGTGCCTCGTGATGGGGTTAGAATAAAATACTCATGCAACGTCTCCAGACAGCGCCTGCACTGAGAACGGGAACTGGCAGCAAGGCCGGGATTCCAGATTAAAGTGCCCGGCACCCCAAGCTGCTGCCCCCAAGGCTGCCCGGAGAGGTGGCACAGCGGACCCGGCGTGAGCTGCCTCTGGAACTCACACACTCAGTCCCCAAGGTCCTGCGTGGATGGTCCTGAGAGGGAGGAAACGGAATCCAGGTGTGGTTGTGAGAGGCAGGGCCCAGCGGGAGGCCGTGAGCGCACTGGGGCGGTGACGCTCACAAGAACATTGGTCACCAAAGCGGGGCTGGGCCCAGCCTCTCTCTCCCCTTGCTGACCCGCCCGGCACACTGTGTCCCACCATGGCTGCCCTTGGCCGAGCCCAAGGCGCTGGGGCCGCCCACTTTGCAGCTCGCAAACTGAGAGTTCAATGAACTTTCCTCTCTGTGCAGCGCATTTTTCTCAGGTATTTGGTTGTAGTAGCGACACACTGACAGACGGCGAGTCGGAGAGCCACGTTCCGGGACATGCAGAAAGGGAGAGGCGGGGGACGGGCCTCAGCCACGTGGGCCTGCAGCAAGGAGCCGGCTTGTTCACCTTTCTTTAAAAAAATTATTTATTTATTTGAAAGATAGAGAGGGAGAAGAAGGGGGGATCTTTCACCTGCTGGTTCACCTCCCAAAATGGCCAGAATGGCCAGGCCAAACCGAGGAACCGGGAGCTCCATCCGGGTATCCCAGGTGGGCGGCGGGGGCCCAGCACGTGGGCCTTTCCTGCTGTTTCCCCAGCCGCCATAGCAGGGAGCTGGACGGGAAGTCTCTTCTGCAGTTGGAATCCTGGTTCCAGCCAGCACAAGGAGGTGGGCACAAAGAGGAGGAATCCAGACCCAGCAGAGAGAAAGAGGGTGGAGCCATGTTCCCTCTCCCCCTCCCCTTCCCTCCCCTCCCCCCCCCCCGTAACTGCCTTTCAAATCTATCTATCTATCTATCTATCTATCTATATATATATATATATATATATTTTTTTTTTTTAAAGGACTCACCCTTGGGACCGGCGCTGTGGCGCAGTAGGTTAATCCTCCACCTCAGTGCTGACATCCCACAGGGGCACCGGTTCTAGTCCCAGTTGCTCTTCTTCCAATCCAGCTCTCTACTGTGTCCTGGGAAAGCAGTGGAAGATGACCCAAGTCCTTGGGCTCCTGCACCCACGTGGGAGACCCGGAGGAAGCTCCTGGCTCCTGGCTTTGGATGGGCACAGCTCCAGCCGTTGAGACCATTTGGGGAGTAAAGCAGTGGACGGAAGACCTTTCTCTCTGTCTCTACCTCTCACTGTCTGTAACTCTCTCAAATAAATAAATAAAATCTTTAAAAAAAAGAAGAATTTGAAATGGAGATTTACAAAAAAGATAAAAAATGAAAATTAAAAAAAAATTTAAAAAAATAGGCCGGTGCCGCGGCTCTCTAGGCTAATCCTCCACCTTGTGGCACAGGCACACCGGGTTCTAGTCCTGGTCAGGGCGCCGGATTCTGTCCCGGTTGCCCCTCTTCCAGGTCAGCTCTCTGCTGTGGCCCGGGAATGCAGTGGAGGATGGCCCAAGTGCTTGGGCCCTGCACCCCATGGGAGACCAGGAGAAGCACCTGCCTTCGGATCAGCGCGAGGCTGCAGCGCACCAGCCGCGGCAGCCATTGGAGGGTGAACCAACGGCAAAAAGGAAGACCTTTCTCTCTGTCTCTCTCTCTCTCACTGTCCACTCTGCCTGTCAAAAATTAAAAAAATAAATAAATAAAAAAATAAAAAAAGACTCACCCGAGCCTTCCGAGGGAGAGGGTCCTTCCGGTGTGAGTCAGGATTCTGAGCCTCTGGCCTTGTGACAGAAGCCCCCAGTTTATGGTAGTTTGTCCTGGAAGCCCTGGGACACTAATTCAGAAGGTGGAGGGAGATGTGTTTGAGGAGGTGGATCCACTAGGGACCACCAGGCCTCCCCTCCTGATCGCTGGGCACGCTTGGCTCCATCCACCCCTAGACAGCCGTGGCTTCCTCTCCAGCCAGTCCTGTGTCTCACTTTCCTGACGCCATGGGCATTGGAGAAGTCCCCCTAACTTCATAGAACTCGGGGTCGCAGGTGCAGTGCGTGTTCGGGAGTGACAGCACAAAGAACTCGGGGTGCTAAGTGAAGGGATAGGAAGTTGGGGGAAGGACCCCTGCACCGCCTGCAGGGCCACGGAACGACCCCTGGAGACAAGGGCAGAGAAACCTTGACAGTCGAGCGGAGTTGGGGGAGGGGAGGGACCCTGGGTGGGAAGTCCCACACACCCCAGTTCAAGGACGAATGCCAGCGTGGTGGACCAGGGAGGACAGAGGCGTGGGGCGATGAGCTAGGGTCAGAGGGCCACCATGTGGGGTCACAGCACAGATGCCACGTGGCTGTGTAGGGAAGCCAGCCAAGAAGTGGCCAGGATCGGGTCAGGGTCAGACTTGAATCCCGTGGGAGGTAGGCCCCAATCACTGCTTCCTCCATGGTCCTCCCAGGGTCTGACACGACCTGTGGGCCTTCAGGTGGGGCCCAGGTCAGTTCTCCACTCTGCTCTTTCTTCAATTTCAGTACAACAGTCCCAGCACCGCCCGGAGCCTCGACCAGGCGCCGGGGGCCGGGCACCAGGGTAGAACGGAGGGCCACTGGGAACTGCCCAGGCCTTCTCCCAGCACCAGAACCACCATGGCTCCCAGGCAGCCAAGGCATGTGTGCCGTTTCTCCCCACATCAGAAAACGAGACACACGCCTCAGTCTGCGATTAGAAGTCAATCTACTCAGAATTTCCACCAAGTGACACCCACATGTTCCATAAAAACAGGCAATTCCACACAGTCACGGAGGGCCCACAGGGAGCCCGTGGCCCAGGCAGCCCCTAGCGCCAGGAGGGGTTGTGTGCTGTTTCAGCAGCTCTTCTGATGTGCGCTACCGACATTCAAGTACCCACCTTACGTGAGCAATTTAATGGCTGGGGACAGCAGTTTGTTAACCATGACCACCCTCTGAAGGCTCATTTCTAGGAAGCTCCCGGGGCCGGAGCTGTGGCACAGTGGGCTAAGGCGCCGCCTGCAGCACCGGCATCCCATATGGACACGGGTTCCAGTCCCAGCTGCTCCACTTCTTATCCAGCTCACTGCTAGTGCACCTGGGAAAGCAGCAGAGGATGATCCAAGTGTTTGGGCCCCTGCTACCTACGTGGGAAGAAGCTCCTGGCTCCTGGCTTCAGACTGGCTCAGCCCCAGCCATTGTGGCCATTTGGGGAATGGCCCACAGGATGGAAGATCTCTCTGTCTTTCTCTGTCTCTCTCTCTCTGTAACTCTTTCAAATAAGTGAATTAAATATTTTTACAAAAGGGCAGGTTTCTTGTCTAAAAATTACATTAAAAACAACAAAAAAAAAATAAGAAGCACAGAATTCAGGACACAAATCAGCAGCCGGGTATTGTGGACCCCTGCAGGCTCCTGGGCTCCTGGGCCCTTTCCTCCAAAGAGCAGGCATGCCGGTCTACACACGCGTGCATCTCACACACAGCTTCAGGGAGTTCCAGTCCCCCACAGCGGGCCAAGTCTCCTTCACCCAACCCCGGCAGGGGACAAAGTGGTTTTGTGTCCATTTCCACTCCATGGGGCCTCCCTCCCCCTGCAATAATGAATCCTTGAAGAAAGCACTCAAGCCCGACTGTGCCAGAGGACAACAGATCAGCCATGCTGAGTCGCTTCACAGCCCCGAGCCATGCACGGGCGCTTCGGCACAGTCACCGAGGCTGGCGCCTGGCACCTGTTCTTCTGGGCCGGTCCTTGCTGAGCTGTGTCAGCAAAAGGCGTGCAGGCCATTTGCTTCCCTACACGCTGGAAGCAAGCGGACGGGAAGGGACAAGCAAAGGATGAGGATCCGAGCGTCCTGGAATCCTCAGGTCTGCAGGTACGCACTGGTCCCACGGGAACACAGGAGTCCTAGGGTGGGAACGCAGGAGACGGGCTCACAAACCAGAAGAGTTTGTTGAGGGAATCTGCAGAACCCGTGCGAAGCAGGGGACCTGGCATGGAAGTCGGCAGCGGGGCAGGCCGGCCCCCGTCGGCTGACCCGAATCCTTTCCTACTCGGGGGCCCTGCCCCCTGTGCCTGGAATTGGCTGTGTCACCTTTAGCAACAGAAGCCAAAGAGGGGGGTCTTCTCTATTTGTCTCTGGGTGGGTTTGTGACCCAGTCTGGGCAAATCTCACCCTCCCAACGGAGACTGATTCTGGAGAGTAGCAGGGACAAAGGACACTCGGGGGTGACCACAGGCAGCTACGGAGGTGGCGTGGTGACGGGGCGGCAAGCCCTAGCAGCCGCACATCTGTTCTGGTGGTCTGTTTTGACTAACACACAATTTTCACTCTTTCCAATTCTTGGAACTCCAGGCCCACGTTCCAAGTCTGGTCCTCCAACTTCCCACCGTGTTCTGGCTTCCACATCTCTCCAGTACATTCCTGGCTTTTCCATAAGAAAGCTACAGCCAGGGCTGTGGCTCACAACCAGATCCCAAACTGAGACAGGGACACAAGCAGCCCGCAGGCACGTGGAGGCGGGGGCTGGAGACGCACAGCTGAGCCACCCGATGGCCAGGCACTCTGTTCTGGTGCCACATCTCCCCCTCAGAACCCCAGCCTTGGACAGGGGCCCCACGGGGCGCAGTGTGGCTCCCCACCCTGCTTCCAGACTGTTCCAGGATGGGCAGAGGCAGGACACAGCCCATCAGCAACTACCCAGTAACAGAGCATGAACTACTGGCTCTCCTTCCTCGGCCACACACACAGGGCAGGAAGAAAGCCCTCGAACCTCGCGATGCTGTCGGGGAGGGCGATGGGTGCTGAGCCGGCAGAAGTGCGAGAGCCCCTCACACCCAGTGAAGGTCAGCGAAGCTGCTCCTCTCCGAGACACGCGGGCGCTGCACCTGCCGGGCACCTCCACGCTGGAGACGCGCTTCAGTAGCTACCACACAGGACAAGCGATCTCACAGACCAACAGCACTCCGGGCGTCTACCACAGCCTGCCCCGGAAGTAGGTAAAACCTGGAAGAAGCAGAATTCCGTAATCCCTACGTGTCCTGGGTTTGTTTCTCCCAGCTCGCACTCCCTGCTGAGCCTTCTCTGACTCGTTCTAACGAGTGGACAACTGCTTCAGAGAGAAGACATAGGACTTGCTCCCGGGAGCCAGGCACCAAATGCCCAGATGCCTTGATTTCCACTGTGTCTTCTTCTTAGAGGCATTTCCACCTGCTCTGCTTAGGTTGGAATTGTTGTAGGCGTGAGTTCTTCCCTTTTAAAAGTTTACATGGGGGGGGGGGGGCAGCACTGTGGCGTAGCAGGTAAAACCGCCCCCTGCAGTGCTGGCATCCCATTTGGGCACTGGTTCTAGTCCTGGCTGTTCCGCTTCCAATCCAGCTCTCTGCTGTGGCCTGGGAAAGCAGTAGAGGATGGTCCAAGTGCTTGGACCCCTGCACCTGCGTGGGAGAGCCAGAAGGAGCCCCTGGCACGTCCCCTCCCTTCCTCTGCCCCAGCCTCCCACTCTACAGCTCAGAGGGACCCACTTCCTCCTATTAAGTACAAGGGCTCTTCCCGCCACAGCTGCCCCTGCGTGGATTGACACCATCCATTGGGGACCTAGGGAGGGAGGTGTTCCAGAGAGACGTTCTAGGGACCAGGGCTGGTGCCAGGAAGAGGGAACGGAGCCCCAAGGGGCTGGCACCAGCCTAGCACCCCATCTGGTTTGCAGGAAGGTCAAACTCGAGTCTTCTCCCAAGCCGTGTCTCAGCAGACCACCAGTGAAGAAGCCACGTCCAAGGATGGCGGGACCTGGCTGGGAGCAGAGCCCAAGGCAGCTGGCTTGCGCCTGGAGCCCACCTTGCCAGGAGGGCCCTGCTGCCCATTCCCTCCCAGCAGGAGCCCTGTAGCTGCCCTGACTGGTGGACGGGGGGCTTGGGCGGCATCAGGCAAGAGCCGGGGGGCTGCTGCATGGAGAGGTGGATGGGGCCATCTTCCACCTGACTTTTGTGGTGTTTAAGTGCTCACACGGGCCTCGGGGCTGAGGCAGCACGCACAGGCTCTGTGCCCACTGGGAGCCAGGCACACCCTGGGCCTAAGGCGTCACGCACGGGGGTGGAGCTGGCCCACGGTGCAGGCCACCTCTCCCTGGGTCCCACCGTGGTGTCACGTGCACCTCACCCCTGCTCTCCCTCTGCTCTGTGCCGTAGCCCTGCTGCCAGCATCTAAGGACACCCGAATGAGGTGCAGCAGATGGAGGCCACACCACGGGACAGGCCCAGAGGCCCTGGGTGACGGCTGGTGTGAAAGCACCCACGGCACGTGGCCCAGGAACGCCCTGCAGCCATGGGAGCCCTTCCTGGCCCCCGAGACAGACTGCTGCACAGCATCCCAGGAGCTGAGGCCCAGCCCGGCCCGTGCAGTCTTTCTCGAACCCAGCAGGGAGGGCAGGCTGCTTATTAAAAAAAAAAAAAATGATGGTAAACAGTTTTGACCTTGTGCATGAAGCAGAGGTCACGGCCACAGTCCGAAGACGGAGGCGGGCACTGAGAGCCACGTGAGCTCTCCACAGAGTCCTCAGGGCCACGTGAGCCAGGTGACCTTCGAATGCAGGGCTGGGGAGCGGCTGCAGGCTGCAGAGTGCCACCAGGCCCAGCAAGGTGTCCCGGCTCGGGGAGGGGACTTGGTGAGGGCGGGGGGCCCTCCCTCCCAGCCCTCCCGCAGGGCTACCAGGTCTCTCAAACAACAACTGGATGCCCAGTTACTGCGGCAATTCAGGTCAGGGTAAGCGCGCCCAGGGCAGTATTTGGAGCATTTTTTAAAAATATTTTTTATTTAATTGAAAGGCAGAGCTACAGAGAGAGAGAGAGAGAGAGAGAGAGAGGGTTCTTCCACCCACTGGGTCACTCCCAGGATGGCCACAGTGGCAGGGGCTGGGCCAGGCCAAAGCCAGGAGCCAGGAGCTGCTTCCAGGTCCCCTAGGTGGGAGGCTTAACCGTCTATGCCACAGGCTGGCCCCAGGGAGCTTACTGAATACTTCAAAATGATTTCTCTGCAACGCAGGCAGACCATGTGGGCTTCGCTTCCAGTCCAGCTCCCTGCTAGGGCACCTGGGAAGGCAGCGGAGGATGGCCCACGTGCTTGGGACCCCGCACTGCACTTGGGACCTGGATGGAGGTCCAGGCTCCCGGTTTCAGCCTGGCCCAGCCCCAGTGCTCCCAGCCATTTGGGGAGTGAACCAGTGAGTGGAAGATCTCTCTCTTTCTCCCCCTGCCAACCCATCACTATGCCTATCAAATATATAAATAAATCTTTAAAAAAAATTTCACTCTGCAATTCTTGTGGAACTAGACGTCCTGCATCTTCCTGGCTGTCCTCCCTCTGACACAGCAACACTCGAAATAGAAATCCCCTCCTTTCTCCCAGGCCCCAGAGACGATCAGAGAGCACCCCCACACACACACATAAAAGCGGCTGAGAATGGGGCGGGACCCTCTGCTCGGCCTGCACCCCCCTGCAAACCCACCTCTTCCACCCCACCAGGGCTCCCGCGAGGCCTGACGCCCCCCGGGAGGCCCCTCGGGACATCCTGGAGTGGATCCTGAGAGCCTTCTGTGTGCGGGTGCGGTCGCCGGTGTGGACGGAGCCCTGAGCCAGACGGACGTGGGCCCTCTGCCTTCACGGGCTGATGTTCTAGAGAAAGAGAGGCCAGAAAATCTCACGGAGAGGTACCTGCTGAGATGAGACGGGCCCGCGTGACGCGACGACAGGAGCTACTTTCCACTGAGCCGTCAGGGAAGGACGCTAAGGAGACGACACTGAAGCCACGTACCGTGTGACCACTGGGAAGAACATCATTGCGAGTGGAGGAGGTGGTTTGTGCAAAGGCCCTGTGGCAGCAGGGAGCTACTGTAATCCAGGCATAGAAAGACAGTTGCCGTGCTTGAGCAGAGAGGAGAGGTGGGGGGGGGGTGGCGAGAGCCAGAGGGTCTTCCAAACTGGGGACGCGGGGGGCGTAGTCTACTCCAGGTGCACAGGGCGGGGCTTGGGAGGGCTTTCAAATGACATCATCAGGTCCAGAGACGTGCACATAGCATCCTAAGCTGCCGGGACTCACGGAGCCGTGGAAGGCGTTTAGGGCCCAAAGCTGGGGAGGCCCCAGTCTCAGATCCACGCCTGTGCTGACTCTTCCTGGGCCCAGCCTCTCCCCGGCCCTGCATCGAAGCCCACTGCTCGGCCAGTCCCAGGGGCGGGTGTGGCCTCCCACCTGCCTCAGCCTGTCAGCCCACCTGCCCTTGGTGTCTGGCTGCTGGAGGAGGTGGAGAGAGAAATGCACTCTGTGCTCCACCCCGGGTCAGGCTGCAGGCCCCGCTCTACACCGGCCTGGGTGCTGCCTGCCACCCTCCTGCTCCCCGCCAGCCCTGCTGTGACAAAGGGGTGAGGGGACCCCTCCTCAGGGCTCCACAGTTCTGTCTCCCCAGGGCCAGGGGGCTTCTGGCCACCCCCAAGCTGCACCCCTGCGGGGGTCCCGGGCCTGCCTCTGCAGAGCCCAGAGGTGGGGGATGCGGCCCCCTGCAGAGCACCGACATGGTCCCCAGGCTGTTTCTGACTTCAGCCCAGCCCCTTGCCTGTCCAAGGCCTGACATCCTGGAGCCTGGACTCAGGGGAGGGCCCCACCTGCTGGCAAGAAGCAGCATTGCAGCCTCACGTGCGCGCTGCTCTCGCTCCGGCGGGGCCGGCACCCACACAGGGTGCCAGGCCGAGCTGTGTTAGGGATGCCCTGTGCATCGGCTCCTCTGATGTCCTCGTGTCGCACACATAGACCCAGTCACTCTGCGCTTTGCTAAACCCCAGACCCCACCAAAGTCCTAGGCTCCCCACTCAGTTCTCCCGACCTTGTCCCGGGAAGTCATTCTTGGTGCTGCTGCCGCGGAGCCCCGCCCCCAGCACCCCTCTCCTCTCCTCAGACCCAGGCTGCCAGGTCAGCAGGTGCATTTTCAGAACCCATCTCCCCTCTCCTAGCAGTGACCCGGTACCAAGCCCAGCGGCTGCTCAAAGAACTCAGAGACGCTGCTGGACGCCAGCTCCGAGCTCCAGGCGGAAACTCTGACCCAGGGGCAGGCTGGGGCCAGGAGAGCTTATTGCAATTGGTGCAGTGGCTATGACCCTCAGCCTCAGCCTGGTGGCACACACGGAGCTTGCTGGCCACACAGGTAGCCCAGGTCCAGGACTTCTGTTCCTCTCCCACACCACCCTCCAATCACACCTTTGAATTCAACAGGTGCAGGGGAGGGGAGGGTCCGGGACTCTCTCCACAGTAAGAACAGGTGGCCCCAGAGCCAGGTGAGTTAACTCGTGGTTGCTAAGGTGTAGGAACCTGGGTGTGATCATCCCCCTACAAAGAAGGAACCAAGGCCAGTGGCCAGCCCGAAGTCTGAGCCACAGGGCAAGGGCTGGAGTTCTTCCTGGGGCTGTTGCCCCCTCCCTCCCTCAGCCTGTGCTTCCGACATGGCCCCGGATCTGGGGCAGAACCAAAGCCCTGGAGCCGATCTCTGCAGCCCAGGGCTGGGGGCCTGGCCTGTGTGTCCACCTGGGAGGGGCAGGGATGAGTGAGGAGGACACACTCAGGCCACTGGGCCCTGCGAGGCCTGTGTCCAATGCCTCGCCCTCATGCAGCAGCTGTGTGCCCTGGGCCAGGCCGCTCAGCATCTCTGGGCCTGAGTCTGTGTGGAGCGGCTGTGGAGACACCTGTGGGCTGCTGAAATGTGGGCATGAACGTGCGGGCGGGACGCAGGGAATGGGGCCCCGGGGCATGCTGGGAAGACATGGCCCAGTGAGCTGGCTGGCTCCCCCTGCACTCGGGGCACGTGAGACACCGGACCTGTCCTGCCCATGGCAAAGCTCACTGAAAGAACAGGCCGGAGTCTCAGGCGTGAGAGTGCCCGGGGAACCGTGTCTGAGTGGCTGCTGTTATTCTCGTTGTAATTCCAGGCTACTTGCACAGTGAGACCACATCTGGAAGCATTTCTAAGGCCCAGTATGGACAGCAGGTGAGGACACCTGATCTGGTACACAGGAGTCTTGTGTGTCCCCTCCTCCAGGAAGCCTCCCTGTTGGCCCACCTCTGTGTTGTCAGTGCACACAGGACTTCTTTCCTGAAATTGTCTAATTTCTCCTCCGTCTGCTCTCCCCACCTCACCCCTCTCCCCACTGAGGCCCCAAGCGAAGCCTGTGTGCGACGTCTGCAACGCCCAGGCGAGGGGCCAACAGGCACCCCTCCTCCACGCCCACACTGGAAAGCATCCGTCCACAGGGGCGGCAGTGCGGCTCACGGGGCTACGCTGGCGTCCCCATCACACACTGGTTCCAGTCCCCGCTTCTGATCCAGCTCCCTGCTAATGCACCCGGGAAGGCAGCAGGTGACGGCCCAACACCTCGGGCCCCTGCCACCCCCGTGGGAGACCAGGATGCAGCCCCTGGCTCCTGACTTCAGCCTGGCCCATTTGTTGCTGCCATCTGGGGAGTGATCGGAGGATGGAGGATCACTCTCCGCCTTTCTCTGTCACCCTTTCAGATAAATATTGTTAAGACACATCAACTTCAACCCTTAAATAGGTGAACTGTGTGGGGTATGAATCAGACCCTAGCAAAGCTGTGTGAAGGATCTATCTGTAACCACAGGGCACCTGCCCACCAGGTAGGACGTCCCCACGCTGAGCGTCCTGGGAACCTCGGGCTTCTGCCATGGCTGGGAGGCCGGCCCCAGCCCAGCCCAGAAATCCCCCAACACGAAAGACCAAGCGGGCACCCTCAAATGATCACCCCCACGCATGTTCCTTGCAGTCTCTCTCCACGCTTTTATTGTTCATCTCTTCACATGGCAGACACAGTGAGCGCCGTCTTCTCCTGCAACCCCCACACCCCATCCCACTGTCACCAGTCCCACGGAGCTCCTGGGCAGGGGGCGAGGGCGGCCACCACGCCTGCACACGCAGGACACAGTGCCCCCCGCGCCATCTTCCCGGGTTCGCCTCTGGCCGAACAACGGTGACCCCGGCAGGCTTTGGGTCCGGGAGCTTTCCTTGGTGCTGACAGGGGAGACGCCTTCCAGGACAGTGAGGGTGGACGTGTCCGGCTCGGAATCATATGGCGGGGGCAGGAGCGGCCAGCACCTTCCACGCCTGCGAGGTGGACGGGAGCAGTGGGCCCAGCGATTTCAGTTTGTGACAGAAAAACCAACAGCGGTTCTGAGCGGAGCAGGACCCAGGAGGACGGCGACGCCGGCGAAAGACGCGTGTACCTCTCTGCCCACGTGGGAATCCCACGCGTCCCTCGTCCTGGACCATGACAGACCCCACTCTGCAGCCAGTCGACCAATTCATTAAATAACACAAGTTATAAAACTTTATAAAGGGGGCATTTACAGTGGGGGACATAAATACGTGCTTTGAAAAGTGTCTACGTACATATTTACAGAGTTGTGGGATCAACCGTAGTAGCCCTGAAAGAAAAGCATCCCTTCTGCGCGTGGGAACTCCTGCTCCCCCCGGGTCCCCCCCCCCCACGCTGGGCTTCGCAAGTCACCGAGGACGGCGCTGAGAAGACAGCCCCAAAGTGGTCTCGGACATCCTCGCTGGGGTCTGCCCCAAAGGCACAAAACCCACGGACCTCACTGCACTGGATCCGGACTCAGCTCAGCGCGCCTGTGTCTCTCAGACACGCCAGAGCGCAGGGCTCCGCCTGTCCCTCCCAGGCAGGCCACACGTGGCGGCCACAGGTGGCCACCATCTTCCTCCCCCTGTGCTTTGAGTCCTCCCAAGTTTCTCATTTCCCTGTTCTAGCTGCTTCCCTTTGCGGTTGCTTTCCAAGGCTCACTCACAGGTGTCCGACCCAGATGGCCAAGCGATGGCCCAGGAGATGCCCCCTCCCCCAGGTGAACAGCAATGAGATCTTGTTCACGGATGCACCTGCTCATTTAGGGGTTCTCTGCAAAGATTCAAGAGCGAGGAACCGACTAGAATTTCAAATCTGGAAATGACCCAAGAGCCAGCAGCTCGGGTTGCTTGGGCAGCTGACGGGGTTTCCAAGGGCTCAGACCAAGGGTGTGGACTCGGCCGCAGTGGCGTGCTGACTCCCAGGGGTGCTGCAGGGAGAGGGAGGGGGCCCTGGGGATTGGCCGCCTTGGAAAGGCTGGGAGGTCTTCCTGGGACAGGCCTGAAGCTGACCCCCAGTGCTGGACCGGAGTCCCTGCAGTGGCGAAACATAACTTGAGAAGCAAAAAGCAAGGTCGAGGAGCTCTTGAAAAATTGCATAGTAGGAGAGGCCCCGCCCTGACGGGAGGCAGAGCTGCAGCGCACAGCCCCCGGGGTCTCCCTAGAGGCCGGTCACCTTCCTGCCTCCCAGGGCTCAGGACCCTTCGAAGACCACGCACCCACGCACACGCGCACCCACGCACACGCACACCCACGCACACGTGCACGGCTGAGAGGTCAGCACAGAGACCACACGCACACACGCACACGCACACGCACAGCTGGGGTAGGTCGGTACTCCCTGCAGGGCAGCCTGCCGGTCCCTTTGGCTTCACTGATTCCAAGTCACTTCCGGTGCTGGGGAGAGAGAGAAAGTAACAGTGACAATGGTGGCCACGCAGTCAGCGCCCGCCCTGGGCTGTCCACGCACGACCCGCTTGCTTGAATGGAGTGTGCCAGACCTACAGCAGAGAGCTCGGCGCGGTGACAGCTCCCGTGAACACAGCCGCGTGGCCGCAAGAGCACCGCCCACCGCGCACCCTGGTCCCTTTGAGGATAACCTCCAACCCTCTCCACTCCAGGAGTGACCGCGACCCTGACCTTGACCACCTCACACTGGTTTGCCTCTTTAACTTAAACCGAAGCAATCAGTACATAAGTAACCCTTTCGTGTCTGGCTGCTTTCGCTCGGTGTGTTTGCCAGAGTCGCCGGCCTGAGCACACCGTCCTGGTCCTTGCAATCGTGTGGATTCCACGGCGGGAGCACGCCACGGTTATCCGTCCAGACCGGGGCCATCCTGCATAAGGCTGCTAGAACCTTCCTGGACGTGTCTTGACGACACGGACGGTGCGCGTATGCACACACGCATCCCACGGAGACACTCTGGCCGTGTTTCCCGGTGGTCAGCTCTGCCCTGCGCATCGCCCAGCGGCCCTGCGGGGCCTGAGACGCCCGGCCGTGCGTCCTGGGCCTGCTCTGCCGTCCCCCCGCTGCCAGGTCCCCTCTCACACCGCACCCACAGGCTCGGGAGGAGGAGTGGCGCCTACACCGGCGGCAGGGGCAGAGCTCCTGGGCTCCCCGGGGACAGATCTGCCGCCTGCTTGCTCCACACGGGGTGTCTGGCCGCGCGCGCGTGGTGAGCGCTGAGTGGCATCTGTCACTCTCGGTGGACTAGGAGCCCGGACCTGGAACGGGCCCCCACCCGCTAGCAGCAGTCATTCCCACGGTCATTCCCACGGCCGACTCACGTCCCCACTCAGAGCCACAGCCGCACTGGCCCGTCCCCCACGCGGCCCCGAGGGTGCACCGCCATCAGCCCAGCCTACAGGCGGGCGAGCCAAGACCTGAAGGGGCGAACACCGGCTGAAGGTGTTGCCGGGGAGCCTGGGGCCGGCCTTCGACTCCGGGACCCGCGCAGGGCACCGGTGTCACCTCCCACGGCATACCACACCACGGGGCCGGGAGAGGCTGGTCCAGGCCGGGATGGAGCGGGCGCCCGGTGCAGACACAGAGGACGACTCGGACACGGCACGGCGAGAGCCGCCGTCCCGCGGGACCCCAGCCACCGCAAGGGGACGTGCGTGGCCACCCAGCCCGGGACCCGCCATGTACCCGCCACGACTACGGCACCCAGTGGCTACGCCGACACCACGTGCGTCATGATGTCGTGTGCGTCAGGTCCCCATCCCAGGTATGTCAGGCCATCCCCACTGCCCAGACTGCGTGCGTCGCGTCGCACCATGTGCGTCACGTGCGTCCCCCCGGCTGTGCCCCTGTGCCCGTGCCCTCAGAGGTGCGCTCGGCGGCCACCCACGTTCCAGGAGGCTCTGGGGAAGGGGGCCTCTCCCACTGCCCCGGGTGCAGGAGGCGGAGTATTAGGGGTAGGGGTCCCTGCTGCCGGTTCAAGCGCACAAGACCCCACCGTTCCAGAATCCAGCCCATCCGTGCCTTCAACAACCGAATTCTCATTCCAGATGACCCTGGCCAGGGGTCTGACCCCTGCCTTGCAGGAAGCGGGCGCCCCCGAGCCGGGGGCCACCTGGCCACGCCTCCCGGGCAGGCTCCTGGGGTCTGCGTTGGTGCTTGGAGCCCCAGTTCTTCCCGTGTCCACCGTCGTCTGGGCACTCTTTGGGGTGCTGACCAGGGACAGTGAACGCAGGGAGGCCCGGGCCTGGGACCTGCTACGGCCCAAAGCCCCCCAAAAAGGGGAGTCCGGCTTCCGGGTTTTGCCATCAGAAAACTCAGAGAGGGGCTGCGCGGGCCCAGGGTAAATCTGGGTTTTATCCTGTATGGATTGGTGTTGCTTCCTTTCCCCTCCATTGTGGGAGCAGGGACTGCATGGTCTTTTCTGGACCTAAAGCTAAAGAGAACTGAGGGCAGCCACAGCGATGCCGGCCTCACCTAGCACCGCCGGGGGCCAGCCGCGCCGCTCCGTGCACTGCTTGCATTTGGCGCGTCCTAGCCGGTGGCCCCACCGTAGTCCCATTTCCCAGCCGTGCAGATCGAGGCTCAGAGAGAGAAAGGAACTTGCTTGAGGCCCCACTGCCTGTGAGTGGCAGACCTGGGTCTGAACCAGGCGTCTACACGGCTGCGGGATGGCCCCGCCGGGCAGGGCGTCGGAGCGACCCTGAGTCCCCGAGGAGCCAAGCCTCTCTCTCCTCCCCGCCCCACCCAAGCACAGCCCCTCAGCCGCTGCGCCAGCTCCTACCTGTCAGGGCACAGGTGCAGCGCTAATCCTTGAAGAAGGGTCCCTGGAGCTGGGCTGCAGCCGGGGCCTTGAGCTTCCTACACTGCCTGGTGATGTACGGGGCCGCGGCGGGGGCGCACCGCGACGCCACGCGGAGGCTGTAACTGTGGAAAGAGGAACAAGACGGCTGTCATCAGGAGCCCAGCCTGGGCCCCAGGTGCGGGCGGGGAGAGCGGGCACACTTGGTGGTCAGTGCAGAGCACGCCTCCCAGGCCCAGGCAGGAGCCCCTCTTCCTGGGCACCTCCAAGCCTCAGCCAACCCGAGTTGTAGCCACCGCGGCGTGCTTGGCTCTGCTCCATCCAGCACGGTCTGTCCCCATCCCAGGCAGCTGCGGGAGCACAGGCGAGAGGTGTCCATCAGCCTGGCTCTTGGCACGACGGGCAGAGCTGTCCTGGTGACCCCAGAGGGCACGCGGGTGAGGGGTATGCCGCCTCTGTGCCCTGCCCTGATTCCCTGTCCCCACCTGCCCACCCTGCCCCTCCCTGCCACCAGGCCCAGCAGCCACAGGGCAGAACGCATCAGAGAAGCTCCCGTGTGTGCAGGGAGGGGGCGGGTCCCCTGCATGCCACGAACCCCGACGCTGGGCCTCCGTCCTGGGCCTCATGGAGGCCAGGCGCTCCCGTGCTGGGTCTCAGAGTGGTTGACAAGAACTCTGGATCCTCCCACGTAGCTTGGCCGTGGTCATTACTACAGCCCACGGCATCGGATCTTTGTCTTCAGAAATGCTTTTAAAAGATTGTTTCAAGACGATCCAGCTGTTCCTCCCCACCTTGCTCACCCAGCAACTTGTGCTCGTCTTTCAGGGTATAGCTGCAATACCACCTCCTCCTGGGTGCCCTCCTGCCTTAACTCGAGTGAGGGGTCCTCTTGCGGAACCCCACTGTCTCCCTGTGTCTCCCCGGCTCAGCACTGGTTACGCTGGACTGCACTCACAGAGCGAGGTGTCTGCTCTCGTGAGTGCCAAGACCTCAAGGTCAGGGCCTGTGACCTGGGTACTGCTGCAGCCCAGCTCGGCACAACAAAGGCAAGCGCTTCTGAATAAGGACCCCTGCGCTGACCGCATGCCCAGGACTGCGTGTTCCACCCGCACTGGCTGTGTCACTCCTCACCCGACTGCAGGGTGGACGCGGCTTTGTCCCCGCATTCTCAGACGGGGGAGCAGAGGCCAGCTCTGGCCACAGCGGCCTGGGCGGGGTGAGGTGGAAGGGGAGGTGGGCGGAAGTAGGCAGGGCCAGTGCTTCTGGGAGTTTCACCTGGGACCCCCAGTGCCAGCTCTGCCTAAGTGGGGAGGGAGTGGGTCTCAGAGCGGCAGAGAGAGGGCAGCATCAGGGCACGTGTGTGGCAGTGTCTGGGGACATTTCTCATCACAACCGAGGGGAGAGGTGTTGCCACTGGCAGCTGGTGGGTGTGACTAGGGGAGCTACCAAGCATCCTAGGATGCCCTGGGCAGCCCCATCCCCATAACAAAGGTCATCCAGGCCCCGTTAATCACGGGGACCACGTTCCAAGACCCCCAGTGGGTGCCTGCATTGTGGTTAGGATGCACCCGTATCTACTGCATCTTCCTATCCATATGTGCCATCAATGAGGTGAATTTATCAGCTAGACTCAGCGTGAGAGTAACAATAGTGACTGAAAGAAAATAGAAGAATCACCACAATACACAGCAATGGCAGCTACGTGAGTCCTGTCGGGGGAATGCAGACCGGTGCAGCCGCTGTGGACGGCAGCGTGGAGGCCCTCAGAAGTCTGAATCTAGACCCACCATGTGACCCAGCAACCCGTCCTGGGAATTCACCCAAGGGAAATGAAGTCACATATGACAGAGTTGTCGGTATCCCGTGTTTATTGCAGCTGAATTCACAAAACAGCTAAGATATGGAGTCACCCCAAATGCCCATCAACTGAAGACTGGATAAAGAAATTATGGGATACATACACCGTGGAATACTACACAGCCATAAATAAAAGTGAAATCCTGTCGTTTGCAACAAAATGGATGAAATGAAATCATACTTAGTGAGATAAGCCAGTCCCAAAGGGCAGATACCATACGTTCTCCCTGACCTGTGATAACAGAGCACCTGAAAGACAATCTATAGAGGTGAAATTGACACTTTGAGATGCAATGACTTTGAACAGCCCTTGTCTCGACTGTTAAGGAACTGCTTTTTTAAATACTATTTGTTGAACTCTTTACTTAGTATAGAGTCAATCATATGTGTACAAAGTTAATTGAAAATAGATCTTAGTAGAAAATAAGAATGGGAATAGGAGAGGGAGGAGGAAGAGGGGTGGGAGTGGGGTATGGTGGGAAGAATCACTGTTCCTAAAGTTGTATTTACAAAATGCATGAAGTTTGTATTCCTTCAATAAAAGGTTTCTGTGGGAGAAAGTAAATAAAAGCCACGTGCATCACTTCTCTCTCCCCCTCTCTCACCTATGGGGGCACCGCGTGGCTTCCCTCTGCGGTATCTGAGACGCCGGCATCACCGCTCCTGTCCTCGGCTACTGCGACGTCGAGCGCAAGGCCTGGACGGCTGAGTGCACACGGCGTGGATGCAGGGCACAGGGGTCGCCTCCCGTCCTGGGCAGGGTACCATGGGATGCTCAGAGTACACTGTGTGCCTTCAGATTTTCCGCTTCATCCTTTCACACCATAGGTGGGCTGAGGGTAATCCGAAACGCAGAAGGCAAATCCGCGGACCGGGCAGCCCGAGGGAGGGATCTATTAAAACGCACTGAGGCACCAAGAGAGGCAGACAGAGCCGAGGCTGCTGTCGCGGGGAGACCACTCTGAGAGCCCAGCTCTCGGTCGCGGCCAAGGCTGCCCCGCTGAATCCCTCCCCAGGCTGCACAGTCAAGGCCGGGTCAGCTCATCACACTGGGCTGTGAGCGAGAGTCATGGGCGGCCCCTGAGTGTTCAGTGCTCAGAGATGGGCCGCCATGGCCTGCTGGGCAGGGGGTCCCTCCACAGCCGGCGGCACCCCGGTGCTGGCTGATTCCAGAGTGAGCACTGCCCCTCTGCTGGGAGACTCGACCCTGGAGGAGACGGTCAGCCGGGGGGCTGCCTGGCAACACCACGGCTCCTACGCCTTCTCTCTGCTGGGGCCGAGGCCCCGACAGCGCCCCCTCTCAGCGGTAGCAGGATCAGCAGCTTTGGACACAGGCCCTGCACCTTCCACTTCCGGCTCCTCCCTCTCCTGTGCCTCTGTTAAGTGTTCAGAAAACAGACCATCCAAGAAGCAACTCACAGCCCTCCCCAGCTCCACCTGCTGGCCCCGCGGCCGCAGCAACCACAGGGTGGACGGCGGACGGTCAGGGACAACGCCCCCGCAGCACGGTCCCTCCGCACCGGCTAACGTTCACTGGCCTCTGTGCTGCCTGAGGACTTTCTCAGCTGCCTCTCTGGTCCCTCCCCAGCCCAGCTGGTTGGAAGGACAAGAGTTTTCATACCTGTCTCACAGATGGAGAAACTGAGGCAGAGACTGTTCCTGGGCGAGCAAAGCCCAGGCCTTTCAGCTCCTTGCAGGGCCACATCGTGGGGGGGGGGGGGGCACGGTGCCCCCAGCTTGGTGTTTCCCCCTAGATGGGGATGCGGGGGTGGGCAGGGATGCCCTGCAGGCTGCAGGAGTCCCCTTCCTGACCACAAACTCCTGAGAGCCCAGTGGCCACCTGCACCTGCAGTGCTAACGTGTCCCCGAACCCACGTGCGCCTAGCCTGGAGCCATCAGTCAATGCGCATGCCCCATGAGTCTTGGGCCCCGCCGGCTAGCTGTGTGGCCTCGGCCAGCCATGGGCCCCTGCCGGCTCCAGGCCCACCCTCTGCAAGGTCAGAGTGCTCGTGTGGCAGGGATACTGTGCCGATGAAGTCTGGAGAAAGCGCTCAACCCAGCTCCCCCGGCCCCACCGTGCCCACTGGCCCAGAGCCGCGGCTGATGGGACCCCAGGACAGCCCGATGTGGTCAGCAGAGGGAGGGGACAAGCGCCAACGCCCACGCTCCTTGCTGTCTGACCGTGCCTTTTGGCCTGGGCACCTCCTCGGTTTCCCGCGCTGTAAAAATGCAGACGGTCCCCGGAGGCCCTGCTGACTCAGAGCAGGGCTGGGAGGAGGAGCCCCGGGCTCTGGAGGCAGAGCACTGGGTGCTGCCTTCCGGGAAGAGTTCAGCACCCGGACACGCGTCCAGCAGGTGTGACGTCCGCGGCAGGAGGCGAGCCAGGGCCCCAGCCTGTCCTCGAAGCCTGACGTCAGAGCACAAGGGTTGGGCCTGGCTTTTGCCCCCAGATCCCCGTGCAGGGCTTGGCACTCACGCACCAGCTGCCTTCCGGGAACCTCCGCTTGGCTGTCTGACAGGCGTGTCAGCTTGAACACGGCCCAAGTGGGCGATCCCATGGCGCCAGCTTGCCCCACCCCTCAGGCTCCAGCCTCAGCAAACGGCATCATGAGAGTTGTCACAACCAGGGCCCAACAGGACTCCCTGTCCTCGTCTGTTCTGCGGGCAGGGGGCTTGGAGACCTCCCAGCCACTCCCAGGGAGACTGTGTGTGCGCACTGAGCCCGGGGCCCCAGGAGCCTCCCTGTGCGTCATCCGCCTGCAGGTCAACCCCTGGGCCCCTCGTTCCCCCTCCCCAGGGCCACGGCCAGCAGGAGCACGGTGGTGACAGCCACTCCACTGGCCTCCCCACAGCCACGCTTAGCCCCTCAGTCCGCTCTCCACCAAGCCAGGAGCCTGGGCTTGCTGGGGAGCCCGGGACCACGTTGCGGCCCCTCAGCCCGGGGCTTTGGCCAGGGCGGGGAAGAAGGGCACCCTGCTCCTGCCTCCCGCTCCCCTCGCCCTCCCGCTGCGTCCCGTGTTCCTCGGTGGGCCCTGTTCTTCTGACCTTGGAACCTCAGCCCATTCCCTGCCCTGCCCCCACTTCCCGCAGCCTCCATGTCCCTTCCTTCTCTGCCCCCGCCCCCAGCCTGGCCCCGGGCCTCACCAGCACGTCGCCCTGTGCACGTTTCGTTCTATAATCCTTCTGGATCCTTCTGGACCTTTCTGGATCTTTCGCTCACAACAATCACTTTGCCTACTGCATCGCGTACTTCTTCACTGTCATTCTCCACCACCAGGGGCAGGGCTGAGCCCCCTGTGCCTGCCCTAGGAGCCGGCTCAGGAGATGTTGGATTGGAGGGATGACGCAGGAACTGGATTGCCGCAGCCTGGTCCAGTGGGATGGTGATGCATGAATGAATGAATGAATGAATGAACGGCAGGAGAGGGCAATGCAAGATGGACACCCCGGGGTTGCGGCTGGAGGGCCACACCCCTTCCTGGCCAGCCCCACCGCCCAGAACAGCAAAACCCAGAGACTCAGCACGAGGACCCTCGTGTTGGGGACAGGGGCCAAGCGCAGTCATGACGGTGCCCCCTGCTGGTCACCGTGGTGTTGGATGCCCCACCAGTGACGTTCCACAGCGGCTGCCTCGCTTCTCCAGGAACCCCAGAACCCCGCAGTCCCTGGAGCAGCTGGGACCCCTGAGCCGTCTGCGGCCAGTGCCTGGGGCCTGCAGCCGGCCCTCACAGAGAGAGACAAAGTCACGCGAGACTTGAGTTTTCTGGCCACACACTCAGTCCGCGCTGTTCCCACTTTACACACATTCAAAGCAGCGTGCTGGACGGTTCCCCAAGGCCACGGCCAGCCAGAGGCAGCCCGCTGACGAACCCACGAGGGTGAGCAGGGCTGTCAGACGGAGCAAACGCAGAGTGTGCAGCTCTGACATCAGACACGTCCCTGGGACCGGAGAGGAATCGTGGCTGCCCCGGGCCGCTGGGGGCCCAGGCTTGGCCCCAGGAGCCCTGCTGAGAGGCAGTGCTGTCCAGGGAGGGGAGTCCAGGGTGGTCAGCCGTAGCTTTGTGTCCTCCAAGGTCACAAGCTGACGTGACACCATCTTGGGGAGAACTGGGGTTGGAGGGTCCCTCGTGGTGGCATCAGTGGCCTTTCTCTGTCTCCTTCTTTATCCAGACACACACGCCTTCCAACAAAAAGCCACGTGAGCACAGCAGAAGCGGCTGCCCACAAGCCAGGGAGAGGGCCCCCCATGGGCCCTGCTGGCCCCATCTCAGCCTTGCAGCCTTGTCCAAGCCTCCGCCTATGACATTTGGTTACGGCCACCGGAACTGGCTAGGACCAGCTGCAGAGCGCACACCTGGTGAGTCAGGGATGCAAACCCGGGGACTGAACCGGGGCCATCATCTCGGAGCACGGCGCCCCCTACCTGGACGACCCCCTCGGCGCGGCCACAGACAGTGCCGATCCCCAGTGCCCATGCCCAGCCCCCAGCTGCTTCCCACTGTGGGCCCAGGCAGGAGGCAGCGCGTGCTGATGGGGCGACGGGAAGGCCCCTTCACCCCAGGTCCCACCTGTGACCCGGCCACCACCCCACCCCCTTTCTTGGCGAGTGACCTGGCAGCCCATGTGGTCCTGCCCTTGCGGCTCCTGCCGCACCCGGGCTGTCACCACGCCCTCCAGCTGGCCCTCTTTCCCTCTCACCACCACTGGGACACCCCCCCCCCCCCGTGAGGCCCCCTCCTCGCTGCACTGCCTGCCGCCCTGCTGGCTCCCGTCCCGTCTGTTCTGTAGAAGCAGGACTTTGTCCTGACAGGCAGACAGGCAGGCAAACTGGGTCAAGACGCGCCCTGCTGTCCTCGACACTCCTGGGCACCGAGGACAGGCCCCTGCCGGCCTGCCAGCCCATCGCTGTCCCTTCCCTGTGGCCTTCAGCCCTGGCCACTCAAAAGGGTCACCCGGAGGGGCCTGGGACACAGCAGGACATCAGAAGTTCATGGGCAGAGATGGGACGTCTGTGGTTGAGCCCCCCAGGGATTCCAGCGTGCAGCCTGGGCCGAGACCTGCTGCCCTGGGCATGCTTGAGGCCAACGGCGCTGTGTCAGCTGCGCGGAGCACCTGTCCCCCCCCACTTCTCCCCCACAGGCAGCTCCCGAGCGACTGTGCTGCCGGCTGCTTGGGGGTCTCCCCGGGAGCCCCGATGGGCCAGGGCAGCAGCACCTGGCTACACTCTGCTCTTCACTGAACCCTCAGCACCTCATTTTTAATGAGAAAGCAGAATGCGGGGAGAAATGCAGGGTTCCACATGCCACCAAGAAATGTCACTGGGTGTGCGGTACAGGAGCCACCCAGGTACCCCGGGACGGACACGGGCATCGGAAATCGGAGAAACACCAGGGAAGCCAGGGTGGGGAAGGGGAGGGGGGAGGAGGGCGTGGGGATGAGGATCCCTAGCAGACAGCGTGACCCAGGAGCCGGGAAGGATTGAAGTCGGGGTTGCTGGTCCCCCTGGCCGTCTCCCATGGGCCAGGAAGTGCCCTGCCCCCCTCGGCGGTGAGCCTGGCGCTCAAAGCCCACCAGGCTTTGGGGGTCGGGGAGGGTGACGTCCCTTGGCAGGGCCAGCAGCCAAGGCCCTCTCGCCGCTGGGGCTTGACTCCGGGACAGGGGACAGCTGAGACCAAGGACAATAAATGGAAACAACAAGAATAAAGCTAAGAAGTGATGCATTTTTTTTTTCTACAATGGGCAAAGGATATCCGCATCATTGAACCCATGGTCTAACGCCAGGAAGAGCTCATCAAGAGAGAAGCAGACACAGCTGCCCAAGCCGTGCTCCGCGGTGCTGTGAAGAGAGGTGGCCACTGCTCAGATGGCGCTGGGGAGGCAGCCTGTCCAGGGAGGACCGTCCCCAGGGCCCCACCCCTGGGAGGCAGTGCCCACCTGTCCCAGCGCCGGTGGTGGGCATGGCCAGCACTGAGACAGCAGAGAGTGGGAGACCTAGCAAGTGGGGTCTCCCAGGCTTCATCCCAGCAGAGCACGGCCACACCACGGCGTTGTTCAGGAAGAAGAGGAGGTGGAGGAGGGCGTGGGGCAGGTACGGGTTGCAAGGTGGACGGGGAAGCCCTCAGCGCAAGAGCTGAGATCTGAAGAGAGGATTGGTCCACTAGGACACGCAGCCCTGGTGTGTGCCAGGTGGTGGGAGCAGCAAGTGCAAAGGCCCTGTGGTGAGACGCACCTGGAATGGCAGAGGTGAAAGGGCAGAGGGCAGGGCCTCGAAAGCCCTCAGGGAGGTGGGAGCTCGGCTGCCCCATCTGGGAGGAGGAGTGACAGGACCTGACGTGGTTGTGGGGCTGTGTACAGGCTGCAAGGTGCGAGGGTGACTGGGGAGACCAGTTAGGAGGTGATGGCCGCCCTCCGGGGTGGGGAGGAGGGCCGTGCTGCGGCCCCTGGGGCAGCTGAGGAGGCCGAGGGGTAAGAGGCTGTGGGTTCCGGATGCCTCGGGGAAGTGGGGCTGAGGGGACCTGCGGGTGAGGAAGACATCGGTGCAGAGCTCTGCTTGGGCAGGGCCTGGTGGAAAGGCTCACTGGACACCCAAGGGAGACGGCAGGAGCGTGGCTGAGACGAGACAGAGAACAGGAACTCGGACTTGTCAGCGTCCAGAGGGAGCTGAAGGAACCCGCTGGACCTGATCCTCCGGGGGAGCGGAGCAAGTGGCCGAGAGAAGCCGGGAGAGCGGGTCAAGGGGCCAGGATCTCCAGGAGGGGGGCTCACGGCGCCCACCCCCAGGAAAGGTGATGACGACGGAGGACTGACCGCTGCCCGGGGCATCGGGCAGGCTGCCTGCTGGTAACCTTGGCAACAGCCAGTGCAAGAGCAGAGACAAACATCTGAAAGGGGGTGCAGGGAACCCCGCCGGGGCTGGAGGGGAGGGGCGGGCCAAGGCGCTCCTCCGTGCTCCCCCCCAAGGCTGCAGGGGTCATCCAGGGCTGCGACTGCCTGCCCCAGCCCTGCCTTGCCCCTCTCCCTCAGGGATCTCCAGGAACAGTAAGCCCGGGGCTGGCTGGGCCAGAGGGCCTTGCGCAACTGAGTTCTCACTGTGTGTTCTGCACTTGCGCAGGAGGTGGGGGAGAGGCAGAGGGCGTGGGAGCTGGCGCCGAGGTCAGATGAGCCCGGGGCCAGGCAGGAGTTCCCTGCAGCCTGGGCGGAGGCCCACGGGCCATGTCCAGGAATGGTGGGCATCGACCCACGCAGCACCCAGGCTGGGAGCAGGGGGTGGGGCGGGCACTGTAGGAAGCCCAGCCCCGGTCCTAGCTCCACTGCTGCTGTGTGGCCTCAGGAAACACCCGCACCTCTCTGGGCCGCGGGGGTTTCCCCTGTGACGCGAGGGGGTCCAGCAGAGAAATGGAAACGCCAGTGCACCCTGTCACTCCTTGAGCATCACGAGGCACAGGGCACTACTCGTGGGAGCGCCTCGGGCCGGGGCAGGGCCTGGGACGAGGCCAGTTTCACAGAGCAAGAAGGGGAACAGCCAAGGGTCCAGGCCAGGACCACCAGACCCCCCAGCCGGTGCCCTGCCCCGCCACAGGGCTTGCAGTCACGGGGGTGGAAATTTCGAAAGCTGACTTGGAGCGCCATTGGGCCGGACACTTCCGCTCACTGGACGGAAGTGCGTGGGAGCTGCAGACGCCCAGCCCAGCCTGGTGCACCCAGGTCAGAATCTGCATTCCGAGGAGAACCCTGGGAGAGGCGGGGGCAGACCTGTGCAGAGACCCTGACCCGACAGAGACTTGTGCACAGGAGACAGCAGGGGATGCTGCCGGGGGGGGGGGCAGTGACCCCCCCCCCAGTCTCCTCCCGTGGGGCTGGGGGAGGAAATGGCAGGTGCTCCTTGTAGGGCGGGGGCACAGGGCCGAGGGGGAGGAAGCGGCAGGTGCCCCCTGTGGGGCGGGGGCACAGGGCCGAGGCTCCTTTAAGTGCAGACAGAGCCCTCAAGGGGTGCTGGGGCCTCTCCGCCCGGGCTTCCCTTTCACTCATGCAGGTGGACGTGCAGCGTGGAGGCTGGGCGCCGCGCTGATGGTCACAGGGACAGGGGCACAGAGTGGAAAACGGGGAGGAGGGCATGCAGGAGTCCCACCCAGATGGGCCTCGGGCTGCAACCCGGCCCTCAGGTGCACTTCCCTTCTCTCTCCTCGGCCTGGAGGGAGGCTGCTGCCCCTGCGCAGCCCCAGACTGCGCACGCCCTGGCCAGGTCCTGACGTCCGCAGGGCCAGGAGCTCCCCAGACCTGTCTGGCTTGAGTTCCAAATACACAGCATCTGATGAGACAGGAGCACCCGACCCGGCTAGCAGGCACTGGCTGGCCTGTGGCCAGACTGCAGAGACAGCCAAAGGCAGCTGCCGGCAGGGAAAGCCCTGCGCGTGCTGCCCCCTGCCTGCCAGGACAGGAAGTGCAGGGGGCCCGCGCGGTCACGATTGGGCAAGGAAACAGCCTGAACCGCAGCCAGCAAGGGACGCGCGCGTGCGCAGTCACACAGCAAGTGCCTGGGAAGCAGTGAGGAGACCGGGCCGCTCACTGCCTCCGTGGGGACACAGTGGGAATGAAGGGTGGGGGTGGAGCCCCAGGCCACTTGGCAAGGCGCCTTGGGAGGCGGGGCCTTCCCACGTGCCGCGTGGATGAGCCCTGGGCTCCCTGTGACAGCTTCTTCCTGCCCCCCCCACCACACACGGGACAGGAAGCCCCCACCGGGGCCCGAGCCCAGCTGCTCCCCACTGTTCCCCACCACGGAGCCTGCACCTAGCCTGGTACAGCAGGTGCCCAGCAAACACTTCCCAAACAAACACGCGGCAAACAGCAGGCGCGCGGGGCCCTGTCAAGGTCCAACCCCCGAGTGTGCCACCTGCGCCTCCGAGGAGGAGGGGGCGCCCATCCAGCGGCTCGCACTGCCGGAGTCCCCAGTTCACACCCGCTCTCGCTCCCCAGCCCTCAGTGCCCGCCCCGCCCAGACATCTCTGCCCAGCGCAGGGGGAAGTGTGGGGGGCGTCACCCCTGCAGGACACTGTCGCCGGCCTCTGGCTTCCCAGCTCCCCGCCCCCTCATCTCGCTTTCTGCTGACAACCAGGGGTTCCTGCAGGCCTCGGATCCCACCCTTTCTTCTCCCCTCCAGCTGAGCCCAAGCACCCGCTCTCTTCAAAAGGAAACCTCTCAGAAGGGGAGCGAAGCCAAGAGGAAACCTGAACAAACCCAAGTGATCCAAGTGCGTCCAGGCCGGCGAGTGCAGGAGGAGCCGGTCCCCGGCTCAGGACGGCAGGAGCCGGACGCGCCACCCAGGGGTGCAGGTGCAGCGGCTCTCTGGAGTGCCGGGCTCGGGGAGGTGCTGAGACACCACTGTCGTGACTCCCCTGGGATCTTGAAGATGATCGTTGGCCAGAAAAGTTAAAAAGATGAGAGAAACTCCAGAGGCAGAGCAAAAAAACCCTCTTTAAGCTTGGAACTGAGCCTTGGAGTCTGGCGTGGCATCTACCCTGGGCACGGGGTTTCTAGCACGTAGTGCCCGGGTAGGAAGAGGCTGTACCTTGGGAGCCTCCTGTACACTTGGCCGCCCCCTGCAAGGCTGCTGCCTCCGTGGGGAGGACTTGCGGGGCCTCCTTTGCTGCCCAAGGGTCTCAGCCTGCTTGTGCGGGCAGCCAAGTGTGCCTGGCTGGCCCAGCCAGGGAAAGGCACGCGTGCGGTGTGTCTGAACAAGCGGCAGCCACCCCCAGTGCCTGCTCATGCTCCCAGCTGACCTCACACAGGCTGGAGGGTGGCCAGGGCTGGGACAGTCCAGCCGAGGCGGCCTGCACACGTTGGATGGCCTGGACTCAGGCCGTCTGCCCGGACTCTGGGCTGCTTCGAGCTCATGCGCACCTGCGCCCCATTTGGTTTGGGGACCACTGGCTCACCGAGTGGACACTTTCTCAGGGGCTCTCTGCCACTGGGATGGAGCTCTGACCCAGCACTCAGCCGGCTCCCGGATAGAAGCCTGCCCCTCGCCACACACGCTGCACACTCGGGGCCGGGGGCGAGCCGAGGGCCACTGTGGAAGGAATGTCCCTGCAACAAGCCAGCGGCCCATCTCACCTGCTGCATGGACAGTGACGCGCCAGGACGCAGCCACGTCGTGCACACAGCACCCTACCCGCCCGGGACGGCGCACCTCCTGCACACGAGCCCTGAGCCCCGTCACCTCCGCCAGATGTCACGGCCACCCTCAGCTCCCCTGCTTCCCCCAGTGGTCTCCACCGGAGCACTGGGCACACGGGCCTTCCGAGGAGTCTGGTGGCTTGGTGCTCCTGGGGAGCAGAGGGCACGGGCGTGGAGGGACAGTCCCAGCCCCACCGCCTGCAGCACCCACAAGCCGGCCCTGTCCCTGTGCAGGGGCTGTGAACAGGCTGAGGCCAATGGGGAGGCATGTGTGCCCCAGCCTGTGCGGTGCCTGGAGCAGAGCGGGAGAGGATCTGACAGCCCAGGACTTGGTCCCCCAAAACGAGACCGGTATCAACAAGACTTAAGCAGCTCTTGAAGTTCACGCAGGAACGTGGATCAGGGACCTCTGTGAGACAGAAAAACACACGAGCCTGCTACCGCTTCTTCCCCATCACCAAACACCCGAAATTGTCTCTTCCACCTTAAAATGAGGAAAACCTGCTCTCGACCCCACTTCCTCCCTGGACCTCCTCCAGGGTGCCGGATGCTCTGGGCGGGAGCGTCCTCTCGCCTTCTATTGGTCAGGCTGCTGCCTGCCTTGCCTGCTGCTCTCCCCGGAGCACCTGGGTGAGCCCAGCTCCTCTGCTTCTGATCCAGCTTCCTGCTCACGCGCACCCTGCGAGGCAGTGGGTGATGGCCTAGTAGCTGGGTCCCTGCCATGCACCCAGGAGACCTGGATGGATGGAGGTCTTGGCTGCTGGTTGTGGCCTGGCCCAGCCCCAGCTGCTGTGGGCATCTGCAGTGCCAACCAGTGGATGGAACACCTCTCTCTCTCTCTCTCTCTCTCTCTCTCTCCTCCATTCTCTCTGCCTTTGAAATAAAATAAAAATAAATCACTCCACACTTACACATTCTGAATCCCGCCGCTCCCCACCCCGGCTGCCACAGCCAGCCATCGCCATCACCTCCCACCAGGGCGCACTGTGTGCTTCCTACCTATCTCAACAAATCAGCAGTTTCCCGGAAGAGGCAACCCATGCTCTATCAGCCCTCCCTCCATCCCCCAGTGACCCCCATTCGCTCTGAGCAAAAGCCAAGTCTTCACAACAGTGCAATACCTGATACCAGTTGGCCCCACCCATGCCACTACCCGCACAACCTCCCCCCTCCCTTCCTGTCTACCACCAGCAGCCACACCAGCCTGCTCCCTGCTCCTCAAGCCTGGGCGCCACCACCTTTGCACCTGCTGTCCCCTCAGCCCAGGGCTTTCTCCTTAGGCCCACAGACTTGGACACCTCTAAGTCTTTGCTTAAATGTCCCCCTTTGGGTCAGGGTCTCTGTGATCCTTATGTTTAAAATGGGGCACCCCTATATTCACCCCTGCACTCCCTATTCCCCTTCCCTGTTTCTCTCCGGAGCCACAACTCCGCTGCCGCTCGCTCTCCCCCCCAAGGAGGGTGTAAGTTCTACAAGAGTAGGCAATCTTCTTTGTGCATGCTGATGTTTAATTAATGTTTAATGAAGCCACGCAAATACAATACTCAGTGCAAGTGGCAAGGACGGGGTTGGGACAAACACAGCTGGCCTGCGGCGTGCGCTGAACTTGAGTCCTGGAGCCGAGTCCCGAGCAGTGGCCGGGATTCCCAGCCGCTAAGGACACAGGCCAGTCTCGTTTTACCCACCATTTTCTGGGCGGACTCTGGCTCCGCCCCACCCTCCCAGGCCGATGCTGGCACAGGATGCAGCCGGCACCCGGGTGCCACTGGCTCTGGAAGGGCCCCACGGACATGGCCGGTCAGGTGCACTCGGCAACGTGCAATCGGGTGGCTCTAGAAAGGGGGCTTGCTACTTATAAGATGTGGTCGGGAGGTCATCCACTGCCCGATTTTCTAGGGGTCTCTACTACAGAGCGACCCCTTGGGAGCCAGCCGGTGTCAGGAGATGGAATCAGTTGCCGCCACAGGGAGGGTGACCCTAGTTTCAGATCCACAACGCGGGGGGAAGAAGAATCTGAAAGCCAGGATCCTGAAGAGCTGCGCTCCGTGGGGTGCAGGCCGTTCGGTTAGCTGACGGCAGCCTGCGAGGACTCGGGTCTTTGCCGTGTGCCAGCGTGAACTGGGAAGGAGGGGACAGCGTCTCACCAAAGCCTCTGAAATCACGAGCCAGGCCTGCTGTGGCTGGATCAGTGCTCGTTACTCATCCTTGACCTTGAGGGTAGGAACCCCCTGATATTGGTTGTAATTGATCTTAATTGATCACTTATTTACTGAAGGATGCTCTGAGCCCCGGCTGCTCCACTTCCCACCTGGCTCCCTGCTCATGCGCCTGGAAAAGCCGTGGAGGATGGCCCAAGTCCTTGGGCCCCTGCCACCCACATGGGAGACCTGGACGGAGGTCCAGACTCCTGGATTCAGCCTGGCCCAGCCCCAGCCACTGCGGCCCACTGGGGACTGAACTGCAAGATCTTTCTCTGTCTCTGCCTTTAACTCTTTCATATAAATAAATCCTTAAAAAGGGGAAAAAAAAAAAAAGATGAGGACACACACAGGGCCGTGACGGACAGGCCAGTGGATTCCCAGTGCCATCTCCACTCGGCAGCTGCCCCTGGCTGCTGTGTCACCGCGGGGGAGGGGGTGTTAGAAGGGTGGAGGAGAAACTGCTCTGAGAGCTGGAAAAGGCCACCGAGAGCCTGCGGAGAAGCCAAGGAAAACGACAGCTCGGAGCAAATCCCGCGATGGGACGAATGACAGCCGTCCCTTCATTGTTTTCTCCTCCTAAGACCACAAGGGAAACTCTGAGGGCAGAGTGCGCGACTCACTGGAGAAGCAGGTGACCGACGGCGACGGCCGGGTCCCACCCTGAGGCTGAGGCTTCCGGGGCTGAAACGCAAGCACCCGGCGGATTTCGATGGCGGTGATGCTCTGTGCCAACGTGGAGCTGACACAGACCGGCGGGCCTTCCCCACGGCCCGGACACGGCGGCCGGGACCGCCTGCTCAGCCAGACCAGCAGAAAAGACACCCTCCCCTACCACGGGTCACACGCCACTCACGGCGCCTCCTGGACACAACACCTGCCACCGATGGCCTGGATCTATCAGCTGACTCTAAAGATGTTTTCAAAGGACATAAATCTATCATTGATTGCTTGACCTTTGACCCCATCCCTGCACTCACTCCTAAGGCTCAATCAGAGGCACCTACAACAGCCGTTAGCAAAACTCCAAAACTTCCAAGTCCCCACGCGATGTCCTGGATCAGGAGGTCAGCGGGCGGGTCCAGCAGCCTCTGCTTCGGGCAGTGACGAGACAAAGAAGCACACGCAGGCACCGCCGCGGTCCGAGGGCCGGGTGCCCATGGCCATCAAGACGCAGCTGCCCGCCAGCGCCTGGCCGGCACCACACAGGCTGTCCACCCTACAAGGCGACCAAGGGGCCAGGGGATGAACGATGGTGGCAACACAGCGGTGAACTGTGACTCCCGAGCCAGACGCAGCCCTTGGCTGAGAAGGCGTGGGGTGCATTGTCACCCCAACCTCCACGCCCCCCTCTCCATACGGTGTTGGTTTCATGTTTGAGGAGCTTCACAGGGAAGCAGCCGCCTAGCGACCCAGAGGGGGCCTGTCTAGCTGTCACTCAGCAGAAGGAACCATGAGCCAAGACCACGAGGGGGCGCACCTGCTGGCGTGCGTGTGTGTGCATGTGTGTGTGTGTGTGTGCGTGAGCACTGGGCATACATGGGCAGTCCTGGCAGCTCCCGCAGGCCACCGGCCTCCCGGCCCCCCGCCTCCTGACCCCCCAGCCCACAGACAGCTCACAGAGGTATAAGCTGAGGCCAGTGGGAGTGTGGACCATACTCATGACAGGCAGACGGTGAAGGCCCTGGGGAGCAGGTATCTCAAAGATGACCCACTCAGGCTTCGGCAACCTTGCACCCACATGCCAGAGGCACCCCAGGGCATTGCCGTCCACAGCCAAGCGTTCACTCGTGGCTTCCTTGAAACGTCAGGGCTGTTTCACAGTGCGGGGAAGCGGCAGACACAATGGGACACAGGCAGCCACTGCCCTGCTGCTTCCGAGGCTGGCCCGGGGCACCCGTGCTGAGCACGGACCCAGATTCTGAACCCAGCCAACGCGGCACCCAGCCGGCCACCTTCCCCGCTCAGCCGCAAGCCCCCTGCCAGAGTGGCTTGGAAAGACTTCTAGGGAGACGGGGCCAGGGAGCTGAGACCGGGGTGCCACTTCCTCTCCCAGCAAAGCCAGACAGGTGAGGCTGCACCATGGGCACACACACCGGCCAGGGCGAAGCCGCTCATGGGCTGGTTTCCTAGCAACACACAGACCCGACTGGTCCCAGGCAGGACCAGACCACACACCTGCCGATTCCCCCAGCACCTTCGAGCTCCTTCAAATCAGCCGGCACTCCTGGTCCACGCTGGGACAGGCGCCTCCAGGAGCCAGCCCAGTCTCCCCGCTCCTTAAAGGAAGAGGCACAAGACCACGCCCCCTCCTCAGGCAGAGGCACAACTGATGACTAAGAGACGAGCCAGCCTGCCGGGACCGGATCCCCTGCTCCACTCGTAAGAGCTGTGACTCTTGCAAGCAGCCTCCATTTTCCCAGCTGTAAAATGGGAGAACACAGAAGTACTGACTTCGTGGGGTTGAAGATGGAATGGCATCGTTCACATATCGCCCTGCAGACAGTGGCTGGCGCACTCTTTAAACAGGTGATCACACCCACTGCGCAGTCGGGGCTCCCGGGTCAGCTCTGCATGTCACTGAGCTAAGCCCCATTTTCTCCTGAACCCGGCTCTCACACAGCTACGTCTGGCTTTGTTACTTAAAAACCAAGAGGAATCAGGGCCGGCGCCGCGGCTCACTAGGCTAATCCTCTGCCTTGCGACACCGGCACACCGGGTTCTAGTCCCGGTCGGGGCGCCCGATTCTGTCCCGGTTGCCCCTCTTCCAGGCCAGCTCTCTGCTGTGGCCAGGGAGTGCAGTGGAGGATGGCCCAAGTGCTTGGGCCCTGCACCCCATGGGAGACCAGGAGAAGCACCTGGCTCCTGCCATCGGATCAGCGCGGTGCGCCTGCTGTAGCGCGCCGGCCACGGCGGCCATTGGAGGGTGAACCACCCAACGGCAAAGAAAGACCTTTCTCTCTGTCTCTCTCACTGTCCACTCCCCCTGTTAAAAAAAAAAAAAAAAAAAAAAACACCAAGAGGAATCAGTTACACAGAGGGGTGACAGAAGACTGGACCCCCTTTTCCTTCTTGGTTCTGATGGGGGAAACGCGCCAGCCGCGAAAAGGCAACAGCTCTGGCCCGGCTGTGTCACTGGCGGCAGGACCCGGGTGAGTCCCTGGCCACAGGGGCCTTCTCCCTGGCAGGACAAGGGATGAGGGTGTGTCTACTGCGGCCCGGTGACCTCCGACGAGGCGTGGCAGCTCTGAGCACCAGCCACGGCTTCTGCCCAAATCGAAACCCGAGAGGGTGCCAAGAGCAGTTAAGACAGCACCGACCACAGCAGGAGGCACCTGCGGTCCCCACAGGCCTCTGCTGTCTTCACAGTGGTCCTCTGTGCGCACACTACGGCCACATTGCAGCAAGGACAACCGAGCCCCAGGGAGGGTAAGCAGCCGCAGAGGTGAAGGGGAGAGAACTATCCGGGGATCAAGCCGGGGTCCAGATACTTTGACACAACCGCCACCTGCCGGGCTCCGCTTCTGATGCCAGACATGAGGCGGTGGGCAAAGTTCCCGTCTGGGTGCAAGTCTCATTCCAGGAAAGGTGCACACAGCCAATCCAACCACGCACGGACGCCTTAGACACCACCAAGAACACAAGGGAGATCTCGCGAGGAGGGTAAGGGCGGCGTTTCAGACGGGGTGGTCAGGGAAGGCTTCTCAGAGGTGGTGACAAGGCCCTCACCCACACTCCACTGCTCGTGACAAAATCGCAGCAAGATCTCCCTGGACCAGTGCCGCCTGCCTCTTACCATCTCCCAGGGAGTTCCTGGAGGACAGGCCCCACCCCGGCCGAAGGGAGAACCGGTCAGCCCTCGGAGCCGTCAGTTTTGTCACCATTCTGACAAAATGGGGCCGAGCTGGAGCAGCAGCCCAGGCCGCCTGCAATGCCAGCATCCCAATCTTGCAAAAGCTAAAATTCTGACAGGAGTTGCAGCCTCCCCAGAGGGCGTGCCCACCCAAGCCGGGAAACGCTGCCGGCGGACGCCCCTCGGCGTCCGGGAAGGAAGCGTTTCCCGTCTCGTCAGGGCCTCTGAGCAGGAGCAGCTTCTTCCGCAGCCTCCTCTCAAGTTCTCCGTGGTCGCCAGCCCTCAAGCCCACCGCCTGCCCCCAGCTGCCTTCCCTCCTGCCCCCCAGGGCAGGGCGCAAACCCTGGCGTCCGCTACTGTGGACCCCTGTGTTGATCCAGAGTAGGCGTCAGCAGCCACCACCGGCCAGCACACCGCCCGCTGCCTGAGGACTCGCAGGCACGAGACGGGGAGGGGGTGCCGGAGCCCACTGCAGACCAGGGAGCCGCGTGCCCTGCTCACCGACCGGCAGGAGTTCAAGGTCCACGCTTCTCCCCACTGTGCTACGCAACCTGGGATGGCAACAGCATTGCCAGGGCACACGATGGACCTAGAAATGGAAGTCATTCTCACACCAGGGTTCACACGATTGGAAGGCCGGGCGTGGGGTCCCCCAGTGAGTGCTGTGGGCACTACCCTGCTGACTGATGGGTGAGACGACTGCCTTCCTCGGGAGTGGGGAGCGAGGTAAGCTCTATAAAGCGCTCAGAACTCAGCCCAGTGCACAGGAATTCTCTCCAGGGGGGAGCGTGCCCTCTGGCCCGTACAGGGCAGGGTCGGCCAGACCCACAGACCGTCCAGGTCCAGTGTGTTCAGCCAGGGCTCAGAGCAGCCGTCTGGCTGAATGCCAGCGGGAGAAGACGCCTGGCTCAGCAGGTCCAATAGCAGCCCGGGAGCAGACGCCACCTGCCCACGCCCTCCCGTTGGCCTGCGCAGAGAGAAGAAAGCCAAAGCCGCTGCAGAAAACTGGACCCACACTGAGTTTCCAATAGCTTCATTCCAACAGAGAACAGCAAGGCTTGATTGGGTGGCAAGACTACAACAAATTCAGCCGCTTTAAAATGAAATTGCTTTTAAGTAAAAAAAAAGAAAATGAAGTTGCCCTGTGTGCTAAGGCCTGAAGTCCCTTTTGTTCCTGTGCAAGATTTCGGGTCTTTCTGAAAACGAGTGCTCTCTGAAGTTCACATGGGGACTGCACGCCTGGCCCGGTGAACAGCCGAGTGGAAAGCCAGATTCTAGAGCGGCTCCAGGCTGAACCGATATGGGACTGGCAGCAGCTTAAACACGTCCCCATTCGGAGCATAACCCTGTCCTTCAAAGTCCTGTCGTTTGTCATCAGCTCCAGCTCTCGGTCCCCGAAGTGATGGGGGGAGCCCATTCATGCACCTCTAAGGGCCGACAAGAACCCGGGCTGGCAGCAGTGAGGCCTGGCAGGCTCAGGCACTCCCGGCTCCATGGGGCCGGGTCTGTGCTCATGGAAGCACTCCCAGGCCCCTCTGAACGGCTTCCAGTTCAACACATCATTTTCGTAATTCCAGCAAGTAACCTAAGGAGCAGACGGACACCCAGGGCCTGGGAACAGCTCCGGCGGTCAACATGCCGCTGCCCAGGCTCCTTAACCTGCTCTGCTCGTTCACCGACCCGGGGGCGCCTTTGCCAGAGAGGCTGCCGAGGCCTGAGCTCTGCGCTCACCCGGATGACAGCCCCTAAGCACGACCCCGACACTGTAGCTTGGAGGCAGCTCCAACCCCAAAAACGCCACCTGAGTCGCATGTCCTGTTTCCCCATCTGTAAATGACCGATCACTGCCAGCAGGAAGTGACACGGGGCGGCGGGGGGGGGGGGGGAGGTCAGAGGAGGAGGGAGGGGAAGTCCCGGCTGACCCCCGTGGGTGAGTGGGCGTGGCGGGCTGGGGGCATATGGCCCCAACAGCAGCCGTCCGATGATCTTCCCCCTACGTTGTACTTCGTTCTATTTTTCCCCCGTGCCAGGTGTTTTTTGCTTAGTTGTAATGGTAGCATGAACATCACCACTCCCACCAATGAGGAATCTTTTTTCTTTTTAATCCCATAGCACTGTGTATTTAAGGTCCTGCTTGTGAGGGCAAGACAGACACAGGAAAGGAGGGGCCCAGTGGGGCTGAGGCCTTGGAACAAACACCAGTGGAAAGAGGGGCACCACAGCTGGCCGTCGGCTCCTTCAACCCGGGGGCCCCCCCTCAGCGTCGTCCGGGGCCCCAGACCAGCCCCGTCGTGCCCACTCCTACATCAACCCCTGGGTCTTGGGCCAACGGGAGTGAGCCCAGGGCCTGCTCTGCCGGGTAACTGGGCTACTCCAGCATTCAGAGCCACATACACATGTTATCCTTCCAATGTCAACCCAGAAATTCTTACGTGTCCCTGCAATTGCCTGGGAACTGCCCAGCCCCACCCCAGGGTCTAATTTAAGACTGGCTGCAAGGCCGCGAAACCAGCAGTTTGGACGAGCTCCATGGCCAGGGCTGGGCCGGGGCTCCCGTCTTTGGCCTGTCCACTCTGGACGCTCCTGAACACGCCCTCAGCAGCACCTGACCACGTCACTCCCCCGCACACCATTCTCAAGGGCACGGCCACAGGGCTGGTGCCACCAGGAAGGAGAGGCCTTGGGCTGTGGGGCCCAGGAACACCAACGGGGCAAAGCCAACTCCGTGCTGTCAGCCTGGTCCCGGAGCCCTCGAGAGGCGGCCTCTCCCGCGGGTCAGCCCTTCTCCCCTGTAGCAGCGCTCTAACCTGCTTCCTGTTTGAACTCCGCCCCTGAGTCCTTGAAGGTTTGATTTCTAAAACCCACATCAATAAAATCTCAGAGCAAGAAGTGAGCTATGAGCGGTCACCTTAACTTGCATGTCCGCAGCTGCCCAGGTGACTGACTCCGGACTCAGCTAGAAGCATCTTCCTGCCCTCCTCGAGGGCTCTGGGGAAAAGTGAAGCAGTTCTGGGTATGAAAAGGATAAAAGAAGGGGTGGGGTGGGGTGGGGGGCTGGTGTTGTGGCACAGTGGGCTAAGCTACCGCCTGTGATGCCGGCATCCCATATGGACACCAGTTCAAGTCCTGGCTGCTCCACTTCCGATCCAGCTCCCTGCTAATGCACTTGGGAAAGCAGCAAAGATGGCCCAAGTGCTTGGATTGCAGACACCCAGGTGGGAGACCCGGATGGAGTTCCGGGCTCCTGGCTTCAGCCTGGCCCAGCTCCGGCCCTTGTGGCATTTGGAGAATGAAGCAGAAGATGGAAAGTCTGTCTCTTCCTCTCTAACCCGATCTTTCAAATAAAAATAATCTAAAGGAAAAAGCCCCACACCAATATAAACTCAACAGGGGCTGGGACTTTTGTCCACTGATAGATCCCAGTCCCCTAGGACACAGCCTGGCATACAGCAGGCACTCAACCAACCGATTCTCTAAGACATCCTGTCAGAAAGCCCTGGTGACACCGAGCTACAGCCGTCTGGAGAGGGGCTTAGCAGCACAGGGAGACACCTCAAGACAGCAGCAGGGATGTGGGCTTCAACCAGCTTTTTTTTTTTCCTTAGTAAGAAGGTACTCGGTTTATTTTATTTTATTTGAAGGGCACAGTTACAGAGAGAGAAGGAGAGGGAGGTCTTCACCCGCTGGTTCACTCCCCAGATGGCCACAATGGCCAGGGCTGGGCCGGGCCAAAGCCAGGGGCTTCATCTGGGTCTCCCATGGGGGTGCAGGGGCCCATTCTCCGCTGCTTTCCCATGTGCATGAGTGGGAAGCTTTTCAATTCTTAAAAAAAAGTTTAACTTTGCAAAGAGAGGAAAGTAAAAAAAAAAATTAAAACAATGGGGCAGCTCCTTTCTGGGAGATGGGTGTTAAGTGACCTCTTGGGGACCCGGGGAGACTGGGCCAGGCACTGCGTCAGGGCGGGGACTGCGCGGAGAACAAGACCTTGCCCGTGCCTTCCGCCCAGTGCGGGTTTGACAGCAGCCGTGTGCTCACTCCGGAGGGCGCTCAGAGAGCAGCCGGTCCTGCAGCAGAGCAGGAGCACTTGTCCGAGGCTAACCCAGCACAGCCAAGGACGCGGGACGGTGTTAGAGGCCCACCTACTGCAGGCACCAGGGACGGGGACTGGCAGCCGAGGGGCCAGGAAGGAGAGCCGGCTCTGCTTCCCAGACCGGTGCTCCCCCAAGGGTCCCATGGGATGGTGGGCACTCTGGCAGAGCGCCTGGAACTGCCAAGGCTGCGGGCCATTCATTCCCAAGCCCTGGAAAGGGGACCCTGGCCAGGCAAGTCCCTGCCGTAAGGAGGAACGACACAGACAAGCAACAGTCAGACCACAGGCGATGACTCTGGACTACAGGGAAACTGCTGAATCAGGCATTTTTAATGCACTTTCACATCAACGTTAACACAAACAGCAACGTTACAATTTGTTGCATTCCTTGGAGATTCATAAAAAGAAAAATCAACCCACAAACCAAACTGTCAGCAAGCACTGGGGAAGCTGAGACCGCGAGACATGAAATCTTTATTTCCCTCTTACCAAACGAGTCTGCAAGGCACTTCTCAGCAGCGCCGCCCACTACCTGTCCACCCGCCCCACAGGAAGCAGCAACTGGAATGCGCACACACTCACGATCAGGCCCAGAGGAGCAGGCGTGGGCCCGGGGCGCATCGCAAGCGGGCTTTCTAATCAGAGCGCGGCTCGGGGCACTTGCGTCTTCTCCCTCGGCTGCTGCTCCGGGTCACGTACAAAATGCAGTCCTCTCGCGAGTGCTTACAAAGATTTTATTGGTTACAATGATATAAAAGGTATCAGTCAAGTTCTTCTGTAGCTACTGTTTGCAGCAATAGCATAAAAAATCTTTTTTAAAAAAATACATCTGATAAGCTCCACTGATTTATTTCCTGCTAGAAGGGGGACAGAGCAAACACCACTCTTGTCTGTCTACAGTTTAACTTTCTCTCTCTCTCTCTCTCTCAAGGCTACATTGGTTAAAATCAACGGACAACCCCTTTTGTATGTCAATCGTAAATTTTAATGTTTTCATTAGAATTTTTAGAGCACTCTCCAACAAGAAGCAATAAAGTCACTGACAGCAAACTTCAATACAGGAACACTCCAGAGTAACAGCGCAAACAGAAATGTAGAATGTGAATCACATACAATACAATTGAAGCATCCAAAACAATTTAAATAATTTTAAATATTTTATTTTTAGATGGCTACAAATGCTTTATACAGTATTTCAACATAAAGTCCCCATAACAGAAATGTAACAAAATGGGAATGGTAGTGAAAGGGTTAAAGTGGCACAAACGCACCAAACAAAGATTAAACCACAAATTTCAAGAGGTAGATTACTTCTGAAGTCAGAACAAAGAACAACATGAATAAAACCTAGCCATTCTCCACCAACTCAGTCGGCAGTCTGGGGGAGGCATAAAAGCGCATGGAGGAACCACACTCGCCCATGGCTGGGTGGTTTTCATCTCTCACTAGAGAGTGAAGTGTGAAACCTGGTGTGTAAACGCATTTATATTCCTGTGTAGACACTGATACACTGCTACGTAGTCTCTGATAACATAACCGTTATAAATTAGTGCCAGACACCATCTGAGAGGCCAAGTCCGTGTGGACAGATAAACATGTCGCTGGGGGAAGAGGCATAAAAAAGAGTCCACAGAGCCCACCTCGTCTCCTCTCCATGCTGCTGGCAATCTGCTCGTGATAAAAAACAAAACAACAGAGAAAAAACAAACCAGGCCGGAGGTCAGCTAAATGCTTCTCTCTGCCTCTGAGTCATTTAAAAGAAAGGCATCAAGAGCTGGTATGTGACCAAAACATTTTAAAATGAGTGCATCCGAATTTGTCATCCCTGAAATCTACAACAAACTACAGATAAAACAGAGATCTTGCTTTGCAAGGTTAAGTTCAAATCATTCCTTTCTCGGCTATGTGCCAAAAACAAGGGCTACACTCAGATCTGAGTCACCAGTCCCGAGACGAGGAGCCGGCCAGCTAGCCCGTCATCTCACGCCAGCGCCCTCTCTTTGGATCTCAATCGCACGGGAGCCCAGCAAGCGGGCCGGGCGCCGCCGAAGCAGAGGCCTGACTCTAACCAGGGAAACAAGAAGCCTGCTGGCAATCGGCTGCGTTAGGACTTTTGAGTCAGCTTCAACTGGTCTTGCAAGCTGGGTAGAGTTCGTGTCCTTGCCGTAGTGCTTATCCTAAGTTGAGCATGCAATAGCTTTAAGTCAGTTAAGATTTGTTTTGTTTTGGGGGCTTTCCTACAGGAAGTTCCTAGAAAATAAGAAAACTGAAGATAAATGACAACGTAACAAAACCTTAAATGAATTGACCACGTTAAAGGAAAAGGTGAGGAGACCGAAAGACAAATGTTACCGACAGCGACACACGAGGGACTGGGGAGGTGTTTTAGGGACTCGGGTGTCCTGCTGGGGAGGCTCCCGCTGGGCGGGCCCCAGCAGGTCCACGCCCGCAGCAGAGAGGAGGTGGGAGACCAGAGCTGGAGTGTCCACTCAGGTTCCTGGCAAATGATCAACTCGGCCTGGGATTCCATTTCACTGCCCATCTTTAAGTTTTCTTCACTGACCGCAGTGAGAACTCAGCAGACAAAGAACTGCTCTAGAGGAAGATTAGAGAACTCTGTACACACACCTGGGGCAGCAGCAGAGCGAGCGCCGCCTTCCTTGTCTCCCGCCTCACTGGGACCCACAGCAACGACTCCTCGGCCACAGATCCCGACCGGGGACAGCAGCAAGGCCCCGGCGGGTACGGCAGGCGAGCGACTCTGAACACTGGCTGGCCCGCCCGGCCCACCTGGCCCGCCTGGCCGCTCTGTCCTCAGGAAAGGACAGGAAACCTGTTTTGCGCCCTCACTGGCACAAAGGAGAACTGCACCCTAAATGTGAAGCAGCCAACTCTGCTCGTGCCACCCTCAAGGTTGATGGCGGACACTCTTCGGAGAAGCGTGGCACCTGTCAGGCATCTGCGTGTCGGGGAGCCGCTGGCCAGTGTGGGTTTTTGGAAAGGAAAACAAAGGGTGTGTGTGCTTCAGCAGTGCGCCCCTGGTGTGGGACAAGGTCCGAAACGCAAAACCACTGAAAACAGCAGAGGCCTGGCATCACGGATCACCCCTAAACAGAGCTCACAGCAGCAACACACGGGCGTGGGAACACAGCTGCTGCCCAAGGAACTCAACGTAAGACAACGCACGGGCTCGGAGGACGAGGACTAGCCTGCACAGCCCGGGCGAGACAGTGACGACCGTCATCTGAGTGTAGGAACCCTAGTTCTGTCCTAAGGAGACCAAAACCAGCTCTGCAGAAATGGCCACTCTTAGGTCCACACAGTCAACACGTGAGGTCCCAACGCACACTTGTTTTCTAATTCCCCAGAACACGGGGTAAGTTTCTGGCCACTCGGGAAGTGGACCGCCGGACCACACTGGTGTCCCGCAGTGACCACAGCACAACCCAGCGACTCACACACAGAAACCGCCACCACGCCGCCTGTGCTGAAGGTTCCTTCTCTGCCGCCAGCAAGTTACCCCCAGCGACCACCGAACGAAGAAAGGGAGAAGTAACGAGAGCGAAGACGACAACCTTCAGGCACTTCAGTTCTCTAGTTTCGAGGGTCCGTCAAAAACCACAGATGGGTAAGGGCTATCTGACTCACTCTGTAAAGGCACAGGTCCCCGAGAGCTCTCCGGGACGGACTTGACTTCTCATGCGGACCTGGCCCTCCAACTAGAAAAAGGGGGCCTCAGGGTAACGCAGGAACCCTCCTGGCTGACCTCGGGGGCAAACACTGGCCGAGCACCTTCTGGGGCCCTGACCACTGGGAGGTGTCTGTTGGCAACAATCCACGCGAGCGATGGCCCTCGGTCTGGACAGAGGCAACTGGCCAGGACTCTGAAGGAGGACGCCCTACTGGTGTGGTGACCCACAGCCTGGGAGGAGCGCACACAGGCCCATGGTGACGCTGACAAACAGGTGCTTCTCACCCAGGCTAACCTCCAAGATACTACACCCACGCCCGTGCTGAGCCAGTGACCAAGCACTGATCAGATCTGGGGCAAACATGTTTATGGAGTGGCTTTTGAGAATCTGATCCTTTAATCCCACAGTAAATCACTCCTTGGCCAACAACTCCTCTCTACCTCTTCCTTCCGCCGCAGTGAAGGCACTGGGCAGCAAGGCTTCCACCTGCACCTTCACACAGAGGCACCTGCACCCACGTGTCCTCAAGACCTCGCCAAAGCAGCAGCTACACCCCAGCCAACCCTAGTTCTGTCACAGCCATGAGAGCCGAGTCAGGACGGGCAGCACGTGCTGGAAAGACCAGCTTTCAAAGCAGTTTGCAGAAATGCCACCTGCTGACGCACCCTCTCAGGAGACGGACCCACAGGCATTATTCCAGAACTCCCAGGGCAGAGGCCCACACACCCAGCATAACTTCTGCTGTCTCGTTTTGTCTGTCCCTAGGAACCGTCCTCAACACAGAACACGAGGTCAAGTGGAAAAGCCCCCGCAAGTCTTCAGAGGAATCCTTCCAGCGTACTGGGGAGATGCCAGACAACTGACCACGGAGGCAGCCACGGGACCCTCGAGGGCCACCGCCCCCCCCCCCCCCCAGCACCTAGCTTGCTGACTGAGTACCCGGCATCTGCAGACGGCTTGGGGGGGGGGGGGCGTCTAACGTCTAAGGTACTTCTGAAGCAACATGGCGTTTGCTTTGCTTGAAGCACTGTGGCAGCAGGCGAAAGCATGGGGGACGGGGCAGTGCTGGCCACTGTGTCCACGCTACACCACAGGAACGTTAACCACGACCGCTCCGGGCTCTGCCGGTGAGCTCAGCACGCCAGCTGGACCTGAGGAGCGACCTGTGATGAGGAAGTCACGCAAGTGACCCAGAGGCAGGGCCCAGAAATGCAGGGGGCTGGGGAGAAACCCACCCTTCCAGACTGGGTGCTTCTGAGAGCTTCCACACGGTTTCAAGTTGAGGCTGCGCCTGGCCCTAGCACAGGAGCGGTACCAGGCTGTGAGTGCCAGGTCTGAGCTAGACACTGGTTATTTCATCGCCACAGCAGCCGAAGCAGCGACCCTTCCTGCCTGCGGCTCACAGGGCCAGCCAGCTCCTCCGAGCACTTGGGTAAAAAGGCTGCAGGAGAAAACAGCTCCCGTGCGCAAGTCTCTGGGCTGCTCCCCGGTCCTGGCCCCCCCACGCTGCTGCGCTTACCTGAAGTCCTTCAGCTCCTGCCTGGCGCTGCCGTCCTCTCTCCTGCCGTCACCGGAGTCGGCGGCAGCCGCCAGCTGCAGGCTCCTGGTGATGGGCCCCCCGCTCCGCTCTCTGCATTTTACAGCGAAGCGGTCTGTTCTTTTCTTACTCGCCAGGGCGGATTCGCTTTGCAGCACAGCTCTGCTTTTCTGCGCCCTCGCGTGCAGGCTGCGGGACGCCTTGCTGGAGAGCTGAGCAGAGTGATTCTTGGCCACGGCCCTGGGTTTTCTGGCTTCCACGTGGCTTATCTTAGCCATCCTTATCGGGCTGGAGTTCCTTAAAGATGAGGAGGTCGGCTTCTTGGACTTCACGGAAGTGGCGAACTTGACGTTCTGCTTGGCCCGGAAGGACGAGGAGGGCAGCGGCGCTTGGGCGGGCCCCGAGCTGCGAGCACGCGTCTTGCCCAGAGGCGTCTGCGTGCTCTGCATCTTGATCTCCGCGTCCGCTGTCCGTCGGCGGTGGCTGCCGCCGCCCTTGTCAGCCCCTGCGGGGGACGAGTGGCCGCCTTTCTTGGAGGCATGGGAAGCTTTTTTTTTGGAGGGAGAGAGGGGTTTTTTGGGGCAGCTGAAGGCGGCGTGCTTGTTCAGGCTTCCGACGTAGGTGAACTCGCGGCTGCAGTAGGGGCACACGTGGGCGGCCGGCTCGGCGCCGCCCTCCAGGTCGGCCTTCTGCCTGGCCGACTTGTTCTTCTGCAGGATGGCTTTCTGCACCAGCTGGTTCTTCCTCTTCAGCGCGTTCAGCTTGAGCTTGCTGGAGGCCACCTTGCTGAGCTCCACGCTGAAGTTCAGCCTCTTGGGCTGCCCCATGCGCCGGAAGGCATTTTTGCCAGGGTGGTCCAACACGACCACGCCGTTCTTGGGCTGCACGGTCTGTTTCAAGGGCACGGGGTTCTTCTTCGGGGTGTACCTCTTCCTGTCACTCGCGGAGGCACAGGCCAGGATGTGCTTGTGCAGCTCGGGCATGTTGTCGACGCCTTTGCCACACTTGGTGCAGCGGATGGCCGTGGTGAACGTCTGCGGGATGTTGTGCGTGGTGAAGTTGGTGGCCGTCACGCCGATGCCCATGGGGTTGCGGTGGTGGTACTGGAAGGGAGGCGGCTTGAAGCTGGGGTAGTGCTGGTTGAGGCCCAGCCGCACGTCGGGGTCCTTTGTCTTGATCCCGGAGGCCATGATCTTTATGGTGGTGTACAGCTCCTCCGAGGAATCGTTCAGCTCCTCCTCCTCCTCCTCCTTGGCGGCGGCCGAGGGCTCCTCGGGCAGGCTCCGCATGTGCTCCGCGTGGGCCTTGCTGGGGTCCGTGAAGTTGTGCGGCCGCAGGGTCCCACTTGCAAACTCGTGGTGCGTGCACACCTCATCCGGGTGCAGGTCCCGCTGGTGCTGCTGCAGATTGCACAAGAACGCAAACTCCTTTTTACAAACGGAGCACACAAAGATATTCCCAACTCCATGGAGCAGGAGGCGGTGCTCGGACAGATCCGCTTTATCCTTAAAAAGCTGCACACAGAATTCACATTTGAAGGGCCACTCTTCAGCATGGACAGATAAATGCTTGGTGAGGTCCTTGATGGAGAGAAAAGGCGATCCGCAGACATTGCAGACAAAGCTTCGGTTGAATGTCTGCTCCGGGGCGGCCTGCGGCTCCTCCCGGGGTCTCGGACCTGCACCCTCCAGGTCCTCCTGTTTGAGAGTTATCAGGGGGAGAGAAGCCTCCAGGTTATCACCAGAGGAAACAACAGACGACACGGCCGAGAGAGGTGGTGGGGAAGGGGAAGAGGAGGAAGAAGAGGAAGACGAGGAAGAGAAGGATGAGGAGGAAGACGAGGAAGAGGAGAGCGTGGGAGGCCCGGGTGATGCGGCAGACATGAGAGGCCCCGCAGGGGGGACGGGGGAAGGCGAGGGCGACACTGTCGGGGACAGGACAGGCAGTGGAGACTGTGTGGTGGCGCTCGAGAGCGGGGAGGGGCACGGGTGAGGAGAGGCACTGGAAGGGGCTGCTGGGAGGGGGATGGTGGGAAGGAGGGGAGGGGGCGGAGTGGCGATGGTTAACACGGGAGGACAGGCCGGAGGGGACGAGGGGGCTGTGGGCGTCAGGAGAGGCGGCAGCTGACCCGAGGGCAGGGAGGACGCCTGCAGGGCCGGTGACGACGGACAAACGTCAGGCGGGGGCTCAACAGGAGGGGCAGAGAAGCCAGAGTCAGGGCCGAGGTCGGGGTCTGGCTGGGCACCGAGGGATCTGCAGGGACTCGGGCTCCTGGCGGCGTCGGCAGCACCGTCTGCCGGTGCGTCACCGCCACTGTACTCGTTGAGGAGGACCCTCTGCAGCATGCGGGTGGTGGGCTTCTTCTTCCGGGCGGCGCTGCACGTGGGCTGCACCGCGTGGTTTTCTTTGGATTCCTTGCCTTCGGGGTCACTGCCAGGCTTTTTATGCACACTGAGGTCTAACACCGATTCCCACGGCACTGGGGCCCTGCCCGCCCCGTCGGCCTTCTGTTTGACGCCACTGGACAAGTCCAGCGGCTGCTGGTTGCACACATTGCTGAAAGTGGAGCTGGCCGCCCACTCCTTGGGGATCTTGTACTCATCAAAGCACGGGGGGCTCCCGGCTTCTCTCTCCTCTCTCCCAGACAAACTCCACGCAGGGGAGTCGCTGCGACCTTCCAGCTTGGACTTTTTGGACGTCAGAACGGCATCTGGCCACACGGCTTTGCCATCGCCCGGCTTTCCGAAGTCTCGAAGGGCCGGGCTGTGCTGTGGGGAACTGGGAGGAGAGCTGGTCCGCCTCTTAAACCTACTCGCGCTCACGGGCAGCATGGACGCCGGGGCAGACACACAGATGGGGCCTAATTTGGGGATTTCTGTGGCTGAAATCCCGGCGGGGGGAGCCAGCTTCTCCTGAGTCTGCAGCAGCTGCTTGAGCTTGGACGACAGGTACACGCTTCTCTCTTTATGGAAAGACACTGCCGCCGCCTCCGTGGTTGCCACGCTGAGGGGCAGCGTCAGGGAGCACGAGGGGGCCACGGGCTCGGCGTCCGTCTCGGCTTTGATTTTGGGTAGCACCGGAGGGCTCGCGGTCCTCCGCTTCTTGGACTCACAGGCCGTGCTGCTGGACGGCTCTTTAGAAAGATCGTCCGTCACAGGGACCTGCGTGGGCTTTATGCTCTGCGTGATCTCCACCGTGACGGGCGTGAGCAGGCAGTTTATACCGTACAGCTCTGCCGAGTTCGCCTCCATCTCGATCACATCACAGTTGCTAGTGCTGCTGCTGGTCTGGATCTTACCATCGATGTAGTAGTTCAAGTTCTCAGAGATATTGCTGGAGACATCCATGATGTACACGTCGTCCGCCTCCCCGTCCTCCTCAGGCTCTGTGCTCGGCACGTAGACGCTGGGCGTGGGCGGGGCCTGCTCGGCCGGAGGCTGCGGCTCCTCCAGGCCTCCTTTCCGCCGCACGCCTTTGGGAATCAGGTGGCGCTCGTGCACCCGACGCTGATGCCGCCTCATGTTGGTGTGAGTTCCGAAAACCTTCTTACAGTATTTGCATGGATGCAGTTCTTTAACTTCCCCGTTCTCTTCCACAACAGAAGAGCTCACTGTTTCTTGGGCAGCTTTTTCTGAGTTCAAGACGGGACAGTCCTGCCCCAGGCGGGGAGGAGGCGCCTCGTCCGTAGGAGCAGCACCGTCCCCGGACCCTCTGCCATCAGCCAGGTCCTCCGGCGGCTGCGGTGTCAGGCTGGGCTGCCGCTTGAGCCCGGCTTCGTGGCGACGCTCGTGCCGCCGCCTGTTGATCTGCGTGCCGAAGGCTTTCCCACAGTACTTGCACTTGAAGGCGTGGCTGACCGTGGCCAAGTGGATGTGCATGTGCCGCTCGAGGCCCTGCTTGGTCGTGAACTTCCTCTCGCAGTGCTGGCATGGAAACATAAACACTTCCAGCACGTCACCATTGGCCTCTTCTCTAGTTCCGGGGATGCCGCTCACAGGCGTTGCCTCTGGAGAGTCTTCAAGAGTTTCTGTTGAACTATTTTTTGGTTCATCTAACAAATCTTCTGGCTTCTCATCACACCGTATCTCTGGCTCCTGCCCAGAACTTTCATTTGGCATGTCAGCTTCTTCCTCCCCCTCTTCCTCCAGCTCCTCCTCCTCCTCTTCCTCCTCCTCCTCCTCCTCTTCTTCCAAATCCTGAACATCACAATTTGCGGCTTCTAGTTTCCCGTCCGGCTCTGGCTGCGGCTCCCGGGCAGGGGGAGGGCCGGTTCGCTCTGGAAGCGCATCGTGACACGCCACCTCCACAAGGACAGCTGGGGGCTCAAGCACGGGGGCCGACGGCTTCTCTTCCTCTTCTTTAGGCCCTAGAAGTGCACACAAGCAGAGGTGTGGACGTGAGGGCAGAAACCAGCCACTCTGGCACCCACTCCTATGGTTCAAGCTACTTCTAGCCCCTAAAAGGCCTTAGGGAGATCACAATGGACAGTGGGCAGCCTTGACTTTATGTGCCTCGCTCACAGGCTGCACTGGATAGGAACCAGGTCCACTCGCTGCCTCGTTCATGCACTAAGTGTCCAGAGAGCCTGCTATGCCCCTGGCATCACAAGCACGACAGACAGGAACGCCCCACAGCTTGCAGTCGTGCGTGTCCCTTGCCCTTGGTCGGAGCGGCCAATGCGAAGTCTCAGGAGGCTGCTGTAAACTGCAACCCCACACGACTCTCGACTGGGCGCCCCGCCCCCTCCCAGAAGTGCAGTGGGTTCTTGGTGGTCTGTCTTGAGATCAAGTTCTCTCTCCTGCCTAACACTACATATTTAGAAGCTCAACCACCTTCCGTCAAAGAAACTGTGGAGACGCCCCCTTCTAAGCCTAATCAGTGCCATGACCTCAGGACGCCCCCGTCAGTGTCCACGCCCAGCCCAGCCTGTGGCAGGTGTGACAGAGTGACAGCTGCACATCAACCTGATGCTGCCTGGGGGAGGGGAGCCCATGCACCAAGGAAAGAGCGAGGGCGAGGGGCGGGACAAGGACCAGAGAGGTGGCCAGGGACCCGCTTCCTCACCTCTCGTCGGCTGCTGGGCTTCATTCTGAGGAAAACAGGAGCTACCAGAAAGTTCTAACAGAGACGTGACCCGCTTTATACCTGGGAGTCACCTGTGCTGCTCTAAGGAAGACAGAACACCGTGCTGGACAAGGGTGGGGGCAGATGGACGCACGGCCTTGCGCGTTCCACAGAAGGGCAGGCGGTGACACGGAGTGACTGCGGGGGAGGAGGTAGCCATGGCAGGACTCTGGAGGTATTAATGAGAAGAGGCTGACAGGGTGCCCGACAACACCCTCAGAAAACAGGACAGGCAGCGTGGGCTGGGGAATCCAGAGCCCGCCCCAGGGGCCTGGTGCAGGGACCCCAGGGTAGGTGTAGGTGGAAAGTCACACACGCGTCTCCATTTGCTGAGCCCCGGGACGGCCGAGTGCTCAGGCCAGAGAAGCGTCCCGAGTAACTGCCGGGGCAGACGGCAGAGGGCTGCGTGGCAGGGAGCGAGCGCCCTGGTCCAGACCAACCAGTAAGATGAGGACAAGCCTGGGACGCTCCATTTCCTGCAGCCCAGGTCCTGTGGCCGTGGAGCAAGGAGGACAAGCAACTAGCAGAGTGCGGGGAGTGGGGGTGGGGGGTTATAAGCATGAGTTGTTGCAAGGCAGCGCCGGGACAAACGAGCCCCTCCGGGACAGGAGCTGCCAGGGCAGAGGTGGGCGGACGGAGATGGATCAAGCGCCGCTTCCCTCACAGCCCCATCTGCTGGAGACACCGCTGACTCCTCCAGGCCATGCCGCCGGTTGGTTCTGCCATCGCTGGACAGGTATTCAGTGGGCAACACTGGGTCAGGTGGCTGTCAAGAGCTTTAGCGCTGGCGCAGCAAGCCAGCAACAACACAGCAGCTTACAGAAGCCCGCGTGGGCATCCTGGTGGGCCCTGCTCGTGGGGAAGGCTCTCAGACGAGGCACCCGGTGGGCTGAGCCTGGACGTTAAGTGGAGAAGCCACGGGGAGGGATGGAAACTTCAGGATGCGGTGTGGTAACCTGGGCTTCTCCAGGGGCAGGGGGAGATCTGTCTACAAGGTGGGGTGGAGGAGTAGGGGAAGAACCTGATTGGAGGCTGAACCAGGACTGATCCACTGCCCACACCGTGTGGGGACACGGGAAACAGCGCCAAGGCAAACGAGGCACAGCTGTGGAGACAGCAGAGGCCTGCGGGCAGGCGTGGGGAGGGGACCCCTGTGTGCAGGGAGAGGCGAGGCACCAACACAGGCAGGGGCACGTGGGCCCGGCGCTGGCTCTGAGGGTGCGCACCCCTTCTTCCCATCTGCCCTGGAGTCCACCAGCAGCGAGGCCCCTGCTCCTAACAGAAACAACTTCTCTCCCAGACAAACCTCCTGCATTCCATGAGCCACCCACAGACTGCGAAACCAGTTATTTGACGGTGGCGAACTGCAGCCAACTCTCTTTTCAAATACATTTTCAACAAAGACTCAGAATACTGCCAAAGAAGTTGAAATAAGGCAACAGAAAATGCATCTCTAAGGCTCAGAAACTTCTCTGTCAAAATCTGTGGTTTCCTTTGATGGGAGAAAAAATGTTTTCCACCATGACTGGTAAACAATCCCAGATTTAAACTGCAAAGTGAGTCGAGCCACAACGTGGCCGTCTCTACTGAGTAGCCAGGCCGTGCCAGAGTGTCACACACACCACGTGGTCTCTGCAGCTTCAAGCACGCATGCATGTCTGCTCAGAAACGGGAGTCTCCACTGCCGGCTCCAGACGGAGACAGGCGGTACACTCGGCCATGCCCCGACCGCCAGCTCCAGACAGAGACAGGCGGCACACTCGGCCATGCCCCGACCGCCGGCTCCAGACAGAGACAGGCGGCACACTCGGCCATGCCCCGACCGCCCGCTCCAGACAGAGACAGGCGGCACACTTGACCATGCCCCGACTGCCGGCTCCAGACAGAGACAGGCGGTACACTCGGCCATGCCCCGACTGCCGGCTCTAGACAGAGACAGGCGGCACACTCGGTCATGCCCCGACTGCCGGCTCCAGACAGAGACAGGCGGCACACTCGGCCATGCCCCGACTGCCGGCTCCAGAGACAGGCGGCACACTCGGCCATGCCCCAACCACCAGCTCTAGACAGAGACAGGCGGCACACTCGGCCATGCCCCGACCACCCTGGACAGATGCCGCAGTGCCAGGATAAGCTCAGAGGTCTACGCCCATGGCCCATTCACGGCACCTGGGAGTGAATCAAGACAAGATCATGTCCTGAATTATGGAAGAGGGTGAGGGGAGTGCAGGATTCTTAACCATTTTACTCTGCCACCAAAGGTAGAGAGGTTCTTCGGTAACTACTGTCACTGTCGTTCAAGCAACATCTCACCAAACGGCTGAGGCAGACGCACTCCCAGGAGGTGCTGGCACACGAACCTGTCTATTCTCGCTTCATCAGAGGGCCCAGACATCACAGCCCTCCGTGAACACCACCTCCACAAACAGGGCTACAACAGGGCTACAACAGAGCTACAAAGGCATCCAGCATGTTCTTGTTCCTTTCTCTACTAACGTTTCCTGAGCGTCACCAGGCTGCCTTCTGAAAGCTGCCTATTTGGGCAAACTGTGGACAGCTCTTGAGCAAGGGTGGCCTGGCTGTGCACAGGTAACACATCGGACAGCCCCAGTTCTGCACCAACAGTCTCAAAAGGTAGCTGGGTCACAAGGAGCACAGAGCAAGCCGTCTTTCTGACCAGTGTCCACAGCCTGCCTCTGTGTGTTCCCCTGTGACGCAAGGCCTGGAATGGTCACCGTCAGAGGGACTATCAAGGAGAAATTCGGGGGCTGGCGCTGTGGAGCAGTAGGTTAAGCCGCTGCTTGTGGCGCCAGCATCCCATATGGGCGCCAGTTCTAGTCCTGGGTGCTCCTCTTCCGATCCAGCTCTCTGCTGTGGCCTGGGAAAGCAGTAGAAGATGGCCCAAATGCTTGGGCCCCTGCACCCGAGTGGGAGACTCGGAAGAAGTTCCTGGCTCCTGGCTTCAGATTGGCCTTGCTCCGGCCATTGTGGCCAGTTGAGGAGAGAACTGGTGGATGAAAAACCTCTCTCTCTCCCTCTCACTGTCTGTAAATCTACCTTTCAAATAAATGAATTCTTTTAAAAAAAAAAGAAAGAAAGAAATTTGGGATAGGAGAAACACAGAGATGAAATACGTAAGAATTTAAACTCTAACAGACAGCAACACTTTACCTGGACACTTACCATCTGTCCTATAGAATCAAGCTGTCCGGTATTTTTAAGTAAATGGTGAAGCATGAAACCCAGATGCATGAACGTGTGCAAATCTCATGTACAGAGACAGAATGTGCAGACTGAGCACACCCAGAGTCATGCCGGTCACCAGTGCACTGGCACCCCGCGGCTGCCCGTCCCTGCCAGTCTGGCTTCTGTCACCACAGATTTGTTTCCAGGGTCTTGAACTTTGTATTACTTAGAAATGCAAAAATCTAGTATGTTCCATTATATTCTGACAACAGGATAATTTCATTTTTAACAAGGGAGTTCTTTAACCATTCTGAAGGGGAATTAGGATGTGGTCAGCTCCCTGCACCACACCTGATCTAGAAGGGTTCTCAAAGGGACTCAGCGAGCCGCAGGGCTAAGCTCCCAAGCTCCCAGGCAGTACGTACCCAGGCGGCCGAGCCAGCGCCGCACGCTTACCTTCCGCAGAATCTCTCATACTTGCAGAGCTGGGGTCCGGCTCACTACTCTTCAGCTGTGTGTCTTGGGCTTTGTTCCCTTTGTTTTTATTTTCCTGGGACTTTTTCTTCCCTGAAACAGAGTATCCATTTATTCATTCTATCATCTGCTCATTATCTCTCTGAATTACTGAAGGAGACAACACTTTTATCCAAGCAGAGCAAACTGGTGTTTCTGGGCAATGATCACTTCAGATCCCTAAAGAAAGGAAAGGACAATGAATATAAATACTTCCACGTCAGGGCTGGCGCTGCGGCACAGTGGGGCTGAGCCTCTGCCTGCAGTGCCGGCATCCCATATGGGTGCTGGTTCAAGTCCCGGCCGCTCCACTTCCGACACAGCTCTCTGCTGTGACCTGAGAAAGCAGTAGAAGATGGCCCAAGTGCTTGGGCCCCTGCACCTGTGTGGGAGACCCGGAAGGAGCTCCTGGCTTCGGACTGGCAAAGCTGTGGCCTTCATGGCCATCTAGGGAGGGAACCAGAGATGAACGACTTCTCTGTCTCTCCCCCTCTCTGTAACTCTACCTCTCAGATCAATAAAATCTTTAAAAATAATAATAATAAATTAATACTTTCACATCAATCAAGTCAGAAAGAAAGGAATCTACAAATCCCACATTTCTGAGAACCGGGGGCTTCGTTCACCGCTACAACAGATGCCCGAAAAGTTACCACTGACGGCACAGCACACCTGCGGCAGAGTCCAGTACCACACAGGGCCAGGGACTGACACCGAGTCTGGCTACTTCCAAGAAGCACATCAGAGAAAACAACACACAGAGGCGGAGCCAAAGGGAAACAGAGGCAGAGACGCACCGAACCACCAGGGATGTGTGCGCACAACGGCCCCGCATCCAACGGAGGAGGAGCAGAGCTCACTGCGGCTGGCGGGATCCACCCCGACGTGTGGGCTGCAGAAGACGACGGTGCGAACGGGATTCATTTCCGCTCTGCTGGAACAAGTGAGCCCCCAGGGCCCGCGTCTCCCCACCGAGGACTGACACGGGGTCGGCCCTGTCTGGAGGACCACTCTTCCACTCAATCCCCCGCCTCTTCCCCTGGTGTGTCAGACCCAGAGCTGCCTCCGCCCTCCCCCGCACATCCCCTCTCCTCTGTAGGTGATGCTCTCGAGAGCCGGCCGCTCCAGGTCCCTTCTGGAGCAAGCCTCCTGCCACCTGCGTGAGCCAAATGACCAGAGCACACGGACAATCACGCTCCCCACAGCAGAGTCGCTGGAGAGGAGCGTCCTTTAAGTGCACACGACAGAGGAAGACGAGGCCAGAGGTAGAAAGGGGCATCTGTGAAGGGCTCAGTGGTCAAACAGAAACAGCAGTTTCCATATAAAGAAATACTAACCTCAGAAAACACCAGATTTTGATAAAAATCTGAGATGCAACAAGAAAAAACCCAGAATATTTAGTCATCACTTAGTCTATCTTAAAAAGTAAACCCTGAGAGGGCAGGGGAGGGTGGCTCAAGGCCTTGGGCCCCCGCACCAGCGTGGGAGACCCAGGGGAAGCTCCTGGCTCCTGGCTTCAGATCGGCGTAGCTCCGGCCATTGCAGCCATCTGGGAGGTGCACCAGTCGATGGAAGACCTCTCTCTTTCTTTCTTTCTTTCTTTCTCTGCCTCTCCTTCTCTGTGTGTGTAACTGTGTGTGTAACTTTTGGGTAGAATGAATATATCTTTAAAAAAAAAAATATGGGGCCAGCGCTGTGGCACAGTGGGTTAAAGCCCTGGCCTGAAACACCAGCATCTTTTATGGGCGCCGGTTCTAGTCCCAGCTGCTCCTCTTCCCATCCAACTCCCTGCTATGGCCTAAGAAAGCAGTAGAAGATGGTCCAAGTACCTGGACCCCTGCACCCACATGGGAGACCCGAAAGAAGCTCCTGGCTCCTGGCTTCAGATCAGCACAGCTCTGGCCGTTGTAGCCATCTGGGGAGTGAACCAGCGGATGGAAGACCTCTCTCTCTCTCCCCCCCTCTCTAATTCTTTCAAATAAATAAAATAAAATCTTAAAGTAAACCCTGAGTTACCATTTTAAATGTCTAATTCTTCAGACTAGAAGAAAACACTTGTTGCAACTACACCGTAAACAGAATCCTGACAGACGCCTGCGGGCTCCTCTCCGGAGGCTGTTCGCACCGACGCCTCCATCGCCAGCACCACGCTGCTGCACGGGGAACAGAAGCTGCGGCCCCAGCTGCTCCACCAGGACGAGGACTCACCAACCACCTGCGTGGGGTGCCTTCCTCTTGCGGTTCTGTGCACATCATCAATCGCACTTGGCCTAGATCTGACCATACAGAGCCTCTGGAGGGGCCCGGCTGTGCTGACGAAACCTGGATTCAGTTGTCTCATCACCCTGTGTGTGCAACGCGAGGCCCATGTCTGAGTCCCAATACCAAACTCAATGCCTGCTCCCCACACCTGCCCACCTAAGCTGACACAGCTGCTCCAAGGCTGTGTTTGGGGAAATCCCAGCTTCTTCCATTATCACAGAAGGGGCCCCGGGACAGGCTTCAGATCCTTGACTCAGAAAAGATTTTCCTGAATCAAAGTCACGACATTTTTCCAAGTTGTCATGACCGCCTCATGGCGCCCCAGACAGGTCGAGGGTGTTGTCTTACTGACCACTTACTTTCTACTTTTTAACTTCTTCTTTGTGGGAGTCTTAAAGACAAATTAAAAGGGACAGGCAGGGTCTAAACTTTATTAAACGCTACATGCGTTGTTTGACTAAATTTAATAGCAAACCAGGTGTTGGGGTGGACACTGGCACAGCGGGTAAAGCCTCCACTTGCAGCAACAGAATCCCTTATCTAAGCTTTCGGTTGAGTCCCAGCTGTTCCACTTCTGATGCACCTTCCTGCTAATGCACCCCAGAAAGCTGCGGAAAACAGCCCAAGTACGTGGCCCCTGCACCTAGGTGGGAGACCTGGAAGAAGCTCCTGGCTTCAGAGCGCCCCAACTCCGGTGGTTGTGGCCACCTGGGGGAGTGAAACAGGGGACTGAAGATCTTCTGTCTCTTCCTCTCTGTAACTCTGCCTTTCAAATAACTATATCTTAAAACACACACACACACACAGGTCAACTTGTAACAATCCTCTGCAAAGCTAACTCCAAGGTTTTCTGCAACTTCTCAAGCACTGTGCCTATCCATCACATCACATGGCAAAACAGAGCACACTCCGCCGGCCTACAGGAGAAGAGCACGAGCTAAGTGAAATTTCTAGGTTTCTAAGAAAACAGAACAACTGTAGCAACACCACTCACCAAGATGCACAAAATGAAATTGTACAAGCTGTCTAAAAGTTAAGATGAAAACAAAACAAACGGTAATGGGGACCGCGCCGACTATCCAAGAGAGAAAAGGCCGTTGCTTTATTCCCAGCCCCAAAGAACACTGGACCACTTGGCTGACCCCAATGCCAAACACCATCTGTGGACTCCTCCAACCCACCAGGGGCTCGTGCCTATTCCTCTACAGCCCTGATGTCGGAGCCCTGCCGCAGTGGGAGAGAGGCCAGCTCCAGCAGGTGTGTCTCCTGCAGCCTCGAGGCTGTCAGGAGAGTCTGCCACAGGCAGCGGCAGGAGGGCCGCTCAGGGCCAGGTCACTGCCTGCGACAGGGGCTGTCCCAGCACTGGAAGGTGTCCAGCAGCTCCTGTGGCTCCAGCCACCACATGCCAGCAGTTCTAACGACTCGAGTTCTCAGCAAGCGACCAAAGGCCCCCTCCTCGGGTGAAGAAGCAGGGGCTGGACCATGCACTGTACTTCTGGGTCAGCAGAATCCCTGTAGTGCCCGTACTTACTAAAAATCACAGAAAATACTCAATAACACTAGACACCAGCTCTAAAAACACAGGAATGAAACAATCAGGTTTATCATCAAAGTAACTCTGGTGAAGACTGATGGCTGCTTATGACGAATCCAGTCTGTTGTGACTGGCACCTTTCACTCACGAAACTGAGATTACCTGACACACGAAACAATGTTCTCATTGTCAATCAGAATCGCCTGTCAAGTTACTTCTGACTGGGGCCTTAGACGAGAGATGAAAGGGCTGTCAGTCACGTGCCCTGCCTGCAACTTTGTGGGAGGAGCAGAAGGCCGGGGCCATGGACTGATCAGTCTAGGGGAGGCCAGAAATTAGACCCTGGGGGCCTGCTCCCACTCCCACTCCCAGTGCCAAAGACCGGGACAGCAAGCAACAGGCAGTGGACCCTGCTGCATCTCCTTCCTCGAACTGTTTCCTGGTGTCTGATTCCCATCCCTCATCGGACTGAAAGAAACCACCGAAGACTTTACCACGGGGAGAGGAGCGGCTGGGAGCCTGGTGAGCACGCGAGTGCACTTCCCATCAGGTTCCTCAGGGTCCTACACGGCGCTACTGCCAGCTGGCCGCTCCGCTCGGTCTAGCCGAGAGAGACAGAAATGAAACACGAGGAAGTGGAATGGAAACAGGGACACCAACAGCTAGAAGGACAGGACCCAACTCTGGGTCTGCGGGGAAAAGAAAGAGCCACGAGATGAGGAAGCATGGGCCACACAGACGGGAAACGGCAGCTACCTAGGGCCACAGGGGCCCACACACGAAGAATTCAGCTTTTTTTTTTTTTTTTTTTTTTTTTTTGACAGGCAGAGTGGACAGAGAGAGACAGAGAGAAAGGTCTTCCTTTTTCCGTTGGTTCACCCCCCAAGTGGCCGCTACGGCAGGCCCGTTGCGGCCGGCGCACTGCACCGATCCAAAGCCAGGAGCCAGGTGCTTCCTCCTGGTCTCCCATGCAGGTGCAGGGCCCAAGCACTTGGGCCATCCTCCACTGCCTTCCTGGGCCCCAGCAGAGAGCTGGAATGGAAGAGGAGCAACCAGGACAGAAGCCGGTGCCCAAACAGGGACTAGAACCCAGGGTGCCGGTGCCGCAGGTGGAGGATTAGCCTAGTGAGCCGCGGTGCCGGCCAAGAGTTCAGCTTTTAACTGTGTGCTTGGTTGCTCAGACCAAGATCAATGCAGTAAACTCATCCTCGAGCCTGGGGCCAGACCACGAGAAGGCCCCAAAGACCCGACACCTACGCCTCTCACTTCACGGGAGACACAGCGGCAACGCAGACGGCAGCAACGGACCGAAGTCACATGACCGCACAGCTCTGCAGCAGAATCACAAGTCCAGGGCGGTGATGCTGACAGAGCTCTCGCTCCGACAGGCCCTGCTGTCCAGGCACACCCTCACTGTGCACCTGCTGTCCACGCACACCCTCACTGTGTACCTGCTGTCCACGCACACCCTCACTGTGCAGCCACCCTTCACACAGAAGGCTGTATAAAGGCTCCCAGGGAAGGGACCACAATCAAGTTAGAATGCAGTTTTTTCCCGTTTCCAGAAGCAAGTATCAGCCAAGAGCACAGAGGCTTGATCTGAACTAACAGGATTCGCCACTTTACTATGTCAAGGGAACTCGGTTTTCTAGTGCACCTGCTGCCACACGGACACGAGCCGCCGCACGACTGCTCCCTGAGACAAGGCGGCATCGCACTGTGCTGTGGAGCGAGCTGCAAAACCAGAAAGGCCCACAGGACCACGCGGCTCGTTCCGCCTGGGTCTGGACTATGTTCTCCCGTGTAATAAACGTACAAATACTAGGAAACTCTAGAGAATTAATGCAGCACGCAACAGAGAATGCAAGGATACTAGAAGGTTGCTTGAGTTACATTGAAAATCCATCCTAACAGTGGGAGCTCCTGCGTTTGGCTATTTGTGAGAATTACACTTCCCATCACGGGGACGACGTGAGGCTGCCTTCCCAGGCGGAGCTGGCCAGCCCTCAAGTCTCTTGCAGGATCAAACGGAGCACACAGAGCCAGGCCACAGCCTTGGTCTCCCCGCCTTCCCCCAGATGCACAGCTGATTCCTGTGACAGTTCTGCAGCTGGACCACAAAAGGTCGCTACGGACACGGGCTCCCCAAGCAGGGGCAACAGTGATGCCCTAAAGCAGGGATGGGAAACGTCGGGCAATCACAAGGCAAAGGCAGGTGGGACTTGAATTCAGTAAGTCTACAGTAGGCTCACTTTTACGTCTGTAATTTTTATGGCCTGCAGTGTTATAAATATACAAACGGCCCACGGCAGAAGGTTTACATTCCTGGTCTAAAGGGTGGGCTGTGCCTGCTGCGGGGAGCCCCTCCCACTCACCACTGATCTCAGACTACCAGGCCTCAGCATTCAGGCTTCCCGGGCTCCAGTCTCTCCTCACCTGACACTGTGACCCAGCTTCCTCTCTCCCAGTTCCTCCCAGCCCCAGACACCCCTCGAGAAGATCCTTCTGCACAACCCTCTTCTTCCTGCTCCTGAGTGAACGGGCCCCTGGCAGGAAACCCGAAGGTTCCGGAACCAGGCTTTCACACAGGTTGGAGAAAGGTGGCAGCCCACGCATACAGGTGAGGACACGGAGCCACAGAGAAGAGTGTGGACATGCACAAGGAGCTGGAGGTGAGAGAGCCGTGTGAACAGGCCCAACAGAACAGGACGGCAGAGCAGGACCAGCCCTGAAGACCATCTCCACGGCCTCCCACGCCTCACACACACACCGCTCTGGCTTTTAGGTCAGCAGGCGGATTGCCTAAACACCACCAAGTCAGGAGCAGAGCTGGGGCTTCACCCCCATCCCACTCGCTACTCTGCCCACTGGTTCTGGCAGCCATTACTGACACTGTGAAGTTCTCCTTTCAGAAGTCACAGGCAACGTGAGAAATCCACCGAGGGGCTGAGTTCACATCCACCTTCGCCAGCTGCTCAAAGGGAAAGAGTCTTCCTGACACGGGGCCAGCCCTGGCCTGATGTCAGCACTCGGACAGCCAGCTGCCGGGAAAGGCATAGCCCAAACGCAACACAGAGAGGCCCAGCCAGGCGAGACGCGTGAGCACACAAGTGCATGCTAAATGACCTTCTCACAGGGTGTTCTGTTTTAAAGGCAGACTGACACACAGAGAGAGACACAGACAGACAGACAGGAATACCAAGTGATCTCCCATCTGCTGGTACACTCCCCAAATGCTTACAACAGCCAGAGCTGGGCCAGGCCGAGGCCAGGAAATCGATCAGGATCTCCCACGTGGGTGGCAACGACCCAAGCACTGGAGCCATCATATGCTGAGTCCCGGGTGTGCGCGAGCAGGAAGCTCAGGGGAGCAGAGGCGGGACTCGCACCAGGCACCAGGGTACGGGATCTGGGCTACGTCACAATGCCACCCCGCAATTTAGACAAAAAGCTAAGATCTAACGGATGGCATTAGAAAGGAAGGAGGGCTGATGATACTAGCAGAGTTGTAACCCTGAAGGACAGTCCAAAGACGTCACATGTGAGCTCGTAAAGGGGACAGACAGGGTCGGACCTCAGCACCACTTAACGTGGCAGTGGCTGAAGGTTCTGCAGTTGGTGTGATGATGGGGAGGAGCGGGGCCGCTAGAAATGATATGAAACTAAGTTTTCTACAGGGAAAAACTGTGCACTTCAATGCGCAGAATGTATGCTTGAGACAAAGACGACAGGGACTTGGGTGCCCTGAAATCATCCAGAGGCAAAGGCAGAGCTGAGGGGAGACGAGCAAGCAGGCAGCAGCACACTGGGACCGCTGCTCGCGAAGGCCCCGAGGTCGCCCAGTGGGAGCAGTGACCGTGCCGCGGCAGGCCAGGCTGGGCTCGGCCGGGCCCTGAGGTCGCCCAGTGGGAGCAGTGACCGTGCCGTGGCAGGCCAGGCTGGGCTCGGCTGGGCCCTGAGGTCGCCCAGTGGGAGCAGTGACCGTGCCACAGCAGGCCAGGCTGGGCTCGGCTGGGCCCTGAGGTCGCCCAGGGGGAGCAGTGACAATGCTATGACAGGCCAGCCTGAGCTCGGCCGGGCCCTGAGGGCGCCCAGTGGGAGCAGTGACCGTGCCGCGGCAGGCCAGGCTGGGCTCGGCTGGGCCCTGAGGTCGCCCAGGGGGAGCAGTGACAATGCTATGACAGGCCAGGCTGGGCTCGGCCAGGCCCCAAGGTCGCCCAGTGGGAGCAGTGACCATGCCACAGTGGGCCAGGCTGGGCTCGGCTGGGCCCTGCGGTCGCCCAGTGGGAGCAGTGACCGTGCCGCGGCTGGCCAGGCTGGGCTCGGCCGGGCCCTGAGGTCACCCAGTGGGAGCAGTGACAATGCTGTGACAGGCCAGGCTGGGCTCAGCCGGGCCCCGAGGTCGCCCAGTGGGAGCAGTGACCGTGCCGCGGCGGGCCAGGCTGGGCTCGGCCGGGCCCCGAGGCCGCCCAGTGGGAGCAGTGACCGTGCCGCGGCAGGCCAGGCTGGACTTGGCCGGGCCCTGAGGTCGCCCAGTGGGAGCAGTGACCGTGCCGCGGCGGGCCAGGCTGGGCTCGGCCGGGCCCTGAGGTCGCCCAGTGGGAGCAGTGACAATGCTGTGACAGGCCAGGCTGGGCTCAGCCAGGCCCCGAGGTCGCCCAGTGGGAGCAGTGACCGTGCCGCGGCGGGCACTTTCCACAGACTGCTTTTTCACTCACTAGAAACAACTTGCGATTTACCTGCCGGTAACAAGTTCAGTCCCTCTGGCAGGATTTCAAATCCTTTTGTGCAGTGCAACTCCCCAGGAGCTGTGTGTGATCCTGGAGGCCAATCAGAAAAATAAGACTTCTCTGGTTTTAAGTTACTTCTGGAATTAAAACAGGACCCAGGCTTTCCAACAGAAACAATGGAAAAGCTCCATATTCTGCCATCTTGCAGCTCAGAGTAAATTCCAGACATGCCTGCCTCCCACCAGGGGGTTGTTGTCTGGCCCCCACAAGGCCGCCTGCCCGCTACAGAGGCTGAGAGCACACTGCCCGACCCGTCCAGCCCTCACGCCCACAGGAGATGCCCAGGGCACGTGGCTGGAGGGACTGCCAGCTTTTCATTCTTTTTCATAAAAAGGCAGCTGCCTAATTCCAGTCCTAGGAAGGGTTCCCCAAATGCACTTCAGCGAATTCAAATCAAGAAGGCATTAGGCTGCCTCGCACTGCCTGCGATCACAGAGAGCCTTGGGCACTGCTGAAATCCCTCTGAGAAAGGAGCTGCCAGCCGAGCGTGTGATCATACCTGTTTCCAGAAGACTTTATTTAATGGGGCGGGAGGGGGGAGGGTGTGTTGTATGTAAACTCTGAAAATCTTACACATAAACAACGAGAGGCCAACTACACAGCACAGAATCTGGCTCAAGTTCAGGTCTCTTTGCTGTGGCCAAACACCAATGGCCTGGGAGCTGCTGCAGAGGCGCCCGTGCCCAGCACCTGGGGACCCCGAGAGCAGAGGGGTGTGGCCGCACCCACCGGAACTGGTTCTTCTTTGCACAAAGGAAATAATCCCCCCCCCAATTCAAAGCCTATGGTAAATCCTGCAACACTATAACCTGAAGAATTAACTACAAAACTTACTCTAAAAATATTTTCAGGAAGTGAAACTCCAGACACAAAGCGGGGATGAGGTACAACTGAACACGTGATCAACAGTCAGGCCCAACCAGGAGTTAGAACATCAGGCTGCGGGGCGCCCGGGGACAAACCTCCAGAAAGCCACCAGAACGCGTGCTTCCTGAGATGTTGCCAAGCGGCTCCTCACACAATTACTGACGAGGATATAATATTTTCCCTTAGCTGATCATCTTTTCTAAGATGAACATTTGGTTGTATTATGCAAAAGAGCAAATGAATAAACGATTTTTTAAAAAGTAAATGCCAGACCGGCACTGGGGCTCAGTGGGCTAAGCCTCCGCCTGCAGCGCTGGAATCCCACCTGTGCGCTGGTTAGAGTCCAGCTTTTCCTCTTCTGGTCCAGCTCTCTGCCAAACCTGGGAAGGCAGTGGAGGATGACCCAAGTCTTTGGGTCCCTGCACCCACATGGGAGACCCAGAAGAAGCACTGCTCCTGGCTTCAGGTCCGCTAAGCTCCGGTCATTGCTGCCAACTGGGGAGTGAACCAGCGGGTGGAAGACCTCTCTCTCTCTCCCCGCTTCTCCTTCTCTCTCTGTGTAACTCTGACTTTCAAATAAATAAATAAATTCTTAAAATAAAAAAAAAAAATGATGCAAGAAGGAAGACCCAGGAATCCTTTAAAAATAAATAAATAAATGCCTACAAATGCCAAATTAATGAGAGAACTGGAAATATTTCTATGGCTTAACGTGCAACTGTACAGAAGCCCAGTCTGGAAAAGACCTCCACTTTCCACCTTGCCTGTCCAGCAGAAAGTACTGCGTAAGTGTATCTGTCCATCTCCTACTGTACAAACCAGACTAAAACTGCTCACAACAAAGCACTCTCCCCGAACAGACACATCCACAAAGGAGGAAGCCCACAGCTACAAAGCAGCCACAAGCCTATCTTTTTTCTGGTTTCACTGTGCATGGTTAGGACACCCCTTATTATTTAAATAGAATAATTTAAACAATTGTGCTGCGAGCCCACCAGTATTAACCTGAGGGGCTAGGTCTTAGGCAGCAGGTGGGAATAATCCTGAGAGCATTGTCCATCAGCTTTTATTGGGTTCCTCCTAAAAATGTAAGCATTAGGCAAAGGCATTTTGAAAGAAGCTTATAAAAATAAGACGTTCGCAGGGCCGGTACCGCAGCTCACTAGGCTAATCCTCCGCCTGTGGCACCGGTACCCCGGGTTCTAGTCCTGGTTGGGGCGCTGGCTTCGGTCCCGGTTGCTCCTCTTCCAGTCCAGCTCTAAGGCAGTGGAGGATGGCCCAAGTGCTTGGGCCCTGCACCTGCATGGGAGACCAGGAGGAAGCACCTGGCTCCTGGCTTCAGACTGTAGCGGCCACTTGAGGGGTGAACCAACAGAAAAAGGAAGACCTTTTTCTCTGTCTCTCTCTCTAACTCTGCCTGTCAAAAAGAAAAAAAAAAAAAATAGGACGTTTAGTGAGACACTGAACCTGAGCTTGGGATTGCTTGGCCCCCTGGGAAGTGCAGCCCTTTCATCTCAGCGTGATTGCTAAGGCTCTGAAGTCTGCGACCCTGACTCTTGCCCCCATCTCCACTCCAACCCTACAGACCTGGGGGAGGACATGGAGGCTTCTGGTCCACACAGGCTGGCACGAAAGTCACCCACTCTGACACACTCAAAAAACATTGTTTTCACACTCAAGCAGAGTGAAAACTCAGTTGGTTCTCCCATATTTTCTAAATCACAAATTACATTTATTTCTTTTTTCTTAAGATTTATTCATTTGAAAGGCAGAGCTACAGAGAGGCACAGGCAGAGAGAGACAGTGAGAGAGAGAGAGGTCTTCCATCTGCTGGTTCACTCTCCAAATGGCCACAATGGCAGGAGCTGGGCCAATCCGAAGCCAGGAGCCAGGAGCTCCTTTCTGGGTCTCCCACATAGGTATAGGGGCCCAAGCACCTGGGCCATTCTCCACTGCCTTCCCAGGGCATAGCAGGGAGCTAGATTGGAAGTGGAGCAGCCAGGACTCGAACCAGCACCCATATAGGATGCCAGCACTGCAAGTGGCGGCTTTACACCCTATGCCACAGTACCAGCCCCACAAATTACATTTAAATTCAGCTCTGGACTTTATTTCTCCTAATAGATCTCCACTTAAAACGCCTATTCAAGGCCGGCGCCGCAGCTCACTAGGCTAATCCTCCATCTTGCGGCACCGGCACACCGGGTTCTGTCCCGGTTACCCCTCTTCCAGGCCAGCTCTCTGCTGTGGCCAGGGAGTGCAGTGGAGGATGGCCCAAGTACTTGGTAAGACCAGGAGAAGCACCTGCCTTCGGATCAGCACGGTGAGCCGGCCGTGGCGGCCATTGGAGGGTGAACCAACGGCAAAAGAAGACCTTTCTCTCTGTCTCTCTCTCTCTCACTGTCCACTCTGCCTGTAAAAACAAACAAACAAACAAACAAAAAACACCTATTCAGCCAAGCTTTCTCAGAGGTGGCTGCCTGTCCCTGACTCCTGTTCACACTCAGCACAAGCAGGCATGTGGCACAGCAGTTACGATGCAGGTCGAGACTCCTACATCTACCAGAGTGCCTGGTTCGAGTCCCAGTTTCTCTGCCTTCTTTTTTTTTTTTTTTTTAAGATTTATTTATTTTACTTGAAAGAGTTACACAGAGAGAGAAGAGGCAGAGAGAGAGAGAGAGAGAGAGAGAGAGAGAGAGGGAGAGGGAGGGAGGGAGGGAAAGGTCCTCCATCCAATGGTTCACTCCCCAACTGGCCGCAACGACCTGAGCTGCGCCGATCCTAAGCCAGGAGCCAGAAGCCTCCTCCAGGTCTCTCACGCAGTGCAGGGGCCCAAGTACTTGGGCCACCCTCCACTGCTTTCCCAGGCCACAACAAAGAGCCGGATAGGAAGTGGAGCAGCCGGGTCTCGAACCGGTGCCCATATGGGATGCCGGTGCTTCAGGCCAGGGCGTCAACCCTCTGTGCCACAGCGCCGCCCCAGCTTCTCTGCTTTCTATCCCGCTCCCTGCTAAGGTACACTCAAGGTGGCGGCAGGCAAGACCCAGGTGGAGTTCCGGGCTCTCAGCTTTGGTCTGGCTCAACCCTGGCTGTTGCAGGCATTTAGGAAGTGAATCAGACGATGGGAGATCTCTTGCTTGTCTCTCCGCCTTTCACACAAAATGAAAATAAATAAAAATTCAAATTTAGCACAAGCTCATTATTCTTGCCAGACTGGGGGGAAAAAAACCAACTCTAATATTTTGTAAAGTTTCCGGAATAGCGGTGAAGCAGACGAGGATCTGAGTGTTTTCCCGGGTGCGTTTTAGCTGCGGGACATTCCGTCCTAGACTGCAGGGTCAGAACGCAAGCTCCCAGGAAGGCAATCTGCCCGGAGGAACGAACTGTGAAGACCAGGCCTGCTGCGGAAAGGCCCGGCCGCTGGTGGAAGAGACGTGGAGAACCTGCATTTCATGAAGAACAAACGGGGTGGGGGGAGGAGGACAGACAGGAGAGAGGCAGGGAGGACTGATGTGAAGAGCCAGCCCCAGCCCTACATACGACGCCCTGCTGTCTCCAGGGACTGTCTCATGTCACCCTGTGCTGACACCTGCTCTCCCTTTCACCCACGTCGGGGTGGAAGGATGCCCACAGGGAACACACAAAGCCAGGGGCAGAGCTCAGAGGACAGGACCCGAAAGGCAGCAGGAGAGAAGGTCTCACTGCAGACAGCTGATTCCCACGTGGTGACGCACAGCCCTCGGGACAGAGCAGGTCCAGCACAGAAATCCACTGTGACCACGCGACCACCGCGCAGCCCTTGGGCCAGGACTCAATGAATGTGAAACAGCCCAGCTCCAGGCAGACCCTCTGTCCTCAGGGCGAGGAGTGGGAGTATGTACGTCAAGAATGCTGCCCAGCGCCTGGCACAGACTCAATAAATGGAATCAATTGTAGGAGTACCCGCAGCAGACTCTGCTGAACAAACGACAGAAACCCCAGCCGGCAAGGCTGGGCTGTCAGCATGTGTTCCTTCTTAGAAAGACAATGCAGTGCTGCTCCCACTAACAATCCCTAATTCAGCCACTTGCTTTCTCCCTTTGTCCTACGCTGACTCACAGGATCCCACCCAGATCTCCTGTAGGCAGCAGGGGAGGAGAACCCTGTCCTTGCTCAGTGACGTGCCACCAACGTGCACTCACGTGAACAGGGTTCAGCTGTGAGCTACTGAAGTCCCACCCCAAGACTTCACTGCTTCTCGCCAAATGCTCAAACGCTCACACCTAAGTTTTAAAATTAAGTGGCCCAAACTTTCGGGAAGGAGACCCTAGACTCTTGAGAATCAGCCAGCACTTAAGGCCCCTCTCCCCCAGAGAGTCACCAACAGACGTTAAATACGACACGTGGTAGACAACGCCAGGGCTCAGGGGCTGGGAGCCTACGCGGGCACTGTGCACCACAGGAAGGGGGCACCGGTGGGATCCCTGAAAACGACTCCAAATGTGCAACAAAGATGTTGCACAGACTAATCTGGACATTTGCTTCCTTAAATTCACTGTGGCATAGCAGGTAAAGCCTGCGGCGCCGGCATCCCATATAGGTGCCAGTTCGAGTCCCATTGCTCCACTTCCCATCCAGCTCCCTGCTAACGCCCCCAGGACAGCAGTAGAAGATGGTCCAAGTACTTGGGCCCCTGTACCCACATGGGAGACCCAGAAGAAGCTCCTAGCTTCAGTCAGGACCAACCCTGGCCATTGCGACCATTTGGGGAGAGAACCAAAGAATGCAAGACCTCCCTCCCTCTCCCTCTCTCTCTCTCTCTGCCTCTCCCTGTCTTTAACTCCGCCTGTCAAGAAACACCGCAGAGATCAGGCTGCACACAGCTCTCAAGAGGCTCCCGGTCACTTTCACAGCTGTCTGAAAACTCACTAAGAGGATTTATCAGAAATGCATCCAAAATGTCACTTCCACAAAATCCGGTGCTCACGAGAAGGGAACCACACGACGGTTAAGACAGGAAAACAGGAAGAAAACACTGAACCCTCCACTTGGACAATGAGCGACTTGGTAAGCTGTCTACTTCTGTCCAAGCACATCAGCAAGTCGAATGCCGAGTTTTCCAACCCACCATGCTCCGCACCCACAGGCGTCCTACAGCGGCTGGCAAGTGAACCAGGACAGCCGCCAGGGCCCAGCAGGTCTGCTCTGGAGGAATTCTTCCGTGCTGGGATGTGCATGCAGCAGAGACCCAGAGAAGCCCCTTACTCTCCCCGCATTCAGAATCCATGTAATTCACTCCACACCACCCAGGCAAAGCCTAAGGACTGTAAAAGAACACAGCTACTGGCCCCGTCATGTTTCTGGAACTGTGCTAAGCCAAAGGATGACAGAATTCTCACAGAATGGACTGTCCTGCTGCCTACGGTGACAACGGCACGAACCAAAGGTCAGGGTGCCGGCCACGCTCCACAGAGGCACCCGATGCTCCCGGCAGCCCTGCAGGTCTCATCCCCAACTTCACAGGGCGCAACCTGCAGATCAAAGCACACAGAGCAACCCAGAGCTGGGGTTTCGATGCAGCCTCTTCCCTCCAAGGCTGCGTCTAGCTTGCCAAGACACATTCCACACTGCACACCTCCTGACACTCAGCTGTAGCTGGGTCTGCAACCCTCACCTTCTCACCTCCACCCACTTCAAACAAGCTATCTGTGTGCAGGGTACATGTCTATTAGTATTTCACTCAGAGGCAACAGTGAAGAATGCCCACGCAGTGTATTCCAGCCCTGGCTTAAAAGAATTTTCAGTAGTTTTTCATTAGCCATTCACCATGGAAGCAAAGCTCATCAATTCCATACACTTTTTTTTTTTTTTAAGATTTATTTATTTTACTTGAAAGTCACAGTTACAGAGACGTAGGAAGGAGAGGCAGAGAGCAAGAGAAAGCGGTCCTCCATCCGCTGGCTCACTCCCCAACTGGCCACAACAGCCAGAGCTGCGCTGGTCCACAGAGCTTCTTCTACTGCCTTCCCAGGCCAGAGCATAGAGCTGGATCGGAAGTGGAGCAGCCAGGACTCGAACTGGCGCCCACATGGGATGCCGGCACAGCAGGCGGTGGCTTTACCTGCTACGCCACAGCACCGGCCCCTACACATACTTCTTTAAATTAAAAATTTAAATGTATTTATTTCAGAGGCAGAGAGCAAGCACATTCCTATCTGCTGGTTCACTCCCCAAGTCTCCACAACAACCAGGACTGGGCCAGGCTGAAGCCAGGAGCTGGGCTGGAGATCAAGGCTCCACCTACCACATGGGTGACAGGGACCCAGTCACCTGAGCCACCTCCACCGCCACCTGGAGTCTGCACCGGCAGGAAACAAGTCAGAGGCTGGAGCCAGACAGTGAACCCCGACAGGGCGATGTGGGACACAGGCGTCTCGCGTGGTGTCTGCTCGACAATCACGCAAGGGATTTCCAAGACCTGTTTCTCTACAACTTAAGAGGGTCGGAAACAGCACTTTAATACTGGGCACACTCCACTGTGATCACAAGTTTGTCCTGGCATTGAGTCATCTTTATTACTTTCTATTCTGAATTCCTAACTTTATCATCTTGAAGGAATCCTAACTGCAGAGATATTTACCAAGTCTAACTCAGCACACCTAGGGCCCACCTTCCACGGGAAGGGTACTTCATGGGGTAGCATTCAGCAGCCAGCCAAGGTCCTAAGAGCAGAAGACTTGGAATCCTAAGCCTCTTACTAGGAAACCCAACCAGGACAGAGACTGCTGATGGCGTGCCGGTCATTTTTACTCATTTTGTGGAGGCCAGGGTGAAGCAACGCTGACTTCTGTTCCAGTGTTAATCCTACACAGACAAGCACATCAAGTGTTGGCAGACAACCAGGCTGGCCCACGTGTACAGCAGGTCCTACCCGGCACGGCCAGCAGCACAAGCCTGCACCAGGAGCACACGAGTCAGAGCTCTGCCATGGCCAACGCGAATATCCAGGCGCCCAGGGACCGCCGAGGGCCTCACCCTCACGGGGACCGCCGAGGCCCTGACCCTCACGGGGACCGCCGAGGCCCTCACCCTCACGGGGACCGCTGAGGCCCTCACCCTCACCCTCTCGGGGACCACAGACGCTGCTGAGAGCCAGCACGCCCTTTATTCCTCTGAGAATCGCATCCATGAAAAAACAAAATAGAGCCAGAAAGGCACTTCTATACCCAGGACAGGCAGGGGAACGAAAACTGAACCGTCAAGTAAACAAAAGGCCCTGACACCGCAGTGGCCCTTTCTACACTGTGCTGCAGCTTCAAGCGCGGCACAGAGGCTCTGTCTGTGGGTCCAAGCACAGCTCAACAAACCAGTTCGCCTTCATTTTTGTGGCATGTGGTGTCTTAGGAAAGCTCCGAAAGACTGCACCAAGAGGCAGGATTATAAATACAAGAGGAAAAGATCCTTTATCACTGTAGCTTCAGTAAGAAAAAGGGGGAGGAAGAAGCTTAGTCCAAGCTGTGTTTGTTTTCTTTTCATCCAGAGAAAACAGTCCTCTGCAAGGACACACTGCAGCGCGTAACTAATTCCTCAGGGGTAAAACTGGGTTTTGGTTGTTCAGTCACTGATTAAACTGATAAGACCACATAAAACTGAAAGTTTTGGAAATACCAAATTAGTAAGAATTTTACATGTCATAATCTTATTTTAGAAACGATGGCTATTTTGATAAACCACAGACACAGTATGATTATTCTATCATTAGAATGGACGCCCTGCAACAGCTCTCTGGGTCTTAAAACCAGTGTGTTGCTACTTTTAACACAGAACATTTAAATGCACATTCATCAGCTTATTAAAACTTCCATCACAAGCATATTTCACTTCAGGATCACGTGAGTGGGAACAGTTACAATAAACACTTGAGGGGGCCAGCGCTGTGGCGGAGCGGGTAAAGCTGCCACCTGCAGTGCTAGCATCCCATCTGGGCACCGGTTCAAGCCCTGGCTGTTCCACTTCCAATCCAGCTCCCTGCTATGGCTGGGAAAGCAGAAGATGGCCCAAGTCCCCGGGCCCCTATACCCACGTGGGAGACCCAGAGGAAGCTTCTGGCTCCTGACTGGCACAGCTCCGGCTGTTAAGGCCATCTGGGGAGTGAACCAGCGATGTTACACGTCTTTCTCTGCCTCTCCAATAAATAAATAAATCTTTAAAAAAATTTTAAAAATAAATGCTTGAGAACACAGAATTTTCAGAATCCCTCAGGACGTTCTGTTCTCAACATAGGCCTGAAGTTTTTAACTTTAAAAAAAGTTACTTCCTCCTAGTTTTTGGAGAAAATGGAGAACAGAAAACACCTGAGACGCCTGAAGACTGAAAACAGATTCCCCAGAGGCAGGTGCCCGGGCTCACTGACTCCTCAAGGACCAGTGGAGAAGGCACACTCAGCACGAGTTTCAGTAGACAAAGCACTTACATTCCACACAACTTCAACATGTTTTTATTAAAATCTTACACACATCCCAAAGAATGGGCACAGGTAACGAAAAATCAACCCCTGCCCCTTTTGAGGAAAACCCAAGTATGCAACTGTGGGGTGCAAGGCCTCACACAGAGAGGCAGCTAGAACACAGCAGTTTACCAGCAAACAAAACCTCTTCAGAAGGCACTGCTTCAAATCCTCCCACGGTGTGCCTTTTAAAGGGAAACAAAAAATATAAAAAGCTATACAGCAAGGCTGGCACTTGGAATGGTGGGAAGGCCACTGTCTGCAACGCCAATATCCCATTTGGATCCGGTTTGAGTCCCAGCTGCTCCACTTACGATCCAGCTCTCTGCTGATGGCCTGGGAAAGCAGTGGAAGACGGCCCAAATACTTGGGCCCCTGGACCAGCATGGGAGGCCCAGAAGCTCCTGGTTCATAGCTTCAGATCGGTACAACTCCGGCCACTGTGGCCATCTGGGGAGTAAGCCAGCAGAAGACAGACCTCTCTCTGTCTCTCCCTTTCTCTCTCTAACTCTGCCTTTCAGACAAATTAAAAAAAAAAAAAAATTTTGAAAAGTGGGGGTGGGGTGGGGTGGCGCTGAGGTGTAGCAGATAAAGCCACCACCTGCAGTGCCAGCATCCCATATGGACGCCGGTTTGAGCCAGGCTGTTCCACTTCCAATCCTGCTCTCTGCTATGGCCTGGGAAAGCAGTAGAAGATGCCCAAGTCCTCGGGCCCCTGCACCTGTGTGGGAGACCTGGAAAAGGCTCCTGGTTCCTGGCTTTGGATCAGCCCAGCTCCAGCCATTGCAGCCATCTGGGGAGTGAACCAGCAGACGGAAGACCTCTCTCTCTCTCTGCCTCTGCCTCTCTGGTAACTTTCAAATAAATAAATAAAATAAATAAATAAAAAATCTTTAAAAAAAAAAAAAAGCTATTGCCCCAAATTAAACATTTTGGCAAAACAAAACCTTCAAGACCCTAAACTTTGTTGTCACATCCTAAAACAGGGAAAGACTCAACAAGGATCTCACTAAATCACATCCACCAGTAACTCAGAGCTGCACACGAAACTGAAGCACGCGTGACCCACAGCACTCAGCTCAAGGAAGCGCTGAACTCGGGTTCACCCGTGAGCAGCCAGCCACTGGCATCAGAAAGACAGCACTGCCGAGGGCCCTGCACACCCGGTCACCCAGAGCTCGCCAGCTCGCCAGCAGACTGACGGCGCCCGTGGTCTCCGCCTCAGGCTCTCCACACGGGCACGGCTGGGGGGGGGGGGGGGGTGGCACACGATGCCTCTGTTTTTACAATTCTGAAACTGATGACAAAATAATGTAAAACCTCAAAGGAAATCTTCATAAAAAGCTCAAACTGACATCGTCAGATAACCACTTCAGACAACAGGTAGCAAGGAGCATAAATACAGTGTGTGTCTAACATCCACAGTTACCCAGAAACACCCGAGGCAGCAACACCTGAAGGCGCCAGTTCTCCACGGGATTCACGCTCATTCTATAATGTGCAGTGAAAATTCACCCTGGCTAATTAGTAAAGCCAACACAACACCACTACTTCTACCAAGTGACCACCCTACTGAGAAGTGTCATGAACAAAAAAGAGATTTAGGCAGGGTAGAGTTGCTCTCTTGATACCCCAGCAACCGCGGACCAAGCATGTCACCCCTCTGAGCACCACCTCCCGTACCCACAACCGCAGACCAATCACGTCACCACTCTGAGCACCACCTCCCGTACCCAGGAACCACGGACCACGCACGTCACCCCTCTGAGCACCACCTCCCGTACCCAGGAACCGTGGACCACGCACGTCACCCCTCTGAGCACCACCTCCCGTACCCAGGAACCGTGGACCACGCACGTCACCCCTCTGAGCACCACCTCCCGTACCCAGGAACCGCGGACCACACACATCACCCCTCTGAGCACCACCTCCCGTACCCAGCAACCACGGACCACGCACGTCACCCCTCTGAGCACCACCTCCCGTACCCAGCAACCATGGACCACGCACATCACCCCTCTGAGCACCACCTCCCGTACCCAGCAACCGCGAACCACGCACGTCACCCCTCTGAGCACCACCTCCCGTACCCAGGAAGCACGGACCAAGCACGTCACCCCCCTGAGCACCACCTCCTGTACCCACAACCGCGGACCAAGCACGTCACCCCCCTGAGCACCACCTCCCGTACCCAGGAACCGTGGACCACGCACGTCACCCCTCTGAGCACCACCTCCCGTACCCACAACCGTGGACCACGCATGTCACCCCTCTGAGCACCACCTCCCGTACCCACAACCGTGGACCAAGCACGTCACCCCTCTGAGCACCACCTCCTCTTCTCCGAAGAGGACACTCTCCACTCTGGCATCACTGGGAGGACATCAGGACGGTACAAAGCTGATTCAGGGCTACAAACAGCCAGGCCCTGCTTCATCACACAGTGACACGATGGGCGGAGAAGCAGCACATCCTGCCGCGTCCGTAACAAACAGCATCAGGATGAACGAACTCAGTCGGGCGCTCCTGGGACATACGGCACGGCCTGGCCGCTCCACCTGAGCCCACATCAGTGTTCACTGAAGTCCACCTCCACCCTGGTGTTCTTGGGGTGTTCATCCAGAGGCAACTTCACCCCCACAAACTGCAGCCTTCTCTCAGAACACCGAGAACACCAAGCTCACGGTTCTAGCGGCCATCTGTGAACTGGAACGCGACACTGCCCAAGGAAAGGAAACACCACAGGAATTTAAAAAGCAATGAAAAAAAAATCTGTAATCTGGAAAAAGAATCTAGTGTTCATGTTTACAGAAACCACAGGACATTATCTTTTTTATAAACTTTCACATGACAAATGGATTTTTTAAAAAACCGAACTAAATTATTTTAAACTCACTGTTCTAAGGGTCTTGTTATATTTTACCTTCATAAACGTCACCGTTTTCCAGCCTTTTTTTCTGTTAGGCAAGTCTCACCTTCTAATTTACATACAGACAGAACCGCAACAGCTCCTTCAGAACAGAGCCCAGCACAGCTCCTAACACACGGCAGCACCGCCTTTCAAAGTTTTCAACCAGAGCATATGTGAGGATTTTTGCAAATTCATCCAAATACAGCTGAAAATTTTTGCAAAAGGTTTTGAAAAAGTTTAATTAATCCACATAATTTCCCTGTGAACAAGGTATATGTAAGCAAAACTCAAGGGCACAAAACAAAAATCCTGGCCGACAGTGGACGTGCCATGCTCCACTGGAAGGCAGAGAGCGACGGCAAGGACAGGTCCTCCACACCTGGCCAACCAGGCTACCGCTCCCGTTCCCCTCACAACAGGCACTCGAGCCCCGGGGCGAGCCACGGAACGCCATACCGAGCTGCCCCACACCCTGCTCCCGCCTCTGCCCAGGACCGCGGCCAAGTGCCTTGCAGGTCAGTGGCCACAGGAGGGGGCCCCAGACACCCCAAATCGTGGCTGGGCCTCGGTCACTGAGTGTGGGAGGAGCCTGAGACGGAGGGCGGCCGGCTGCCGGGAAGGTCAGGAGCTCCTATCCCAGGGACGCCCAGCCACTTCTAACTGTAAGAGGAACCGGCGTTGTCCCTGGTCCTGCTCCTGTCCACCGCAGGCGGCAGCCTAGAACAGCACACTGGGGAAAAGGCACGGGAAACCGGGCTTCGCGCTCTGTGACACTCGCTGGCACAGTGACGTGGGACAAGCTATCCAACCCCTGGAGCTGGTAAAAACCCCAAGTCCAGACCTAAACGAGAAAGCTTTTGGGGGTGCTCGGCACACCACAGGACCCCTGATCCTGCCGGGCCACAGCACCTGACACCTGTGTCGCCTCAGAACTTCCCTGGACACCTCTGTCCACCTGCTGTCAGGCAGCTGCCTGTGGCCTGCCAAGTCCCTCGGAGGGGCAGCTCCAGGGCTGCTCATCACTCCTCTCCTTCCTCCATTTCCGTCTCCCATGCCCGCCCCCAAGCACTGCCTCCTGCCCATCCCAGACCCGCGACCCAGAACCCCCACTGAGCGCGGCTTGCCCTGGCTGCAGGGACACACGCTGGACTCTGCCAGGAGGAGTCAGCGCCTGCTGTCGTCACCTCTCCCAGGGCCCCAGCCGGCCCTGCCACGCAGGGTAGGGCCTGGCAGAGGAGGGGCCAGCGTGACCACCCACAGAGCTGACTCCTAACTCAGAACACTTGTGTGGGTTCCCGCACAAGCAGGACAGCTAACAGGTCGCCAAGCTGGGTCCCTAATTCCTGGGGCACAGCCTGTGCCCCTAGACATTCTTCAGACAGGACCTCTCTGAGGATACCACACCCTACCCCCAACCCCCACCCCAGACGCGCTGACGTCACAAGACCTGTCTTCTCTGGCCACGGTCCTCCACTCCAGTGTCACCACACACAAGCAGCAGCCTCTCACATCTTGGCTCTCTGCGCTAACACCAGCACTCCGAACAGAGAGCCCGACCAACACCGGATCAGCAGGTCAGGGAGCCCGCCATGGCCCCTCCGACGCCTTCCTCCACGCTGGAACACCCCAGCTCCCTGGCCAGCTCAGCCCAGCAACCTGTCCTCTGCCTCCCGGGACGCAGCCGCCCTCACAGCCTGCGCCCTTCAGGGAGCTCTGCCTCCGCCTGAGTCAGCCCTGCACTCGGGTCTCTCACCTCCCGAAGTGAGTCCTCGGTCACTCACTACAGCTGGGGAAGAATTTCAAATATGTGCAATTTCAAAAAACTGGAGTGTTTTGCACAGCACCGGGATTTTTACTGGAACACTTCTGATTGCAGAGATGGGGGAAGCATTTCCTCTTAAAGCTGACTCTGACGTCACTGTGCCGCCACGAATGACTAAATGTCACCTCTGTAAAGACTTACAAACAAGCCGATATTCTCAAGCACCACCCCTAGGGTTTGCAGTGAGGATTACCTGCCACCAGGATGCGGCAGGAAGACCTCTGCTCTACACGGGCCACTGCTGGTTTTGTCACAAACTGTCTTCTTACTGTCTGGCTATCAGGTATAAGCCATCTGCTGCTATAAATGACTCTGCTCGCCCTCTGATTTGCTGTGAACAGTGAGGTCAACAGGATGGAACTGGCCTAAAAGGAGAGAACAGAGCGGGGCTCTCACGTGGGGAAAGGCAGGGGGAAGGGACCTAGTGCTTTCTAAATCTTATTTGAAACAGAGACAGAGAACTCCCATCGGCTGGCTCACTCCCCAAACGCTCACTATGGCCTAGGGGCCAAAGCTGGAAGCCAGAAACTAATCCAGATCTCTTGTATGGGTGGCAAGAATCCCAACCACACACTGGAGCCACCCCCACGGGCCCCCAAGAGCCCACCTCACCGTGCTCGTCTCGAGCTTACACAAGTACCCCGTAAGTACTGACTGGGTAACCAAGCCACAACTCAGCTGTTCCTCAGCGGCGGGGGGGGGGGGGGGGGGGGGGGCCCTGCCGAGAGCAGCAGGAAGCTGATCCCTTGCTCCACAGCCTCCCTGAGAGGTGGCCATGTCAGAGCCAGGGGACCGTGCCTCAGGAGGCGACACGACTTGCCCGACGTCACGCGGCTGGCAGACACCAGGCGAGCCGAGTTTCCTCCCTCCCACGGAGCACGCGTGTAGCCCACTGGGGCTCCCTCAGGTTGCACCAGCCCCAGGAAAGGCTCTCCCGGCGCGGACAGTGGGCAGGGCTGCACCGCGGCTGCCACGGCTGCACGCCACGAGAGCGCGTGCTGACTCCAGGGAGCTCGCACGGCAACGAACAGGGACGGGGACTCAGACGAAGAGGAGCACTTCTGAACTTAGCCTTTCCTATGTGGTTCTATGGATGACAACCTTCCTATGATTCCTAAAACCACCTCCAACACCTGACCCTGAACGCCCTCCCTCCCTCTCTGCCTGCCCCATCCAGGAACTTTTCAAGTCAAATCTGCCTGTGGCCATTCCAACATGTGGAAACTGCAGCTGACTTCCAAAACCGAGGATTCCCAGTTTAATTTGCAGTTAAAAACACCTACTGTGTGTACTTGTTCGGCCCAGAGCACAACTGCATGATCTGTGGTCAGAGACGAAACGCACTGTGTTCTCACAGCACCGTGTTCTAGTCCTGCCCCACACGCTGTCCGAGTCTCTGCCCATCGTCGAGGATTCACTGAGGGCCACCCCGGTCAGCTACTCCTGATGGAGCTTGGCCTCCCTCACCTGCCAAGCCTAAGGAGCCATGGGGCCATTCTGCGCACCTCTGCTGCGCAGCCTAGCAGAGTGTCTCGAACCAATGAGTTATGAGAGAGAGAGAGAGAGAGAGGGAGGGGGAGGGAGGGAGGGAGGGAGGAGAGCGCAGAGCCACTCTCTACATGCAGGAGTCGGGCTTTCGCTGCCCAGATAGGCCGCGGGTCCCCCAGGGCTCTGGCGACTTCTCAGAGGCACCACGTGCCCTGCACAGCTGCAGGCCCAGCAGCTGTCCGGCAAAGAGCTGAGGCCCAGAACCAGGACGAGCTCAGCCCTTTGTTTCTGTCCTTCTCATAACCAGCGTGCGGCCAGGTCCCTGTCCATCCACCCGTCAGCTGTGGTTTTCAACATCTGCTTCTCAGAAGTACCGAGTTACCAGCACCTCTGAAGGAAATTCATGACGATTCACTCGCTGACATCACTGCCTCAAAAGATGTTATTTAAATGTCTGAGGTCACACACAAGATCTACACAGAACTGAGTTAATACAAAAAGATTTACATTTCAGATACTTGCAAACTATAAATCAGCATTCAGAGTAATTAATTAAAAAATAAAAAATGCTTCCCTCATTACTGAGACCCTGCAAACTAGGTCGTGGAACGCCAGCATGCCTCCTCACCAAGGAGCTTTTCAAAACTACCTTCTAAGAGGGCCTTCACGTAAGTCTTTTGATTAAAACCTAGGACTGGCTGGATAACAGACTACAGTTACAAAAATAGTAAGGGGGAAATTAAGAAATATTTACTATTTAACTCAATATAGGACCCAGCAATCTAGGCAAGTATAATTATGGATGTAAAAGTTCATATCACTAAACAGAAAATTATCAATGTTTTCTACACAGCAAATGAATAGGAAAATAAGGGTTAAATAAAATCAGGGGGCACTGAACTACATTCCACACATGCACGCCAAGCACGTCGGAACACAGCTGAGAGCGAGGCTGCTATTAAACAGTGACTATGTTCAAGGGGAAAATCAGTTTCATGAAAACCTGATGCATGACGTCCAAAAACTTCTGTACCTAAATGAAGAGAACTCCACCTTTCCTTGGAGACGAGTCAGTTATGCTTAGTGGCACGGTACGGAGTTCCTACAAGTCACAACACACCCAAAGGACTGGAACATTAATTATAACTGAAATGAATACCAAATAAAAGAACAGGTGAATCACGTGAAGACTTTGCAAACAATTCGGCACTAAGCGTAATATCAACAAAACTGGGGCCTGCGTTGTAGCATAGCTGGTTAAGCCGCTGCCTGAGATGCCAGCATCCCATACTGGCACAGTTCCTGTCCAGGCTGCTCCACTTCCACCCCAACTCCCTGCTCATGTGCCTGGGAAAGCAGCAGCAGATGTCCCAAGTGTTTAGGCCCCTGCTACCCATGTGGGAGACCTGGATGAAGCTCCTGGCTTCAGCCTGGCTCAGCCATGGCCATTGCAGCCACTTGGGAATTGAACCAGCGGATGAAGCTCGCTCTGTCTCTCCCTCTCTTTCTTTCAAATACATAAATCAATCTTTTAAAATACGTATAAACAAAATCCCAATACTCATTTAAGAAAGAAAAAAAAAAAAAAAACCTGGGAATTTTCTAGACTCTGATCATCTGACTCAGAATCAAAGCCGTCAAGTGACCAGAGCAGGGACTAACTCTGCAAAGTAAACAGAGAACTTGTATTCGGTTAAGAGGCCTACCAACTGCCTGGGTGAGCTGCATTTCCATTAAGCTGTGAAATACAAGGAATATGGAATGGAAAACGATCATTCTTCTTGCCTACGCTTTTAAATACTGTTGTAAAACCTGCCGAAATCAACTGTCCTTGACTACTTCATGTCCGGTGTGACCTCCACGACTCACTCTGCAACCTGGACAATGACGACCTGCTGTGTTCTGATGATTACAGAGCTTTACAGAAGGCTAAGGCACACCAAAAAAAGCCGAAACTACCACACTGTGCCTTGGCATATACTCAAATTGGGCTCTAAGAAAGATTCCTGAATTCATATTAAAATTTTCATAAAAAAAAAATCCCAGCTGTCAGTACGCCAGCTGGAAATAGGATCAAGCCACCAAATTAAGCTCCTTCCCCAACACCAGCCCAGCCTCTCCCTTTTCTTCAAAAAATCATAAATCGTAAAGCCGAGAACTTAGTCACAACAACAAGAACAGCACACTCTGAACTTCCACCCTGCAGAGGAGCTCACGGCGGCCTGGTCCCCTCCAGGTCTCTCTCCCATCCTGCTCTCCCTCTGCTGACTGTCCCTTCCTGTCTATCGCCCCAACCCCAATCTTCCCATCTCTCTGATTTCCTGTCTCTGTGTCTCTCTCCTGTCCCTCTGCCTCCCCTCTCAGTCCACCTCCTGTCTCCTGTCCCCTCAGCTGTCTGCCTCCTTCCTTCCCTCCACAGTCACCCCCACTCCCCCATCTGTCTCCTCCCCCAAGTGTGTCACCCCCACTCCCCCATCCGTCTCCACCCCCAAGTGTCACCCCCACTCCCCCATCTGTCTCCTCCCCCAAGTGTGTCACCCCCACTCCCCCATCTGTCTCCACCCCCAAGTGTCACCCCCACTCCCCCATCTGTCTCCTCCCCCAAGTGTGTCACCCCCACTCCCCCATCTGTCTCCTCCCCAAGTGTGTCACCCCCACTCCCCCATCTGTCTCCACCCCCAAGTGTCACCCCCACTCCCCCATCTGTCTCCTCCCCCAAGTGTGTCACCCCCACTCCCCCATCCGTCTCCACCCCCAAGTGCCACCCCCACTCCCCCATCTGTCTCCTCCCCCAAGTGTGTCACCCCCACTCCCCCATCCGTCTCCACCCCCAAGTGTCACTCCCACTCCCCCATCTGTCTCCTCCCCCAAGTGTGTCACCCCCACTCCCCCATCTGTCTCCTCCCCCAAGTGTCACCCCCACTCCCCCATCTGTCTCCACCCCCAAGTGTCACCCCCACTCCCCCATCTGTCTCCTCCCCCAAGTGTGTCACCCCCACTCCCCCATCCGTCTCCACCCCCAAGTGTCACCCCCACTCCCCCATCTGTCTCCTCCCCCAAGTGTGTCACCCCCACTCCCCCATCCGTCTCCACCCCCAAGTGTCACTCCCACTCCCCCATCCGTCTCCTCCCCCAAGTGTGTCACCCCCACTCCCCCATCTGTCTCCTCCCCCAAGTGTCACCCCCACTCCCCCATCTGTCTCCACCCCCAAGTGTCACCCCCACTCCCCCATCTGTCTCCTCCCCCAAGTGTGTCACCCCCACTCCCCCATCCGTCTCCACCCCCAAGTGTCACCCCCACTCCCCCATCCGTCTCCTCCCCCAAGTGTGTCACCCCCACTCCCCCATCTGTCTCCTCCCCCAAGTGTCACCCCCACTCCCCCATCTGTCTCCACCCCCAAGTGTCACCCCCACTCCCCCATCTGTCTCCTCCCCCAAGTGTGTCACCCCCACTCCCCCATCTATCTCCTCCCCCCAAGTGTCACCCCCACTCCCCCATCCGTCTCCTCCCCCAAGTGTGTCACCCCCACTCCCCCATCTGTCTCCTCCCCCAAGTGTCACCCCCACTCCCCCATCTGTCTCCTCCCCCAAGTGTGACACCCCCACTCCATCTGTCTCCTCCCCCAAGTGTGTCACCCCCACTCCCCCATCTGTCTCCTCCCCCAAGTGTGTCACCCCCACTCCCCCATCTGTCTCCTCCCCCAAGTGTGACACCCCCACTCCATCTGTCTCCTCCCCCAAGTGTCACCCCCACTCCCCCATCTGTCTCCTCCCCCAAGTGTCACCCCCACTCCCCCATCCGTCTCCTCCCCCAAGTGTGTCACCCCCACTCCCCCATCTGTCTCCTCCCCAAGTGTCACCCCCACTCCCCCATCCGTCTCCTCCCCCAAGTGTGTCACCCCCACTCCCCCATCTGTCTCCACCCCCAAGTGTCACCCCCACTCCCCCATCTGTCTCCACCCCCAAGTGTCACCCCCACTCCCCCATCTGTCTCCTCCCCCAAGTGTGTCACCCCCACTCCCCCATCTGTCTCCTCCCCCAAGTGTGACACCCCCACTCCATCTGTCTCCACCCCCAAGTGTCACCCCCACTCCCCCATCTGTCTCCTCCCAAGTGTGTCACCACTCTCCATCTGTCTCTCCTCCCCCAGTGTGACACCCCCAGCCTCCCCCATCTGTCTCCTCCCAAGTGTGTCCCCCCACCCCCTCATCTGTTTCCTCCCAAGTGTGTCACCCCCACTCCCCCCCATCTGTCTCTCCTCCCCCAAGTGTGACACCCCCAGTCTCCCCCATCTGTCTCCTCCCAAGTGTGTCACCCCCATTCTCCCATCTGTTTCCTCCCCCACGTGTTACCCCCACTCTCCCCTGTCTCCTGTCCCAAGTGTGTAACCCCCACTCTCCCCCATCTGTCTCCTCTCCTACCCCAAGTGTGTCACCCCACTCTCCCCATCTGTCTCCTCTCCCCCAAGTCTGTCGCTCCCACTCTCCCCCATCTGTCTGTCTCCTCTCCCCCCAATATCGCCCCCACTCTCCCCATCTGTCTCCTCTCCCCCAAGTCTGTCGCCTCCGCTCTCCCCCATCTATCTGTCTCCTCTCCCCCCAGTCTCAGCCCCACTCTCCTCCATCTGTCTGTCTCCACTCTCCCCCATCTGTCTGTCTCCTCTCCCCCCACTCTCCCCATCTGTCTCCTCTCCCCCCAGTCTCGCCCCCATCTGTCTCCTCCCAAACCTGTCTCCCCCACTCTCCCCATCTGTCTCCTCTCCCCATCTGTCTCCTCTCCCCCCAGTCTCACCCCCACTGTCCCCGTCTGTCTCCTCTCTCCCCCAGTCTCGCCCCACTTTCCCCCATCTGTCTGTCTCCTCTCCCCCCACTCTCCCCATCTGTCTCTTCTCTCACTGAGTCTCGCCCCACTTGCCCCATCTGTCTGTCTCCTCTCCCCCCCAATCTGTTGTCCCCACTCCCCCATCTGTCTCCTCTCTCCCTCAGTCTCGCCCCCACTCTCCCATCTGTCTCCTCTCCCCCCAGTCTCCCCCCATCTGTCTCCTCCCCAAGCCTGTCTCCCCCACTCTCCCCATCTGTCTCCTCTACCCCCAATCTCACCCCCACTGTCCCCGTCTGTCTCCTCTCTCCCCCAGTCTCGCCCCCACTTTCCCCCATCTGTCTCCTCTCCCCCCACGCCTGTCTCCTCTCCCTCCAATCTCGCCCCCACTCTCCCCATCTGTCTCCTTTTTCCCCCCAGTCTCGCCCCCACTCTCCCCATCTGTGTCCTCTCCCCCTAGTTTCGCCCCCATCTGTCTGTCTCCTCTCCCCCCACGTCTGTCTCCTCTCCCTCCAGTCTCGCCCCCACTCTCCCCATCTGTGTCCTCTCCCCCCAGTCTCGCCCCCATCTGTCTCCTCTCCCCCCACGTCTGTCTCCTCTCCCTCCAGTCTCGCCCCCACTCTCCCCATCTGTGTCCTCTCCCCCCACGTCTGTCTCCTCTCCCTCCAGTCTCGCCCCCACTCTCCCCATCTGTGTCCTCTCCCCCCAGTCTCGCCCCCATCTGTCTGTCTTCTCTCCCCTCACGTCTGTCTCCTCTCCCTCCGGTCTCGCCCCCACTCTCCCCAATCTGTCTGTCTCCTCTCCCCCTCAAGTCTGTCTCTTCTCCCCCCAATCTGTCGCCCCCACAACTCTGTCTCCTCTCCTCTCTGGCAGGCCGGCATGTCCCTGCCCCCGTCCATCTTCGGCCCGCGTCCCGCGCGGGGCCCGGCTGGGCCGAAGCTGTCACCCTGCGGGCGCCTGGAGCGCAGGGCCGCGGCGGAGTGCGGGAGTGCGGGGCCGGGGCCGTGCCCGCCGCCCGGCCCCGAGTCAGGAAACAGCCCGAGCGCGCGGCGGCCGTGATTCAGCAGCGGGGCCGGGCCCAGCCGAGTCCGGAAAAGGTCACCGCGACGCCGCGGCGGCGGCCGAGCCCGGACCCGCCCCGCGAGCCGGCGGCGGCGGGCGCGGCGCCGGGGCCGGCGGGCTCCTACCTTTGCGGCTCTTCGGGGAGCTCCGCTTGCTCCGGGCGCTGGCTCGCTCTTCCTCAATCGCAGCTGCTATCTCGGGGTTGTCTTCCCCATTGTACCAGACCAGCAGCTCCTCGCCCGGCGCGATTGGCTGCGGAGAGAGAAGAGACAAGCACCGGGCCAATCAGAGCGGCGGTTGTTGGCGGGGGCGGGGCGCCGCGGCGGCGGCCGGGCGGCCGGGCGCGGCGCGCCGACGGCAAACAGCTGTGGGCGCCGCGGCGGCCGGCGCGCTCCGGGCCGTGGCGCCGCCGCGCAGGCCCCTCTGCTGGACGGAGGACCGCACGGCGGGTGCGGACGCAGGCGGCGACAGCGCTGGCCACGTACGCCCACGACGCCCCACGCCTAGGCAACCCGAGCCGGGAGGCGTCCGGCCGCGCGAGGCCCGCGCCCCTCGCCGCTAACGCGCCGCCCGGCAGCCTGCAGACCCCGGCAGACCTCGGCAGGGCCCAGGGGCGCCGAGGGAGGAGGACCTGGCCGGGCAGGCCCCTGCCCACGCGGGGAAACAGCCTGGCCCCGCTCAGGATGACGCCTCCGTGTGCACAGCGGCGGGGGATCCGGGTCGGTAGCATCCAGCAGAGACCCACTAGGGTCGCGTGCGCGTCTGCGCAGGTGGGCGAACTTGTCAGCCCGTGGAAAGCAGAGTTCTAGGCGCAGACCCCAGCTGACCAGTGAGAAGGAACCCCACCCCACCCCCCGCAGCCGGCTCAGCTGTGCGAGGCTCAGCAGGAACCCACAGGCGAATGTTTGCATAGTCTCAAAATATCCCCGCATGAAACACGTGTTAATTAAAAAGAAGAGAGACACAGCACCGGGAGCCTGCGGACTCCATCAGAACACAGGAGGAGCCTTCCCTAAGAAAACAAAAGACAAAGACTAAGGTCCCCCAACCCAGGAGCCTGGCTGAGACCCGGGTGTCGCTTCCTGGTCCGCGGACGCGGCTGGAACGGAAGAGCAGGAGCCGGAGCGAGGAGTACAGATTAGGAAGAGACCACGGGGCTGGCCTCGGCTCCGGACTCGGATCACCGCAGTCTGATCCTGTCGGGAGCAGGGGCAAAGCCCCCCGGAGATGCCGCTTTAGGACCTAGCTCTTCCTTCCAGGGAGACAGAGCCGGTGCTGCAGAACTCCCACCTGGCCCCACAGAGCATTCCTGATGATCTCACATGTTAACAAGTCACTTTCCTTTGCTCCCCCGAGGATGGCCAAAAGCTGCCATTTGCTCATCTTTGAACAAATACGTTCCCTTCATAACTCAGTTACACATAAAAAAAAAATCATGATATTAATGGGCTAAAATAGCCATGTGTCACTCTGATGAAAAAACAGATTTTTGCTCTAAGACACGTTTATGAAATGGTGGTAATCAATGTTGGACATGTCGAGCGTTCTCAGAAGTATGTGAAGTCTTAAATGAAGCCAAATAAGAAAAGGAAAACGTGGGGAGTCAGGACGAATGCAGTCCCAATTCATTCCCAGTCCAAGAAGCGCACCCAGAGACTGGTTAGGAGACAGCATGGGACTTAGGTCTCCGTGTGCCCGCTCCGCATTCAGCCGTGCAGTGCTGACGGTGCCGGCGGCCTGCTGAAGCCCGGCATCAGCTCACACGCCGCTCAGGAGGGCCCACTGGGTTGCTGCTAAGTTCACAATAAGAAAACACCAGAATCTTCCTGCTTCACAAATCTAACGTCAAGTTTCTAGCAGGCCAATGGGCTGACGAAGCAGCAACAGGCAAGAGGCACCTGACTTCAACTTTACACTGAGACAGCTACAAATAACTGACCCTTCAAAAGAAAAACCAGTCTTTTCAATCAAGGACTTGCTTCCATATTGCTCTCTTTTCTGTTTAGCATTCTTAAGGTTTCTCACATGGAATTTCGGGAGGAAAATCATGTCCTTAAATAAAGGAAATATACGTCTACATTTAAAATAAAAGACTAAACCACCTTTTTTGCATATACAGGTGTAATAATGTGCCACTTAAAGAAGGGGCAGGTGCTGAGACAGGCGTGCCTCGGTGGTTCTGTTGTAGAGCATCGGCATGTGTGCTGACACGCCACTGATCCAGCTGTGACATGAGGGCACACAACCTGAGAGCACCGTCATGAGCAGTCTCACTGGCTGGCACCTGGTTATGCAGCACATGGCTGTACCGTATTTTCACATTAAAAAAATACCACCAACAACAAAAACACTCCCAACCCTGCAGCTTTTCCCTGGCTTTCAGACAGGCGTCCCCAAATCGCCCGTCCTCACTCCCCTAAATATCAGTGTGCAGACACCTGAGGTTCGAACAGGCCAACTAGGAGGAAACAAGAGTTCTAAGTATTTCTGACCCCAGGTCACAGTGAAGGAATCTGGAACCATCGGATCACAGAGTGCGTCCTCGCTTACCTACCTAGGATCCATTCCCAGCAGAGTCCTGTAAGAGGCAGGCGAGCTCTCAGCTCCACTCTCCAGTGACGACCAGACCGCAACGCCTCTGCCCACAGCCTCTGAGCCCCAGCTGACCTCGCCCCTGCCCCTCACCAGCCTCAGCTCCGTGACTCCGCCTCTCCCTCCAGCCACATGTGGTTCTGTTCTTTAATAATGAACTTGAATTCTGTAAAAGTTACCTTATTCCTTTGTTTGTACCGGCCCTGCTTCCTGAATGCTCTTCCTGCAGATCTTTGTATGGCCGGCTCCCTGCTTTCCCAGGGCTAGGGTCAAATGTCTTTTCCAGAAAGGCCTCCCTGACCCACAGGACTGAAAGCAGCCTTGCCGCTGTGGCATGTTACTGTCTTCATAGCACTCATCACCATCTTATTTCCGGATTATCTGCCTCTGCTTCCTTACCAATAGAAGTTCGAAAAGATGGCAGACCTTGTCCGTCTGTTCACTGCTAAAGGACAGTCCGTGGAGCACAGGAGACAATAAAGATTTGGAAAACTCACGAGTACATGCGTGAATAGATAGCAGACTCAGTTACCTTTCTGGAATCCTAATCATATTGCAAACAAAACCAGTGCTGAGATTTCCCAATGACCTGGGTGCAGTAATAAGTTGAGAACACAATCCAGAGTCCGGCAGACTTCCTGGGCAGTTTATCCACAAGACACAAACCTACACGATGCTAATCTAGAAGACAGGAAGTGATCTCTGGTGATGAGTCTGAAAGACCACGAGGTCAGGACAGGAGGACATCTGCAAGGGTCAGAACTATGCTATTTTGGACAAAGGTAAAAATAACAGCGGCAGCATAACCAGTCCCTCCGCCGCCGCGGGTTGGCTGAGGGCTGCTCACAGAGCCTCGGGCGTGCTGGCTCGCCGAGTCTGCCCAGCACTGCCTCCATCTCCACAAGCGAGAGAACTCAAACACAGAGAGAAGGACCTTTGCCTAGCCACACCGGAGGCCAATGTGGATGACCAGGGCGTCTGCTGCAGAGTCCCTGCTTCTGACCATCACACCACATCAGCTTGCCAAGAGGGACAGCTTCATTTACCAGCACTTTGTAGGTGCAGAGCTCTCTCCCAGTCACCTGACTCTAGCAGGTCCACGCGACAATGACCTGTTCCTCCTGATACGGGAGCTGAGGTCACACCCTTTGCCTGGGTCACAGGAGTCAGGTTTTAACCCGGGCAGTCTGGCTCCAGGATTCACACTGGCACCCACTGCTCCGCACCTCGCTTCTGGAGGTTCACGTGCATTTGCTATCAGAGGAGAGCACAGCTGAGTCTGACAAGGTACCCTGGGACCCCTTTGGGCACGTGTTCCTTCAGAACCCCCTCCCACCCTGCCTGGTGTTTTCACCCCCTGGTCTCCACGGGGATTCTGTATCACGAGTCAAAGGCATGTCGCCCTCACTCTAGACAAGAAACCGTGAATTCTTGAATCATACTGTGAATCCAGTTTCGAACTCCAGGATGGCAAGACTGCACAGCAGCATCTTCCAGAAAAGCAAGCGACCACAATCAAGCAGAAAGGAATCGGGAAGCAGGGCTCCGAGGCCTCTGTGAGGAACTAGCGCAGAAAAGTATCTCCCGCGGGGGCCGGAAGCAAGAACGTGTGGGGGGGGGGCTAATCCAACTGGCAGCTACACGTGAACTAAACTCCCCGATGGCCTGGGGCTGACACATGAACAAGACAGTTGCAGAACCGGCCATTGCCTTAAATGCTCGCTCACCAAGCGGTTTCAACTGCGTAGAGACGATTCTCCTCACAAGTGTCCCTAAGTCCATGACGTGTTTGATGGAGATAAATGAATAAACAGAAGTCTGCCTTGGAGCAATGTAAGCAAGTCTATCTTCGCAGCCTCAAGATTCTGGGGCAGGTGTCTGACACAGCGGTTAGGGTGCCAGTTACCACGTCTGCACCCCACGGCAACGTCCCAGCCCTGGCTCCTGACTCGAGCTTCCTGTTAATGCACACCCTGGGAGGCAGCAGGTGACGGTTCAAGTAGCTGTGACCCTGGCAGCCACATGGGAGACCTAGACCAAGTTCCTGGCTTCCGACTTCCACTAGGCCTTGCCCAGACCCAGTCCTTGTGGGCAAATCGGGAGTGAACTAGTGGGTGGGGGAGCACACTTTCTCTTTCTGTCTCTCCCTCCCAAATAACACCATGGAAGTGCGCTTCAGAACACTGCTGTGCACAACGTGGAGATTTGTCCTCCAAGCGCTGGACCCTGCAGGCGTGCAGAGTCCAGCCGGCTGCAGAAATCCAGCAGCGCTCACGACGCCTCACGAAGGTGCCCGGCGTGCGCTCGGCCGCCTCACCACCAGCCCAAACACAGGACTTCCCTCTTCCTCCGTCTCCACACGTAACATCTCCAAAGAAAACTGTCTGAGGGAGAAACATGTCCTGAATAATGCTGAGGGCAAAGCACAGGCAAGCCGGGGCTGCGCCCGCGCTGAACACCGTGCGCGGAACCACCACAGCTATCCACGGTCTCTTACACTTGGAAACACTCTGCCGCCAGACAGCCGCAGAGCCCTGCACGCGGGCGGCGGGAAGCAGATGCCGCACACCGGGCTGGCTCACCAGGGTCTGCGAAGATGCGGGCTGTGATCACTCAGCGCCACCCGGATGCCTCGATTCCCCATCGTACCCGAGGCAGTGACAACCATGTACTAACAACGCAGCAGCTCGCGTGCCCCTTGCAAAGTCTGCGGAATCCGAAGCCCCTGCCAATCACAGCCGAGGGCGGTGAGGAGGGAGAGGCGCCCGGGGCAGCTGGCAGGGGCCGGCCCTCCCCGGTTACCTTCAACGTCTTGTAGTAGATGGCTCTGTTGATCTCCAGCGGAAACAAGTTCTGCTCGGCGCCCGAGCAAGCCCAGTTCACGTAGCGCAGCCAGTTGCCCTTCTCCGGGTCGGTGGCGTCGATGCACATCCATCCCAGGTTCGGATAGTACACCTGGGGAGGGGACGCTTGGGTTAAAAGAAGAGCATCTAAAATGTCCCGTCTTCAGCTTTGAGACAGTTCTCACTATCTGCAAACGCTCTTTAAAGCAGTTCCTATGGGGCCAGCGCTGTGGCGGGGCAGGGGATCTGGGCCCGCCGACCACACGGTGAACACGTGTCCTGAGCTGCCGTGTGAGTTTGCCATGCTTTTGCAAACTCGGCTGACCCTTAATACCTCAGGACAGGGTGCCATGGATACAATCTGGGAAACGTCAGTAGCGTTCCTAAGCAAAGACCCAAACCCAAGCCCCTCTTTGCAGAGTCAGAGCAAACCTGCTCCTGGCCACCCAGACTCAAGTCAACTCCTCCCTACGCGCCCCCTCCCCCGCCATGCTGCCGCCCTCATTTAGCATCCTTGCATCCAGTTAGCAATGGTTTTTGACTGGAGCTTTGTGTACACATAAATAGGATTTATTTTTCCCAAACTAAACTGCAAAAACACCCAAGTAGGCACTGAAACAAATGCAGAATCAATCGGTGAAGATTCACGTGCTGAGCAAATGAAATTCGTCTTTTACTTTGTTTCAGAAAAAAAGGGGGAAAAAACTCTGTCTACCTCCCCCACCAAACACACGCGCACGCATGCGTGTACACACACACACACACACACACACAACCTGGCTCTCCACACTCCAATGGCTTTCCTCCTGGACCCACACAGGCCACCCTTCCTGTGGAACAAGCTCGCGCTCCTGGGCTGAGAGTGAAGACGCTGCTCTCTGGGCACGCTGGCTCCCCAAGCCCGGGACTGCCACGTGTGGCCTCCACCTTCCTGGCACCACCACTGCCTTCTCTTGTGGGGAGCTTTGGGGTATGATGCTGCATGTTTTATATATTATCTGGTGTAATCTGGGCAGCAGGTTTAGTATTCCATCTATTTTCTTTTCCTTTTTTTTTTTAAAGATTTATTTTATTTTATTTATATGAAAGTCAGAGTTACAGAGAGAGGGAGAGACAGAGAGGTCTTCCATCCAGTGGTTCACTCCCCAGATGGCTGCAATGGCCGGAGCTGTGCCAATACAAAGCCAGGAGCCAGAAGCCTCTTCCAGGTCTCCCATGTGGGTGCAGGGGCCCAAGCACTAAGGCCATCTTCCACTGCTTTCCCAGGCCATAGCAGAGAGCTGGATCAGAAGAGGAGCAGCAGGGACTAGAACTGGCACCCATACGGGATGCCGGCTCCTCAGGCCAGGGCTTTAACCCACTGTACCACAGTGCCAGCCCCATTCCATCTATTTTCAACATGGCAAAATGAGGTTCAGAGGTTAAAGGACTTTCCTTTCCAAGTCACCTACTTAATCACACCACTACTCATCGGGCCCCTCCTGAGCACTCCAGCAAGAACAGCCAAGCCGGGCCCTCACTCCCTTCCTTCCTCACAGCACTGGGGCGGCTCTAACACACAGTCTCACCAGTGGACCTGCTCTGCGCAGGGCACTGGTAGCTCCACCAGAAGACAACTGGCCTTCTCACACACTGACCGCCTCCAACGCCTTGCCGAAGCCTGGCATAAAGCAGGCTAACAACAAAAAACCATGGCATGAATGCATGGAACCAGCATGTGAGGAGCACCTGCTGTGTGACAGGTGCACACCTGCCGTGTGACAGGTACACACATACAGAGTGTGCCCACTACTGCCTCAGCACCTCCTGTGGTTTATTAAAAAACTGGTGGGCAACGGGCACTTGTCCTACCGGTTAAGGCAACCTCAACTCACATTGGAGTGCCCAGGTTCAGTGCCCAGCTCCAGACTCCAGCTTCCCGCTAATGTGCACGCTAGGAGGGAACAGGTAACAACTCAGGTGGGACCTGGACCTTCTGGCTTCAGCCTGGCCCAGTCCTATTTATTGGGCATCTGGGGAATTAATCAGCAAATGAGTGTGCTCTTGTACTCTTTCTCCCTCTCAAATTGAAGATAAAACAGGGGAGCCAGTGCTGTGGCATAGTAGGTAAAGCCACCATCGGCAGTGCCAGCATTCCATATGGGTGTTGGTTCAAGTCCCAGTTGCTCTACTTCCAATCCAGCTCTCTGCTATGGCCTGGGAAAGCAGTACAAGATGGCCCAAGTTCTTGGGCCCCTGCACCCATGCAGGAGACCTGGAAGAATTTCCTGGCTCTTAGTTTCAGATTGGCAAGCATTGTGGCTATCTGGGGAGTGAACCAGCAGATGAAGACCTCCCTCTCTCTCTCTCTCTCTCTCTCTCTCTCTCTCTGCCTCCGCCTCTCTGTAACTCTGCCTTTCAAATAAATAAATACATCTTTAAAAAAGAAAAGAAAATAGAATGTTTAAGGGCTATTTCCGTCATGTTTGTCAGCATAGCAAAATAAGGAGAATGGACAACACGCCCCTGGAACCCTGCCCACCCACCGTTCCTACTTTGTAGCACCACATGCAGGCTATCCTTCCCCATCCCAATATAAACTGCCGCCGGACTCTGGGGTAACAAGCCTCACGTTGCTGCGTCTTGGGGGGCGGCAGGGTCCCACCTGCTCCCCATCCGCACACTGGCCAGGCTGCCAGGGAAACCTGGAGCTGCAGCAGGCAGCCAGAGTGGGGCTGCCTCCGAGCAGCAGTGCAGCCTGAGCTGCAGCCCCCTGGTGCTCTGGTCAGCCTGAACCTTTGCAGGAAGCAAAGCGCTCCAGCTGAGCCAATTCCTCATGCACGCACAGCTCCCTTTGCTTCAAAGGGGACTAAGGAATCTCCTAGGCCAGACTGAACTGCAAAAGCAAAATATTCTTTTGTTTTATTAAAAAAATGAACACTTCTTTAAAATAGACTAACAAGTAATTAATTCACAAAAGAATACAAGTACCCAAAACCTCAAGAACACACACACACACACACACACACACACACACACACACAGCTTGGGTAAGGCAGTAAACGACCACTTGGGAAACACACATCCCATGTGGGAGGGCCTGGACTGAATCTCAGCTACTATGCTTCAGAGCCAGCTTCTTGCTGTTACTTCACACCCGTGGCAAGGTCTTGGGTCCCTGCCACCCACATGGGAGACCTGAATTGAGCTCCAGGCTCCTAGCTTCAGCCTCGCTCAGTGCCGGCTGCTGTGGGCATTTGAGAATGAATCAGTGGATGGAGAAAGAGAGATCCTTTATTTGCCTTCAAATTAAAATGAAAATAATTTTTTAAATATATTAAACTTAATAAAACTTCAAATTAAAACTACTTTCTATTAAATTAGCAAAAAAGTTTGTTATTGAAAAGGAAAAAATGGGAAGAGTATGGGAAACAAGACTTTCCCCCAAACGCTGCTGATCAGAGAACAAACTGGTGTAAAGGTTTTGGATGGAATTTAGAAGAATCTGACCAAGAAAGTCTCTAACACACGCATATACTTCAGCCATCATGTGGGATGTACTCTGATGAGACGACAGGGCAGTTGTACCGGATGTGTGAACAAAGATGTTCACAGTAGTGGGACTCACTGAGACTGATGCCGGTCCACATCCACGCAATAACAGAGGCAGCTCAGTGAGTGACGGCCCCTCCTTGCAGCAAAGACTAAGGCTCTGAAAAGCACTGTTGGGGCCGGCGCTGTGGCGCAGTGGGTTAATGCCCTGGCCTGAAGCGCCAGCATCCCATATGGGTGCCAGTTCAAGATCCGGCTGCTCCACTTCCTGTCCAGATCTCTGCTATGGCCTGGGAAAGCAGTGGAAGATAGCTAAACCCCTTGGGCCCCTGCATCCATGTGGAAGACCGGGAGGAAGCTCCTGGCTCCTGATTGGCACAGCTCCGGCCATTGCAGCCAATTGGGGAGTGAACCATCGGATGGAAGACACCCCCCCCCGTAATGCTTTCAAATAAATAAATAAATATTAAAAAGAATAAAAAAGAAAAGCACTGTTGTGTGAACAGTGGGCAGGTGATGTGCTAACTTCTGTTTCTGTTAGATGGTTCTCCATCACCTGAGAATTTTATCTCTATAATTAAGAGAGAAAAGTACAGCCATTTATGGCATTATTCAGAATTTATGAATGACTGAACAAAGCCATTTATAGAAATACAGGCAGATATGGTATCATTTTTGTTTTACATATAGGAACATTAAAGAGAAACATAATCTGAACCTAAATATATGAAAATGTCAATAGTGGTTTTCTCTAAAAAGCAGGGTAACCCATAATTCTTTTCCCTTCATTTATGTGAACTTCCTACCTTCGTGCCACACAGCACAAAAACGAGGCTGCTGGAAGAACAGCCTTTTGAATAAAAGCTGGAGTCTGAGTGACAGCAGCCAGTCTGCCGAACACTGCACTGAAGGCCCTCATCACACACGCACGCCTTTTGCAAAGCACGGAACTGTCGCATTTTCCTGTGAGTGTACCCGTAAACACAGGAACTCGGATGGGGATGTGATTTTACACAATTCCCTTCATAGGTGTCAAACCTCGGTTCCCAATCAAATTAATTTCAGTGACTGAGACACAGAACCTGTCTCCAAATGTGACGAAAGTCTGCTTAATCTAGTAAAACTCACTAGACCTCAAAGGCGCCAGTCCCAGTCTCTCCCTCTCAGACAAGGCAAAGGCAGGTAAACCTCCGACCTGGGCCCAAACCCAGAAAACGACACACCTGAGAAACCCACTTCCAGATCTTCATGAGGACCAGGAAACACTGAGCTGACGTGACCCCAGAGAGCACTGTTACACCTGATCCACCATTCTCCTGACCCACTCGAGAGAACAGCCCCTCTAACAAAGCAAGGTGGCGGTGACAATATAACGCTGTGAAATACCCTCGCTAGTGAACTCACTTTCAGACACATTCTAGAAAGAGCCAAAAAAGGGAAGCACCGGCATACCGAGCCCTGGGCTACGCGCTTTACGTGCTGTTTTGGTTAACCTTTGTAACAATCTGCAAAATGATTATGAAGTATTATTAAGCCCATTTCATAAAAGAGGAAACCTAGGAAAGGTTGATGATCGCTTTCGTCAAATAATCAAGTCACCAAAAACGGAGCCAGGATTCGAACCTGGTCCCCTCATTTCTTCCATCACCAAAAGAAAAGAGAGAAGAAACCGGAGAGTGGAGAAGGAGGCTCGGGCTTCTGGGCTGCTGGCGGCATTCTCTGTCCATTTTCCTGTCTGCAAACCCTTTCCCGTTCCTACCCACACCAAGTGATCTGCCCTAGCTCCTTGCTGTCTCTCCCACCACTAACGACTGTGCATCAACTTCTTGTCAAGCAGAACCCAATCCTCACCACCCGAGTTAACCCCGCTGTTTTGAAATAGTTACAAAAGCATCTAAATTCAAATTTTATACACATGACAATTTAAATCCACATTCAAAATTAAATCTCCATGCCATATGGAGAAAAGTTTGCAAAGAACAAACCAAACGGTGGGTGCTGTGGCACAGTGGATTAAGCCACCACTTTAGACACTTGTCCCCCGTGTCGGACTGCCAGTTCAAGTCCCGGCCACTCCACTTCCAATGCAGCTCCCTACTAATGCTCCTGGGAAGTGGCAGATGACCGCTCAAGTACTTGTGTCCCTGCCACCCACGTTGAGAGACCCGGATAGAGTTCCAGACTCCTGGCTTTGGCATGGCCCAGACCTAACCATTGTGAGCACTGGGGGAGTGAATCAGCAGATGGAAGATCTCTCTCTCTCTCTCTCTCTCCCTCTCAGTCTGTCATTCTTCCAGATCTTAACTAAACCTTAAAATAAACAGATCACTAGATAAAACGTAGAGCCCACTCTCAGCTCCAGGGCTATAAGCAGCAGGGAGCTGTGCTGAGCATGGCTCACTGGCTGGAAGCCAACAGTGAAAGCTGAGTTGCACTTTCTGGAAAAAAGGCCTAAAATCAGCTGGTGGCCGCTGTGCTATTGCCTGCAATTTTAACTTACAGATAACTTGACTTTAGAAGATTTGAGAAAGCAGGAAGGATGAAACTTGTTAGTATTTAATCATAGTAGCGCTGACTGACAGAACACGTCTTCACTTTACAGTACATAATGTCTACCCAGTAGAGACAGTTCTCTGTCAATTTTAATTGATACACAATTCTACTTCCCTTTCTCTTCCTGACTCAAAATCAAAATGTGTCGCCTGAATGCACAAAAGGCAAATAGAAGCAGTAAACTATCAGTTTTCAGTGATAACAATGGATATTGTAAAACTAGTGAAAAAACAAAGAAATCAGAACACCGGGTTTTAAAGGCTAGGAGGAAAGGAGGGCTGCTGGACAAGACCCACCAAAGATTAAAATGTGCCTAACTCTCGCTCGCTCACTCTAGCTCTCCTCTCTCACTCCTTCCTTTCTTTCTGGAAAAAAATTAATTAATTAGTTAAATGAAAAAACATGTCTGACTTCCTGACTTAATATTACTATCTCTAGAAATTTAAAAGGGAGCTTCAAATAGTTTGGGGTGGGGGTGTTGTTATGGCATAGTGGGTACAGCAACCACCTGTGTTGTCAGTGCGTGTCCCGGTGGCTCCACTTCCAATCCAGCTCCCTGCTAATGGCCTGGGAAATGCAGCAGAGGCTGGCCAAGTGCTGGAGCCCCTGCTGCCTACATGAGAACCCAGAAGAACTTCCTGGCTCCTGGCTTCAGCCTGGTCCAGAGCTGGCCATTGCAGCCACCTGGGGAGTGAACCATTAGATGGAACGAAGATCTCTCTCTCTCTCTTTCTCTCTCAAATAAATAAATGTTTTTTTAAAAGTTTATAGAAAGTCTGGGGCAAGCATTGTGATACAGTGGGTTAAACCACCACTTGGGACTCTGGCTTCCCACATGGACACTGGTTCTTGTCCCAGCTGCTCCACTTCCAATCCAGCTCCCCACCAATGGCCTGGGAAAAGCAACAGAGGATGGCCCAAGTCCTTAGGCCTCTGCCACCTATGTGGGAGACCCAGAAGAAATTCTTGGTTCCTTGGCCTTAGATCGCCACAGCTCCGGCCACTGCAGCCTCCTGGGGAGTGAACCAGTGGGTGGAAGACCGACCTCTCTCTCTGTCTCTACCTCTCTCTGTAACTCTTTCAAATAAATAAAATAAATCTTAAAAAAAATTGTTTTAGTACAAATAATAATTTTTTAATGTTTGTTTATTTATTTGAAAGGTAGAGTCACAGAGAGGCAGAGGCAGAGAGAGAGGTCTTCCATCTGCTGGTTTACTACCCAATTAGTATTTTCATTTCCACCTCTCTGAAGTCCTCACATCTCAAAAGGACAGCACTTGTGCATACACAGTGAGCTTTATACTTTGGGGAATTATACATAATCACAGTAAAACTACTTAAACGCCCAACAGAGGGCCTGGCACGCTGTGGAATTCTAGGCAGCCTCGAGGAATGACGACACAGACAAGCAGTTAGCACGGATATTTCCAGAACACATTGGAAAAAGCACATGATAGAACCGCATTCATGGTCGACCTCATTTGCATAAATCTCTATACGTGGTGTTTGCAGATACACTAGTACGTGTGAGACACAGAAGAAAAAGGTAGAAACAGAGTTGACAGAATTCGTGAAGACGACCAAGATGCTCACAGTGGCCACGCCCAGATGGCAGGGGCTTACATGATTCCTGCCTGTATGTGTGTACACTGATACTACTCCACACGTTACAGAAGGTTTGTGAGAACGTACAATGCCAAGAGTAAGCTCTGATGTGAGCTACAAACTTTGGGTAACCGCAAGGCATCAGTACAGGTTCACGGGTTACACAGCACCGCCCCTCTGATGCAGGGTGCTGAGTAGGCTGTGCGTGGCAGGGCAGCAACCACATGGAACTTACTGTGGTCTGAGAATGTCTTCCAAAAGTAAGCCCTGGGGCCGGCGCTGTGGCACAGTAGGCTAAGCTTCCACTGCAGCGCCAGCACCCAATATGGGCACCAGTTCATGTCCTGGTTGCTCCACTTCCAATCCAGCTCTCCGCTAACTGCCTGAAAAAGCAATAGAAGATGGCCCAAGTGCCTGGGTCCCTGCACCTGCATGGGAGACCTGGAAGAGGCTCCTGGCTCCTGGCTTCAGATCTGCCCCGCTCTGGCAGTTGTGACCATTTGGGAGGTGAACCAGCAGATGGAAGACCTTTCTCTCTGTCTCTCCCTCTGTCTATAACTCTACCTTTCAAATAAATAAATAAATCTTTAAATGGAAAAGAAAAAAGCAAGCGCTGGAATCTTAGTCCTCAGCTCACCAAAGTGGCAAGACAGGGCCTATCGGGAGGCGTTTAGGTCCTGGGGCCGCCATTCTCGTGGACGGATGAGAATCAGCTGCAAGAATCAGCTCCTGCGACCTCTCGCTCTGACTCCTGTGCTGCGTTCTGACACAGCCGGAAGGCCCTCGCTAGGCGCGCCGCTCAGACTTGCACCTCTTAGCCTCCAGAACCGGAAGCCAATTAAAGTCCTACTGGTTACACATCACCCAGTCTGTGGTACTTGTTATAGCAGCACAAAACAGATGAAAACAGAGGGCCTGCACTGTGGCACAGCGGGGTAAGCCTCCCACTGCGATGCCAGTGCCCCATATTGGAGTGCTGGTTTGAGTCCTGGCTGCTACACTTCTGAGCCGGCTCCCTGCTGATGCACCTGGGAAAGTAGTGGATGATGGCTCCATTATTGGTGTTCCTGCACCCATTTGGGAGACCGTGATGGAGTTTCAGGCTCTTGGCTTCAGCCTGGCCCAGCATGGGTTGTTGCAGCCATTTGAGAAGTGAACCAGCAGATGGAAGACCATTATCTCTACCTACCAACCCCACCACTCTGCCTTTCAAATAAATAAAACACTAAATCTTTAAAAAAATAACATAAACAGGAATTATCTAGACTTTCTGGTCGCTTTTGCTGTGAACCAAAAACTTCTGTAAAAAAACAGTCATTAGGGCCAGTGTTGTAGCATAGCAGGTAAAGCTGCCACCTGCGGTGCTGGCATCCCATATGGGCACTGGTTAGTGTCCCGGCTGCTCCACTTCCTATCCAGCTCCCTGCTAACAGCCTGGGAAAAGCAGCAAAGGATGGCCCAAGCGTCTGGGCTCCTGCCATCCACGAGGGAAACCCAAGTGAAGCTCCTGGCTTCAGCCTGGCCGGGACCACTGTGGCCATCTGGGGAGTGAACCAGTAGACAGAAGATCTCTTCCTCTCCCCCGCCCTTTCTTTCCCCCTCCCTCTCTCCCCCCTCCCCCTCCCTCTCTCTATCCCTCTCTAAATATAACTCTGACTTTCTAAATAAATAAATGTCTTTTTTAAAAAGTAAGAATAAATAAATAAAAATATAACAGTAAAACAAAATACTGCAGTTTCTGATAGCCAGCAGTCCCCTGCCAGAAGCAGGTCAGGGAAACTCTGCTGTTTCTCTCCTGTTGGTTTTGACTTAATAGACTGTTTTCAGTGAAAGTTTAGAAAACTAGAGACTGGGTCAGATAATCAAGGCCTCCAGAAAAGCAATTTAACACTTTGTCTCAGATCAGCCTCCAATGGAGTTCTTGGGGTGTTAGACCAAGGGCTAAAAGATAAGCAGGTCTTAAGGGGCTTTGAAGACAACAGATAAGATTCTGATGAGAACCATTTCTACTACCTTAATAAGCAGAATGCTGATGCCAGTCTGAGAAAAAGACCAGGGGTGGAATGGGTTAATGAAACTAAATGCTACCTCGATTTTCATCTTCTTTATAAGAAACACGTACCTTACAATTCCTACATTCTGCCACACACACACAATGAGAGAGAGAGAGACAGATTTTAAGATTTTAAGATTTTAAGAGACAAAGACTTTAGGGGCTGTCACTGTGGCACAGCAGGTTAACATCCTGACCTGAAGCACCAGCATCCCATAGGGGCGCCGATTCTAGTCCTGGCTGCTCCAATTCTGATCCAGCTCTCTGCTGCGGCCTGCGAAAGCAGTACAAGAAGAACCAAGTCCTTGGGCCCCTGCACCCATATGGGAGACCCGAAAGAAGCTCCTGGCTCCTGGCTCCGGATCCATGCGGCTCCAGCCATTGCAGCCATCTGGGGAGTGAACCAGCGGATGGAAGACCTCTCTCTTTGTCTCTACTTCTCTGTAACTCTTTCAAATAAAATAAAATAAATATTTTTTTTAAAAAAAAGAGACAAAGACCATAAAGGCTTCTATACCACATATCCCCGTTGTGATCAGAACTACCTGAAAGAGATATCGATTCCTTCCTGACTGCAGGAAGAATCAACCTTGACAACAACGAAGCCTTTAAGCCCAACCAAAAAGACCTGCAACATCACAAGGACTTGCAAACTCTAGTGTGTGTGTGCGTCTGTCTGTGTATGTGTCTGTGTGTCTCTGTGTGTCTGTGTATGTGTCTGTGTGTCTGTGTGTGTCTATGTGTCTGTCTGTGTGTGTGCTAGAAGTAGCTATAACAATGGGACGTTAATAAGTTTACAGTGGAAAATGGAACCCCATGTCATGGTTCCAAATTACAATTTTTCACCAAGCTATTATCAAGTCATACTATGCAGGGGCTTCAACGTGAACAAAGCTTAATTCACCAAAGGCACTATCAATAATTTCCATGGTATGCCCAACAAAGCCCAATCACTATGCTGGAGACCCAGACCCACGGTGAGTTCACTGACGTTGACTCCACCAGGACTGGACGAACTCGGCAGAGCCCATCACTTCTCTTGGGAAACACAAAACTGAAAATGCAGTTTATTTCGGGCATGATTTTGCGGTCACAACACTTCTAATGACGCAGGCATTGTCTTTAGTAATTTGTATCACCTTTCCCTACAAACACAGAGCTCTTTCGCCTCACAAGTAGTTAAATGACATAATGCAATGGTCCTCCTGGTAAACCCCTGTTTTCTAAAGCACCCTGGCTTGACAGGATAGATTCACAGAAACAGAGAACCTCAATTACTAGGAGAAGTTCCGATTTTTCAAGTTAAGAAACACAAGTTTTGGCACTGAGAAAAACAGCAACATGGGCTCCTATGTACACGCGCTCCAGATCTCCCGGACGGAGAGAACCTACGCACTGCCAGCCGCATTTGATTTTTGGGTTTTTACAGGCTAACGTGTGAAGGGCAGATGTGATTTCACTGAAGGTCCCCTCCTAAGAACACGCCTCCTCTAAGGAGTCGCACCAGGAGTTCCTCTGGGACACAGTGAGCTTCCAGAAGGCACGGGCCTGACCCAACACGGACACTGATTTCCCAGGCAACAACCCCGGGAACAACACACAGGTTATTTTCCCAACTACCCCAATGAGACATCATTATCCTCATTTTTTAAATTAAAAATTTCACAACCCAGAGGTAATGTGGACCCTGCCCACGTCATGGAGCCGGAGGCAGGAGGGTAACCAAGGCCATGAGATGAAAACGTTCCTAACAGGCACACAGCCGGCCAGAGCCACGGACTGCAGGCTGCACCGGAACCCCTCTCAAGTGGGGCCCAGGGGAGCTCACCTCAGACCTCGACTCCTCCTGCGCGGAGGCGGCTCACGCCCTGGCCCGTCCTCCAGGACAGCTGGGAGAACGTGCAGTCCACAGAATGAGAAACCTCTCAAAAACTCAAAGCTCCGCAGAAGTGTGCATGTGCTAAATGCACCCAACTCCGGCTACTCCAGACACGGAAACTGCGCTCCACAGCACGGGGAAGACGCTACGGGGCGTGTGCAGCCGCTCGTGGGGTCTTTTCCGGGGAGAATCCGGGCATCCAGGTCACAGCTGCAGAGAGAAGCAGCACGGACAAGGCTGTGGAAACACGGCCCTGCCGCTCACTGTGGGGGCAGTGAGGCAGTCTGAGAACACAGAGCGCCCTGCATGCGAGTCCGCGTCCAGGGAAACACTTTCTTCAGTAAAAAGACCCCGACTACAAAGAACATATGGAAACGCTGGCTTGATTTCAAAATGTCAAACCCTGAGGGAACAAGATAATGATTTCTTTAAAATATACAGAACTCTGATACGCAAAGAACAAGAATCTGTTCTTACCTCCCACATGTATACATTATTCTTAACCTGAGATCTTTTTTTCTTATCACCAACAAATGGCCCAAACTTTTTGCCTTTTAAAATTGGTTTAGTGGCCCAGACACCTAGAAAATAAAACCGACATTTTAGTGTGTTGTGCTTACTTGAAAGGTTGAAAGCATTAAAATCAGCTCAGTTTCACAAAATAGTTGACGAGGCCAGACAAGATGATGTTAAATCAACCGAGATCAGGCTACATCAAAGCAAGTTCTTAATGGGAACTTTCATTTTTCTTCTTCATACTTTTCTGTATTTTCCAGATTGTCTATAAAGAACCTGTACCATTCTGTGACTGGGGAAGAATGTTTTATTTTTGCTTTTAAGTTTACATGTAAAACCACCTACACTGTGCAATCACAAATATTTGAAGAACACATAGTTGAAGAGGAAAAAAAATCGGAATGAAGAGAAACTACAAACAATCTTTAAGCTCTTCCTTCCACTTTTCTGGAGATTTCAAATTGCCTCCAGTGAACATGAGTTATTTTTATAGAGAATTAGGACTACAGTTTTGTGAATAAACATTTCTGAATTTCATTGGCTCCAAGTAGAAAGCCCTTCTCGCTGTAGCTAAGCTTCCTGACAACCTCCAGAGGCTGAAACTACCAAAGGATAAGCCCATCCCTGGCGTTCTTAGGACTGCTTCTACTTCTTGTGCACTGACCATAAAGCAAGCCGGCAAGATGACGAAGCCACCAGGAACGGGTCAGGCTCCAGCCCTGGAGTCAAGGGAACTGGCACACACGGTCAGTTTGGACAGTGTCCCTCTCCTGGCCTCCGGTTCCTCATGAATAGACTGGGAGTGGAGGCTGGGCCAGTCTTGTGTAGCTTTCTGGAAGCCTGCTATGAATTGCATTTGATTATAGCACTAACAAATCAATTTAGGGGAGCTAGGAAATCAATGACTTTCTTTCATTTGAATGATATAAACAAACAGATTAAGCCAAAGAGAATTAGGAAAAGCAATTACTAAAAATTTATCCACATAGATATATATATATAAACTGGACTATCAGAAAAACATCTGAAAAAAGAAACAGAATATAAACATAAGATAGTCCAAGCCTGTACGTGAACCACATTTTTATAATTTATAGCCTCAGCCTTCTGTTGAAAGATGAGGCCACAAAAAACAAGACCAGGCACTCACAAGCTTGGCTTGCATTCTGCGAAAACCCAGCCCAAAGCACCTGGAGACCCTCAGGTTGTGTCACTCATTCAAGCAACTACTAATGGACCACAAGGACTCAGGTACTGCAGATCTAAAGAAGAACGAAGGCACTCCCAGCCAACGACAGGCACAGATGTGAGAACAAGTACAAAACAAGGAAATAACCGGATTAACATAATCAGAGCAGGCCGGTGGGGGAAGGCACCCTCTGGTGAGTGCTGAAGGTGGGTGTGTGTGTGTGCACACGTGCAAGCGTGCACACCTGGTTTTACTTTTACAATCAACTGCAGTCTTCCGGTCAAGGGTCCATCTGCTGCCTCGCAGGCCCCCCAGGGAGCCTCAGGGCCACCTGCTCTTTACTGCCCGCAGTGCTCACCGATCCGGCTCTTGTCCACAGCAGACGGGCAGAGCCTCACTTCCTCGGGAAGTCCTCGCAGCACGTGTTCGGGCACCTCGGCCAGGGACTCTGCGGCTGCCACAGGCTCGGCAGTGTTCTGCAAGGCAGGAAACAGGCGATCAGAGCAGAAGGAAGAAAGCTCAAGTCGTGTTTTGTTTTTTTTCTGGTCCGATAAGCAAACATGCAAAACATGTAACTGAAACCGGAAGCTGGCAGATCAGACCCAAAAGGTGACGGCAAGCACGCGCGAGGCATTCTGACGCTAGTTTATGAGACTCCAAAGGAAACGGCTGCTACCTCGGAGCCCGTCTGTGTTTATCTGTTTGTCCTAGCCACCTGCAGCCACTTGCAAACGATGCACACCCCAGCACCACACTGCTTCCAGCCCTAAAAGATCTGGCAGCCAAGGACAGCTCAAGCCTGCTTTTAAAATCAAAGGCTGCGTTCCCTGCTTCAAAATGCTCGAAAATGGAAATCAACATTGTGCACTCAAATGAAAATGTCCAGCACATACTGCAGAGGCCACGCTGCCTATCTGACCCTGCCCAGCCCAAACACCCATCCACCAACCACTCCCAGCTTGACTGGGGCTGGAGCATTCCATCCAAACACACACCACATCTTACGGTGGTAGAGGTGCGACCTCCCCAGAAAACAGAAATTCAGCAGTGCACGGTCACAACGATGGCACAAAGCAGCCAAGACAGGAAGAACATCACACGATCCCTGATCGAGACGTAGGCTGGAACTCATCATAATCTCAACACGCAAGATTACTATTAGATAAGGACGCAGGACGGAAAAGGCGACGGCCAATCAGAGGCAACTCTCAAGTCAAAGGAGAACCACCGAGTGTCTGCTACCTGGTCCCACGTCTCTGGGGACGATGCTGGAACCGCCCCAGCTGACGCGTCGGTTACAGCACCTCTGAGAATGCCGGCCTGTGTTCAGTTCACTGCAAACGGACACAATTCCCAAGGACTTTCAAAGGAACCAATGTAAGCAAAAAGCAAACTTTAAGCTAAAGATTAATTTTTTGCACAATGAAGCTCTTGTGGTTTTTAAGAATGTCATGTGCCAAGACAGGAATACCATCCAAATTTGTGTACTCCCAGCATTTCAATTTTTTTTTTTTTTAAATATCAATAGGCTGCTTCAAGAGAAAGGAACACCACAGTGGTTGCCAAGGTCTCGTCTCTGGCCCGCTTCCAGACAACATCCCTCAGACACCTGCCGAAACAGGAGGATAAATTCGCTCCAGAAAACAGCTTTAGGAAGCTCTGAATTAGCTATAGTGCAAATAAATTTAACACAGATATTTCTACTTCTAAATATAACCCATTCTAGAAAATTTTAACCTGCAAGCTGGATTTTTGGAAATATAAATTTTTTCTAAATTTGGTACATGATGATTATTTTGTAGCTCTCACCCATTAGGCAACAGTCAGGAGTACCAGCAGAGCCAGGAGTCCTGTCAGCGCCATCAGGGTTACACTTTCTGGGTTGTGACCCAGGGCCAAAGCTCGGCACCACTTACCACCGCAGGAGCAGCCCGCTGGGAAAACAGCGTCTGCTGACCTACACTGGCACTTCCGGGCAGCGGCACACCGACGGCTGCTCAGCACGAGCGCTGTGCTGCCCACCTTACCTGCTTGGTCAAGTTACCCCAAGCAGCCCGAGAGGAAGGGAGTCAGGGATTCCCCTCTAAACCTCGCCACACATACACAGACACAGGAGGAAACCAAGCCTTGGGGAAGGGGCCCAAGTGGTTCACAGCCTGCATCTGAATCTCTGTCTGACTTGGGGTCCCCACCTGGCATCACAGGAGCACCACCTGAGAACAGCCTCCGCCTAAAACCTACAGACCCACGGCCAGGTCAGCCACTCCCACAGGAAATGTCTCACTCGAGACCACTGTGTTAGAACCTCTCGAACAGGGGCTGGCGCTGTGGTGCAGCGGGTTAATGCCCTGGCCTGGAGCGCCGGCATCTCATATGGGCGCCAGTTCTAGTCCCAGATGCTCCACTTCCAGTCTGGCTCTCTGCTTTGGCCTGGGAAAGCAGTACAGGTTGGCCCAGGTCCTTGGGCCCCTGCACCCATGTGGGAGACCCAGAAGAAGCTCCTGGCTCCTGGCTCCTGGCTCCTGGCTTCGGATTGGCACAACTTCAGCTGTTGCGGCCAATTGGGGAGTGAACCAGCGGATGGAAGACCTCTCTCTCTCTCTGCCTCTCCTCTTCTGCATAACTCGACTTTCAAATAAATAAATAAATCTTAAAAAAAAAAAAAACTCTAGAACACCTGTGAGTATCAAGAACCACAGCACAGCAGCCAGGTGCAAAGGAACTCGGACGATCCCACTGCCCGTGGTCACCCGGACGGTCCCACTGCCCGTGGTCACCCGGATGATCCCAGCATGACTGTGGATGGGAGCCCCTCACCGGGAGAGGACACTTTGTTAGTGATCTCAGAATCCTCACTACGGTGGGACTGAGCTCACACAGGAAGCCCTCACTCACAGCACCCCACTCCAGTCTCGGGCCAGCCCAGCCCTCCCTTCCACCTCCAGTGAGTGCAGTTTCTGCAGCAGCGGCTCTGGCTGCAAACAGCAGGGACACTCTTAGAAAGTCAGTGATTGATACTGACGCCATAAACAAGAGTGTCAATTTGTTAAGTCAACAACAGGAGTCACTGCGCACTCACTCCTCATGTAGGATCTCTGTCCTTAATGTGTTGTACAATGTGAATTAATGCTATAACTAGTACTCAAACAGTATTTTACACTCTGTGTTTCGGTGTGGATGCAAACTGTTGAAATGTTTACTTAATTTATACTAAATTGATCTTCTGTATATAAAGATAATTGAAAATGAATCTTGATGCAAATGGAATGGGAGAGGGAGTGGGAGATGGGAGGGTTGCGGGTGAGGGAAGATATGGGGGGGAAGCCATTATAATCCATAAACTGTACTTTGGAAATTTATATTTATTAAATAAAAATTTTAAAAAAAGTCAGTGACTGAAGAACTGGAAGGCACAGACTTGTGGCATGGCCTGCACTCTCCCCTTCCTGTTTTCCCTTCATGGTTCTTATCACGGCCATTAATAACTGTGTAATTATGTGCTGAGTGTGTGTCTCCCCTGCTAGACCGGAGAGAAGACAGATGGTGTCTGTCCAGTCCAGTGTTGCGTTCCCAGCGCTGGGCAGTGGACCTCAAATGTCTGTTGTCACTTAAATACTTGACTGAGTGTGTGATTCTTGGACGCTAACTGAAACCTTTCTTTGGAAAAAGGAGAGAAAGAAAAGAGCAGGGTCACCTCTCAGAAGCACTTTCTCCACATGCGCCCGGGCACTGAGGCAGGGACTGGGGTGAACACAGGCGTCCCTCGGCATCCAGGGGCACAGGTTCCAGGACCCCTGCAGACCCCAGACTCCGAGGAGCTCCCATCTCTCACGGGACACGGCCCACACTTTAAGTCACCTCTACAGTACTGACAACACCTAATCAATGCAAATGCTACGTCAGCAGTTGTTGGGGTATTGTTTAGGAAACAACCGTGTTGGGAACCAAGATAAAATCCAGGCAGAGCCCGCATGTAACCACTAAGCCAGCAGGGTCTCCACTCCCAGTCCGCAAGCGGAGGTCCCTTTCAGGAATGCAAAGTCAGAGCTACTGTGAAAACAACACTAAGATGTCACCGGCCTTTTCCCCTTGGCTTCCTGAGGGCTCTGCTCTGTGATGATGTCATCATCCTGCCAGCTACTGAAATACATCGCCATTTAATTTTCTGATTCTGCAGTTTCTGAGTTGTGAGTAAGGCCTGTAGTCTGACACTGCTGCAATCGATGTGCGAGACCCAGGTGAGACGCCATCCCTGGGGAAGGCAGAGTGACGAGGACACAGGACTGCGATTTTTCCAACTTCCTGTGAAGCTATAATTATTCAGAATAAAAACTTTTAAAATGTTTCTAGATTTCTAACATGGCGAACAGCCCCAGGTTAACAAGCATCAACACAAAGCCAAGAGCCGCTAGGCCACGTGAGACGGCCCCACACCTTCCAGCACCTCTCAGCTCAGGGCGAGGAGCAGAGGCCGAGACTCAGAGCCCAGACCAACAGGAGTGCGGTGCTGAGACCGCAGGGCACACCCACGTCCCACCTGCCCCTCTTCCTGTGCCCCAAACACATGCGCAGGGTCTTTTTCACTGGAAAGGGTTTCACTGCTAACTTCTGAAAAAGAATAAGCAAAACACACCGGAATAAACTGGGCTAAGTTGGCAGTGGCTTCCGAGTACGGTATCCAAGGCAACCGCTTACCAGCAGGCCTCTGAGCTTCTGGTGGGGAGGAAAAGAAAAGCCGGAGAGAGACCCTCTTCTCTGCTTTTAAAGCCCAGGGTGCTGGGTCAACTCTGGCACGGTGGGTTGAGTTGCCACCTGCAACGCCGGCATCCCATATGAGCACCGTTTCAAGTGCTGGCTGCTCCGTTTCACACCCAGCTCCCTGCTCATGGCCTTGGAAAGAAGAAGATGACCTAAGTATTTGGGTTCCTGCCGCTCCTGTGGGAGACCCGCATGGAGATCTACTCTCCTGGCTTAGGCCTGCCCAGTCCTGTCTGTTACAGACATTGGGAGAGAAAATCATCAGATGGAATCTCAGAATCTCTCTCTTTCCATTGCAAATAAATAAACCCCGGGGCGCTGAGGTCCCAGGGCAGCAGAATCTGACAGGGGCCAACCAGCATTGTCATCCCGGGCCCGGCCCTATGATACCGGACCTGCCAGCAGCAGTGCCCACTGTGCTATGCCTACGCCGGGGCTCAGCCACAACACTGGTGGCAGCCTGCACCTGTGAGCCCTTGCTGGAAGGCTGGTTATCACCTCTCACTGTGAGCAAACACAAATGCCAGCTGCTGAGGGGCCTGGGGTACAGAGAGAGCAATGGCTGGAGGGCAGCCCAAGCTCAACTGGGAACCAAGTCCCTGCGTGAGATGCCTCATTGCAGAGCAGAGAATGAGGGAAGGGCCAAGAACTGAGTGCTCTATGGGGCCGAGAATGAGGGAAGGGCCAAGAACTGAGTGCTCTATGGGGCCGAGAATGAGGGAAGGGCCAAGAACTGAGTGCTCTATGGGGCCAGCGCTGTGGCGGAGGGGGGAAAGCCACCGCCTGCAGTGCTGGTGTCTTATATGGGTACAGGTTCAAGTCCCGCCTGCTCCACTTCTGATCCAGCTCTCTGCTATGGCCTGGGAAAGCAGTAGAAGATGGCCCAAGTCCTTGGGCCCCTGTATCCATGTGGATGACCTGGAAGAAGCCCCTGGCTCCTGGCTTTGGATCAGCACGGCTCCAGCCATTGCAGCCAGTTGGAAGGTGAACCAGCGAATGGAAGACCTCTCTCTCTGCCTCTCCTTCTCTCTCTGTGTAACTGATTTTCAAATAAAAAAATAAAAATTAAAAAAAATAACTGAGTGCTCAGGCCACCATACCAAGAGGGAATCACAAAGAAAGCAGCAGCAAAGGGGCCCTGGAAGTCATCAGAGAGGCAGCGTCCACAGAGGAGGGGGTGACAGAGCCAAAGGCGGCAGCGAGCCTTGGACGGACCCCTCTCCCCAGCTCCCACAGCCATGCCATCCTGCGCAGGGGGCGCGGCATGTGCTAGGCCCGCACGGTTCTCAGACAGCAGCAAGACGAAAGGCAGGCTCGGGCCAGCTGCGGCCACAGACGGGCATGGGAGCCTGTGGGTGTCCCCACGGGGTCAACAATATAACCTGCGAGATAAGGAGGGCACGTGTTCTGAACAAGATGACAGGCGGCAGCAGCTCAGGAAGTGCCACCCAGACCTGGACTTGAGCGGACTCAGCAGTGCCGGCACGCGCAGGAGCGCGGGGCCGCTGCAGCTGGCTCCACGTGAGCCGGAGCAAACCCAGAGCGGCTGGCACTGGACCCTGCAGGACCTGGAGGCCAGAGCAAAGAGCTTACTGTACTGGAGAGCACCGGGCCAGCAACCACGGGAGGGCCTGGCAGTGGGCGACAGCATGGGATGAGATCTTCCCTGGCTCTGGTCGACTCTACATTCAACCCCCCCCCCCCCCGCCCCGTGCCCCTTGAGGAAGCACTGTACAAAGGCATCTAGCCCAAAACACTTTTAAAAAACTTTTTTTCTTTATTTATTTGACAGGTAGAGTTAGTGAGAGAGAGAGAGAGACAGAGAGAAAGGTCTTCCTTCTGTTGGTTCACCCCCGGAAATGGCCGCCACGGCCAGAGCTACGCCAATCTGAAGCCAGGAGCCAGGAGCTTCCTCCTGGTCTCCCACACAGGTGCAGGCGCCCAAGCACTTGGGCCATCCTCCACTGCCTTCCTGAGCCACAGCAGAGAGTTGGACTGGAAGAGGAGCAGCCAGGACCAGAACCCAGCGCCCATATGGGATGCCAGCGCCGCAGGCAGAGGATTAGCCAAGTCAGCCACGGCGCTGGCCTCAACCCAAAACACTTTTTAAAACCTAATCCTCTGCCTGCGGTGCCGGCACCCCGGGTTCTAGTCCCGGTTGGGGCAACAGATTCTGTCCCAGTTGCTCCTCTTCCAGTCCAGCTCTCTGCTGTGGCCCGGGAAGGCAGTGGAGGATGGCCCAAGTGCTTGGGCCCTGCACCCACGTGGGAGACTGGGAGGAGGCATCTGGCCTCTGGCTTCAGATCGTCGCAGCTCCGGCTGTAGTGGCCATTTGGGGGGTGAACCAACAGAAGGGAGACCTTTCTCTCTGTCTCTCTCTCTCTCTCACTAACTCTGCCTGTCAAAAAAAAAAAAAAACTTTAAATAAAAGTCCAGTGGTTACCTTTCTGGTCAGAGTTTTTAGGGGTTGAAAAGAAACAAAGAACACGATGCTGGCTCCTCCTCTTGTGCAGAAGATTCCGACAGAGGGCAGGAATGGGCCAGGGCAGGGTGAGCTGCCTGCCAGTGGGGCCGACAATGGCGACACTGAGCTGGAACTTCCCAAACTCTTTTCACCCAAGGCCACAAAGTATCACAAAGTGACAGCCTTGTAAGGCAGATGGGCTTGTCTGGCCTACCAATGCTTAAAAAAAATTATTGAAAAAAAAAATCACAGAAAAACACCCATTTTACACTGACAGTTCCCCGGCCCCTGCGGTCCCCTAAGTGCCTGGCTCACCTGGGACCCCCACCCCCTCGTGAGACCAGATCTTCTTTCCCTCGGGAGCTTCCACCTGGTGACCCCCCCACACAGCTCATCCATGCAGACCCCAACCAGGCCCCACTCGGCGGGCTCAGAGGGCTCAGCAGGGAGACAGCCGCGGAGGCGTGCAGCGCGAGCGAGGCTGCTCTCGGTCCAAACCAGGGACGTTCAGGTCTGAGCCCAAGCAGCGCAGAGATGAGAAGGTGGCTTATCGGGCGGAGTCAGGAGCAGGTTGTAGGATGAAAACAGTGAATGACAAGAGAACGACCACAACCACAACTCAGTGTTTCCTGGACGTTGGGCTCCAGCCTGCCTGCCTCACGTTTAGTCGCTCACTGACCCCTGGCTGCAACCACTGAGGGTGGGCACCAGCTGCGCCACCTAACAGGAGAGAGAGCTGACACCGAGGAGCCGACTGGGCCAGAGTCATAGCAGCTAAAGGTGCCGCCTGCAGCGCCGATATCCCATATGGGCGCCAGTGAGTGTCCTGGCTGCTCCACTTCCCATCCAGCTAATGGCCTGAGAAAGAAACAGAAGATGGCCCAAGTCCTTGGGTCCCCGCACACAAGGGAAGACCTGGATGCTCCTGGCTTCGGTTTGGCCCAGCCTTTGTGGTCATCTGGGGATTGAATCATCAGACTGAAGATCTCTGTCTCTCCCTCTCTCGGTGTAACTCATTCAAATAAATAAATAAATCTTAAAAAAAGAAAAAGTCAATGACTGGGGCTAGGCACTGTGGCACACTGGGTTAAGCAGCCACTTGCAACGCCCACATCCCACATCAGAGCACTGGTTCAAGTCCTGGCTACTCTGCTTCTGATCCAGCTCCCTGCTCACGTGCCTGGAAAAGCAGCAGAAAATGTCCACGTATTTGGGTCCCTGCCACCCACGTGGGAGACCCACGTGGAGTTCCTGGAGCCTGGCCTAGTCCTGGCTGTTGCAGCCATTTTGGGAGTGAACCAGCAGACTTCTTTCTCCCTACCTCTCTCTCTATATATAACTCCACCTTTTAGACAAACAAACAAATGCAGTGAAGTCAGTGACTTGCCCACAGTCACACAGCTGGAGAGGCCTGGTCAAAGCTGGATGTGAAGCCTGAGAGTAGGGAAAGCAAGGGCTGGAGGCCTGTGACCTCTGCAACACAAGGCCCACCCGCAGGCCCACCCACAGGTGCTACCCGCAGGCCCACCCGCAGCCAGGGGCGCCTTCCAGCTACCTGAGGAATGCTACTTGACTTGTGGATTTTTTTCTCAGACCTCAGAAATAACATATTTTCATTCTGAAACGCAATACCCAGATTTTATCAAAACTGCTAGTTTGTCTAACAGAATACATGAGTCAAACTGAGACTGACAAGCCATCTTTATCCACAATGTTAATTTCCTAACTATACACTTATTTATTGAGGTTTAAGTTATAATAGCTAGAATCACCTTACTTGGAATCCTTTAAAAAAAGTCTAAAAAATCAAATTTGTACTCGCAATGATCCATTTAAAATGCATTCTAAATCAGCAACATGCCAAAACACAAGTGTTTTAAAACATACATATTTTTAGGCCTAGGAAAAAGGTGTGGAGATAGAAAATGGGAGCGAAAGCCACGTTTCCAGGGGGGGCGATGGTCGGACAGCCTCCCACAGACACCTCTGCAGGAGGAGCGACCGACAGCACGCAGCCCCGTGGGAGCCCCAAAGGCACGGTGCCTACACATCAGGGCACGCACCAGATGATTCCACTCCATGAAACTACACCAGGAAAACCAACCTCCAGGGGCAGACAGGCCACCAGCAACGAGGACTAAGGCAGAGTGGCAAAAAAGGGTTTCCGGGAATGACAGAAATGTCCATTTAGCAATGGTAGTAATTACACAAGTGTAGACATTCGTCAAACTCAAACTGTACTCCTAAAATGCATCCATTTAGGGCAGCTGTTGGATGTGGTAGTTAAGGCACCAGTCGGGACATCACATCCCTTATCAAAAGGCCTGGGTTCCAGTCCCCGCTCCACTTCAGACTCCAGTCTCCTGCTAATCACCCTTGGACGCAGCAGGCAATGGCCCAAGTCCTTGAGTCCCTGCCACCCACAAGGGACACCCAGATGAGTTCCAGACTGCGGACTTTGGCCTGGCCCTGTCCCAGCTATAGCAGGCATTTGGGGAATGAATCGGCAGATGGAAAATCTCACTGTCAGACTATCTCTTTCTGTCTCTCTGCCACTTACCAAATAAATAAAAATACATTAAAAAGATTTTAATGGTTACTTTTCTCACCACAAATTACACCTCAGAGTTGATTTTTGAAGTCAAATAACTAAGTAAATAAATCTTATATTGTCATCTTTGTTAAAAATCAAACTAATACTCCAAGAATAGGGGTTAACACTGTGGTGCAGTGAGCTAAGCCATCGCCTGTGAACCCACATCCCAGAGGAACGCTGGTTTGAGGCCACTACTGCTCGACTTCCAATCCAGCTTCCTGTTATTGCACTTGGGAAAGCAATGGAAGATGGCCCATGTGCTTGGGCTTCTGCCACTCACGTCGCAAGCCTGGAGGGAGTTCCGGAATCCTGGCTTCATCTGGACCAACAGGGTCATGGCAGCCATTTGGGGAGTGAACCAGCAGATGGGAGATCTCTCCCCCCACCCTCTCTCTCTCCCTCCCTCTCTTTTCTTCTCCCCCACCCTGCCCCCAGTCACTATGGTTTTGGAATAAAACAAATATTTTTTAAAAAACTACTCCAAGGGCCGGGGCTGTGGTGTAGCAGGTAAAGCCACCGCCTGCAGTGCTGACATCCCACACGGGCGCCAGTTCGAGTCCCGGCTGCTGCAATTCTGATACAGCTCTCTGATATGGCCTGGGAGAGCAGAAGAAGATGGCCCAAGTCCTTGGGCCCCTGCACCCACATGGGAGACCTGGAAGAAGCTCCTGGCTCCTGGCCAGCTCAGCTCCAGCCATTGTAGCCAATTGGAGAGTGAACCAGCGGATGGAAGACCCCTCTCTCTGCCTCTCCTTCTCTCCCTGTGCAACTCTGACTTTCAAATAAATAAATATTTTTTAAAAACCTACTCCAAGAATATAAAGGACAAAACCACCTACACAATAAAAAAAATACAAAAACTTTTCTTACTTTTTTTTTTTTTAACACAAACATTCCTCTGCTCAAAACCTCCCAAAGATCACCCTTCTCCCTCTGCCTCCCGGCCAGGGCCTACCCTCCTCAGGAAACCCATGGAACTGCCCCAAGCCCCTGACTCACCCTCCCTCCCGAATTCTGCTCCCTCCCTGCAGCCCCTGCGTCCACCCCCTGCACCCTGTCCTCTGCACCTAGCAGGGCGCTGCACGCACAGCAGAATGCCGGCACGGGTGGCACTCAGGCTGGATACACCATCTGACACAGGCAATGCACACTAGTGTTTTTAATACAATTATTTGCAAGTTTTACTGCTATTTCATTTAAACTGTTATAAGTGACTGCTTTTCCGTACTTCACCCAGAAAATAAGAAATTATCACAACAGCTTTAATCTACTTAATTAAAGCAGCTGGATTCTTAAATATGGGCTCGATCAGAGGTGCCACTGGAAAGCAACAGCAGAGATGGGATTCAGTGTTGCTCAATATTCACACCAAGGTGTCTGCTGTAGGAATAGAGTATTTTTTTTACAGATGTATCTTATGTATTTGAAAGACAGAGTTACAGGGAGAGGTGAAGGCAGAGAGAGAGGTCTTCCATCCGCTGGCTCACTCCCCAGATGGCCGCAATGGCTGGAGCTGCACCGATCTGAAGCCAGGAGCCTCTTCCAGGTCTCCCACGTGGATGCAGGGGCCCAAGGACTTGGCATCCTCCACTGCCATCCCAGGCCACAGCAGAGAGCTGGATCAGAAGAGGAGCAGCTGGGACCAGAACCAGCATCCATATGGGGTGCCGGCGCCTCAGGCCACGGCTTTAACCCACTGCACTACAGCGCCGGCCCCTGAATAGAGTATTATTAACCACCGGCATACCTGTGACCAGCAAGAGACGTGGAAGATCCCTAGAGCATTAAACTCCCCTAAACTTCTCCAGACAACTCTTCTGCTGCTAGTCTAAGTCAGACAACAGGGGGGAATCAAACAAGCCTCAGCTTACTGAAACAGCCTTAAACTGTATTTGGTCTAGGAGTGAGCATGACTGCAGTAACAATAAACAGACGGAACACAGAACAAGAAAATCTGACACATCACCTTGGAAAAGAGCAGCAGTCAAACTGGTTCTGAAACACAAAAGACCTCCCTCTTTCAAAAAGCCAGCGGGCCCATTAAGTCAGCCGGCTGAAGAAATGCCCTGGATATGGTGGCAGTCTGCACAGTGAGCAGAGAGCACTCCTGCCCTCTTCCAGCCCGTGGCACTGGGACAGTGGCACTGACAACAGACTGTGCCACCCTGTAGCGGCCCCAGTGCACTCGGAGTCAGACACGCCCGCTGGCCCATGAGGCCTACACACATCAGTCTTGTGCCGTAGTGCCTGACAGGGTCAGGCTGCCGGCCCTGGCTTCTCTCTGATCCTCGGCCACGGAGCTCATTCTCACCGCGGGGCCTCTGCATACCTGTGTATTCACCCTGTCTATAGAGTTTCCTGGTCCCAGATGGGACCTATGCCTGATTTCTAACCTAAGTCTTGGTTCTGTTCCTGACCACCTCTTCAGCACAGGCTTCTCTGACCATGGGACCCAGGGGACACTCCAGCCACCTTCACCACCACTGCTCAGCACAGGACCTGGCTTCAGGAACACCCTGACAGCCCCGTCCATGTGGGAAGCTACCTGTCTTCCTGACTTTGAACTGTCTTCCTCCACAAGCAGGTAAGCCGCAGAGCCCTAGCAGCCTAACTCGGGGCAGCCCGGACGGCACGCCAAAGGAACGCAGGCTGAGGGTGAGAGCGAGAACTGTGAGTCCGCACAGCCTGCCCACAGTTCTCTGGGATTCAGATCTGCTATTGCTACTCACTGGTCTCTAAAACAAGCTTGGGGGACCAGCTTGGCGGCACAGCGGGTAAAGCTGCCACCTGCAACACCAGCACCCCATATGGGCATCGGTTCGTATCCCAGCTGCTCCACTTCTAATGCAGCTCCCTGCTAATGGCCTAGGAAAAGCAGAGGAAGATGGCCCAAATGTTTTGGCCCCTGCCACACGTGTAGAAGATCCACATGAAGCTCCTGGCTCCTGGCTTCAGCCTGGCCCAGCACTGGCCATTGCGGCCTTCTGGGGAGTCAACCAGCAGATGGAAGACCTCTCTCTCTCTCTCTCCATCTCTCTCTCTCCGTAACTCTGACTTTGAAAATAAATAAATAAATCTTTAAAAATAAATAAATAAAATAAAAGCTTTGGAGGTTAAATTGCTTTGCTACTGGTTAACAACAGCAACACAGACCACTGATCTGGATCCAGAGATCCTGTAACCAAAACCCACTAGACTGACAGAAAATTACAGATATGACAACAATTTCAGTTATGGAAAGATTCTTCAAAAAAATCTAATCTAAGCGTGACTCAATAATTAGTAATCAAGGCAGCTGTAGCAAGTCATTAGAGATGTCCCCAAATATCAAACGTTTCCTCTGTCCCAGGCTCCTGATGGGACAGCACTGCTCCCTGATCCAAGTTTGAAGTTACAGGTGCCCACGTGACTAATTATATATAATTATATACAATTACATACAAGCAGAAGTGTCAGGTATTGAGGCAAAGCCTCCACCAAGCTTGGTTTTTGAGTGACTACTTCAGCAGGGCACACTGATCCTCACTAGATGTGCCGAAAGAACAAGAAATAAACTGCTGGGGCCGCGTTGTGGCACAGCAAGTAAAGCCACTGCCAGAGACGCCAGCATCACCTATGAGTGGTGGTTTGAGTCCCGGCTGCTCCACTTCCAATCCAGCTCCCTGTAATGCACCTGGGAAAACAGTGGAAGATGGTCTGAGTACTCGGGTCCCTGCCACCCACATGGCAGACCCAGACATCAAGGCTCTTGGCTTCAGCTGGGCCCAGCCCTAGCCACTGGGGCCATCTGGGGAGTGAACCAGCAGATGGACGGTATCTCTGTCTCTCACTGTCATTCTGCCTTCCAAATAAGTAAATCTTTAAAAATATAAACAGCTGCTATGTTAAGCTACTGAGACCCTGGAGTTACACGTTAGTTCAGCATAAGCCAGCTTGCCCTGACTGGCACAGCAGTAATAAGCACGGACTCCCATGCGCCTGGGTTTGACCCAGAGCTCTTTCACTTATTGAGTGATCACGGACAAGCCACAGCCCCCTGTTTAGGCCCTGATGTGCAGATGCACAAAAAGACTGATTTAAGAGAATGTATGAGGGCTGGCGCTGTGGCGCAGCAGATTAACGCCCTGGCCCGAAGTGCCGGCATCCCATATGGGCGCTGGTTCGAGACCCGGCTGTCCACTTCCGATCCAGCTCTCTGCTGTGGCCTGGGAAAGCAGTAGAGGATGGCCCAAGTGCTTGGGCCCCTGCACCCACGTGGGAGCCCTGGAGGAGGCTCCTGGCTCCTGGCTTTGGATGGAAGACTTCTCTCTTTCTCTGCCTCTCCTCTCTCTGTGTAACTCTGACTTTAGAATAAATAAATAAATCTTAAAAAAAAAAAAAAAAAGAGAGAGAGAATGCATGCACCATGCTGAACAGATTGCCTGGCACTCAGCACCTAACAAGGGATATTAAACTCTAAGTGAGGCTGAACCTATTTGTTTCATGCAAGTTAGCTGGCCTTGGATACCCTATAAAACACAGCATTCTAAACTATCTGAGAGAGTCACAGTTAGGGATTTCCCAGAGAAAAAATATCTACACAAATGAGAAGGAAAGCAGTAGAACACCTCAAAAAAGTTAAGTGTTGTGATGGTGTGGAAGATTAGAAAAGCAAGAAAAAGCTAGTCATGATCTGACCGTGGAGAGAGGGCAGGCACGGTCAGCGCCCCTCCAGCCCCTAACCAGGAGTAGCCTTGCAAGGAAGGGACTCGCGCGCAAAGCAAGCAGACTCTACTCGGACAGAGTAAGGGATATGAAGAAAGAGATGAGTGCTGATAAAGAACAGAAAGAAGAAAAATGACAAAAAAACACGAGGTCTGGGGTTTCCTGGAGCCCCAGGGCTGGGCTCAGCGGGAAGACCTGACTACTAGGAAGGACATGTCTGAGCGTGACAACTGGGACCACCTCCACATCATCCTCCAAGCACGCAGGCCCTGGGCTCTCCACACTTCCCCTGAAGGAATGCTCAGTCCCTAGCACTCCGGCGGTACACACCAGGAACAGAGCTGTCCGCGACGCCCGCTCTTATACGGGCACCAGTCTGGGTCCCGGCTCTTCTACTTCCGATCCAGCTCCCTGCTAATGGCTGGGAAGAGCAGGAGCCCGAGTGTTCAGGCCCCTGCACCCTTGTAAGTGGGAGACCTGGAAGAGGCTACTGGCTCCTGGCTTCAGCCTGGCCAGCCCTGGCCATTGCGGCCATCTGGGGAGTGAACCAGTGAATTAAAGAGCTCTCTCTCTCTGCTTCTCCCTCTCTTGGTAACTCTTTCAAATAAATAAAATCTAAAAAAAAAAAAAAAAAAAAGAACAGTTCCCCACTATTGCCTCGGAGACTGTCCAGCACAACAGACAGACCTCGGGCGGCTCTTAGAGAGAACGCACCAACACTAAAATAACCATTTGGATTTTAATTATAAGACGGTCTTGTTCAAGTTCAAACATTTCTTTTTATCAGAATGTCTGGAGAGTGCTATTTTGAAGTTTTCAAGGCATTTATTGCCCATTTTCACTGGCTAAAAATGAAAGGACTAAATACAAGAGGGAAAACCATAAACTATCCTGAAAAATTCTTAACTTCTGAAAACTACTGGGGTGACTGTCAAAAAAAAGCTGACAGGCTTCATGGTGTGAATTAATAATCAAGTATAAACAGCACACAAATAATGCAAGTAGTACTTCAAAAAGTCTGTGAAGAAATGAAATGAAATTTATTTTGGTGTAAAAAATTCTAAAATCCACGCATAGTTTTCTCATAATATACACTCTCCATGAACTGGCTGAAAGCCTCTCCTATTCTTTAAGCAATGAAATGTAACTAAAAATGCTGAACATTTTACTCATAAAAACTGGACAATTTTTATAATCCGAATAAAAGTTTCATTACTCGCAGACCATTTTAATGTACCCGAATCAGAAATGTGCTAACCATTAGACACATAAGAGGCCACTCTCCCACTGAAATTTGGCTTTTAGCATCAAAGGCAGTCCTCTATGGATCTAATATTAACACTTGTCAAAAGCAAAATGAAATTGTGAAAGAGCCAAAAAAAAAAAAAAAAAAGGGTAGAGGAATCGCTACAACTCTTTCGAATGGCACGCACACTTTTTGTAGATGGAAGTCGGTGTGATAGAAACGAAATACTGAAGCCGAAGTGTGAGTGTCAGGCAAGTCTAAACACATCAGAAACATCACCGGCCCGGTGCAGCCTAAGAATCAAGGCAGCACTGAGCCGAGGTGAGCGCTGTAGGCACCTCGGTCAATGATTGCTGAGCGGAGAATAACAAGTGCAGTGTCAATATTTAGACTCCACTTGCAGGTTCCTTCTGACCCAGAGGCACGGCTCTAACAGTCCCCAGGCAGGAGAAGGGCTTGCTCCCGCAGGTGACCAGGTTCACATTAAGAATCAATCTTAGAACAGGAAAATAAATGACATCTCTGACAGAGATGTGCACAGAACTTTGATGGACGATGACTGTGAAAATCCACTCTGTTCTCTTGTCCCTCCCCCTCAGCACCATTTGAAAAAATAATTTGCCTTCAAAAGCATGTCAGTAAATCTGCAAGTTTTAAAATAATAGAAACCATGTGGCCCATGTGTTCACCAGATTCGTTTTTTATGATGTATGGTCCGCTGCATTAAAATAAACATATTCCTGATAAAGAAAGCAATGAAAAGAAATCAAAAGAATTCACACCAAAAATTTCACATCTCTCAGTGCAACGCAGGACTGAATTTATTAAACTTGGCCACGTAGTGAAACTGGACTTAGGATCCCTGGTTGGGAAGACCAACAAATGATAAAAAGGCATCCACAACTTCAGCTAATGAGAGTTGAGTTGAAAAACGTCTTCAAGTCTGAGCATTTCAAGTTAAGGTTGAAAAAAAAAATCACATGCTTCACATTTTTAGGCTTTAAACAAAAAAATGTTTATGAAGATTTTAAAAAGAAAACGTTTCTGATACCCATAAATTTCAATAAACCTCAAGTGAAAAAAAACATTGAGAGCAGCAAGTATGAATCTACCACATCCACATAACTGCTTCTCCTTATCAGAACCCCCTCAAGGCTACCAAGTACCCAGGGCAGAGTAGCTTCCTCTCCAGGGAACCCCACACCCTCCTGTAAAGAAAAATACAGCTTACATTTCACACCTACCCTCTCGGTTTTATTCTATGAACAAGTTTTTCAAGGACAAAACGCTTAAAATTTCCCCTTTGATCATTATGATTTCTAAAAATAACTCTCATTCTTCCTTTTCCAACCAATGGATAATTACAAAATCAAGAGTATTAAAAATGAAACTTTAAAATTAACTTCAAACACACAAAAACAAGACAAAACAAAACACGCTGGCACTAGAGAGTGACGGGGAGAGGTGAAAAACAAGGTCTGAACTAAAATCCCCAGGAATGAGAGCTGCACTCGGGGTCCACAGATCCACCGCCCACCCCAAAGCCACACACACTCCACTCCACGAACAGACGCACGCCATGAAAGCAGTGAACTCAGACGTGACGCTAGGACACAGAAACAAAACACTGGGAGGAATGAATGTGTGTGTTACTGCCTTCTACACACCGAGAGCTACTGACATCGAGGTCATGTATTTGTATAAATTCTTATTGTAAACTCACCTGATTCATTTTCAATTCCTGTTGTGTTCTGTAAAGATACACACAACAAAGAAACTTCTTTGATTACATGAGCCCTAAAAAGAAAAACAGACAATTGTAATATGTACCTGCCTACAAATTTACAGAGATTTAAAACCACACACAGAACCCTAGGGCTTGCTCAAAGGGCATTTATAACACAACTCCACGACAGATCAATCTATGCTGACAGTTTACCTCTCGGATTTACTCTCTGCAATAAATAGATTTCTTAGAATCCTTACTAGGGCTCCACTGTACGTGTACTCTACGATGACAGCGCACTCGTTAAAATGACATCAAATTTTTGCTTTGGAATTACATCGTTGCTAAGAAGAAATAAATTAGTTTTGTTAATAGCCAGAAACACAAGGCGCTGCTGAATAACTTATTACACAGTGTGTGTCCTTCTTTGACATCCATACTTCTTGTTTATCTGCAAGTGCTGAATGCAAACGCCAGTTAGACCCCATTCCATTACACTGGTTTTCAAGTTCCTAGAGTAGAAAGGCAGACTTACTAACACTGGCCACAGGGAGCTCTCCCTAAAGAACAGAACACAAACCTCGCAGTAAAATGCAAACAGCTTAATAAAAGAGCCTTGCAAAGAGCTACACTTATTGCTTACAATTTTGTGTTCAATATATTTCCAGTACAGGGAAATAATCAGAAGACAAAAATCCTGGTTGCACATACATGTGACAAACTTGTGTCTAAGCCACGTCCTTGGAAGGATGGCAGCATCCACCTGAGTCACGTGGTGTCATTCCCGAAGTACGAGAACCACTCCACTTCCAGGAGAACTGTCCCTGTGCAGCCTGAATGTCCCCAGCCGAGGACACACACCCCTGTAGGCTGCACGCTCCTCGCCTGCTCCTGCTTTGCTTCTGCTGAAAAACATTCCAACTTAATGCTCTCATTGTTAATAACTCAAGAAACGCATAATCGAATGACAGTCTTCATTCCGGGAGAAAACACTGCCCACCCACCGTCATAAACAACAGCACTCCTTTTCCTTTGGTTCCAGTTCCTTCATCGAGGGCTGTTGGGTGTTTTTTTCTTCCCTTTCCTTGAGCAACTTAAACACTCACCTGATCACTTTTAACAAGCAAAGGCACTACAGTAAAGTCAGGGCCTGGCCACCTGAACTACTTTTTATTCAAAACCGGCACAGGAAACTGTATTCCATATGCCATATACCACATCTTGTTAGAGAGCCCAGTGCTTGCCAAACCAACCCAAACCCTTAGTAGGCAAATACTCGGTGAATAAAACATCAGACAACTGTCTCTCACACATATTTAGCACTGCCTCCCTTGGTATGCATCATATGGTAAACATAATCAACTCTTTTGTATGAGATGTAAGGTTGTTACATTAAAAATGAATCTTTGGGGGCCATCACAGTGGCACAACAGGTTAATGCCCTGGCCTGAAGAGCTAGCATCCCATATGGGCGGCTGGTTAGAATCCCAGCTGCTCCACTTCCTATCCAGTTCTCTGCTATGGCCTGGGAAAGCAGCAGAAGATGGCCCAAGTCCTTGGGCCCCTGCACCTGTGTGGGAGACTTGGAAGAAGCTCCTGGATCCTGGCTTCAGATCAGCACAGCTCTGGCCATTGCGGCCAATTGCGGGGTGAACCAGCGGATGGAAGACCTCCCTCCCTCTCTCTCTCTCTCTGCCTCTCCTCTCTCTGTGTAACTCTGACTTTGAAATAAATAAATAAATCTTTTTTAAAAAATACAAAAAACTGGCCGGCGCCACGGCTCACTAGGCTAATCCTCCGCCTTGCGGTGCCGGCACACCAGGTTCTAGTCCCAGTTGGGGCGCCGGATTCTGTCCCGGTTGCCCCTCTTCCAGGCCAGCTCTCTGCTGTGGCCAGGGAGTGCAGTGGAGGATGGCCCAGGTGCTTGGGCCCTGCACCCCATGGGAGACCAGGAGAAGTACCTGGCTTCTGCCATCGGATCAGCGCGGTACGCCGGCCGCAGCGCGCCAGCTGCGGCGGCCATTGGAGGGTGAACCAACGGCAAAGGGAAGACCTTTCTCTCTGTCTCTCTCTCTCACTGTCCACTCTGCCTGTCAAAAAAAAAAATACAAAAAAATTTGTTTAAAAAAGATGAATCTTTGGGTGTAAACCAGTGATAAAGCAGGTGTCCCCTAAGATGTGCAGCCCAACCCCTCTGTAACGACCCAGCAGCCACCAGTTCCCTCAGGTTGGTCTCTGTGACACCTGTGACCTGGGTGAATGAGAGGTTAGGGTTCAGCTGTCCTCTAAGCTTTTACAGCTGGATTTATTAACATCTGAGGAACAGCATAAAAGTTTGCAGTAAACACAACTGTATCAATGAAGGGCACCATCTCCTAGCTTTGTGTTCCCCTCCCAAGGGGACCGTCAGAGGCAGTGTCATTGTGACTCTTAGTTGCAAAGCTTCCTCTAAGGTCCAGGGCACTAGGCCGCCCTCAAAGGAATTAGCCCCGGTCATCTTCACCAAGGTAAGCCTTAGCATCCTCAACTAGCGGCAAGACACATATCCAAGGCCCGTAAGGCAACTCAGCCGAGGCCTCACGATTTGGGCTTCTGCTTTTGCCTCTTAACCACAGTTCACCATTTTTGTTTTTGTGGGTTTTTTTGTATCTCAACAGCTTTATTGAGATGCTGATATATCATCCAGTTGACTCATTTAAAGAGTACACTTTCACAGATGTGTGTGGCCGTCACCACCATCAATTTTAAAAGTCATCACAATGAGAAACCTGGTCTCCCTCAGCACTGCCTCCCCACCCGCTCCGCTCCCCGTCCCCAGTGCCAGGCCACTGCTAACCTACTTTCTCTTTCTGCCTTGACAGATCCGCCCGTTCTGGACAATTCGTCTTGCCCAAGGACAAGACGACAACAATGCAGGCTCAAGATCTTAAATCGCTGACTTCCTTCCGTGACCTAGACCCAGTGATCCCCTCTGCCCCTGGAGCACCTGCCATGGGCGGAGCTTGGTTCCTGGCAGGGGCCTGGCCCCTGGGGGAGAAGACCCACAATGAACACTACGTAAGTGAGCCGCGAAGTCGGTCAGAGAATGAGCATGCTTCTGAGAAAGGAAAGAGGGGCCAGGCAGGAGGTCAGGATCACCAGCTCCTCGCTGTCTCCACGCCTGCAGATCCAACAGCCGGCTCAGAGTGGGACTGAAAGGAAGACACGTGCGTCAAGGCCAGCAAGGGGGACGCCAGGGAGTGAATCGGTGATGGAAGATCTCCCTGTCTGTATTCCAAATCTGTTACAACATCTCTAAAATATCATTTGAGAGGCCAATGTCAGATCTGTGCTCTTAATATCTGAATTGGTTTAGACAGATCATCATTTCCCAGGTGGGAGTCAAGGGGAGAGGAAAACCGAGGGTCTGGTTTGTGGCAACCTGGAAGAGAGAAGGGCCCCCGGCCCCGCCCCCACCCCAGAGCATAAAGTGAAGCTTGTAGGAAAGATCCTTCTCTCTGGAGAGAGACTAGGAGTGCACAGATAGCGCAGAAAGCCCCAGAAGATTATCAGCCATGTAATCGTCTGCACTTTGCCCTCGTTTGTTTAATGAAAAAGCTGAGACTCCAGCGATCGTAAAGACCGAGACGCCGTCAGCGCTGTGCTAGTCTGGTTATCCAGCATCGCATGTGGGGACGGCACAGTTGCTTGACTTGAGCCTGTGAGCAGGCAACTACAAAGGATGAGGAAAAAGAAAGGAGAAAAGTGCTAAATAGAGGGGAGTCCAGATGAAAAGTAGATGGGCAGAAGGCAGCCTCTCAGTGCCCCCAGCCCTTAGGACAAAGTCCTCGGTGCTGGCCGGCACCATGGCTCACTAGGCTAATCCTCCACCTGAGGCGCCGGCACACCGGGTTCTAGTCCCGGTCGGGGCGCCGGATTCTGTCCCGGTTGCCCCTCTTCCAGGCCAGCTCTCTGCTGTGGCCAGGGAGTGCAGTGGAGGATGGCCCAGGTGCTTGGGCCCTGCACCCCATGGGAGACCAGGAGAAGTACCTGGCTCCTGGCTTCGGATCAGCACGATGTGCCGGCAGCAGCTCGCCGGTAGCAGCGGCCATTGGAGGGTGAACCAACGGCAAAAGGAAGACCTTTCTGTCTCTCTCTCTCTCACTGTCCACTCTGCCTGTCAAAAAAAAAAAAAAAAAGAGTCCTCAGTGCCATGCTAACTCCTCTGTTCCCTTCTCACCTCACCTCACACCCAACCAGCAGCCCATCCCAGGGCTCTGATCTTCTTTTCCTAAGAAATACAAAATAAATTTATTTGAAAGGCAGAGAAAGACACACGGAGATTTCCCACCCACTGGTTCATCAGCTGGTTCCCCAATGCCTGCGACAGCCACGGCTGGGCCAGGCCCAAGACAGGAATCAGGCACTCAATTCAGGTTCCCACAGGAGCTGGCAGGGACCCAAGTGCTTGAGCCGCCAGCACTGGTGGTGGTGTGCGTTAGCAGGAAGCTGGAGTCAGGAGCAGAGGCAGGACTCAAAGCCAGGCACTGACACTGCACTGTGGGAGCCAAGACATCTTGACCTCTACGCCAAATGAATACCCCTCAAATGATACTTTTTAAATTAAATTATTTATTAAACTATACTAACAAGGGGTATTAGCAGAAGCTTGAGGCCAGCGCTGTGGCATGGTGGGTAGGGCCACTGCCTGCAGTGCCAGCATCCCATATGGGTGCCAGTTCAAGTCCTGGCTGCTCCACCTCCAATCCAGCTCCCTGCTAATGTGCCTGGGAACACAGCAGAGGACGGACCAAGTCCTGGGGCCTCCACACCCACGTTGGAGAGCTGAAAGAAGCTCTAAGCTTCTGGCTTGGGATCAGCCCAGCTTCGGCCACTGCAGCCATTTGGGGAGTAAAACAGCAGATGGAAGACCTCTCTCTCTCTCTCTCTCTCTCTCTCTGCCTCTGCCTCTGCCTCTCTGTATCTCTGCCTATCAAATAAATAAATAAATGTTTTTAAAAAAGAAGAAAAAGAAGCAAGCCTGGGGCAGTCTCTGCAGAGGACCACAGCATCCTGTCCTGGGCAAGTCCTCTTGGCTGAGGCTGTCCTGAGTCATCAGCGCCTCCAACCATTTGCACAACCAAAAACACCTCTGCACATTCCCAGCGCGCGCCCAGCCGAGCACCTCTGCCCAGCCCTGGGAGCAGCTCCAACGTGGCCGGTCTGCTGAAGCAGTCCCAGACCCCGAAAGGGGCTGAGGAAATTCCTGGAGACTCGGGGCAGCCACAATCAGGGCTGGCTTCCGCTGCACTGCTTTCACACCCAGCTTGACTGCCAGGTGATGGTCAGACGGGAGAGACTGAACTGCCAGTCCGTCAGGACGGAGGCGGAGAGCTATCCTATGACCATCGCTGAAACCTCGACAATCCCATCACACGCTTTTCTAAGAAATGCTCAACAGTCAAGAGTCTTTGGTTTCCTAACGGTATCCAACGGTAGATACTGAAAATATTCACATCCCTAGGACATCTCGACCCTGGCTTCTGCCTTAGTTTGTTGAATTTCCATGCCTGAAGAAACCTACACATTTCCTTCTACAGTGTCCCTTAACTCCATCTTACATCTCCTTCCTAGTCCTCCTTGTCGACGGTTATCAGTCCTGGAAGGAGACTCTAAGATCCACAAAGTCAGAGCACGTAACGTTTTAGCACTATGAGCTGATCACCATGATGGTACTTCAAAAGTTCCTGGGAAAATCAACTTAACTTTTAATTCTATTTTTCTATGAACTTTTTCATGTATTCATATTTTAAATATCTACAATTTTAATAATATGCATGCACTTAAGTTTTCAAGCTACTACTCTGAAGTTCTAGAACAAATCATCCTTATAAACATGTGACTTCTAGGGGCTGACTCGGTGGTACAGTGGGTTAAGCTCCGGCCTGCAACACAGGCATCCCATAGCAGACTGCTCACATCCCATATCAAGTCTTGGCTGCTCCGCTTCCGATCCAGCTTCCTTGCTAATGCACCTGGGAAGACAACAGAAGACGCTCCACATGGGAGACCCAGATGCAGCTCCTGGCTCCTGGCTTCAGCCTGGCCCAGATCTGGCTGTCACAGTCACGTGGAGAAAGAACCAGCTGAACAAACATCTCTTTCTTCTCTCTCTCTGTCACTCTGCCTTCCAAATAAATGAATCTTTTTTAAAAACTATGTAACTTATCAATATCATAAAGATGGTTTGATTATAAATGGTCACTGTCCATACAGCAACAATAAAGTGACCAGTGTCTTTATTCAAATACTGGTCCGGTCAAGTGTCAGGACCACCTCAATGACATTAAGCTGCAATCATCTGACGCAGGTCCAGAGACAGAAAACTGGAGCCCGAGAAGACCTCTCTGGGTCAGACCAGGCCCATCGCCAGCACCGATCCTCCAAAACAGCAGAGTAATCCAAAGACATCCATGCAGCAGCCTTCACGTAACACGTTTGATGCGGCTGAAATGGTCCTCACGGCTGCCTTTCCAGACTTGCAAAACCTACAAAGCCGTGTGCAAGGCCCGGGAGAAGGAACAGCAGATTTGTTAAGATTAGTGTCGGACTGGGCAGGAAAATGCAGAACTGGAAAAACGCGGATTTGATTTGATCTGCAATTCACCTGTAAGTCACTGATATTACTTTGTAATTATTCTTTAGAATAATATACCTTTTGTAATTATTCTTTAGATATTTGGGGGCTATTTGAAAAAGAACTAACTTTGCAATAGTTACTTAGAGGTCACTGATATTACAATAATAGTTATTTTCCTAAATTACAAAAAAAATTCCATTGTAACACCAAAAATCAGAAGAAACTTATGTAACTCTTAAGACTCGAGAAATTCATGAACTAAAAGCAAAAGAGAAGTAAGTAATGGAACGAGTATGGTCCATCCAAATTTAGAAGCCCAAAAATGCAATAAAACATAGACTAGATGCAAGAAAAATTTTAAATGCCATTTTGCAAAAGGGTGTCTTGGAAAAGTTTATGGCCAACACAAGAAAAATATTCTAAAACTAATCAGCACATAAACTCGCTGTCAGAGAAAATAAGTATCACGGTAGCAAATACAGAGATGATTACGGTTTTCCCAAAGTAGATTTGCAGTGCCTAACACTGGCCTCAACGTACTGACTAAAAGACTGCTGCGATCCGGAAACTTCTAGAAAAATAAAAATATCTGAACTATGCAACTTTTCAAAAGTAATTTCTATTAATTTACAATCATTATTAATATACTCATTGTCATAGAAAACTACCACTCATAATTCCTAACAAAACACTGGAATCACCAAATTACCATCTTCCAGAAAATCAATATGAAAACGTGCAGCGCCCACTTGTGAGATTAAGCACGAGCGCTGACGCTGAATCTGCTCGATGAAAACGCATTGATTCTCCTTTCCTGGAATACAAGCCCCCAAGCATCAGCATCTGGCTCCACAGTGACAACCCCTACCTCCCGTGAAAACCAGGCTGTATTACTAAAGAAAAAATCAAACCTGATACGTCCATCGTTTTTAGAACAAGGAGAGTGTGTGTGAGTGGAAAGGGAGACCAGGAGGGAGACCGGAAACCCAGCGAGGATTTGGCGAACTGCTGAATCAGTGCTTAAAAGCACTTGCGGTTCTCAGCCCTGGGAAGAACGTCTCCCCATGGCCAGGCGGCAGGAAGACGAGACACAGAGGAACCTCCCCACCTCCAAACCCAGCAGGAGGCACACAAGCAATGGAACAGTCACAGACAAACCGGTGATTTCTCCCATTAATGAGGCCCAGCACACCACAGTTCCTGATTCCCCAAACGCACGGAGCAGAGACTGCCTTGGCACAAACCTAAATAAGGAAGTGGCCATTTCGCCAGTCCACTCCAGGTGGCAGAATCTGAAACTGACAATGGTTCCTGTAACAGGCTGAACACACTAGAGGGGCTGCTGCCGTCAGCGGCTTGGGGGGCGCAGAGCCCCACTGAGAAACCAGGACTGAGGAGAGCTTCTGTCTGAGTACGTCAAGTCACAGAGCTCTGCAGTCCACAGCCCTGCAGCTCCCAGGAACCCGCAGCAGCCAAACACCACCACACACCATGTCGCCAGAGACCTGCTGGCACGCTAGGAAAGCACCATTACACCCGCACTCGGATTGTGGCGCTCCAGGGGCTTTTCAATCCCAGAATATCTCCTCTTTTACCTTAAAAAAAAAAAAAAAAAAAAAAAAGATGCAAGGTAAATTCTTCAAAAACACTGCTCCAAGCCTCTGATCCTAAACAACTCGCTCAGAAACAAACGGGCAGCTGTGCAGCGTCTGGTGAATTTCCGTCACTCACCAGCTGATGCTGTAGACAGCTGGCACTTAATATATGCTCTCCCTTATTCTTTTTCTAAAAGATTTATTTATTTGAAAGTCAGAGTTACACAGAGAGGAGGAGAGGCAGAGAGGGAAACAGAGAGGTCTTCCATCCACTGGTTTACTCCCCAGTTGGCTGCAACGACTGGAACTGCACCAATCCAGAGCCAGGAGCTTCTTCTGGGTCTCCCACGCGGGTGCAGGGGCCCAAGGACTTGGGCCATCTTCTACTGCTTTCCCAGGCCACAGCAGAGAGCTGGATCGGAAGTGGAGCAGCCGGGACTTGAACCAGCACCCATATGGGATGCTGGCACTGCAGGCAGCGGCTTTACCCGCTATGCCACAGCGCCGGGGCCCTCCCTTAAATTCTTTTGATTAATTTATGTACCTGTGTCATATTTCATAGAATATGTAATTTTTTACTTCACAAATCTCAGGCATTGTTGAGGACTTTAGTAATTCCCTCTGATGTCATAATTAATAATTCCTAGTTTCTCTCAAGAAACTAAAACAAATCACACCTCTCCCTGTAGCAGGATATTCCTCCCTATGGTTCAAAACACAGAAGAATCACTCAGTCTACCAAACAAGGCAATTTTGTCACTCAAAACACCCTCGAATTAAAAAGCTAATTTCCTTCCCTTATTTTTTTTTTTTTAAGATTTATTTATGTATTTGAAAGTCAGAGTTACACAGAGAAGGAGAGGCAGACAGACAGAGAGGGAGAGAGGTCTTCCATCTGCGGGTTCACTCCCCAATTGGCCGCCGATCTGAAGCCAGGAGCCAGGAGCCAGGAGCTTCCTCCAGGTCTCCCACGTGGGTGCAGGGGCCCAAGGACTTGGGCCATCTTCTACTGCTTTCCCAGGTCATAGCAGAGAGCTGTGGAGCAGCCGGGACTCGAACCGCTGTCCATATGGGATGCCGGCACTGCAGGCGGTGGCTTTACCTGCTACGCCACAACACTGGCCCCTCCATCCCTTATTTTCGAGACTAATTGCCAAAAACTACGGATGCCGAAATCAGCATGAGAAGGTGGAGGCTGGGTTCTGCTCTCTGCGGGGAACTGGGAAGATTCAGGTCCTCACTGCAGCTCCCGTGCCTCCCAGGAAATGCGCCGGTTAACCACCGCTGACTGTATATTCTGCAGAACAGCACTGAAAGCAAAGTATTGATAAAAAGATGCTTCTTTCTAACGTTTCCCCTATGTCAGAGGCATTAAAACTTTACATTTTTATAGAAGAAAACTTATGTCAATTCTTCACTAACACTCAAATGCCAAGCTTCCGCCCAATATTTCTAAAGCAAGACATCATGTGGTGCATTTCACGATGTCCAAACCAAAACGGATCCTCCGTTCACTCCTATGAGCTGCTGCTCTCCCACAGCGGCTGCCAACGCAGATGCCGCTCTTGTGATTCAACCTTTAAAGTTCAGATTTCCTGGGTCTTTCTCTAGGAGCCCAGCTCCTTGCCGCCACAGCAGGCGGTTTCCGACTTAAATAAACCTTGCTTTGCTCACTGCCTTGTCCACATGGAAATTCCTCTTCTATGTGAGACAAGAACTGGAGCTACCTTTCTTTGTCGCTGTTTTCCCTGTAACACAGTGTCACTGCCATCCCCACATGGCAGCCGATTTGAGTCCCGGTTGCTCCACTTCTGACCCAGCACCCTGCTAATGCACTTGGGAAACCAGCAGAAGATGACCAAAGTCCTTGGGCCCCTGCACCCATGTGGGAGACCCAGATGAAGCTCCTGGCTTCAGCCAGGCCCAGCCCCAGTCACTGGGGCCACTTAGAGAGTGTACCAGTAAACAGAACTCTCTCTCTTTCCTCTCTCTCTCTCTCTCCTAACTCTTTCAAATAAATAAATCTTTAAAAAATAAGGGGGGGGGGGTGCAACACTGCAGGTGGACGCACTGCCTGCAATGCCAGCATCCCATAGGGAACTGGCTCATGTCCTCGCTGTTCCACTTCCAATCCAGCTCCCTGCTCATAGCCTGGTTTTGAAAAACAGCAGAAGATGGTCCAAGTGTTTGGGCCCTTGTCACTCACATGGGAGACCAGGATGAAGCTCCTGGCTCCTGGATTCAGCCTGGCCCAGTGCTGGCCATTGTGGCCATCTGGGAAGTGAACTAGCAGATGAAGATTCTCTCTCGCTACAACTCTGATTTTCAAATTGAATAAATAAATCTTTAAAGTTCAGATTTTCAGAAACCCTGCAAAACATCTGGCATTTCTTAAAATGTAAAGGAAAGCTACAAGAGCATGGCCATACCACCTGGCACCCCAGCACTCACTTCTCACATAAAGACACTAAGCACTAACACGACCATCTTACAAGTGGCTGCCTGGGTCTCTTTTGGTTTCTCTTACACAAGAGGTACACACGTAAGCTCACTTTCCATGTAAACTCATGTACGCCATAGGGAGGCTTCCTGAATTCACAGGGGAACACCAAGAAGAACTGTAACCCCGGGTAGGGTGCAACTCTACTGTTCTAGAGAGGTGCCAGGCACACTGACATCATGTCAGTAGACTGACAGTGATTATTCTGTGTTTTGAACCACAGGGAGGTTTCTACAGGTCTTCCCCCAAGATCTCACTAAGCTATCATTTTATTCTGATAGGGAACAGCCCTTCTACTTTAAATAACCTGAGGCTGAGTGTTTATCACCTAAATAGGTAACTACTTCTATTCCCAAGACATTTTTTTTTTTTTTTGACAGGCAGAGTAGATAGTGAGAGAGAGAGAGAGAGAGAGAGAGAGAGAGAAAGGTCTTCCTTTTGCCGTTGGTTCACCCTCCAATGGCTGCCAGCGGCCGGAGCACCACGCTGATCCGAAGGCAGGAGCCAGGTGCTTCTCCTGGTCTCCCATGGGGTGCACGGCCCAAGCACTTGGGCCATCCTCCACTGCCTTCCCGGGCCACAGAGAGAGCTGGCCTGGAAGAGGGGCAACCGGGACAGAATCCGGTGCCCCGACTGGGACTAGAACCTGGTGTGCCAGCGCCGCTAGGTGGAGGATTAGCCTACTGAGCCACAGCACCGGCCCCCAAGACAATTTTAAAACAATAGCAATGCCTAATGTCTGCAGACCAGTGTGTGTGTGTGAGGGGTGAGGGAGGGAGGAAGGGAGAGTTAGAGTTGTTATAAGGTTTAAGAAGCCTTGCTCCATATACGAGTTATTCTTCTTTTAAAGGAAAGTACAGGCCGGCGCCGCGGCTCAATAGGCTAATGCTCCACCTTGCGGCGCCGGCACACCGGGTTCTAGTCCCGGTCGGGGCGCCGGATTCTGTCCCGGTTGCCCCTCTTCCAGGCCAGCTCTCTGCTGTGGCCCGGGAGTGCAGTGGAGGATGGCCCAAGTGCTTGGGCCCTGCACCCCATGGGAGACCAGGAGAAGCACCTGACTCCTGCCATCGGATCAGCGCGGTGCGCCGGCCGCAGCGCGCCAGCCGCGGCAGCCATTGGAGGGTGAACCAACGGCAAAAGGAAGACCTTTCTCTCTCTCTCTCTCTCTCACTGTCCACTCTGCCTGTCAAAAAATAAAATAAAAAAAAGTATAGTTACTCAAAATAAATCATTAGTACTTCTTGTTTCAAGATGTCTAATCACTCTATGATAAGAAAACAGACTCTCCCGGGCTGGCGCCGCGGCTCACTAGGCTAATCCTCCACCTGCGGTGCCGGCACCCCGGGTTCTTGTCCCGGTTGGGGCACCAGATTCTGTCCCGGTTGCTCCTCTTCCAGTTCAGCTCTCTGCTGTGGCCAGGGAGTGCAGTGGAGGATGGCCCAAGTGCTTGGGCCCTGCACCCCATGGGAGACCAGGAGGAAGCACTTGGCTCCTGGCTTCGGATCAGTGCGGGGTGCCGGCCGTAGCAGCCATTTGGGGGGTGAACCAAAGGAAGGAAGACCTTTCTGTCTCTCTAACTCTGTAGAAAGGAAGGAAAGGAAGGAAAGGAAGGAAAGGAAGGAAAGGAAGGAAAGGAAGGAAGGAAGGAAGGAGACTCTCCCAAAGCTTGCCTACTGGAATTTGCAACCAGTGCAACTCAGGTAAGGATACACGGGGCCAGTTCCAGGTGCTCTGAGTTCCAGCTGATAGCCAAGCCCGACTGCAGGGACAGGGCTCCCCAGATGTTGCCAAGGAGTTATTACTGCATCCCTTGACCCACTGCCAAAGCCTGGCAGTCTGCAGAGGACAGCGGGAGAGGAATTCCTGAAAAGCAGAGCTCGCGACACCTGCAGGAGGAAGCTGGTGCAGGACTGCCCATCAGGAAGGCAGTGCTGGCGCCTGCGATGGGCCCCGGGGATTTTCCGGCTGAAGAGGCAGCATAAGCAAAGTCTTATACCTTTTACCGCTGCCAGGAAAGAGCCAGGAGGTGAGAGAGGGTGGGCAGCTGGAGACTCAGGGCAGGCAAGCCAGTTGAGAATCCAGGGTAACGGCAGTTAGGATTGGAACTGCGGGCAACAGCTGAAAGCAAACAAAAACCGCGGCGGGCACCAGCGGTGGAGGACGGGTTAGCGGAGCAGTGCGCTGCAGGTAAAGGAGAGGGTGAGGTGAGCCCAGCACTGAGGCCAGGGCTGCACAAGAGCCGCCAGACGATGTTAGAGAGAGCGCAGCAGGAACAGGGACAGAACCCAAGGAGAACGTGGGGAGCCCCGTTCAGAAGCCAGGCGTGCCGTGGACGCTACATCAGAAACACAGGCCCCACACAGACAGGACGTCAGGTTAACGATGGCGAGCTGCAAGGACACTGCTTAGGGGAAAGTACCCAGAGAGAGGAGTAGAAGACACAGGGCTTGGCACTGGGAAGGCATGGAAGGGGCTAGAAGGTCACCTCACCCCCACCATGTTCAGGGACCGGGATGTCCCTCAGTAAGAAGTGAGCCACATTATCTCCCAGGGCTCACGCACCAGGAGACGTAAGAAAGATGCTATTCATGGTCCTGACAAGCTGCTATGGCTGGATTTGAGCTTATGGTGCTATCAAGGAGTAGAAACTTGATCCAACTGTGGTGTCTGGAGGTGAGCAGGGTTAGATAAGGTCATTGGTGGGGGTGGGGAGGGTTCGCGACAGAACCCTGGGGGCTTTACAAGAGCAGACTGGATGACACACACATGCACGCGGCAGGACGGAGCCTGCCAGCAAGAGGCCATCCCCAGATCCAGCCCCTCGACCTCTGACCTTCAGAACCTTGAGCCCAAATCAACCCCTTTCTTCCTAATTCACCCAGACTGTGGTATTGTTATCAGCAACCTGTAAGGGCTGCTCCAAAAACCTCAAGTATTTCAAACGGTAAAGATTTATTTATTCACTTATTTATTTGAAAGGCAGAATTACACAGAGAGGGAGGGAGGGAAGGAGAGAGAGAAAGATCTTCCATCTATTGGTTCACTCCCCAAATGGCCACAACAGCCAGGCTGGGTCAGGCTGAAGCCAGGAGGCAGGAGCTCCACCCGGGTCTCCCACGTGAGTAACAGGGACCTGACCTCTTGGGCCATCTTCCACTGTCCTCCTGGGGGCAGCAGCCGGGACGTGAAGGCGCGTGTTGTAGGCAGCACCGGCCCCTGCTCCCATATTTTTTATTCACCTCAAATCACCCCAGGGAAAGAGAAGCAACCTTGTCCCCACTTCACAGAGAGGAGGAAGCGGTCCACCCACCCCCAAACAGGCAGACCAGGTGGGTCCCCGGGCTGGATCTGTGACCGGCCATTCTGTGCCGCCCGCCGCTGCCCTAGGGCAGTGAGTCACTGAGGGCTTCTCTCAGAGAGCACTGGGCACCCAAAACAGGTGAGCTGCCCTGTCCCACGTCCCTAACAAGTGGTGGGAGCTACGAGTAAGGAGTACACTTATCCCAAGACGCCTGAACACGCCCACTGCCAGGCGCACGTTAAAACTGGGTCTTTCAGATCACTGCGAAGCTCCTAAAATGAGTCTCACAGAGTGAGAACACGCGGGGCTTCCCGCTTACATGATACCCCAGATGACGCATAAGTGACATCGTCTCGGGAAGGTCTTGGGTACCACACAGGATTCACACTGAAATTTTGCCAATTTGGGTGGCATCATTTAAGTTAGCTGAAAGTGCCAAAGAACTGTCCCAGCAGAGTTTAACAGAACCACGGACCAGCACACGTGAACCACGCAGGCACTGCCCATTTCCGGACAGGCTGCCCGCTGTGACCAAGCTAACCGATACATGTAGCCTGTACGTATTTCAGACCAAGAATTCAGCTCTTTCAAAGCACAACCTGACATCTGACTTATTGCAAGAGCTACAAAATATCCTTTTCACCAAAATGGCTGGAAAATATATAAGTATCCAGTGAAACTTTCTTTACTGCATGCTCCAAAGGACTAGTAAGTGAAAACCCAGTGCAGGTGTGACATGAGCCAAGCCTGTAGGAGTAAATACTACAGAGTGCTGGGAAAAATATTACACGCATATTTCACTACAAATGAACTAGATTCACTACACGCAGTAACTCCTAAGTCATGCCTCAGGGAGGCGGGGGTGGGGCCGACAAGCATTCCCTGTAAGAGAGAACATTGCAGCGGCACACACACTCATTCCAGGGACGTGATGCAGAGACTCTGGGCTCCCACAGCACGTCTCCTCCTGTGCTTTATTTATCAGTACATTCTGATGAAAGATTACTTACGCCATCAGAGAAGTTTATCTATACGATCTATCCTTACAAAGAGGCAGCGACTTCTACCCTCTCCCTGCAGGGAAAGCTGTACTGAGGACACGTATTTTCTAGAAAGATCAACAAGCTATCTTTAAATTACAATGACTTAGTTAGGTAAGCACTTGGAAAGTAAGCCTTCTAGCCTCAACATAAATGCATCACTTCTGTGCTTAACCCTAAGCTGGTTGCTTAAAAAAAAAAAAAAAGATTTCTAGAAAAACCGCAGTTTGGTTTCTGCCATCAATCTTCAGGGGGCTGCTTCAACCAAGTCCCATTTTCTGAGAGAAAAGACAGTTGTTTCTGTGCTATTCAGCATAATGGGCCACATGCTTACACGATTCACCATGCGTCAACTCTATGCAAATTTATTCAAATTCCATAATAATTTAATCTGCATACTGGGAGTGCTGATCTTGTGTCGTGAGAACTTCATAATCTCTAGGGTCCCTCACGCCACCTTCTCTGTTGCCACAAAAGGATGCCAAGGCAGGAGGGGACGTGGACAGACCAGAGTCGGCTGCAGGCTCTGCGATCCAAGTCCCACACTCCAGTCTCACTCTTACAGTTTCTGACTTCAGGATGGTCGGTCAACAGCGCCAGTGATTTACCCACCAGTCAGAGGAGCCTCCCTCCTGTAACGCAGCAGCCATTTTGCAATGGGACATTTGGCAACGTCTAGAGACTTCCCCGGTTGTCACACTGCGGGAGGTGCCACTGGCATCTGGCGGGTGCAGGGCTGCGGCTAAGCGTCTCGCCACGTGCAGGAGAGGCACTCGGCCCGAATGCCCACAGCGCTGCCACGGAAGCTGAGCGTCACGCTCGGGGCCACAGGAGCCCACAGCTTCCCGGCGCTCGAGCAGATCTTGTACAGCTCTGCCTACAAACTTGGAATTCCCCAAGGAGAGCGTGAGCACTCGGCCCCAGGCCTCGAAGCAAACGCTTGGCGGGTGGCAGCCCCACGGAGGAGCAGCAAGCAGGGCCCGCCAGGACGCCCTGGGTGCACACCACAAGTGATGGCAGAATGACCATCAGCTAAGGTCCCCGGCATCTGCAAACTCCCTGAAGCCACCATCGCCACGCAAGTTTGACCAGGGCCCCTCAACCGTCCACCTGCTCCTCAGTCACTCCCTACTGCGGTGTCTCCTAGTGGAAGCCCAGTTTTGGTTTTCTTCTCCGGCATGGGCACTACAGAGAACATGAAAGGCTAGTCGGAAGCCAGGAAGACAGTGAATAACCCATGGTGCTTTCCAGCCCGGAAAGTCTACGATTTAACAGGACTTAAAAGGTTTGTAAATCACAGCCGGAACCTGAAGAGAGACCGGCAGCTTAAAGAACCCGTTCCATGAATAAACATCTAACGTAAAATAATCATCAAAAGAGTATGTGTGCAGATCCGTGCATATAACTGCATAGACCTGGCTGAGGAGAAAGGAGCTGACATTGGGCGGAAAGCGAGTTATTTCCTACCACTACATTGGCAAGAAAAATACATATTTAGAACCTAAACAGCAGAATTTACATTTTTCCTGTATCTTAAGAGTACAGAACTTAAAAGTCCACAACAGAAAACAATTCCAAATGCATCATAATATAAAGAAAATCTCAGGGTTTGGAAACCTCACAGATCAATATGGAATTGACTGGTAAATGATGGCCCCTGCCCATATTAGCCATGAAAACATATTGAAGAACAGTTAGCGACACAGACACACGCCCAGAAAACTGGAAGGGAAGACAGATTACAAACAGTACGCACAGTAAGGTCTCAACAGATTAATACAGACGTGAGTGCATCCTCTAAACACATGGGTGAGTGAAGAAAGGCACACAGACACCCTGAGAGAGGGGGCTGCGACTGACGTGCTAACAATGAAGGGTCTGCCTGCCTCTACTCCACAATCGGTCTATAGTCAGAATCCCAATTTGTTACATTTCATATTTTCAGAATGACCACATTATCATTAATTTATATGGAACTGCCTCAGGCACTGCCCTTGAAATGAAAAAAATATATATACACACCAACTTTTCACATAAAGAAACCACTTCTACAATGAACAAAAGCAAACATGTATTGGGCCCTACGATTAAGTGCCTGGCACTTTTCTAAGCACTTAAAATGTACTAACTTATTTAAATCAAACCAAAAAAGATTTTAAAAAGAGTCCCTGAATAACAGAAAATGTAAACAAGAATCAGTTCCTACTATGAATTTTGGACTCAGTTGCCGGAGCTTGACAGGAGTGAGAGGTTAATGATCTTGTAAGGTCAAGGCTAAATTGCGATTCTGCACATGAAAGAATTCGGCCAAATAAACGTGTATATAAGGAAGCCTGGATAGAGTGGCCAGGCAGCTGGGTACCAGCTGAGAATCACAGAAAAAGAAGGTTCAACTATGTGTCTTCGTTCCTCCTCCTTAATATTCCTGCCTAAATTTCCCATCTTGTTGTTATGAAAAAAAAAAAAAAACTCAACATTTTTCTTCTACTACGTCGAGCGGCCACAGCAAAGCCCAGTGTGCGCTTGGCTAGGTAGAATGGCTACGAGGTCCTGCTGGTGGTGAAACCTTGTGGTCCTGTTCCACAATAAACCTGGACTACACAAAAACTTAAAGACACATTCCAGTAGCCTCCTGGGGACAATGATGTTTGCGGGGACAACCATTTCGACTCAAGGGATCCGAATGTCTGGCAGAAGGCACTGGGGTCTCAAATAAACCCCAAACCTCAATGCAACCCTAAAAGGCAAAGCGAGGGGCCGGCGTGAGCCTCACCGAGATCTTGGCCGCGGAAATTCCTTGCAGCAGTGCGGGGAAGGGGCTGGGGGACTCGGGCTCCCCGTGGGGCTGTCCCCGCAGCTCAGGGCTGCACGCCCACGCGCGGGCCCTTCCCGCGTGGAGCCCAGGAACTGCGAGGGCTGGGAATCACACCGGCCGTCAGTTACACTTCCTATTTCACTTGCCACCATCAAAAATTGGCTCCCGCTGGCTTTCGGGGCGCAATCAGTGGAGGAGAAGCACGGGTCTGTCGCACACACCCCCGGCCGCGGGTGCACGGGGACAGCGGGGGACACGATCTCCAGGTTCCCCCCCACCCACCCCCGACACACACAAAAAAACTATTTAGGAAACACAAAGACGCGAGACGCAAAACCAATCAGGGAGGCAAACCTGCGGGACACGCTCCGTGTGCTGCACCGCAAAAAAAAAAAAAAAAAAAAAAAAAGGCGCGGCGGCTTGACACCTGCGGCGGCCCCGAGCCCACGTGGGGTCCGGGGCACCCGGCTCTCCGCCGCCACAAAGCGAACCCCGAACTTCGCCGCGGGGACCCCGCAGGCCGGCAGGGAGGGACCCCCACCCACACCCGCCCGCCAGGCGCCCTCCCGGGAGACCCGCGCCGCGTTCCCGCGCCCCCAGCCCGCAGCGCGCGTCCGGACGCCCGGGTTCGCAGAGGGGGCGCGCCCGCCGGCCCGGCCCTGCGGCGCCCGGCCCCCGGCGCGTCCTCCCCGCCGCCGCCGCTCCCCCGGGGAGGCCCCGGCGGCCCGGCTCCGGCCCCAAGGCCCTGCCCGCCGCTTCTCACCTGCGCCCGCCGCGCCCCGCGCGCCTCAGAGCGCCGCGAGCCGCCGCCGCCGTCGCCGCCGCTCCGCCCGCCCCGGCGCCCGCGGCCGCGCCGCCGCCATCTTGGCTCCGGTCGGAAGTGACGTCGGGCGGCGCGGCGCGGCCTGCGGGGCTGCGGGGCTGCGGGACCCCGGGCCTCGCCGCCGCGGCCCCGGCCTGCCCGGGCGCGGGGCCGGCCGCGGCCTCCCGCGTCAGGTCGTAGGCGCGACTCCGGGGCCTGACGGGCCCGCTCGCCGCCGCGCCCGCTGCTGTGACCGCGCCGCGGGGTTGGCATTCTGCGGGACTCCACGTCGCTCGGGGGCCCTCCGCGTTTCAGGAGGGGGCCATTAAGTGTCCGTCGTCGGGTAAAGACACACAGACCCTCCCCGCCTTCCTGCCTTCCGTCAGAAGGACGCGAGCAGCCGCGCCCAGAGATCGGCCCCCGGGAGGGCGCCCGTCGCCCAGGGCCCTGTGCGGGCTGCACACCCTGTGCATAGCCGGGCTCTGGGGGCTCTGGGGGCGCCGCAGGTGTAACCCAGGGGTGGGGGTCTGGCTGGAGGGGATCCTGCAGGGATGGAGAATCTGCGGGTTTTCGGAGAAAGTTCCAGAAAAGCTTGTCTGGCAACACTGTGCTGAGAAGCCCACAGACAAGGTCGGGTTTTTTGATCTTGCACGGCGTGAAGATGCAGCTTGCGAGCAGGAAGGGCCCTCCCTCTGCCCCTTCAGTACATCCTGGACACGCCCCTGACCCTGGCTGTAAAAGCCCAGGCAAACGGCTGGAGCTGCCCGCTGTTGCCTTCCTTGGTGCCGGCACACTTTCCTCTGAGCAGGCTCGGCTTGAGTCTGGGCACCTGGCGGCACCCCCCCCCCCCCCCAAGCAAATGGAACCCCTTGTGTCCAGCGACAGCGCTTGCCTTTATAGAACGGAACTGTTTAACACGTTGGAGGGAGCAAAGAGATGGTGTGGAGGAGCACGCGTAAGTGCTGGGCCTGCGTTGAACCGGGTTGACTTGGCAATGGCCGTTAGACCTCCAAGAGCCGAGGACCAGCAGGCCAGCTGGAGACGAGGCTGGAGTGCAGGTGCAGGCTGGAGATGAGAGGAGGTGCGCGCTGTCGCCCGCTGAAGCCGTGAGCACGCAGAGAAAAAGCTGTGCTCAGAGCGGGGTCTGCAAGGATCTGATGCTATGACAGCAGCAGCCGCCTCTGGAATGGATCCAGTCCGAAGACCAGGCACCGTGTGGGGCGCAGGTGCCTGGAAAACTTGGGAAGCACCGGAAGTGTTTGCTTATGCAAATCCGGTTTACTCTTACGAAAACAGGTTGTATCCGCATGTATCATGCTATGATCTTAACACAAAGACATGGTAAGCTCTAGTGAACAAATGCCAGCATCCTCTTCTGAGTTTTATCAAGTCCTTAGAAAGTGACAAGGTCAGCAGACTGCCTAAGAAAGGGAGTCAGACCTGGTGGCGTATTTCTTCCACTGCGCAAGGAAAAGAGACCCTAGGCTTGGGAGATGCGGGCATGCCTGTCGCTGAAGTACTGTAGTCCTGCAGGGCACCCCTTATCCAGCCTGCAAAGATGGTCCCCCCACCCACCTTTCCAAAACACCAGCATTTTATAGGAAAAGCTTTGTCCCGCCTGGCATTCAACAGAAAGCAAAAGGAAAATAAATGTTAAGTTAGAAGTGACCTGGTGAGCCAGAGTATGTAAAAGACGGCCTCATGCCAAGAGACAGTTCCCTTCCGGTCATTAATCTCAGGTAGCTGCGTCTGTTAGATTCCTGTGGCCGCTGTCACCAGTTATCCCTCACTTGATTGCTTAGAAGAACACAAGAGGGGCCGGCGACACAGCTCACTAGGATAATCCTCCACCTGCAGCGGGGGCATACCAGGTTCTAGTCCCGGTTGGGGTGCTGGTTCTGTCCCGGTTGCTCCTCTTCCTGTCCAGCTCTCTGCTGTGGCCTGGGAGTGCAGTGGAGGATGGCCCAAGTGCTTGGGCCCTGCACCCACATGGGAGAGCAGGAGAAGCACCTGGCTCCTGGCTTTGGATTGGCGCAGCAAGCCAGCTATAGCAGCCATTTGGGGTGTGAACCAACGGAAAAGGAAGACCTTTCTTTCTCACTGTCCAACTTTATCTGTCAAAAAAAAAAAAAAGAAAGAAAGAAAGAAAAGAAAACATAAGGGGGTCCTCTGGCAATTCTGGAGACTACAAACCCAAAATCAGTATCAGTTAGCAACATCAAGGCAGAGCGAGGCCGTGCTTCCTGGGGAGCCTGCAGGGAGGGGTCGCTCTGCCCCCATCCCTCTCCGGGGGCTGCCGGCGTGCCTCGGCTGTGGCTGTGTCCCTCAAATATCCAAGGCCAGCATTTTGAAATCTCTGCTCCATCTTTGCATCCCCTTCTCCTCTGTGTCTAGTTTCCCTCTGCCTTTTTTTTTTTTTTTTTTTTTGACAGGCAGAGAGAAAGGTCTTCCTTTTGCCGTTGGTTCACCCCCTAATGGCCACTGCGGCCGGCGCGCTGCGGACGGTGCACCGCGCTGATCCAAAGCCAGGAGCCAGGTGCTTCTCCTGGTCTCCCATGGGGTGCAGGGCCCAAGCACTTGGGCCATCCTCCACTGCACTCCCGGGCCACAGCAGAGAGCTGGCCTGGAAGAGGGGCAACCAGGACAGAATCCGGCCCTGACCGGGACTAGAACCCGGTGTGCCGGTGCTGCAGGCAGAGGATTAGCCTAGTGAGCCGCAGCGCTGACCCCTCTGCTTCTTGTAAGGATACAAGGGCATCCTGGATATATTATCCAAGATAATCGCCCCATCTCAAGATCCTCCACTGAACCGTGTCTACCAAGGCTCCTAAGAGGGCCACGCAAAAACTCAGAATCAGGATGGGGACGTATCTCTGAGGGCCACCGCGTGTCCTGCCACACTGGTATGTCCTCAGGATTTCAAAAGCCCCCCTCGTTGATCGCCCACTGTGTATTTTTCAGCAGTGTGTTTTTCTTAAACATATTTCTGTTTTTCAACATGTGCTACTTTTCAGGATAATTACATATTGTATATTTTATCTTAAAAATAAGGACTATCAAGACGACAGTGTCACTTAAGGAGTGTTTATTATCTGTGTGGTATGCTAAATATTACTCCTTTGCCTCTTTGAAAAAGTGAAATGTGTTGCTGAAGGATGGGGTTTGAATACTGCTCAGTTTCTTGCCCTCCTCCTCCTCCTACTCCCCCTCCCCCTCCCCCTCCCCCCTCCCCCTCCCCCCTCCCCCCCCCCTTCCTCCTCCTTGTCTCGGTGCTTGATCAGAATGGCATTGTCCAAATCAAAACCACAATGAGGTTTCACCTCACCCCAGGTAGAGTGGCCCTCACACAGAAATCAACAAACAACAGATGCTGGAGAGGATGTGGGGGAAATGGCACCCTAGCCCACTGTGGGTGGGAATGCAAACTGATAAAGCCACGGTGGAAGACAGTGTGGCAATACCTCAAAAACCTGAACATAGACTGACCGTATGACCCAGCCATCCCACTCCTGGGAGTTTACCCGAGGGAAATGAAATCAGTAAACAAAAGAGCTACCTGCACCCCCATGTTTACTGCAGCTCAATTCACAATAGCTAAGACATGGAAGCAACCTCAATGCCCATCAACCGAAAACCGGATAAAGAAATTATGGGATATGAACACCGTGGAATACTACACAGCAGTAAAAAAAAAATGAAATCCAGTCATTTGCAACAAAATGGAGCAAGCTGAAAAATCTGATACTTAGAGAAATAACCCATTCCCAAAGAGACAAACACCATATGTTCTCCCTGATTTGGCAGAATTAATAGTGTTCCTAAAATGTAAGTTATAGAAGCAAAATTGACGATCTTAGAATCAATGACTTGAATAGTCCTTGGCCTGACTGTTGAGGGACAGTTTATCATTGTTACTTTTTATTTAGTATATCCTTTTTTTGTTTTGTTTTGTTTCTGTTTTCTTTCTTTCTTTTTCTTTTCTCTTCTTCATACTATATGCTGAACTCTTCATGTAACAGAGAGTTAACCATATGTACTTTCAGTCAATTGGAAAAAGATCCCAGTTAAAAATAAGAGGGGGAATAAGAGAGGGAGCAGGTAGTCTATAACTGTAAAGCAGTATAGTTCTGCACACAGTCCTACAGACTTACTTCTCAGGGTACAGCCTAAAAACTTGTCACAGGACTCCAAACCCATAAAAATCAGTGGTATAAATGCCATCTTAACTGTTAAAATGATCATATTAAATGTCGAAGTCAACATATAGATGGGTTCAAGTGTAAAAGTGGTCATATAAGTAACATCAAGTGCCTGGTAATAATAATAGAATTAAAAAGGAAGGAAAGTCCAATATGGGAAGCAGGCCACACAGCACACTCCTAGAATTCGCTGTAAGTAACACTCTGACCTCAGAATCAGCCCTTGAGGCTTCCTGGTCTGGCTGAAAGGCCTGTGAGATCATTTCAAGCATGGAAATACAGGACTCTGTGGCAAAAAATATCCTACACGGAGGATCCCTGTGAGACCTCAGTGGAAAGAAAGGGCCATCAAAGAAGGAGACACTCTTCTCTGAAGGGAGGAGAGAACATCCACTTTGCTTATGGCCATGTCCAAATACCAATGGAGTCTGTGGTCACAGAAGGCTTCCATAGCCCTGGCAGCCCATAACAAGAGCCTTGGGTGATCACTGACGTTGTAAATAGGAGTGTTAATTGTTAAAGGAACAGCAGAAGTCACTGTGCACTTACTCCCCGTATAGGACTTCTGTCCCTAATGAGTTGTACTATGAGAATTGACTGCAAATTTTGTTCCCAATCTGTACTCTATATGTTGTGTGTGTGCGTGGGTGCAAATTGTCAAAGTCTATGCTTAGCATGAAGTTGGTCATCTGTATATAAAGTCAAACTATGAACCATAATGAAGAAGGAGATGGGAGAGGGAGGTGGGATGGGAGTTGGGGGGGTAGGGTGGGTACGGGGGGCAAATAACCAGTATATTCCTAAAGTTGTATCTGTGAAAAAATGCATTCATTAAATAAAAATTTAAAAAAATAATAAAAGAATGGCTTTGTCAGTCATGGTAATTTTATTCTAATGATATAATAGTTATTGGTCATAGAAAGGACACAGTCAACAGCCATGGTCAGTATTTTTAACCAACATCGATTCTGGGCAGTAGTTTGCTGAAGCAGCAGTTTTCACGGCACAAGGTGGGTGGGGATTTGAGGAGAATATGCAAGGCTGGTGACCTCAGCTCCCCTACCTCCCTCCTACATCAGATTTTCAGTTCCCCGAAGGCTAACAGTACCTGTTTCCTGCGAGGTTCTTTTCTAGGTATTTCTCATGTGCTATCTGCCACCAGCCCTGTGTGGTAAGCACCGTCCGCACTGACAGCTGAGAAACCAAGGCCAGGAGAAGTCAGAACTTGCCTAGGGGCCGGTGTTGTGGCTCAGTGGGTTACAACGCCGGCATATGGGCGCTGGGTCAAAGCCCCGGCTGCTCCACTTTGAATCCAGCTCTCTGCTAAAGTACTTGGGAAAGCAGCAAAAGATGGCCCAAGTGTGTGGACCACTGCCCCCCACCGGGGAGATCTGGATGGAGTTCCAGGCTCCTGACTTCAGCCTGTCCCAGGCTCAGCCTTTGTGGCCATGCAGGAAGTGAACCAGCAGATGGAACGTATCTCTTTCTTCCTCTCTAACTGTCTTTCAAGTAAACAAATAAATGAAACAAACAAACAAACTTGCCTAGTTAAGTACTAGAACCAAGTCTGGAGGATAGTTTAGCTCCCTCATAAGCAACAGCCCCACCATGCACACACACACCCTAGAGCTGGATCAGAAGCCAATACAGGTAACTATGCCACACACTCAGGCAAGGAAGTTGGATTTTTTTTTTTTTATTGTTGTTGACTATTTTCCTAAATTCTGCAAAAAGAGGTCATTCTCAATACTCTCCTGGAATTGTCGGGCAAGGTCATCAGTTGAGATAATGGAGAGGAGCTGGCACTGTGGTGCACCAGGTTAATCCTCCGTCTGTGGCCCCGGCATCCCATATGGGCACTGGTTCGAGTCTCGGCTGCTCCACTTCCAATCCAGCTCTCTGCTATGGCCTGGGAAAGCAGTGGTAGATGGCCCAAGCACTTGGGCCCTTGTACCCACATGGAAGACCTGGAAGAAGCTCCTGGCTCCTGGCTTCGGATCAGCTCAGCTCCAGCCATGGCGGCCATTTGGGGAGTGAACCAGCGGATGGAAGACCTTTCTCTCTGTCTCTCCCTCTCATTGTCGTAACTCTATCTCTCAAATAAATAAATAAAGCCTTTAAAGAAAAAAAAGCAAAAGAGATCATGAAGAGGAAAGACAGAGTGTCTGAGAGTGAGTGTATCAATATTTCAAATTAACTCACCTCTGGTTCAGATCCCTTACCTTTTTTATTCTTGAAATAGTTGTTTATTTACTTATTTATTTGAAAGGCAGAGCGAGAGAGAGAGAGAGCTCTTCCATCTGCTAGTTCTCTCTCCAAATAGCCACAGCAGCCAAGTCTGGCCTAGATGGAAGCCAAGAGCCAGGAATTCCATCCGGGTCTCCCGTCTGGGTGGCAGGGGCCCAAGCACTTGAGTCAGCGTTGGCTGTCTTCCCAGGTACACTAGCAGGGAGCTGGGTCAGAAGAGGATTGGCCAGGACTTGAACTGGCGTTCCAATATTGGATGCCAGCATTATAAGCAGTGTTTTAACCTGCTGCACCACAACGCCAGCCCCCCATACCTTTTCTTAGAAAGCACTGAGTCCCTTTTCTCTGGCCTGCCAGTCATCTTCCGTGAGCGCCGGGGTGTTTTCTCCGGTGTTGTCACTCCACCATTCCCCCTCACTGTCGCCCTCCATGTCACTTACCCACTCGAGGGATGACATCCGGGCCAGCACACCAGCAGCCACAAGATTGGAAACGCGTGCTCGGGATTCTGCTTAGAGAGGAGCCAGTGAAGTTCAAAGACAGAAAAGCAGGGACATTTCATCCTGCGAGAGACACTGTTGTGCCACCTGGCTCCGTGAGAAAAACCCCGTGGCCTCCAAACGCGCAGACACGTCTTAGGTGGCCTCCAAACGCACAGACACGTCTTAGCAGTGGTGACATTGAACAGCAGGGAAAGGAAGCCACCTGTCCCCCGCGCCGGGGCTGGGCCGCGCCGGGGTTGGGCCGTGCCGGGGTTGGCACACGCCTCAGGCGACTTTCTCTTTCATCTTCACAACAAACAGCTGCATCTTCACAGACGGAGGCTGCGCGCTGACTGTTGAGACACGCAGCAGGTCGGCGCCAGGAGCCGGAGCTGAGAACGCGTCTGACGTCAAAGTCTCCGAGGCAGCGATGGTTCTCCCTGCTTCCTGCCATGGAGATGACACGGGGACACTGGGGACCAAGACGCCACCCCTGCCCCCAAGAACCTAGGATGGGGGGGAGGGGACGGCTTCTAGTCACCAACTACCTGGAGCACAGTGGAAGCCTGGGACCACGTCTTGCTGCTCCCAGCATGCTCCAAGGGGCTTCCTCCCCGCACCTGTTTCTTTTCCAGTAGTACAAAAAAAAAAAAAAAAGGAACGATTTATTTGAAAGGCAGAGTTAGAGAGAGAGGGAGAGACAGACAGAGAGAGAGATCTTCCATCCACTGGTTCATTCCCCCAAATGACTACAATGGCTAGGGCTGGGCCAGGCCAAAGCCAGGAGCCTAGAACTCCATTCAGGTCTTCCACATAGGTGGCAATGGCCCAAGTACTTGGGCCACCTTCTGCTGTTTTCCCAGGCACGTTAGCAAGGGGCTGCATCGGAAGTGGAGCAGCAGGGACACAAACCAACACTCATGTGGCCTCACAGGCAGCTGCTAAACCTGCCACAATGCCAGGCCCTCCAACACTACTTTTTTTTTTTTTTTTTTTTTTTTTTTTTTTTTTTTTTTACAGGCAGAGTGGACAGTGAGAGAGAGAGAGAGACAGAGAGAAAGGTCTTACTTTGCCATTGGTTCACCCTCCAATGGCCACCGCAGTCAGCGCGCTGCACCCGGCGCACTGCGCTGATCCAAAGCCAGGAGTCAGGTGCTTCTCCTGGTCTCCCATGCGGGTGCAGGGCCCAAGCACTTGGGCCATCCTCCACTGCACTCCTGGGCCACAGCAGAGAGCTGGCCTGGAAGAGGAGCAACCGGGACAGAATCCGGTGACCCGACCGGGTCTAAAACCCAGTGTGCTGGCGCCACAGGCAGAGGATTAGCCTATTGAGCCGCGGCGCCGGCTCCAACACTACTTATAAAGAGGAAAAACCAAATTCTAAGATGCTAACATTTCTAATCAATTCAAATTCACAGGCCCAAGACACCTTTATTCTGTCCTATAAGAAAAACTAGGGCATTCTTTCAAGAACCTTCCACTGCAATTCTTGTGTCATATTTTTTAGAACCAAATATGTAGTAAATCCATTAAAAAGATCTAAGTTGGGTCCGGCATTGTGGTGCATCACGTTAAGCCTTGGCCTGCGATGCCACAACTCATGAGCTTGTGTACCAGTCCCGGCTGCTCCACTTCCAATCCAGCTCCCTGTTAATGCACCTGGGAAAACAGCAGATGATGGCCCAAGTGCTTGGACCCCTGCACCCACATGGGAAACCCACATGGAGTTCCAAGCTCCTAGCTTCAGCCCAGAACAGTCCCGCATTTAGGCCGTTTGGGGAGTGAACTGATAGATGGAGGATCTCTCTTTCTCTCTGCCTTTCAAATACACAAATAAATAAATATTAAGATGACAACAACAAAGCCCTGAGTTGCCGCACAGGGGTCCCCACTCACTGGCAGTCTCTCCTCCCTCCCGGCCTGTAGCATAACAGGCTCGAAGGTCGAGGCGGTTTGTTCCCAAGAACACAATGGGAACTTCAGTCTTCGCCTCCCTCGAAGCCAGAATTAATTCACTAACAGAGCACCACGCAAGCATGAATAAAACATACAGGCTGGCAGCAAAGACATAAAGTGAAAATATTTTTCAGTGGGAAACAGCAAGAGGCACAAGAAGCAGCAGACCATAAATCAGGAACAGAAACAGGCAGGTGGCGCCAAGGTGGGACCACCTACCCTGGGTTAGGAGCGGCGGGGTGACTCCCGACTGATGTCTGCAGACAGCTGGCCCTGCCCACCTACCTGCTGGGGCGCACACCGCCACCTGCCCCTGCCCCCGCCCCAGGCTCTTTGTCCTCGCTCTCCTTTTTGCCTGGCATTCACCTGTCACTGCTCTCCTGCACACACATTCTGCCGGGCTTCAGAGGCCAGCTCCAGCCATGGTCATCTTCCAGGGCTGCTGCCGCAGGACACCGCCGGCTCGGGGGTTTAAAACAGCAGGATTTTACTCGCTCATGTTTCTGGTTCCTTCTGGAGGCCCAGAGAGAACCTGTTGCCCTTCTCAGCCCTTGGTACAGGTGGTTGCCTCTGCATTCGCTGCCTGTTAGATCAAGACTCGGATCTGCCTCTGTCTCCACGCAGCCGTCTTCTCTGCATCTGTCCTCAGGCAGCCTTCTCACAAGAACAAGGCCCACCCTAGTCCAGTGTGCCCCCAGCTTAACTAATCACATTTGCAAAGACATCATTTCCAGAGAAGGCCACCTTCTGAGGTTCCAGGAGCACATGAGTTTTGGAAGGACACTTTTTAAAAATTTATATGAAGAGCAGAGCTACAGAGAGAGAGGGAGAGGCAGAGAGAGAGAGATCTTCCATCTGCTAGTTCACTCCAGAAATGGCTGCAATGGCTGGGGCTGGGCCAGGCCAGAGCCAGGAGCCTGGAGCTCCATCTGGGACACCCACGTGAGTGACATGGGCCCAAGCACTTGGGCCTCCTGCTGCTGCTTTTCCCAGGCACAGTAGCAGGGAGCTGGATTAAAAACAGAGCAGCTGGGACTTGAAGCAGCACTCATATGGGATGGTAGCATCGCAGGCAGCTGCTTAACCCATTGTGCCGTAACGGCAGCCCGTGGAGGGATCCTTGTTAACCCCGTGCAGCTGCAGAGCCCACACTCACCATTTCCTCTTCTTACAAATCCCGGTACAACCCCCATCAGCAGTTACCTACCTGCTCTGTCCCTCTGTGGTCTAATTACTACATATTTTCGTTCGGAGTCCCAAGCATAGTCTATGCCCCTTGAGACATCATACAACATCTCCATTATCTAAGCAATGACAGGCACAAGTCTCCCCTCAATCAATATCATCGATTAATAAAGACTAGTGCTCTGTTTTGAAACTGAAATACGACCTCTGACACAGAAACAAATTACCGCCGCTAAGCAAGGACTCGGGGCCGACACTTTGAATTCACTTTTCTTCCAATTCTGTTTGACTGTTGGATTTCCCTTCACCACCCCTCCAAAGACCTGATGCTCTGTGGTCATCATCAGATGCTAAGGAAACAACAGTGTTCTATGTCACAGGTCATCACTTAAAGAGCACAAGGCAACCATACGGGTGTCACAGCCGAGATAACACTTGTCATCTGGGGGAGGAGTGGGGGGGTGGCTGAAACACCTGTGTTAGGCTCAGAAGCACCACGACCAATCAGAGTGAGTCTTTACTTGAAACCCACCCATTGGCCAAATTGTGATAAACTTCAACCACTTGCAGAGCCGCAGTTCTCAACCAGGGTGAGAGTTTCGCCACTGAAGGGAGCTGTCACGTGTCTGGGGGGCATGTTGGGTTGTTGTTAACTCGGGGAAGGGTACTGCCGGCCTCTAACGGGGGAGGCCAGGGATGTATCAAACATTGCACAGTGCACGGGACAACCTTCTGCCCCAACAAAGACGTGTTCGGCTCACATGTCAAAAATGTTCCCAAACCCGGCTGTGGTTCATTCCGCATTTGACTTTCCAGTCTTGCTCTCACCATTTGTCTGTTCCACTGGGATAGGAAACGCAGACCAGTCAAGGAGATGGCGTATTCTCCCTTCTCCCATGATCTTCCCCACTCCAGGAGCTTTTCCAGGTTTTTCCTTCATGAGTGCTCCCACTTTCCTCAGGAAATATGAGTGTCAGAGATACGCCAGCAATCTGTGTATGTGCTGTATGAGTATCCACACTGGTGCAGTGCTATGGACACGTTAGCTGGGAATAAGCTCGTCTTCTACGTGCGATTATAAGAAGCTTTTACAGTTCAAGGGGTGGGCATTTGGCAGAGTGGCCAAGACGCCACTGGGACACTCAGATCCCGTATCTGAGCGCTGGGGTTGGAGTCCCGCCTCCGCTGCCAATTCCAGCTTCCCGCTGATGTGCACCTGACAGGTGGCAGGCGACGGCTCGAGTACCTAGGTCCCTGCCACCCACACAGGAGACCTGGGTTGAGTTACGGGATCCTGCTGTTATGGACATTTGAGGAGTGAACCAGTGGCTGAAAGATGTCTATATCTCTGTCTCTCTGCTTTTCAAATTAAAAAAAAAGAAAAATAAATAAAATTTTAAAGTAAAAAAACATGATTGCTGTAAAATACATGAAACATAAAATTTACAATCTAAACTGTTTTCAAATGCAAAGTTCAGTAACACTCAACATTCACATTGTTGTCCAAACAGCACCACTATCCATCAGCAAAACTCTTCTCACCTTACGAAACTGAAATTCCACGCCCATTAGACATCTGCTCCCTTTTACCCCCTACCCAGTACCTGGCACTACTGTCCTCTTTTGTTTCTATGAAGTTGACTTCTCTAGGTACCTCACTTAAGTAGAATCATACAGTATTTTTCTTTTTTTGAAGATTTATTTATTTATTTGAAAGACAGAGTTACAGAGAGAGGACACACAGAGAGAAAGAGAGACAAAGAGAGGGATAAACACACACACTGAGAGAGAGAGAATCTTCCATCCACTGGTTCACTCCCCAATTGGCTGCAATGACCAGGGATGGGCCAGGCAGAAGCCAGGAGCCAGCAGCTCCATCCAGGTCTCCCATGTAAGTGACAGAGGCCCAGGGACTTGGGCCATCTTCTACTGCTTTCCCAGGTGCCTTAGCGAGGAGCTGAATTGGAAGTGGAGCAGCTGGGATTCAAACCGGTGCCCACCTGGATCTGGTGCTGCAGGCAGCAGCTTACTCTGCCGCTGAGCCACAGCGCCAGCCCTAGTATTTGTCTTTTCATGTCTGTCTGACTTCACTTGGCATGATTCATCAGGATTCAGTCATGTTGTCATGTATGTCAGCGTTCCTTCCGTTCTACAGCAGAGTAACACCCCGTTGTGTGTAAACACCCTATTTCCTTCATTCATCCATCTGTGCATGGACACGTGTGGCCACCACCTTTGTGCTATTGTCAATAATGCTGCTAGGAACATGAGAATACAAATAGCTCTTCAAGACCCTACTTTCGGGGCCGGCACTGTGGCACAGAAGTTTGAAGCCCCGGCCTGCAGTGCCGGCATCCCATATGGGCGCTGGTTCAAGTCCCAGCTGCTCCACTTCCGATCCAGTCCTCGGGCCCCTGCACTGGCATGGGAGACCTGGAAGAAGCTGGCTCCTGGCTACGGATCAGCTCAGCTCTGACCATTGTGGCCCTTTGAGGAGTGAACCAACAGAAGGAAAACCTCTCTCTCTCTCTCTCTGTCTCTACCTCTCTCTGTAACTCTTTCAAGTAAATAAAAATAAATCTTTAAAAAACAAAAAAGACCCTACTTTCAATTCTTGTGGGCATACACCCAGAAGCGAAATTGCTGAATCCTATGAACATCTATTTTTAATTTTTCGAGGAAGTGTCATAGCATTTTCCATAGCAGCTGCAGGATTTCTGCCTTCCACCATCAGGGCACAAGTGTTCCGGTATCGCCACATCCTAATGGGCATTAGTGATATCTCGCCGTGGCTTTGATGAGCAATGCTGAGAACCTTTTCACATGTTTGTGGACCATTTGGGGATCTTCTCTGGAAAACATCCCTTCAAGTCTGTTGTCCACCTTTTATCTGGGCTGCTTGTTGTTGGATTGTAGAACTCAATGTGTCACAGACATTAGTCCCTCGTCAGATTGATGATTTGCAAATATCTTCTCCCTTTCTTTCTGTGGATTGCCTCTTCACTCTGGTAATGGTTCCCTTTCATGACAGAAGATGTTACTTTTGATGTGGTGCAGTGTGTCTATTTTTTCTTCTGTTCCCTGTGATTTTGGTGTTAGATCTGAGAAATCATGACCAAATCCTATACTATGAAGTTTTGGAAGAGCTGTATGTTTTTAGCTTTAACATTTAAGTCATTGATCTACTTTTGTATATGGTATAAGGTAACATTCCAACTTCTTTCTTTTGCATATGGGTATCCAGTCTTTTCAACATCATTTGTTGAGTAAGAGATGGAAAAAAAAAAAAAAAGCCAGTCTTGGGGTGGGCATTTGGCTTAGCAATTACATGGCTCTGGCTTCTGACTCCAGCTTCCGGCCAATGCAGACCTGGGAAGAAGTGGTGATGGCTCAAGTCATTGGCTCCTGGCCACCCATGTGCAAGCCCTGCACTGAGTCCCTGGCTCCTGGCTCCTGGCTGGCTTTGACCCAGCCCCAGTCCCAGCCCCAGCCACAGTCATTTTGAGCATCTGGGGAGAAAAATAACAGTTGGGAGCTCCCTCTGTCTCTCCCTATCTCTATCTGTTTCTCTGCCCCTCACATAAATAAAATATATTTTTTAAAAAAAGATAATCTTTTCCATTGAATAATTGATTTTGGTACCCCTGGTGAAAATCATTTGTCCATATATGGAAGGGTTTATTTCTGGGCTTAAAAATGTTTTTAAATGTAAATTTAGCTCCTGTTTTTTCTTTCTCTCTTTTTAAAAATATATGTTTCAGCCTTTGAATACGGTTTGGTGCTTAGTTTTTGTTATAAGAATTCATGGCTAAGAATTTTTGAAAATGTTTGATGGCTTAGATTTTGTACTGCCCTCCAAAAAGATCCCCCTTGAGAGTGCATGAACCCTGATCAACAACACTGCCATGAAGAGCAGAGGTTGGCCAGCACGCGGGTTGCATGTCATAGTTCATCTACATTGTATCATCGCCCCAATTATTTTTAATAATGAACAGAGTTCACACAGCATGACTCTGCTTTATGAGGTCTGTGACAAAGAGACAGGGTGCCCAGCAACCACCAAGAACCCCTATCAAGGAAGAAACTGAAGCTTCGCTTCCCATGCTGTGGCTACCTGATCTAAAAATACCTACAAACTCAGGCTCCATTCTGGCTGGAGAGAGGCTGTGCCGCTTTCTAGATGGATTCCATGCGGTGCATAACGATGGCAAGATGGAATGCTAAATATTAATAATGTGCTTTTTATGTATTCCACTCCGAGAGCAAATGTCAAAAAAAATTTACTAGCAAGACGGAAGGCTCATTAACATCCTCTTATGCCAGTCAGGATTATGTCTCCACTCAAAGAGCCAGACCAAAGCGAGAGGCAGCAGCGTGCCCTGGGCAATGTTTTTCAAACTTGCCTCCTCCTGACATGATTAAAATTAGCAATATGCATTCTCGCGGATTGTTTTTTATTTACCATGTGCCGTCGCAAATCACAACAGCTCCCCCGCCTTTTATCCTCGACTGAGATGAAATGTTGAGACTATAGTGGAGGGGAGAGAAAACAAATATTTTAGCAGGGAATAAACTCATCTTTTATGTAAGATGATAAATGGCATTTAAGTGCAAAATTGCCTCCTGTGTTTCCATTTAAAATATTTGCTACAGCCTTTGAAAACTTTTGGGAGGGGGTTTGGTTTTGGTTTTCAGGAATTCGTGGTTTAAAAATTTGCATGAGCTTTATGATGCTGCGTAACGCCGCCTCAGAGTCTGCTTTGCAGATCTGTAAAATTAGGGAGATAAACTAAACCCGTAAGATCCAGGTCACCCCATATCAGACACCAATAACTCGACCCCAGCATCCCATAAGGGCACCAGTTCGAGTCCTGGCTGCTCCGCTTCCAATCCAGTTCCCTGCTAAGAGCTTGAGAAAGCAGCCAAAGATTGCCCAAGTATTTGGCCTCCTGCCACCCATCTGGGAGACCTGGATGGAGTCCAGGGCTCCTGGCTTCTGCCCAGACCAGCCCCAGCCATTTGCAACATTTGGGGGGTGGACCAGTGGGTGGAAGAGCTCCTTTCTGTCTCTCTCTGTCTCTGTCACTCTGCCTTTCAAATAAGTAAATTTTTTTTTAATCAAATGCATTAAACCCTTAAGATCCCTTCTAGTTCTAAATTCTACCTTTCTGATTGTCTTTATAAAAATTACCCCAGGACGGTTTCATAACTAAAAACTGAAACTAGCAGTATTTGACATTGAGAGGTCCTTTGAACTCGAAAGAGTGTTCATGCTACCTTTTACATTATGAAAAACACTCTAAAAATAAGTTTTATAAACATTCTTTTAAAAATCTTTTGGTATTTTCTTTTTTTTTTTTCTTTTCTTTTTTTTTTTTTTGACAGGCAGAGTGGACAGTGAGAGAGAGAGACAGAGAGAAAGGTCTTCCTTTGTTGTTGGTTCACCCTCCAATGGCCGCCGCGGCCGGCGCGCTGTAGCCGGTGCACCGCGCTGATCCGAAGGCAGGAGCCAGGTGCTTCTCCTGGTCTCCCATGGGGTGCAGGGCCCAAGAATTTGGGCCATCCTCCACTACACTCCCTGGCCACAGCAGAGAGCTGGCCTGGAAGAGGGGCAACCGGGACAGAATCCGGTGCCCCAACCGGGACTAGAACCCGGTGTGCCGGCGCCGCAAGGCGGAGGATTAGCCTAGTGAGCCGCGGCACCGGCCTAAAATCTTTTGGTATTTTCAATACCTACTTAAGCAACGATCATACGCAAGCCATCTTTTAGTCAGGTGACAAATGAGAAAGATTGTGAAATGAAAACCATGAGGTTCTATTGCCTGAGATTTAGCATTGTTTCCCTCTTGAAATGTCACTGTGGAAACCGGACACTCTCAACTGGGACAGGTGTTACGGCACAGTGGTTGGGACGCTGCCTGTGACACCCGCATCCCACACCAGCGTGCCTGGGTTTGACTCTACCTTCTCTTCCGATCTGTTTTCCTGACAACATGAATCGTGGGAAGACAGCAGATGATGGAGCAAGCACGTGGGTACCTGAACCCATGTGGGAGGCCCAGCTGGAATTCCAGGCTCCTGGCTATGGCCTGACCCAGCCCTGGCTGTTGTAGCCATCTAAAGAGTGAGCCAGTGGATGGAAAATTTCCCTCTCTCTCTCTCTCTCTTTCTCTCTCCTCCCCATCTCTGTCTTCTTCTCTGTCTCTCAGCCTTTCAAATAAAATGAAAATAAATTTGAAAAATTAAAATAGAGATAGTCTTTCAGTGACAAAATGAAACATTATTTTATAACATAAACATGGAAATATATGAAAATATGCATATCAATATATAGCATAAATGCATAATAAGAACATATAAATATATAACATAAAGTCAAATATACAATAGTCAAAAATACCTATATAAAATAAAATGTGTAATACACTATATTTATATAACATTATTTTGACACAGAAAACAAGGGATTATCACTTATAATATCTTATTTTTATTCAAAAAAAATTAGAAGGAGGTGCGTGGCCTAGCAGTGAGACCCTGCATCCCACAGTAGGGTCCTGGCTTCCGTCCCTGCGCCGGCCCCCTGTGAGTACATGTACATGAGCACACGCCCTGGGAAGTGCCGGCTCAAGTCCCTGAGTTCCGGCCACCCTCGTGGGAGACCTGGCGTAAGTTCCCTGCTCCCAGCCTGGGCCGCGTTCAGCCTGGGCCCATGCAGCCTTTTGGGGAGTGACCCAGCGGATGAAAATTCTCTGTCTGTGGGTGTCTCTCTTGCTCTCTGTCTCTCACCCTCTCAACGGAAAAAAAAAAGAGAGAGAGAGAGAGAGAGGATTACATACTCTTCCTGAGTGGGAAGGTTATTGAATAATGGAACAAAAGTTGACTTGAAAATAGAGAACAAACGTCTCTCTAGGTCTGTAACGTTCATTCCGGGGAGCAGCTGCCTCTCAGTCTGAGAGCCTGATTGCAGTTCCGGGAATGGGTGTGTGACCATCGGAACTGTCTCGGCGACTTAATCCTTTCCAGCTTTCCTAAGAGCTCGAAGCTAAACGTGTAACGGAAGGGCCATTCACGGCCCAGGTGCTTTATCCAGTCCCAGCTCATTCTTGAAATAACACGGGCGGCCGCCACCCATGCAGACAGCACGGGAGAGTACCAAGGGGCGGAGACAGCCGAGTGGAAGGAGAAAACAGGACAAAAACGCAACAGAAGTGTCTGTACCAGGACCCTGGAAGCAACCTTCTGGTGCAGACGCACTGTGTGTCTGACGCCTGGTCAGAGACAGCGATTCCGCCAGGGGCCAGTGTGAAAAGACCATCATGGTGTCATGGTGGTCTTAGTTGGAGGCCTCCAGAGAGGCACTACCTCCTTTTTTTTTTTTTTTTTTTTTTTTTTTTGTATTTTGACAGGCAGAGTGGACAGTGAGAGAGAGAGAGACAGAGAGAAAGGTCTTCCTTTGCCGTTGGTTCACTCTCCAATGGCTGCCACGGCCGGCGCACCGCGCTGATCCCACAGCAGGAGCCAGGTGCTTCTCCTGGTTTCCCATGGGGTGCAGGGCCCAAGCACTTGGGCCATTCTCCACTGCACTCCCGGGCCACAGCAGAGAGCTGGCCTGGAAGAGGGGAAACTGGGACAGAATCCAGCGCTCCGACCGGGACTAGAACCCAGTGTGCTGGTGCCGCAGGCGGAGGATTAGCCTATTGAGCCGCGTTGCCGGGCACTACCTCCTATTACATATTGTGTCTATGCATACCTACAAGGGGGCTTCAAAATGCCCATGGAAAATGCATATCAGGAAAAAGCTATGCACAGTTGTCAAATTGTGTTTGCACCCAAATCATCTTTTAATTCCATTTTTCACGAACTTCTTGGAGTACCCTCATGTCTATCCCCACAAGCAGAGAGGGAGAGACAGACAGGGAGACAGAGAGCGAGACAGAGGTGCATTCATGGTAACAACCCAGCCTACGTGATTATGGATACTGGCCCAGACCAGAGTCCTCAGTGTGTGCCTGCGGGCTCCGGATCTGGGACGGCTGGTGCCATCTTAAACACTATGCTGATGCATAAGACCACCCGCCGTGAAGAGACAGTCACACCGCTCGCTCGCGGCACCTGACCCACCCCTCATGTCATGATCTCTGTACAGGCAGCCTGATGCCGCCCACAAAGTGGGTCTTCACGCATCAACGATACTTCTCGCTTGCGTCTCGCCAAATCGTCTGCATTTGCTTGCTCTTTGTTCCTCGCACACGAACTTCTGAGTGAAGATTATTCTAGAGGAAAAGTACAAAGAACGTGACAGCAGAACAAGCAGGCTCATGTTGATCGGTCTCTAAGCATCTCCGAAGCTTCAGCGGCAGCCGTCTGCAGGCCGACAAGCCCGGACAGCGAGAACTTCCGCTACCGCCCGCAAGTCTCTTATAGCAAAGTGCTTATTTTCATAGGAACATCTTTAATGAAAGAATGTTGTAAACTAAAAAAAAAAAAAAATGTATTTCCACTGCAGCACATCAAAGTTTCTAGAAAAGTGAGCCTTCAGCCGGTCAGCTAAGGTGCGTATCAGGAAGTCCACATCCCAGCTTGGAGCGCCTGGGTTAAGTCCTGGCTCCGGCTGCTGACGTTGGCTTCCTGTTAATGCAGACCCTGGTAGACAGGGACTCAGGTAACTGGTTCCTGCCACCCCTGTGGAAAATCTGATTGAGTTCCTTGCTCCTGGTTAGACCAGGCTCAGCCTGGGCCGTTGCAGGCATTTGGGAAGTAAACCAGCAGATAGGAGCACATCCTTGTTGTCTCTCTCTCTCTCTCTCTCTCTCTCTCTCTCTCTCTCTCTCTTTCTCAATTGAATAAGGAAATTTATTTTTTTTAAATTGCTTGAGCAGGGCCAGCGTTGTAACTCACTTGGTTAATCCTCCGCCTGCGGTGCTGGCATCCCACATGGGCGCTGGGTTCTAGTCCCAGCTGCCCCTCTTCCAGTCCAGCTCTCTGCTGTGGCCTGGAGGGCAGTGGAGGATGGCCCAAGTCCTTGGGCCCTGTGCCCGCATAGGAGACCAGGAGGAAGCACCTGGCTCCTGGCTTCAGATCGGCACAGTTCCGGCTGTAGCGGCCATTTGGGGGGTGAACCAACAGAAGGAAGACCTTTCTCTCTGTCTCGCTCTCTCACTGTCTAACTCTGCCTGTCAAATAAAAAAAATTGCTTGAGCAAAATACGTTTACATCCTAGCATGCACACACAAGCACAGTATTCGCTGGGGGAACGTTCCAATGACAACACCTCTAAGAGCAAAAATAAAACTACAAATACAGCATCGCCAGGTAAAAATCATTTCCCCTTAAGCTTTTTCTCTGGAGCCTTCAGTAGGACAGAATCTGATGTCGTCCTCTTATGTTGAACCTGTTAATTTATTTTTACCTCCATGCTCTCACGTAGATGAATTGGCAGGAAAAAAACTGATCTGTATCATTAAGCTTACTAGGTGTCAAAGTGAGTTTCCATTAGTGAAGATTCATCCATTCATTCATTCATTCAGAATTATTATTCAGATCCCCTGAGCATGTGTGAGGCTCAGGGGAGGGAGCGTGAGCAGGGCTGAGCTGGGCCCTGTCTCCACAGGACTGGGGTTCACAGTCCGTGGCCACCTGCAAAGGTGTGCCATCCGCATGGCACTGCACTACCCACCTTCCACTTCCACCTGCCTGAGTTTCCCTCCCCTCACCTCTGCCCCTCGCCTCCTGTTCTCTTCCTAACTCCCCTCTCCCGTATCCTCATGGTCACATCCTCCCGGCTCCACGGGCCCCGGCTCTGCTGGTCCTTCTCTGTCCCGTGGTGGGGAGATACTCCTCCCAGCTCTATGCTCCCTGGACAGCGAGGGCTCACTGGGCCTCAGGGGCTGTGGCTGGAACTCTCCACTCCTGATCTCCATGTTACCATTTGTGCTGCACCTGCCGCCCACTAGACTGCTGGTGACTCAGGACGAGGTCCGTGGCTGTGTGCTCTGTTATCATCCTTGTCACAGGGCCCTCCACGGGACACGTGCTGCCATGGAGTGAATAACTTAATGAACGGCTTTGAGCAAATCGCTCCACCTCATTTCGTTTGATTTGAAAGTAAGTTGCGTGCAGCCACCAAGATGCCAGTCCTCCTAAGTGTCGGCAATGACAACTTTTAGTTCAGTTTTCCCTTCAATAGCCAAGGAGCTAAGTCACCACTTTCTCCCTCTCCCTCTCTCCCTTCCTCCCTCTCTCCCTCCCTCCCTCCCTCTCTCTCCTCCCCTTCCTCCCTCTCTCCCTCCCTTCCTCTCTCCCTCCTTCCTCTCCCCCCTTCCTCCCTCTCTCCGTGTTTCTCTCTCTCCCTCTCTCATCTCCCTGGGTCTGTAAAACCCTGGACTGTTGGATGAGGAGTAACCTTTGCTGGCCCTGACTTCTGACTTCCCCACACCGCTATGCCACAGCTCTGGCCCCTCCAGTTCTTTATACAGAACATAACGCAGCATGGAGAGCCATAGTCATAGCCCTCTGGGCTGCGGGACACCAGAGCCCACTATGCTCACCCGGCTGTGCTATGGCGTCCACCAGGCACCCTCCCATGCCCTGGCCCGTTCCTCCCAGCCTCTGGAAAGCACTGTCTCCAATGGGCTCCAACATGCGTGTGTGTTCTTACCTCCCACACAGGAGGGAGAACATGTGGTACCCACCTTTCCGTCCTTATTCTGCCTATGATCTCCAGCTCCATCTATGTTTGCTGCAGGTGAGTTCATTTTCTTTATGGCAAAATAATATCCCATTGTGTATTAGTGCCACATTTTCCTTATCCATCACTCATGCATGGACACCTGGGCTGGTTCCCTCTCTTGGGGGCATGGGAGAGCAGGTGTCTCCAGCGCCGGGTTTGACTTCTGCCTCTACCACTTACTAGCTGTGTGCAAAACCCCCTCTACTCTCCCTTGCTCCCTGCAGAGCCAGAAGCCAGAACAGGGTCCAAGCTGAGCTGGAGCTTGCCCGGGGTGAAAGCATTTCGCTATTATTACACCTCTTGGCATTTTGGGCAGAGCGTTATTTTAAACGTACAACCCTCTAGGAAAAGAAGCACATTCTTAAAAATCACAACAAAGTCGCCATTGCCGCCTTCTCCCCTTGGAAATCAGGCAGGAGGAGCCCGCGCCACACTGGCAAGGTGTGAATCACAAGTCACACGAGCCAGAACCTGAGGCTTTGGTCTCCCAGGGCTCCCAGGCACTGCAGCCGGTGGAGACTGTGACGAGGGCCCACGTGGTCCGGTGTGCCAGCTGACCTCTGAAAAGAAGGCAACCGAGAGAAACTGAGGCCACCCTTGGCCAGGAAAAGGGATGTCTACAGAAACCGCTCTTCTGATTGGAAGGAGTTGAGGTTGGGTGACATAAAGTCGGGAAGAAAGCAGCCACAGTTAACAGGCTTGGGGTCCAGGAGGCATGAGCCTGGGGAAGAAACGGTGACTGTGAGAACAGAGGGAGCTGGACACAGAGGCTGTTCACAGAAGACAAACTCTACACCCAGATCTTCGTCACATCTGGACAGCGTGCGTCCCTGCCCTCAGCCTGCCACCTCCCAGCAGAGTCTATCTGCACTTCAGACCTCACGGCAAATCACAGACCCAGAGCAAAGGAGCCAAACACCCCTGGAGGAATTAACCCCAGTGCTGTGGAAACTTCAGGAAGAAGGTAGGATCTTCAGGACCTGGAGTGCTAACTGTTCATACTGTGTTGAGTTTTTTCAAAGAAGGCTGTCACTGTACGTGTGGGTCATACACATCTTTTTATTACCTTTTGTAACTTTTTCCAGTGTCTAGTATTTTGCAGGGACAAAGTGAATGCAGGGTCTGGTGTTGTGTTGTAATGGGTAAAGCTGTAGCCCACAACACTGGCAACCCATATGGACACTGGTTCGAGTCCCGGCTGCTCCAATTCTGATCCAGCTCCCTACTGGTGGACTGGGAAAAGCAGCAAAAAGATGGTCCAAGTGCTTGGGTTCCTGCATCAGTGTAGGAGACCCAGAAGAAGCTACTGGCTACTGGCTTTGGTCATTGTGGTCATCTGAGGAATGAACCAGTGGATGGAAGATAGTTCCCTCTCTCTCTCTCTTTGATTTTCAAATAAATAAATAAATCTTTTTAAAAAATGAATGCAGAGATTCACTTTATCATATTCATATGTATTATATTCATCATTGATACGTAATGTCTTTACATTAGAAATGTTAAAATATTAGGGGCTGGCACTGTGGTGTAGTGGGTAAAGCTGCCACCTGCAGCAGCGGCATCCCACATAGGCACCAGCTTGATTCCTGGTTGCTCCACTTCCTACCCAGCTCCCTGCTAATGCGCCTGGGAAAGCAGTAGAAGATGGCCATGTCCTTGGGCCCCTGCTCCCATGTGGGAGACCCAGAAGAAGCTCCTGGCTTCAGACCAGCCCAGCTGTGGTGGTTGTGGCCATTTTGGGAGGGAACCAGTGGATAGAGGATTTCTCTCTGTCTCTCTCTGTCTCTGTCTCTCTGTCTCTCTGTAGCTATGTCTTTCTGTAGCTATGACTTTCAAATAAAAAAAATTTAAAAAATTTGAATAATATTTTCATTTTAGCTTAAAGCTATTTTTAGCATATTTAAGCAGTTATGTAATGTGGTACATGTTTTAATACATAAAAAATATTTCCAGTAGGTCAAGTCTACCAAAAAAAAAAAAAAAAAAAACACAAACTTTGGCATGATTAGTCAGCTGTGCTGGTAGCTCCAGGATACTCTTTATTATAATAATTATTATCATTTAGAGAGACAGAGAGAGAAATGGAAGGAAAGAGCCCCTATCTACTGGTTCACACCCCAAATGGCTACAGCGGTTGGGGTTGGACCAGGCAGAAGCTAGGAGCCAGAACTCAGTCTTGGTGTCCTATCTGGATGGCAGAGACCCAAGCACTTGAACCAGCACTTGGTGCATCCCAGGGTGCACATTAACAAGAAGTTAGAATTGAACCAGGTGCTCCAGCATGAGACATGGGAATCTAAAGTGGCATATTGGGGGCCAATGCTGTGGCAGGGTGGGTAAAGCCATCACCTGCAGTCCTGGCATCCCATACTGGTGCCAGTTCTAGTCCTGGATCCTCCACTTCCAATCCAGCTCTCTACTATGGCCTGGGAAAACAATAGAAGACGGCCCAAGTGCTTGGGCCCCTGCACCCATGTGTGAGATCTGGAAGAAGCTCCTGGCTCCTCCTGGCTTCGGATCCATCTGGGGAGTGAATCAATGGATGGAAGACCTCTCGCTCTGCCTCTGCCTATCTGTAACTCTGCCTTTCAAATAAATAAATAAAATCTTTGTTTTTGAAAAAAGTGGCATCTTAACTGTGAGGCAAACAGCTCCCCCACCAGATGATGGAATAATAGCTAATATATCATATAAAAAGATCATATTGCATATAGTACACCTTAAATACTGTATATGCAGTTATTTTTTTAAATGGACACTGCAGAATTGGCAAAGGGCGACATAGACCTGACAGATCAGAACTGAGATTCCAGGAATAAATTCACGCATTAATTCTCAACTGATTTTTGATGAAGGTGCCAAGACAATTCCACAGGGAAAGAATATTCTTTTCAACAAGCAATGCTGGGAAGACCGGATGGCCACATGCAAAAGAGTGAAGCTGGACCCCTACCTCTCATACCAGACATGAGATTTAACTAAACATGGATCAGATGCCTAAATGTAAGAGCTAGAAGTATAAAACTCAGAAAAAAAGCGTAGGAATACATTTTCATGACCTTGGGTAAGTCACAACTTTTAAGATGTGTCAACAAAAGCAAAACGAACTAAAGGAAAAAAAGCTTTAGATTTCATCAATAATAAAAGGATATTATTGAGGCTGGCGCTGTGGCATAGTGGGCTAAGCCACTGCCTATGGCACCAGTATCCTATATTGGTGCTGATTCTAGTCCCGGTGGCTTCTCTTCCTATATCCAGCTCTCTGCGATGGCCTGGGAAAGCAGTGGAAGAAGGCCCAGGTCTTTTGGCCCTTTGGGAGACCTGGAAGAAGCTCCTGGCTCCTGGCTTCGGATCAGCCCAGCTCTAGCCGTTGCGGCCCATTGGGGAGTGAACCAGTGGATGGAAGACCTCTCTCTCTCTCTCTCTCTCTCTCTGTAAATCTTCCTTTCAAATAAATAAATAAATCTTTGAAAAAAAAAAAGCATTCATGAAATCTGGGAAAATGATTGTGAGCTTTACATGCAGGCTGAACAGGCAGGAAGTGCTCATCTCTATGTCTGATGTGTAACTTAAAGATCTAGAAAGCTGGCAGAACACCCTCCTCCATCCTGTCGGCTTGATTTCATTGTGCGGACAACCTCAGCTGATGTCATGGGCTACAACACAGCAAGACAAAGGCACACCAGAGGGGAAATCCTGGGGTTCTCTTCCAGATATGCAATGCCTTGATGTGAAGTGCCTCAATGAACAGAGGGAGAGAAGGGAGGGAGGGAAGGAGGGAGAGAGAAAAAGTGAGAGAGAGAGAGAGGGATTTGAACATAGCTTTCCAAAGAAAGTATACAAATGGCCAATAAGCACAGCAAAGATGGTCAGGGACATGGACATCAGAACCACAACGGGAGCCCACTTCTCCCCCACTAGGCTGGCTGGCTCACCAAAAAGGCAGACAGTCACAAGTGCTGGCGAGGAGCTGGAACAGCTGGGACCCTCCATGGCTGATGGGACTGCACAACGGAACAGCAGTATTGGAAAAGCTTGGCAGTTCCTCCGAACGTTAAACATAGAGGTACCATATGACCCAGCAGTCCACTCCTAGATGCATAGCCAAGAAAATTGAAAACATATGCCCGTGCAGAAATCAGCACGCAAATATTTAACGCAACATCATGTATAATAGCCAAAATTGCAAGCAACCCATGTGTTGTATTTGTGCATCTCAATATTATCAATCATAAAACAGAATGAAACACTCTACATGCTTCCACAAGAATGCGCCTTGAAAACATTATACTAGGTGAGAGAAGCCAGACACAGAGCCCAGATATTTTATGCATTCATTTACACGAAATAGCCAGAATAGGCAAATCAAATCCTCAGAGACAGAGAGTGGATCAGTCGCTGCCAGGGCTGGGGGTGGAGCAGAAAGAGAAGGACTGAGAATGAGCACAGGGATGTGTGTGTGTGTGTGTGTGTGTGATGAACATTTTCTGCACTTTGGTGATGGCTGTGTAACTTTGTGAGTGTGCTAAAAAAATCACTGAGTTGTGTACTTTCATAGGGAGATTTTTACAGTATACGAATTATACCTTAATTTAAAAAAAAATTGCAAAGACAATCAAATCCCTATCATAGAATTGTGTGTCTTGGGCACGTTGTGGGCTGAAAGTAGGCATCGGCTGGGAAAGTGAAATTTCCACAGACTGCAGACAGAGCCAAGGGAGTGCATTTTTTTTCTTGTATCAAAATGGTGACTTTTTTGATTCCTGGCAAAATGGCAAACTGATTTGAGGGTACTTTTAAAAGTCTGCGGAAAGTGAAATTAAAAGATACTTTTATTTGGGTGCAAAGCATTTTTTTAAAGATTTATTTTATTTATTTGAAAGTCAGAGTTACACAGAGAGGGGTAGAGACAGAGAGAGAGGTCTTCCATCCGCTGGTTCACTCCCCAGTTGGCCGCAATGGCTGGAGCTGCGCCCATCAGAAGCCAGGAGCCAGGAGCTTCTTCCGGGTCTCCCATGTGGGTGCAGGGGTCCAAGGACTTGGGCCATCTTCTACTGCTATCCCAGGACACAGCAGAGAGCTGGATTGGAAGAGAAGCAGCCGGGACTAGAATCGGCACCCATATAGGATGCTGGCGCTTCAGGCCAGAGCGTTAACCCTCTACGCCACAGCGCCAGCCCCCAAAACTTTTTTAAGGATTTTATTTATTTATTTGAGAGGTAGAGTTACAGACAGTGAGAGGGAGAGACAAAGAGAAAGGTCTTCTATCTGCTGATTCACGCCCCAGATGTCTGCAACGGCCGGAGCTACGCCAATCTGAAGCCAGGAGCTCCTTCCATGTCTCCCATGTGGGTGCAGAGGCACAAGTATGTGGGCCATCTTCTACTGCTTTCCCAGGCCACAGCAGAGAGCTGGATCAGAAGAGGAGCAGCCGGGACTAGAACCAGCGCCCATATGGGATGCCAGCACAGCAGGCAGAGGATTACCTACTGTGCTACAGCGCCAGCCCCTGCAAAACATTTTTGAAATCCGTGCATACAAGGAGTCTTCAAAAAGTTCATAGAAGATACATATTAGGGGGCAAACTGCACGAAATTCAAGTTTTTGCACCAAAATAAACTTTATCTATCAGTTCTATATTCCCACAAACTCTCCCAAGTACCCTCCAACACATTGTAATCTTCTTTTCCTAAAAGCCAACCTTGGAGAAACTACTTTTTCATTTTTTATTTTTTTTTAAGATTTATGTATCTACTTGAAAAGTAGAGTTACAGAGAAAGAGGAAGAAACAGACAGATCGTCCATGCACTGGTTCACTCCCCAAATGGCTGCAACAGCAGGGACTGGGCCAGGCTAAAGCCAAGAGCCAGGAGCTTCTTCCGGGTCTCCCACGTGGGTGCAGGGCCCAAGCACTTGGGCCATCTTCCACTGCTTTCCCAGGCACATTAGCAGGGAGCTGGATCAGAAGTGGAACAGCCTGGACTCAAACTAATGCCCATTTGGGATGGCAGTGGTGCAGGTGTTGGCTTTATCCACTACACCACAGGAACCCCAGGGCACTGGTGGCTGAGGGTATCACTGATCCCTGCTGGCTGAGAAGCTGATGAAACAGGTGGGGACCACGTGTGTGTCCTTGGCCATCTCAGCTCCACCTGTGCTCCCAGAATGCCTGACCCAGATGGTCTGGGAGCAGAGAACACGCTTCCCCCGGGCTCAGGTCACTGAGAGTTTAAGTTCACCCACAACCACCTGTGCTGTCAACTCTGTGGCTTTCACGTTTATCAAGCAATGAGTAATGAAAGTGAAAGCAGAGATAACCCAGAGGTGGCTTGGAGATTCTAGCAAGCGTTTACAGAAACTGAGAGGAGCAGCCATTTGAAAATACAGAGTGATGGGCCGGTGCTGTGGCGCAGTGGGTTAAGGCCCCAGCCTGCAGCACTGGCATCCCATATGGACGCCGGTTCGTGTCCCAGCTGCTCCACTTCCCATCCAGCTCTCTGATATGGCCTGGGAAAGCAGTGGAAGATGGCCCAAGTCCTTGGACCCCTGCACCTGCATGGGAGACCTGGAAGAAGCTCCTGGCTCCTGGCTTCAGATTGGCTCAGCTCCAGATGTTGTGGCCATTTGGGGAATGAACCAGCAGATGGAAGACCTGTCTCTCTCTCTCTCTCTAACTCTTTGAAATAAATAAAATAAATATTTTTTAAAAATACAGAGAGTGAAAATTGAAAAAGCAAATTAACAAACCCAAGTTGTATAAATACATGCATATGTACATGTGGTCACATATTATGCACATACTATGACCTTTGAGTGGATCACGTGTCTTGTATATGTGTGAAGATACTGCAAAATGCTCATGGTAAATGGAATTAGAAGATAACTTTATCTGGGTGCAAAACCTTCTTCTTCTTCTTCTTTTTTTTTTTTTTTTTTTTGACAGACAGAGTGGACAGTGAGAGAGAGAAACAGAGAGAAAGGTCTTCCTTTGCCATTGGTTCACCCTCCAATGGCCGCCATGGCCGGCGCACTGCGGCCGGCGCACCGTGCTGACCCGATGGCAGGAGCCAGGTGCTTCTCCTGGTCTCCCATGGGGTGCAGGGCCCAAGCACTTGGGCCATCCTCCACTGCACTCCCTGGCCACAGCAGAGAGCTGGCCTGGAAGAGGGGCAACCGGGACAGAATCCGGCGCCCCGACCAGGACTAGAACCCGGTGTGCCGGCGCCGCAAGGCGGAGGATTAGCCTAGTGAGCCGCGGCGCCGGCCCAAAACCTTCTTGAAACCCACACACACCAGGGAATGTCTTCAAAAAGTTCTGGAGAGGGGTGTTATGGTGCAGCGGTTTAACCCGCCACTTGGGATGCCCACTGCCCTGTCAGAGTGCCAGGCCGAGCCCTGGCTCCTCACTTCCCATCTAACTTCCTGCTAATGTGCCTGGGAAGGCAGCAGATAACCTCTCTCTCTCTCTCTCTCTCTCTGCCCTCTCTCAGCCACTCTGCCTTTTAAATAAAAATAAATATTTTTAAAAGTGCACGAGAAATATATATTATCAAAAATTATGCATGGATTTCAAAAGATTTTCTGCACCACAATAAACTTATCTTTTAACTCCATTTTTTCCTTGAACTTTTTGATATACATTGTATAGAGTGAGAGAGAGAGAGAGAAGAAATTCTATACACAAAAAAAGCAGAATACATCATCTTTTTCCACACACTTTTGGGTACATATGGGAAAACATTTTTCAAAATAGATCATGAATTAGACCATAAAAGAAACCTCAATAAATTCCAAAGGCGCAGGATCACACGCACCATATTGCCCATACGCTCCTGCTACGATGCGATAAAATTAGAATTTAATAACAAAGGATGACCACAAAAGCACCATATGTCTGGCAAACTAAGAAATATTGAGAAACAACCCACAGGTTGTAGAGGCAATCACAAAGGGGATTTTTTTTTTTTTTGGACAGGCAGAGTGGACAGTGAGAGAGAGAGACAGAGAAAAAGGTCTTCCTTTTGCCGTTGGTTCACCCTCCAATGGCCGCTGCGGTCAGCGCACTGTGGCCGGCACACCATGCTGATCAAATGGCAGGAGCCAGGTGCTTCTCCTGGTCTCCCATGGGGTGCAGGGCCCAAGCACTTGGGCCATCCTCCACTGCACTCCCGGGCCACAGCAGAGAGCCGGCCTGGAAGAGGGGCAACCAGGACAGAATCCGGCACCCCAACCGGGACTAGAACCTGGTGTGCCGGCGCCGCTAGGCGGAGGATTAGCCTAGTGAGCCACAGCGCCGGCCACAAAGGGGATTTTTAAAAGCCTTGGAAATGTTGACCATGAAAGCACTTCTCCACCGTGCTGCTGGTCAGCCCAGGGTCCCTCTGCCTCGGCTGGGGCTGCACCGGGTGCTGCTCCACGGGGGCCCCAACCTCCTGCTGGAGGCTGGAGCCCTACAATTCCCGACACGAAAGCTGGGAGGGAGTGGGAGTGTTTAGGAGGCCAAACTGTGGGGCACTTGGCCCCTTCATTAAGAGTTTGATTTTTTTCCCTTAAAAATCAGTCATTTTCTTTCTTTTTTTTAAAGAAAACTTTTATTTAATAAATATAAATTTTGAAAGTACAACTTTTTGGATTATAGAGGTTCCCCCCCATAACCACCCTCCCACCCACAAACCATCCCATCTCCTACTCTCTCTCCCATCCCATTCTTCATTAGGATTCCTCTTTAATTATCTTTATATACAGAAGATCAAGTTAGTACATACTAAGTAAAGATTTCAACAGTTTGCACCCACACAGACACACACAGTATAAAGTCCTGTTTGAAGACTAGTTTTACCATTAATTCATATAGTACAACTCATTAAGGACAGAGATCCTACATGGGGAGCACGTGCACAGTGATTCCCGTTGTTGATTTAACAATTGACACTCTTATTTATGACGTCAGTAATCACCCGAGGCTCTTGTCATGAGTTGCCAAGGCTATGGAAGCCTTTTGAGTCTACAAACTCTGTCAGTATTTAGACAGGACCATAAGCAAAGTGGAAGTTCTCTCCTCCCTTCAGAGAAAGGTACCTCCTTCTTTGATGGTCCCTTCTTTCAACCGGGATCTCACTCACAGAGATCTTTCATTTAGGTCATTTTTGCCAGTGTTGGCTTTCCATGCCTGAGTCATTTTCTTTCTCTCTTTATACGTGGGAGCTAAAACTAAAGAAAAAAAAAACTAAAAAGATAAAGAAATGTCTATGTGTGTCAGTTTTCCTTCAAATACAGTGGGTTTTTTTTTTCAAACTTTTGAAAAAACTTTATCAAACGAATTGACAGGCATTACATACCACTATAGTATGATTTTAATAATTTTGTGACTATTTAAGCGGCTAGAGCTGTGGTGTAGTGGGTAAGGCCGCCACCTGCAGTACTGGCATCCATGTGGGCACTGGTTCAAGTCCTGGCTGCTCTACTTCCCATCCAGCTCTCTGCTATGGGCTGGGAAAGCAGTGGAGGATGGCCCAAGTGCTTGGGCCCCTGCACCCACGTGGGAGACCTGGAAGAAGCTCCTGGCTCCTGACTTCAGATTAGCCCTGCTCTGGCTGTTGTGGCCAATTGAGGAGTAAACCAGCAGATGGAAGATATCTCTCTCTCTCTCTCTCTCTCTCTGTGTGTGTGTGTGTGTGTGTGTGTGTCTCTCCTCTGTCTAACTCTGACTTTCAAATAAATTAAATCTTAAAAAAATTTACTTGATATGAGTGAAGTCAAACATTTTTTCACTTGATTGTTGTCTATAGCCCTTGTCTACTTTCCGGATGGACTATGCTCTTTTTACTTTCTATTTGTTGAACTCTATTTAGTGGAGCCATTAAACCTTTGCCTAACATTAAGTTGGGCCATTGGAAACAGAACTGCCCTGACATTGTAGGACTCCCAGGTCAGAGCCACAGACCTTGTTGGCTTGAATCTGAAAAGCCCTTTAATCAGTCCGGCTTCCATCGTAGCCACTGCTGTTGAGGGGACGGCCAAGTAGGGTCGGCACCATTGCAGGCGGAAACTGTAAATTTCCTGTTAGAGATGCCACCTGCCCCCTCCTCGAGGCGGCTCCCTTCCCAGGCCAGTGAGGTAATGGAAGTCTACAGGGTGCTATCCCTAAGGAGGTTCACACCTCCCTGATGACCCCATGTGGGCCAGTGCAGTGGCTCACTAGGCTAATCTTCCGCCTTGCGGCACCAGCACACCGGGTTCTAGTCCTGGTCGGGGCGCCGTATTCTGTCCCGGTTGTCCCTCTTCCAGGCCAGCTCTCTGCTGTGGCCCAGGAGTGCAGTGAAGGATGGCCCAAGTGCTTGGGCCCTGCACCCCATGGGAGACCAGGAGAAGCACCTGGCTCCTGGCTTCAGGTCAGCGCGATGTGCCGGCTGCAGTGCGCCAGCCATGGCGGCCATTGGAGGGTGAATCAACGGCAAAAGGAAGACCTTTCTCTCTGTCTGTCTCTCTCTTTCACTGTCCACTCTGCCTGTCAAAAATAAAATAAAAAATAAAAAATAAATGACCCCATGTGAAAAGATCAGTCTGCACCTCGTCTCTGGCCAGGCCCTGGCCCATCTGATGATTATCAAGCCCCTTCTGTCAGTTTCCATCTGCCTCTCAATGAGAAAGCTTGCTCATGGTTTAGAGGGCACCTTTCTTGGATCCTCTCTGTCCTTTGTTTTAGATGCTGTGAGTTTAAACTGCTTGTTAGATTTGTTCTCTCCAGACTTGAAACAGAAATTCTAGGTGGCCGTGCACGTGGAGCCTGCAAGCCGGCACTGCATCCCCTGGAGAAGCACCTCCTTCTGGAACCGTCTTCACTGCCCTTCCCAGAGATGCCTTTTCAGCATGAAGCAGCCAGAGCGCTCATTGCCCAGGACCCCAAACAGATGTTAGGGTCCATTCTTCTTGAGGGGGGAAGGTGAGGAGTCCGATGGGTTAATAGGCAGTCAAGGGGGCCCAGTGGAAATTCGGGGTGTAGAGTGCTTGCTTTCCCCCAAGAGTTATCCTTAGCAAGGCCAGAAGTGCCTGCTGCCCACTTCTTGGGAGCTTCCAATTCTCTTACCGTGAGAACAGCAAAGGAGTGGTGACTCCACACTTATGAGCGCCCAGTGTATTGTGAAAACAGATTAGGAATCCCACCCTTGTTTTATTGTGAGCAAGCCAGACAGTATAAAGAATTGTAAATCAGGTCTTTTGTTGGGTTTGTCCCCTCTTTACTATTTGACAGTTTCGTCCCTAAAATTGTACTTAAAAACCCCAGTACAGGCTGGAGCTGTGACACAGCAGGTTAAAGCTCTGGCCTGAAGTGCTAGCATCCCATATGAGCACCGGTTCTAGTCCTGGCTGCTCCACTTCCGATCCAGCTCTCTGCTATGGCCTGGGAAAGCAGCGGAAGATGGCCCAAGTGCTTGGGCCCCTGCACCCACGTGGGAGACCCGGAAGAAGCTCCTGGCTCCTGGCTTCGGATTGGTGCAGCTCTGGCAGTTGCGGCCATCTGAGGAGTGAACCAACGGATGGAAGACCTCTCTCTGTCTCTCCCTCTCTCTGTAACTCTGTCTTTCAAATAAATAAAAATAAATCTTAAAAAGAAAAACAGTGCTGCAGAGTCCTTCAGGTTTTTTCTTCTCTTGGAAGACCCCTCCATGTTGTTCTGGCTGAAGGTCTTTGACTCTAATAAATCTTGCTTTTTAAACTAAAAAAAATTAGCAAAAGCAAATCAGTCATTTCTTACACCCAATGAAGAAATAATTCAATTAACTCTTAAGTCCTGTTGGGAATAATTTTAGTAACTCATCCAAAGAGCCTGAAACCAGAAGAAATGCTGAGGCCAGTGTTTGTGGCACAGAGGGTTAAGCTGCCACTTTGTAATGCTGGCATCCCATATCAGGGCACTGGTTTGGGGCCGGCACCGTGGCTCACTTAGTTAATCCCCTGCCTGTGGCACCGGCATCCCATATGGGCGCCGGGTTCTAGTCCCGGTTGCTCCTCTTCCAGTCCAGCTCTCTTCTGTGGCCTGGTAAGGCAGTAGAGGATGGCCCAAGTTTTTGGGCCTTGCACCCACATGGGAGACCAGCAGGAAGCACCTGGCTCCTGGCTTTGGATCGGTGCAGCGTGCCAGCCGTAGCGGCCATTTTGGGGGTGAACCAACAGAGGGAAGACCTTTCTCTCTGTTTCTCTCTCTCTCTCACTAACTCTACCTGTCAAATAAATAGAAATTAAAAAAAAATTTTTAAAAAAAGAGCACTGGTTTGAGGGTTTGAGTCCCGGCTGCTCCTCTTCTGATCCAGCTCCCTGCTAATGTGCCTGGGAAAGGAGTGGAAGGTGGCCCAAGTGCTTGGGCCTCTGTTACCCCACATGGGAGACTGGGATGGAGTTCCTGGCTCCTGGCTTCAGCCTGGAGCACTGGCTATTGCAGCCGTAATAAATAAAAAACAAATCAGAAGAAGAAGGAGGGGGGGAGGGGAAGGAGAGAAGGAGAAAGAGGAGGAGGAGGAGAGCAAGGCAGCTTCCCATGCCAACAGCTCCCCTAGTGGAGGTGTGAGTTCTCACCGGGCAGCCTCTCAGAGAACACAGGGCCTCCCAGCTCCAAGTGGGCGCAGAGGTGGCATTAGCCTGGGTCCTAGACGGGGACTTCCCTGGGAGATGTTTCCATCATGTTTCTTCCAGGTGGCAGCTGCCTCTCCGGAACAGCCCCTGAGAACCGCCAGGTCCGCTGCGCTCTCCAAGGTCACACACTAGGAATTCCTAGGCTCTCACAGGAAGTGGTCAAGGGTTGTCCTCCCCTGCCAGGAGTCAGGACTCCTCTGCATAACCAGGTCTTGGGGAAGCCAGCCTGCCCACTCTGAGGCCACGTGGTCTGTGTGGGGCCCTGCCAAGCCTGAGGGAGGGCCACAAACCCCAGCTTGTGCATTGAGCCCGGTATTTCCAGGGCACCATGATTTGTTTAAATCTGGGACGATGGATTGGTGGCCAGTCTGCCCTCGGGAGGTTGTGGCGGGTTTTGCGTGGAGGGCTTTCTCTGTCCTCTTGAGGGAAGAAGCAATGGGGGGTAGATCTAAAGCAGAAGGCCTGGATTGAAGGAAGCACAGGCAAAAACAGAGCAGGGAGCCAAGAGATAAAGGCTATTTCCCGACGGCATCATTTGGGCGCCTGTCCAGCTACGCCTGCAGTTAAATGCCTGAACTTTCTGATTGCGCCGATCTATAAATTCCATTTTCAAATTAAGCTAATTTAAGGCTTATTGCTTGCAATAGGAAAAAAAAATACAGGCCAGGGCCGGTGTTGTGGTACAGGGGTTAAACCGCTGCTTGCAACGCCCTCAGCCTACACTGCAGCACAAGTTCAAGTCTCAACTACTCTGCTTCCAATCTAACTTCCCACTAATGTGCCTGGGAGGGCAGCCAGAAACGGCGCAAGTGCATGGGAGCCTGGCACCAGCTGGGAGACCAGGGCAGAGTTCCTGGCTCCTGGCCTTGGCCTGGCCCAGCCCTGGCTGTTGCAGGCATTTGAGGAATGAACCAGAGGATCAAAGATTCTCTCTCTCTCTCTTTTTTTTTCTCTACCTTTCAAACAAAAAATCTTTTAAAAATTACTGGCCAACATAGCAACTAATAAAAAGTGAAAAATAAACCCAGTTTGATCTGGACGTTTAGCTCAAACTACCCATTATCCACAAAATAAGAATGACAGTATAAAGGTTCACGGAAAATGTCTATTATCAAAAAACGATGTTGGGGCCGGTGTTGTGGCACAGCGGGTTAAAGCCCTGGCCTGAAGTGCCGGCATCCCATATGGTTGCTGGTTCGAGTCCCGGCTGCTCCTCTTCCAATCCAGCTCTCTGCTGTGGCCTGGGAAAGCAGTGGAAGATGGCGCAAGTCTTTGGGCCCCTGCACCCATGTGGGAGACCCAGAAGAAGCTCCTGGCTTTGGATTGGTGCAGCTCCAGCCGTTGCAGCTATTTGGGGAGTGAACCAGTGGATGGAAGGTCTTTCTCTTGGTCTCTACCTCTCTCTGTAACTCTTTCAAATAAATAAAATAAATCTTAAAAACAAAAATATGATGCATTGATTTCAATCCTATTTGCATCAAAAATACACTTAGCTTTTATCTCCATTTATTTCTGTAAACTCTTCAAAGTTTCTTTGTGTTATCCTGCTCGCTGATATACACAGCTATTATGCCTAATTTTAAATTCATTTTATTTTGTTTAAATAACAAACAACTATAAAGGATCTTAAAGTATGCTGACCTAGGGCTAGGCATCGGGTACAGCAGTTAAGCCCTGCATCTAATGCCCGTATCTCCTATTGGAGGGCCTGGGTCAAGTCCTGGCTCTGCTCCGAGTCCAGCTTCCTGCTAATGCACACGCTGGGAGGCGGCAGGAGACAGCTAAAGGCCTTGGGCCCCTGCCAGCCATGCGGGAGACCTGGATTAAGTCCCTGGTTCTAGACTTCAGCTGTTGCTGGGTTTGGGGGAATGAACCAGTGGTTAGGAGCTTGCTCTCTCTTTCTCCCTCTGTCTCTGCCAAGCCAATAAACAAATAATTTTAAAATGTTTATGGAAAAATGAAATTGTGTTTTCTTGGGTGCAAAGAATTGTTGACTTCATGCATGGTTTTTTCGTAGTCAACATTTCCCATTAAATCCTGGAAGACCCCCGATCAGGTGTCGAGTACTGTAGGCATGAGTGCTTCCCGACAGGGCAGAACCAGGTTACCCATCAGTGTTTGCATCCAGACAGCACAAGCACCACCCGCCCTAATGAGAATGTGGAACCTCTGGTTATTTGTCACTCATTGACACTTGAAAAGAGCTGTCAGTCAAATATCTGACTGTAGCTTTGGTTGCTGGAGAGATGATTCTCTTGGAAGGGTTGCATTTTTTTTTCTTTTTCTTTTTTGGTCCTCAGCCAGCTTCACACGTTGCTTGCAAGTTGCTCGGCTCCCTCACGTGGGCTACGTGTTCTCAAGCTTCGGACGAGAGGCATGTTGCCCTGAGTAGAGACCCAGCCACAGGGAGAGGGTGACTGACAGCTCAGAAATGCTGCGCTGGCGCACCTGGAGGCAGGTGCACGTGTCAGGGTGGACAGAGTCTCGCCTGCACTTGAGAAGCAGCACTTGACCTGGGGGAGGTGGTGGGGAGGGGGGGCTGGTGCCTCCCACGCTGTGATTTTCAACTAGAGACTGGCACGCACGGTCAACTCCATGTCAGAGAATCCTACCGCTGAGGATTTTCTGTGCAAGACAGGCACGGGGTGGACACCCGAGGCATGGTTAAGCCACAGCTCCAGACACTTGCATCCCACATGGAGTGTCTGGGCCGCTGCTGGCCACACGTTCCCCTCCAGCTCCTGGCTAAGGCGCAGGCTGGGAGGCAGTGGACGATGGCTCACCTGCTCGGATCTCTGCCTCCCAGCAGAGACACCTGGATGGAGTTCCTGGTTCCAGGCACTGGCTTGGCCCAGTCCTGGCTGTTGTGGGCATTTGGGAAAACGAACCAGTGGATGGGAGATCTTTCTGTGTCCGTTTCTCTGCCTTCCAGATAAAACTTTAAGAGGAGAAAGAAAGAGGGAAGCGCAGGCAGACCCTAAGACCCCTGAGCATGTCCAGGGGTGTGGAGAGCAGCAGAAGAATCTGATGCAAACTGAATTCAAGGATTTCTGTTCTGGGGTTGGTGCCACAGCGCAGCAGGTCAAGCCGCCTCCTGCAGCTCCTGCATCCCATGTGGTCGCTAGTTCGAGTCCCCGCTTGTCCATTTCTGATCCAGCTCTCTGCTGATCACCTGGGAAAGCGGCAGAGCAGGACCCAAGTCCTGGGGGCCCTGCACCCACGTGGGAGACCCTGGGTGGGGACCTGGCTGTTGTGGCCATCTGGGGAGTGAGCCAGTGGATGGAAGATCTCTCTTTCTCCCTCTTTCCTCTCTTTCTCTCTCCCTCTCTGTAACTCTGCCTTTCAAATGAATAAGTAAATCGTTATTTATGGTTCACTCCCCAAATGGCCACAACAGCCAGAGCTGGGCTGATCCGAATCCAGGAGCCAGGAGCTTCTTCTGAGTCTCCCACGTGGGTGCAGGGGCCCAAGGGCTTGGCCATCTTCTACTGCTTTCCCAGGTGCATTAGCAGAGAGCTGGATCGGAAGTGGAGCAGCCAGGACTTGAACCAGCAACCATATGGGATGCCGGCACTGCAGGCGGTGGCTTTACCTGCTATGCCATAGTGCTGGCTGCAGTAAATCTTCATTTAAAAACAAAACAACAACAACAACAAAAAACAAAAACCAGAGTGTTCTGTTCTGAGATGAGCCCTGCCCAGCTGCCCTACCCCTTCCTGCGGGGCCCGAGGGCGAGGACATCTCCCAGCCCGCAGCGGGGCCTCTGTGTGCCTCCTCCTCCTTTGCTGTAGAGCCTGGTGGGCGTTTCGGTTGTGAATCTCCTGTGTCGGCTTCTGCAGGTGCCGGGACAGGTGGCCTGGAGCACGGGGCATGGGCAGCTCCCCTGGGCCCCTGACCAAGGCCCAGGTCAACAGCCTCGAACCCTCTGCCCGAGTTCCACGTGCTGCGTGCGCGGAGCCTCCTGGCCTGGTACTGCAGCAGCAGCTGCTTCTCCCCGCTGTCATAAACTGGAAATCGCCGGGGACAGGGAGTCCCCACCGCCCAGCCCGCCGGGGCCCTGTGTCCCCGCGTCCCCCCCCCCGCCCTGTTCAGGCGCTGGATCCTCGGCCGCAAGCTGGGGGTGGCGTGAGGGAACTGTTTGTCAATTTCCTTTTTGCAAAGTTTTTTTATTTTATTTTTATTTTTTGACAGGCAGAGTTAGAGAGAGAGAGAGAGAGAGAGAAAGAGAGAGAGAGAAATGTCTTCCTTCACCCCCAAATGGCTGCTACGGCCGGTGTGCTGTGCCAATCTGAAGCCAAGAGCCAGGTGCTTCTCCTGGTCTCCCATGGGGTGCAGGGCCCAAGTACTTGGGCCATCCTCCACTGCACTCCTGGGCCACAGCAGAGAGCTGGACTGGAAGAGGAGGAAATGGGACAGAACTGGTGCCCCAACTGGGACTAGAACCTGGGGTGCCGGCGCTGCAGATGGAGGATTAGCCTAGTGAGCCAAAGCGCTGGCCCTCAAAGCTTTTAAACACAGCCTGGACAGAGGTCTTTGAAGCTGGACAATGTTGTGACCGAAGGCTACTGAACCACAGGCCCACTTTGCAAGGCCCCTGGACCCCCGTGGTTTCAGGAGTGGAGGGTTGATTCCAGCAGCGTTGGATTGCATCTGCTCAGCTGGTTTTTCTTAATGGGGCAGGGGTGACATGGGCTGAACCATCTTCATTTCCCGCGTAGCCTCCTCCATCAGTCACTGGTCGCTCCTCTTCCGGAATGTACTGTGCCTTCCTTTACAGACAGCGCTCCTTACGTGAGGGGAATGCGCCCTCTCGTGGCCATCTGGAAGAGGTGCAGTTCATTTGTTTCACTGGGGCATTTTTTAAAAAAACTTTTATTTAAATTATACAAGTTTTATATATTTCATATATACAGATTTAGGGGCTGGAACAGTGGCATAGCAGGTTAAAGCCTTGGCCTGCATCACAAACGGGTGCTGGTTCAAGTCCCGGCTGCTCCACTTCTGATCCAGCTCCCTGCTAATGCACCTGGGAAAGCAGCGGAGGATGGACCAAGCGCTTGGGCCCCTGCACCCATGTGGGAGACCTGGAAGAAGCTCCTGGCTCCTGGCTTTGGATCGGCTCAGCTCTGGCTGTTGTGGCCATCTGGGGAATGAACCAGCAGATGGAAGACCTCTCTCTCTCTGTCTCTACCTCTCTCTGTAACTCTTTCAAATAAATAAAATAAATCTTTTTAAAAACTACAGATCTAGGAACATAGTGGAATTTCTCCCCCCACCCTCCCTCCCTCACATTCCGACCCTTCCTCCCCCTCCATCTCGGATTCCCATTCTTAATTTTACAATGATCTATTCTCAGTATACTTAATAGTCATACAGTTAACGCTACATTAAGTAAAAGAGTTCAAGAAATAGTATGAAGAGAAAGGAAACAAAACAACACTGTTCCTCAGTGGAAGAGACATGGGCTTTAAGCAGTCATCTATTCTCAAAATATCTAACTGGGAGTGATTTTACTGCGTCCTTGCTCCTCCTGGGGATATTTTTGCAACCTCTGGAGATGTTTTGGATATCACGACTTGGTGAACATGACCAGCAGCTTATGGGTAGGGGCCAGGAGGCTTCTAACCCCCCCAGGATGACGGGCGAGCCCCAGCCGCAAGGTGCATCCAGCCCCAAACGTCAGTCATGCTGAGGCCGGGAAATCTCACAAGAGGGCGTAGATCTGCCAGGTTCTTCCGGTCTCCGTTTTCTTCACCACGGACAGAGAGCAGCTCCACAAGGAACGGAGCCCACAACATGTTCTTACTTGGAGAGTGAGGTTTTTATCATCACGTTACTGCGATGGATTAGCCCGACACTTTGCCAGAGATGTGGAACCAAAGCAGAATCTAGACTATTGTCAGCACGATGCTAAGCATCATAACATCAGTTTGTCGGAAGCGAAGGAGGAACAGAGCTAATTCTGTTACTGTAGGTCAAGGTTTCAAATCCAAGGCCATAGATTTGTAGTCAAACGCCAAGGACTGCCAGTTCCATCCAAAAGGGAGGTACAGATATTGTTAGTAAAATGGTACCGTCTTCCCAAGCCCAGCCTGGCTTACTAGAAGTCAGGTGACCAAATGACCCCGTCAGAGCATCAGCTCCACCCCCACCCTAACAGGATTTGCAGCTCCTACTTCCTTATGTCTGCAAAGCTGTAGAAGACCTCTTCTCCCAGTACTGGTGGCTCTTATCTGTCTGGGGGAGGCAGCCTGTCGGGTTCCCCCACCCGACAACCAAGCTTCTCCCTTACTCTGGTGTTTGGTGACCTTTCAGTTGGAACACAATAAAAACTCAGATCCGTGCTCCTTTGCTCTCAGAGCCATACAGCTCCCCTGACCCAATTAATGCTATTGACTAAGATTTTTTAAAGGACAACAAGGAAGTTTCCAAGAGACTGAAGCATCTCACAGCACCAGAAAGCACAAAAGGGCTCGAACGAATGCAACCATGAAAGTCTATTCCTATATTCATAGCATCAGTACAATCTAACTTTATTTTTTTATTTTTATTTTTTGACAGGCAGAGTGGACAGTGAGAGAGAGAGACAGACAGAGAGAAAGGTCTTCCTTTTGCCGTTGGTTCACCCTCCAATGGCCGCCACGGCTGGCGCGCTGCAGCCAGCACACTGCGCTGATCCGAAGGCAGGAGCCAGGTGCTTCTCCTGGTCTCCCATGGGGTGCAGGGCCCAAGCACTTGGGCCGTCCTCCACTGCACTCCCGGGCCACAGCAGAGAGCTGGCCTGGAAGAGGGGCAACCAGGACAGAATCCAGTGCCCCGACCGGGACTAGAACCTGGTGTGCCAGCGCCGCAAGGCAGAGGATTAGCCTGTTGAGCCACGGCTTAGTACAATCTAACTTTACAACATTGTTGCCCACCTAAAAGAAACCTGGAACCCAAATCACTCACTCCCCCTTCCTGTCTTCTCCCCTCCTCTCCACTACCACCCCTCCCTCCCTGTGGCCTAAGAAACTGCTAATCTACTTTACATGCGTAAATCAATTAATCTTCATGTTAATACGTGTATCAGCCCCAGTCACAGACGAAGCGACTGAGACCCAGAGAGGCGAAAGTCTTACAGCTACGAAAGGGAGGAGCCCATTCCCCAGTCCACGGCCTGGACAGAGGTCACGGCCAGTGTTTCTGTCCCCACAGCGACGTCTCAGCCCTGCTGCTGCTGAGCGCAGTCCCAGGCAGCCCGTGAACACGCTGGGGTGTCCGTGCTGCGGGGCCAGAGTTGGCCTGCAGGCTCTCGCTCATCAAGCCTCAAATTAAACACTGGAGACCCGCCCCACCCCCTCCTCCCCTTTCGTGGCTCCACCCCTCTCACTGAACACTATCCGGACTTCGTATTACTGTTCTGTCGTTGATCCATAAGCTGTGTGTCATCAAACAATGCGATATTGAATTCCTTAAAGTGCCTCTATAGAACCCTGTTTAGGAGGAATTGCCAGTTACCCTGGAGTCAAGTACCTTTGAGCCAATTGCTTCTCAGGGCTACAAACACACCAGTAGGGGCCTGCGCTGTGGCATAGCGGGTAAAGCCGCCAACTGCAGTGCCGGCATCCCATGTGGGCACCAGTTCAAGTCCTGGCTGCTCCTCTTCCAATCCAGCTCTCTGCTATGGCCTGGGAAAGCAGTAGAAGATGGCCAGAGTCTTTGGGCCCCTGCACCCCCGTGGGAGACCTGGAAGAAGCTCCTGGCTCCTGGCTTCCACCTGGCCCAGCTCTGGTCGTTGTAGCCATCTGGAGAGAGAGCCGGCAGATGGAAGCTGTCTCTGTCTCTCCCTTTCTCTCTCTCTCTAACTCTGCCTTTCAGATAAATAAAATAAATCTTTAAAAAAAAGTTTTAAAAAGCCACACCAAGGTACCTCCAAGGTTTCCTTGGATTTTATGATTATATCCATACATATATTTCTTAAAAGCAATGAATTACACTCTGGGTTTGTATCTCTTTTTGAAAGATATGTTAGATCTAGGAATACTGTCAGGCAAATGCTCTCCTTCTATTTTTTTAAATTTATTTGAAAGGCAGAGTTACAGAGAGAGAGGGAGGAGAGAGAGAAAGAGAGAGAGAGGGAAAAGAGAGAGAGATCTTCCCTCCACTGGTTTACTCTCCAAATGGCCGCAGTAGTTGGGGCTGGGCCAGGTGGAAGCCAGGAGCCAGGAGCTTCTTCTAGGTCTCCCATGTGGGTGCGGGGGCCCAAGGACCCGGGCCATCTTCCACTGCCTTCCCAGGCCACAGCAGGGAGCTGGATGGGAAGTGCAGCAGCTGAGACTTGAACTGGTGCCCATATGGGACACCTGCTATGCCACAATGTCAGCCCTACTTTGTTGTCTGATGATGACCTTTTGAGTGTAAGAGAAGGCTGATTCCAGGGATTTCAGCCCTAAAAGGAGCTTTCTTGGATAGCAAGGTTGTGTTTTACAATCCTTATCTTTGTAGCCACAAAAAACTATTGTAGGGGCTGGTGCTGTGGCATAACAGGTAAAGTCTGCCTGCAGTGTCAGCATCCCGTATTGGTGCTGGTTCAAGTCCTGGCTGCTCCTCTTCCCATCCAGCTCTCTGCTGTGGCCTCGGAAAGCAGTGGAAGATGGCCAAGTCCTTGGGCCCCTGCACCCGCGTGGGAGACCTATAAGAAGCTCCTGGCTCCTGGCTTTGGATCAGCCCAGCTCTGGCCGTTGTGATCATTTGGGGAATGAACCAGCGGATGGAAGACCTCTCTCTCTCTCTCTCTCTCTCTCTCTCTCTGCCTCTGCCTCCACCTCTCTGTGACTCTGTCTTTCAAATAATAAATAAATAATTCTTTAAAAAAAGCGTAAAAGCTATTGCATTCCAGTGAATCCTGCCCCGTAGTCATCCTGAGTTAAGGCGGGTGTGCTGGTGTGGACATGTTAAATTTCCTGGGCAGGGAAACCATCACAAGACTGGGCTGCATTGACCACAGCATAGCAGGCTGGCTACCAATGTCAAGTTCACCATAGACATCCTTATTTTTCTGTCTGTGAAGACCCAGCAAGACGCTGTTGGAGCTGGCTTGTGGATCGTGATTGGTGAGACTGTGAAATTCCAGGTTTTCCATCACAGCGTGGGGGACACGCGGTGGGCTGGTGAAAATCCGCCTTCAGGCTGAGTTAGGTGAGACTGTGACTCACAAGCTCCACGAAGGCTCTGCCCATGCAACATGAAGATGGTACGTTCCCCCTCCCCCATAGCCCCTGCCCACTCCCGCAGCCCCCACCATCCGCCCAGGAGTCAACCCTGTCCAGCAAGCAGCTTGTCAGTTTCTCAGCCTTGGTGGTGTTAAATAGAGATGTGCATCACTGGTCGAGAGGGTCAAAATTACCCACTGCCGAAAGTGCCTAAAAAGTGGCTGAGACATTCAGATGTGGGCTTTCGCGGTAAATGATGTCTGCATGAATTCTTGCCACTAGCTGGTGCTAGGATACCATGTAGCAAGCAGCCGATGGCATTGAACCAGTTCTGTCATTGGCACTGTCTGCTTATCTGACTGGGAGGGGCGACCGTTTTTCTGCCAAGGGACATTTTCATATGTGTAACATCATTGGAAGCCATATTAAAAAATAACCCAGGGGCCAGTGCTGGAGCTTACCCAGTACAGCTGCCGCCTGCAGTGCCGGCATCCCATATGGGCACTGGTTTGAGTCCTGGCTGCTCCATTTCCAATCCAGCTCTCTGCTATGGCCTGGGACAGCAGTGGAAGATGGCCCTGCACCCACATGGGAGGCCTCTCTCTCTCTCTCTCTGTCTCCCTCCCTCCCTCCCTCCCTCTCTGTAACTCTGTATTCCAAATCAATAAATAAATCTTTTAAATAAAAAAAGCAACCTGCCATCAGATTGAATTTCGAGTCCCCCCTGTGGTTGCAGGGCCAGACCCAGGGATTCCATGGGCCTCAGAGCCGGCGGGACAGACGCTCCCCACCCCAGAGAGAGGAAGTGTGTCTGAGTTCCTGCCCAGGCCTGAGCTCCGTGGCTCCACGCACAGCGTCCAAGAGATTTCCTTTTTGAAAAAGTCACTATTTACTAGATACACAGAAAGGCAGACACCACATTCTGGTTCCAAATGCCTGCACCGCCAGGGCTGGTCTGAGGCTGGAACTCAGTCCAGGTCTCCCACGTGGGCGACTGCTCACTTGAACCTTCACTGCTGCCTCCAGGGGGCAGAGTAGCAGGAAGGGCCTGGAGCCAGGCCTCGCTCGAACCCAGGCGATGGCTGTGCCGTGTGGGCTCCTGGCTGCTAGGCCAAGCACCTGCCCTGCTATTGCGTTTTGAATGAGATGGATCTTTGCAGTCCTGATCAATACTAGAGTTTTCTGCTTCTCTAGCACATGTCGTTCTAACTCGTGAACTCATTCTTCTTGATTTTCATAATACAAATGGCATGTTATTTTGGAAGCCATTTTAAAGACAAAGATATCTGAATCAAGACACTCATCCCCTGGCGCAGTGAGGTAAGCCGCCACTTGGGACACCCCTCGGCCACATCTGAGTGCCTGGGTTCAAGTCCCACCTTCGCTTTCTGCTGAGGCACAGGGGGGAGACAGCAGGTGATGGGGCAAGTCCTTGGGCCCCTGCCACCCACGTGTGGGCCCAGGATGGAGCTCCTGGCTCCTGGTTTTGGCCTGGCCCAGCCCCTGCGTCAGGCATTTGGGGGAGTGAAGCAGCAGACGGAAGAGCGCTCTCTCTCTCATTCTCTCTCTCTCTCTCTCTGTCACTCTGTCTTTCAAATGATTAAAAATGAGTCAATAAACATTTTTTTAAAATGTCAATCCCCAAATCTGTTTTGCTAAAGTCCCTTTTAAAGGAAGCAACAGAGCTCAAGAGCTACTCAGAACTCTCTCTTTTTATTTTGGCATTTTACACTCTAACATCTTTCTTACGTGATGCAAGAGCAGAAGTCTGCGTTTGCTTATCAATTTATCCTCTCTGGGCCCCTCTCTTCCTCTGCTCCATATTCATGTTGTCCTGATTCATTTTTTTCTTATCTTGCTGTATTTCTAAAAAATATTTATTTAATTTGAAAGTCAGAGTTACACAGACAGAGTGAGAGAGAGATCTTCCATCTGCTGGTCTACTCCCCAGATGGCCGCAATGACCAGGGCTGGGCCAGGCAGAAGCCAGGAGTCAGAAGCTTCCTCCAGGTCTCCCACGTGGGTGCAGGGCCCAAGCACTTGGGCATCCTCTGCTGCGTTCCCAGGTGCATCGGCAGGGAGCTGGATCGGAAGTGGAGCAGCCAGACACAAACCAACACCCATATGGAACCTGCGATGTCACAATTCCGGTCCCTTATCTTGTTGTGTTTTCCCAGGCTCCCTTACGATGCTGAGTAGTAATGATGGTAGCAGATACATTTTCTTCCTTTTGATAGCAAAAGAATTGTCTTCATCTTTAATATATGTGCCGCAAGTTTTCAGTTTGTGAGCATTTATCATAGCTATGTGTTTAATTTTATCAAAAGCTTTTTCTGCATCTGTTGAGCCAAGTAGAAGATGTCTTTCCTTTAGTTGTGAATAATACTGTTGAATTTTTAAAGACTTATTTATTTATTTGAAATGCAGAGCTACAGAGAGGCAGAGGCAGAGAGGTCTTCATCCGCTGGTTCACTCCCCAAATGGCTGCAGTGGCCGGAGCTGGGCTGATCCAAAGCCAGAAGCCAGGAGCTTCCTCCAGGTCTCCCACATGGGTGCAGGGGCCCAAGGACTTGGGCCATCTTCTACTGCTTTCCCAGGCCACAGCAGAGAGCTGGATTGGAAATGGAGCAGCCTGGACTTGAACGAGTGCCCATATGGGTTGCTGGCACTGTAGGTGCCGGCTTTACCCACTACGCCACAGTGCCAGCCCCTGACTGAATTTTTAAAGTGATACTCCCACCTGGCATTCCTTGGATATATGTGCGCTGGCAGCCCATGCTGTATAAGCCTGGATTTGGTTTGCCTCCATTTTCTGTTAGCATTTTCACCTTTAATGTCCCAGGTGAGATCGCTGGTTATTTTTCTCTTTCTTGGCTAGTTGTTTGGGGTGTAGGATTGAGGGTGCGTGGATGTCAGGAAACAGAAGTGGATGATTCTCCGTTCCTTGTGGAGTCGTGCGTTAGACTAGAATAATGTCCTAGATGAGGGTTGGGGGACCGGCACCATTAAGTCATTTGAGCCTGGAATTTTTAATGAAAAAAATTTTTATATCAATTAAATCTCATCAACGTGGTAGAAATTTCCAGATGTTCTGTTTCTTCTTAAATCACTTTTGCCAGGTCATTTTTTTCCTAAGAAGTCATCTGGGGGTTGGTGCTATGGCGTAGCAGGTAAAGCCGCTGCCTGTGGTGCTGGCATCCCGTGTGGGAGCCAGTTCAACACCCAGCTGCTCCACTTCTGATCCAGCTCCCTGCTGTGGCCTGGGAGAGCAGTGGAAGATGGCCCAAGTCCTTGGGCCCCTGCACCCGTGTGGGAGACCTGGAAGAAGCTCTGGGCTCCTGGCTTGGGCCTTGGCTGTTTTCTCTCTCTCTCTCTCTCTCTCTCTCCCTCTTTCTCTCTCTCTCTAACTCTGACTTTCAGATAATAAAAACGAGTCTTTTTTTAAAAAAAGCAAGTGTATTATTTTCCTATCTCTAGCACAATCTTGCCAGCTCATCGGACAAGAACGTGCTACTCTCCCTGTGTGCGCGATGTGTCACACCGATAGTCAGGAGGGTGTGGACGGTACAGTCACACGATGAACGAGGGTCACACCACTTCCCATAAAATGGGCCTGTGATTTTCAGAAAATTCTTGCATTTTAGCCTCTCAGTTGCTAAGTGCTGAACTCTTGAAACTGGAATTGCTTTATAGAGAATCAATCATTCTAACTAACTCAAAAGCAAATCAATCATAGACATTTGGGGGAAAAAAAGGAACAAAAACCCATCTGGAACTCATTCAGTACAGCAAAATAATCTCCAAATACCCCAAACGCCTAAATTTAATTAATTGAATTACATAAGTACCAGAAATATAGGTGAATTTCTTTGTAATCAAGGAGAGAAGAAAAGCCTTATTAAAAATTATAAGTTTAAATCTAGAAACAATAAAAGTATAGACTGTAAATTCAACCCCAAGCAACAAAATGTGTTGTTAAACGTTTGTGCTAGTTAGCAAGTCTCTCTCTTTAAAAAACATTATTTGTTTGAGAGACGAAGGCGGAGAGAGACACAGAGAGCTCAGTTCGGGCGACTGGCCGCCTGCCGACTTGGCTTTAGCAACGTGATATTGGGAGACGCTGGTGAGAGCGTCCAGGGCAGGCACTGGAACGTGGGCATCCTCTCTCAGAGTGCCTGGGTTCAAGTCCCGGTCTGATCCCGATTCGATTCTCCTGCTAGTGTAGACGTGGAAGGCAGCAATGATGGCTCAAGTAACTCGGTTCCCGCTCCCCATGTAGAGGACTTGGCCCGGGTGTCTGGCTCTTGGCTTCGATGGCCCAGCCTAGGACGGTGTGGGCATTTGAGGGGTGAGCCCGTGCATGAGAGATCTGTCTGTGTCTCTGCTTCTCAGAGAAATCCAAATAAATTTTTAAAAGCTTTTTATGAAAATTTTTTAAAGTGTCACCTACAAAACTTCATATAGTATACTACCTTTTTGAGTAAAAAAGAGGGGGAACTATCGACATACATCCACACACGGAGAAATATTTTCTCATAATTTCTAAAAGAAATAAAGGAATAATACACTGGTAGGAGAAATATCAGAAGGAGGAAGGGGATGAGGAGAGGCACTGGTCTGAGGTCTCTATGGCTGCATTGTGATGTTAAACTCTGACTTTGTAATCATCTAAATTCTACATAACTTACTCAAAAAAACCAAGTCAAAGGAAGGGAAGAAAGCATTCCTTAAAGCTTGAAATCAAAACAACTATTAAATTATATATCAAATTGGTGGTGCGCTACAAAGATAAAAGAGCTTTTTCAAGTTGCTCTCAGACGCAGCGTTTGGACTGTGCAGCACCGGCAGACAACATTCTCAGGTCAAACAAGAGCTGCAAAGAAAATCGAGTCTCTCTTCAGTCGTCCTTGTGTTAGCGCTGATCTGGGTGTTATGATCTTGAAGTTGTATGTTGTAGGTTCTTCAGTCATCACAGCAATAAAATACTGTAAAGAATCAAGCGTAGCAGGAAAGACACACATACAAGAAATTCAAGGAGTGAAGTCAGCTCCCAGGGATGTTAGAGCTAAAGTGGAAACGTGATTATGCATTTTTGAGGCTTTTTCTTTTTGAAAAATCTGTATTTTCTAGGTCGGTCAGCAGAAGCAGTAACAACTCAACAAGGATGAGCATTCCTCCCACGACTAAAACAGTCCAGGGCTTCCCCGAGGACTGGCTAACTCCAGAGAGGAGGCAAGCAAGGTATGACTCCAGATAGATAGATAGATAGATAATTTATTTATTTGAAAGACAGAGTTACAGAGAGAGGTAGAGACACAGAGAGATAGGTCTTCCATCCACTGGTTCACTCCCCAGATGGCTGCAACGGCCAAAGCTGCGCAGATCTGAAGCCAGGAGCCAGGAGCTTCTTCTGGGTCTCCCACGCGGGTGCAGGGGCCCAAGCACTTGGGCCATCTTCCACTGCTTTCCCAGGCCATAGCAGAGAGCTGGATCAGAAGTGGAGCAGCCAGGACTAGAACTGGCACCCATAAGGGATGCCGGCACTGCAGGCGGAGGCTTTAACCCGCTCTGTTACAATGCTGGACCCCAGTAAGGTATGACCCTTGTGTCTGAAGATTAGGGTGTCATCAAAACCTTACGGGGTCACAGCAAAGAAGCAAACACGTGGGCTTCCATGAGCTCAAGCATAAAGCAGAATAATTATGGTAATTGATTAAAGCACAATAAAAACATAAAAAAAAAACAAGGACACTACAATCAGAGTGAGATCAAGGGGTGGAGGGAGGGGTGAGGAGGATATTCATTTGTCACTATTGAACCAGCTCCCTGCTCTGAGAATGGGTAATTCAGGAAAAGTTTTAAACATCTATGCTGTTAGCTCCACGCACACTGGATTTGCAGGTTACTAAATAGCTCTCAAGAGGGGGAAAGTTATTATTTTGAGGAGAATTGCACCTGGCGTGTTTAGAAGGAACAGTGGAGTAAGAATGGGAGGGAAATCACCATTTCCAAATCCTTAATGAATAGCTGCTCCAGACATTAGGTTGATGCACAAGCAAGCAGAGAATGATTGATGGGGAGATTCACAGCGGAGGGGCCAGGGAGCTGTCCCTGACCCAGCGACCAAGCACAGCACAGCTGAAGGTGGGAGAACCAGACTATGCACCTTTCAACGAGATGCAATAGAAATCCACCTTCAGATCGACTACGGACAGAAAGCAACTTCGACAAAGTACTCTTTTCAATGCGGTTGTACCCAAACCGAGTCCAGCCTTCAGACCCAACGTTCAGTTTACAGCGGATGTGAGTGACAAACCAACAAGTTAAACGACTTCAGAAGAGAGCAATCAAACAAGTGTGGGACGTGAGATAGCCTATGAAATGCAGATCCAGTTTTAAAAATAGGTCAAGGGCATAAGGAAAACAGGCACCAAAGGGGAGGGGATGTTCTGGGTCGGAAAAAATGGCAACCGCCGTCAAAATCGAACGGGCTTTTGTTTTCCTAGAGCTGCTCGGATGCTCCAGATACGTCTCAAATTGAACACAGCCCCAGAGAGAACTCGTCGTCCTCCCTCTCCTTGACGAAACGAGGAGCTCTCGAATATTTCCCTCTGCTGAATAATGAGTCCTAGCCCAGAAATCATACTGCCATTCTGGATTCTTCTTTCTCATTTAGCCAAAAAGTACTGCACCTGCCCCAGCTCTGTCTGGCGGTGAGTCTCTCACAGCTGTAGATTGAGAGTCAGTAAATGAAGAGGAAAATATAAACCAACCAATGGCCCTGAGTTAGGGAGCTTCGGCTTAGGTTAGCTATGATGATGATATTGCAGGAGATGACTTTATTGTTAAGGAAGATCTGCAGGTGTGTTTTGGGGTGAAATGACATGGTGTTACGGATGTACTGTCAATGACTAAAGAAAACACAGAGGGAGAAGGAAGAGAAGGAGAGAGGGATTAAAAAATGGCTAGGCATAGCAAATGTAAAAAAAAATAAAAATGTCCAAACTGCTAAACCTTAGGAATGGATCTATGGGGTAACATTGCATTTCTATAATCTTGTGATGAAACATTTATAACAATATTTGAAAAACTAGCCATTTTGGTCACACTGTGGCACAGTAGGTTTAGTTGCTGCCTGCGCCACCAGCACTCCATATGGATGCTGGTTCGAGTCCTGGCTGCTGCACTCCCGATCTCGCTCCCTGCTAATGCACCTGGGAAAGCAGTGGAAGATGCCCAGAGTGTCTGGGGCCCTGCCACCTACGTGGGAGACCATGATGGAGTTCCTGGTACCTGGCTTCTGCCTGGTCCAGCTCCCATTGCTGCAGGCATTTGGGGAGTGATGGAAGATCTCCCTCTCTTCTCTCTCTCTCTCTCTCTCTCTCTCTCTCTCTCTCCCTCTCTTTCTCTCTCTCTCTCTGTGTGTGTGTGTCCTTCTATCTCTATAACTCTGCCTTTTACATAAATAAATAAATCTTTGAAACATAGTAACAAGCCAGCGATCATTGAGGCACTCTGCCAAAACGATTTCAGATGCTCAGCACATCACCGTGAGTAGACCATCTGGTCACACCTGGGCTGCTGGTGGCTTTTCCCAGGCAGACTGAGGAAGACAGGAGGAGAGGCGCTCCTTTGGGACTGCAGTGTCTTCGTTGTACAGTTAAGAAACATTTCTATTTTAAACCTTTCTTTAGCTTACAGGCTGATTCCAACAATTCGTTTAGCAAAAGTGCCCCACAGGTCCCTGACTGGCCTCCACAGGTTAAAACGCACAGTGAAGAGCCAAGGAATTTGGCAAGCAATATTTCTCTAGGACAGACACATCAGAGGCCAGGTGTCTTTATGATCTGGACTCAAAAGAAGTTAATCTAAGGAAGTGGGGAAATGGACTGCGCTGGGAATAGCAAGAGCAGGGTTGTGCTGGCCGTGAACTTAGACCTCTGTGGTGTGCAGGGCATTCCAGAATCCCTCACTGCCTTGAGTACAGCATCTCCAGGGAGCTCCCCCTCCCAGGAGGAACACGAACTAATTAGGAGCTAGAAGACAGAACACAGAACTGGAAGGCAAAACACAGAGCCAAAGGGTAGAACGTGGAGTAGGAGACGGAGCACAGGGCTGGGAGGTAGAAGGCACAGCTGGACGGCAGACCTTGAACCGGAAGACAGAATGTGAACTGGGAGGCAGAACAGGAGCTGGGTTGCAGAGCAGGAGCTGGGAGGCAGAGCCAGGGTCTGATGGCTGGGAGGCAGAGCTCAGAGCCGGAAGGCGGAGCACGGGGCTGGGAAGCGGAACATGGGTCTGGAAGATCACTCCTAGGCTCTCTCTTAACTCTGATTTTCTGATTCTCTGACTCCGTTGCCAGTTGAACATAAGCACTGCCCCCCCCCCCCAAAAAAAACGCCCCCTGTAGGCTGGGAGGCAAAGGACATCGCGGATGTGTGTTCCTCGGGTCCCTTGAGCACTCTGCAGGCTGAGCGGAGGCTCCTGTCCCGTAGCAGGTCAGCGCTCTGCCATTCCTCAGCCTGCGGGACCTCCTGTCTGAGACACTAGACACCGCGGCTGACTGGTCAATACTGAGTTGTCTAGAGCAGTGATTCTAGAGCTAACCCAAGAGTGAGGTCCCAGGATTTCCAGGGATCCTGGAGGCCCTGTGTTGGCGGGGGCACCCTTCCCAACTCATCTGTGCCAGGTGGGATTTTCTTCCTCTGCTTCCGCCAAAAGCCAGCCCAAGGGATGTGAGAACCCACTGCCCCCAGTTCTACCAGACCAAAGGAAGCGTCAAAAAATATAAATCGTCTTTGTGCTGGAAAATGCGTAGTTTCATAAAGTGGGCTATTTCTGTTGACATGTAATTGATTTAGGATTGTCATGATGAAATGAACACATAAGAATATAGTTTTAATTTTCTCAATGTTAACTCCCAGTGTGGGAAATATTGGCAAATAGATCCTACAAGCAAAAGTTCTCTGCAGACTTCACTTGCGTGTAAGGAGATCCCGAGATCAGAAATTTAAGGGCCACCAGAGAAATCTGATCCTATTTTACTTCCAGCTTCTTCTGTTTCAGATTTTTAAAAAAGATTCCTTTGTTTATTTGAAAGGCAGAGTAGAAAAGAGAGGAGAGACAGAGGGAGATCTTCCACCCAGTGGTTCACTCCTCAAGTGGCCCCAACAGCCAGATGTGGGCAGGCCAAAGCTGGGAACAGCACTCCACTCCGGTCTCCCATGTGAGTGGCAGGGGCCCAAGAACGTGGCCCATCCTCCGCGGCCTTCCCAGGAGCATTAGCAGGAAGCTGGACTGAAAGCCAAGTAGCTGGGGCTTGAACCATTGCTGCAACAGGGGATGCTGGCCCTGCAAGTGGCAACTTAACCCACCACCCCGCAATGCTGGCTTTAATTTTTATTTGCTTATATGAGAAGCGCACAGAGAAAAGCAGTGTGTATGTTGGGGGGTGTTGGGGGAGGGAGGGAGAGCGCTCCCATCCGCTGGTTCTCCCCCAGTTGCTCACAATGGCTGGAGCTGGGCTGCAGGCCAAAGCTGGAGCTAGGGGCTCAGTTCAGGTCTCCCACATGGTTGACAGGAACCCAATGACTTGACCCATCACTGCCGTCTCCCAGGTGCCCCTAAGCAGGAAGCTGGAATTGGGAGCAGAGCTGGGATTTCAACCAAGGCACGCCTGTATGGGACATGGGCATCCCAATTTTTAAAAAACATTTATTTGTTTTGAAAGTCAGTTGCAAAGAGAGACAGAGAAACACAGGGTTCACTCCCCAAACAGCCACAATGGCCAGGGCTGGGTCAGCCGAAGCCAGGAGCCAGGAGCTTCATCCGGGTCTCCCACGTGGGTGCAGGGGTCCAAGGACTTGGGCTATCTTCCACTGCTTTCCCAGGTGCATTAGCAGGGAGCTGGACCAGAAGTGGAGTTGCTGGGACTGGAACTGTCACACACACTGGAAGCCAGCACTGCAGGTGGTAGCTTTATCCATTTTGCCACAAAGCCAGCCTGCAACAAGTATTTAAGGGAGATACAGGTGGAGAAATGGAGTCAGACAGAGAAAGCTCCTTGTTCAGGGACAAGCAAAGAATAAGCAACAGAGCCAGAAGCCAGTCTGAACAGTCTGATTGCAAAGCTTAACCTATTAACCACAGGCAAGACTCCCCCAGCACAGCCTGACGTCTCCTGCCTGGGACTGCATCCAGCCTGTGTTTTGACTGTTCACACTTTAATTACATGAAAACACACTTAAGATCCCTGGTTACAACCCACACATGCCATGTGGGAATGTGGCTGCAACCCCGCTTCTCCCTCGAATACAAAGTTGGTAAAACAGACTTGCCATCTTTTAAGTCGTTGTGAAAGCAATAAAGCACTTGCAAGGGGATGTCAACTGTTGTGTCTTTAATTACAAAGAGCAACAGGAACAGATTTGCAAGATGGCTTAAAAATAAAGAAACTGAGCTACCACGCCCAGCAAGAAGTCCTCGGGGAGAGCAGGCTGTGGCCACACCCTTGTTCCTCCATCCCTCTCTCCTCTGCTGTCGCTGGCAGAGCCCAGTCCTGCATCTGGATGCAAGATGGCGGCCGGGTTCCCGAGAGCACCACCAGGCCTCTCTTGGAGGAGTGACTCAGTCTTTCCCAGAGGCCCCTGCGGCCTCAGTGGTCAGGATGAGCGCCCAAGCCTGCTCCAAACCAGTCACTGGCAAGGAGGATGAGATTCACAATGGATTTGGCCCCACTGCTGGGGATGATGGACCTCATGAGTCAACACAGATTGTCCACTGCCTGTACCCATCACCATGCGAAAGCGAAGACCAGGGACAGATGCAGTGACTCCGCGGGAGTCCAGAGGGTTCCTTCTGGTCACAGCCATGTTCCGCCTTTGATCTTGGCTCCCAGAGACGACCACCAGGTGAGCTAGAGGCAGGTGCAGCAGCCCCAGTGCTCAGAACCACATCCCCGATGTCCTCCTCCCCTCCCGACACCAGGCTCGGGGGCTGTCCTAGCTGCCAGCGATGTCCAGGGCGCCTTAGTGCGACTTTACTGATTCCCTAACGACCTTGTCTCGGCATGCAAATCCATCACTCTGGCTGTCCCCACCACAGAGTGACAGGCTGTAATTTTCCACAGCGACAGTGAAGCTGGAGAGACGCCCGTAGTTCCTGTCCCCGAATGCACATTCAGGGGTAAGAAAACTGCGCTTGCTTTGATGAAAACTGAGCATCCATCGCAGGCCGTGTGCAAAGTCGGCTGACAAATTTAGGAAAGTCAATGCACGCAAATACGTGCTCAGGTTCTCGGGGCTCCGTGCAAGGCTGGGGACACTTAGTCTCTCTTCGGGAGGAGCCTCTTTGGACTGGAGACAGAGGAACTGAATTTTATGCAAAGCTCAACCCCAGATCAACGCTGCCAGGCCGCAGACTGCTCCCCGCGCTGTTATTCTGGAGGAGCTGGGTGTGGCGCGTGTCACTCTCGGAGCACACGCTCATCGGTCACCTTTGGGCATCGTAAGCCAGCCAGCCTCCCGCTCTAGGTCCTGGATGTGACACCTTGTTAGGGAGAACAAAGGAAAACAAACTGGACGCTCAGTCACAGAGGACTCAAACTGGTGTCAGTGGGATTCACCGACAGAACCACGCCCCCCCAAACTTCCCACGCCCCTCAAATAAAGACCTCAACCTTAACCTGTCCCTTAGGCTGGGCATGGCCTGGCCCCACTCGCTCCCTGGCCTCATCGCCTGCTGCTCCTTCTCGATCCTCCTCCGTGCCCCTGCCTCAGAGCCATCCTACAGGCTGTTCCCTGCTCTGGGACGCTCCTCTCCGCACCCTTCCCACCAGATTCAATTTAAATGGCGCTTCCTCAGCGAGGTCTCTGTGACCCCCCCAGAGTGGCTCTCTCGCCCCTGTTAGCTGTGATGTGAATGTGACCATCCCTGCAAAACCTCCAGGTTGGGACCTAGACCCAAGGCAATGGTGCTGAGAGCCCGCCTCGGGGGAAGGAGGGAGTCAGGAGGACCCCTCTCGCACGACAGGTGAGCGCACAGGTGAGCACGCAGGTGACGCTCCCTGCCTTCCCTTCCCTCTTGCTCCCCCTGCCCGTGAGGACACAGCAACATGGCACTGCCTTAGCAGCAGAGAGTGAGCCCTCCCTGAATCTGACACTGTGGCGATCTTGGACTTCCCAGCTTCCAGAACCATGAGAAAATAAATTTCTGTTCTTTATAAATTACCTGGTCTGTGGCATAGCAGGTTAAGCCGCCGCCTGTGACACCAGCATCCCATATAGGTACAGTTTCGAGTCCTGGCTGCTCCTCTTCTGATCCAGCTCCCTGGTGAGGGTTGAGCTTCGCCCCTTTTTCTTTTCTTTTCTTTTCTTTTCTTTTTTTTTTTTTTTAAAGATTTTATTTATTTATTTGAGAGATAGAGTTACAGACAGTGAGAGGGAGAGACAGAGAGAAAGATCTTCCTTCCATTGGTTCACTCCCCAGATGGCTGCAATGGCCAGAGCTGAGCCGATTGGAAGCCAGGAGCCAGGTGCTTCTTCCTGGTCTCCTATGCGGGTGCAGGGGCCCAAGCGCTTGGGCCATCCTCCACTGCTTTCCCAGGCCATGGCAGAGAGTGGGATTGGAAGAGAGGCAGCTGGGACTAGAACCAGCACCCATATGGGATGCCAGCGCCACAGGCAGAGGATTAACCCGCTGTGCCACGGCGCCGGCCCCGTCCCTTTTTCTAAACACTGTTCATCTTCAGCTCCACCTGCTAGAAAAATTCCCTTCAGGAGCCCCTTGTCCTCCAGTCTGCATGGATAAACTGCTCTCCACGATTTCAGAACGGCCCCTGTGTTCATGAACTGTTCCTGCATAGTGGGCTTAGCATCTCTCAAGCACAATAGCAATTTCTTTTTAAGATTTATTTATTTATTTGAAAGTCAAAGTTACACAGAGAGAGAAGGACAGGCAGAGAGAGAGAGAGAGAGAGAGAGAGAGGTCTTCCATCCTCTGGTTCACTCCCCAATTGGCCGCAATGGCCAGAGCTGTGCCGATCCGAAGTCAGGAGCCAGGAGCTTCCTCCAGGTCTCATATGAGGGTGCAGGGGCCGAAGGGTTTGGGCCATCTTTGACTGCTTTCCCAGGCCATAGAAGAGAGCTGGATTGGAAGAGGAGCAGCCAGAACTCAAAATGGCGCCCACATGGGATGCCGGCAAGGCAGACGGTGGCTTTACCCACTACTTCACAGCAGCAGCCCCAGTAAGCACTTCTTAACCCACAGTGTGTCCGGGCCAGGAATCCTGCAGCAGCCTAGCTGGGTGGTTCAGGCTCACTTGGAGGTTAAGCCACCGGCTTGGGCACCTGCATCCTGCATCGGAGTTCCTAGTCGGTGAGGTTTTGGTCAGGATGCCGATCAGTGTCACGGTCAACAGAAGGCTTCCCAGGGACCGACCATCGTCTTCAGGGACCCCAGGGACCGGCTTATGGGCACGGGTTGTGGTCAGGAGGCCTCCGTCTTTATCCCGTGGGCTGCTCCGCTGGGTGTTCCTGGAGCATGCTCACAACAGGGCCACTGACTCCCCCAGCACCATAGCAGATCCTAAGAGGGACCCAAGGAGGAAACCAGTGTCTTCGACAAAATCCCACTCCTTCATCTCTGTGGTAGCCTCCGTGTTGCACAGGGCAGACTTCTGTAAGGCCGAAGCAGGGGACACTGGGCTGTGAGGACCACAGGGTGACGCCCGCTGGGAGCCAGGCCTGCAGACGGACTGTGCTTTGGCTGGACCCGGCCTCGTTGCATATCAACTTTCCACTCTCCTGCTCATGGGAAATAGTGTCCCATGGCACACAGAACGCAATGTAAGGTCCTCCAGGCCAGGGCTAAGCCACATCCTGCCACCCCGGCATCCCATACAGACTCCAGCTGGAGTCCCCGCAGCTCCGCTTCCCAGCCAGCTCCCTCCTAATGCACCTGGGAAGGCAGCCGGTGACGGCCCAAGTACTCGAGTCCCTGCCAGCCACTTAGGAGACCCAGATGCGGTTCTGGGTCCCTGGCTTTGGCCTGGCCCGGCCGGCTGTTGCAGCCATTTAGGGAGTAAATGGAAGATCTCACTCTCTCTGTGTCTGTTACTCTACCTTTCAAATAAACACACACACACACACACTCTTATCAAAGTGCCTGCCTCCGAGCCCGAGTGGTCAAGCCCCCCCCCCCCATCCTCCTCTCCTCACTCCTCACGTCGGCCTCCATCCTCCTCTCCTCACTCCTCACGTCGGCCTCCCTCCTCCTCTCCTCACTCCTCACGTCGGCCTCCATCCTCCTCTCCTCACTCCTCACGTCGGCCTCCATCCTCCTCTCCTCACTCCTCACGTCGGCCTCCATCCTCCTCTCCTCACTCCTCACGTCGGCCTCCCTCCTCCTCTCCTCACTCCTCACGTCGGCCTCCATCCTCCTCTCCTCACTCCTCACGTCGGCCTCTTCTTTCTCCAAAAGACCAGGCTCTGGCCCTCCCCAGGCTTTTGCATTGCTGCTTCCTCAGTCTGGAACCTTCTCCCCCCAGGGCGCCCCCTCCCCCTTCCACCCCACGCTCTGGCCCGGATGCTGCCCTCGTCCACTGCTCAGAGAGGCCTTGCTTCCCCGCTGGTTTCCACCTCCACTCGTGTCCCCTCCCTTGCCTGGGGGTGTCTCGGTAGCAGCGGTCACAGGCTGCAATCACCCTGGGTAAGTACTTTTTTTTTTTTTTAATCTGTCTCCCGCACAACAATGAGGGTAGGAACGCTCTCAGAATTATTCACTGCGCGGGCCCCGTTGGGGGGACAGTGCCGGCTGCATTTTAGCTACTCCGCTGCTGTTTGATGAATGAATAAATCTGCAAGAAAAAGAGGCTGCATTACACCCGTTTGTGGAGGAACGCTGGTCCGAGAGCTGCTTGTTACAGCTTCACGACCAGAAAGTGCAGAAACTGAGAGGAAACACAGAAAACCTTGCGTCCAGTTTGCCATTGCTGCGACGTCCAAGCCCAGGACCATAGCGGATCCTACTGGAGTGAGGACATCTCTGCCACAGATGGTTTTGGGTGCTGTTGAACTTGTCTGGTGAACCACACCAGGTGCGTGCTGCACGCCGGTCACCACGGTCACCCACGGTCACCCACGGTCAGACCACGGTCACCCACAGTCACCCATGATCACCCACAGTCACTTACGGTCACCACGGTCATCGCAGTCACCCACGGTCACCCACAGTCACCAAAGTCACTCACGGTCACCCACGGTCACCCACGGTCACCCACAGTCAGACCACAGTCACCCACAGTCACCCATGGTCACCACGGTCATCACAGTCACCCACGGTCACCCACGGTCACCCATGATCACCCACAGTCACTTACGGTCACCACGGTCATCGCAGTCACCCACGGTCACCCACAGTCACTACAGTCACTCACAGTCACCCACAGTCACCCACGGTCAGACCATGGTCACCCACAGTCACCCATGGTCACCACGGTCATCACAGTCACCCACGGTCACCCACGGTCACCACAGTCACTCATGGTCACCCACGGTCACCCACAGTCACCCACAGTCAGACCATGCCAACACAGCTGGTGTTTTAAAGGGTGTTTGTCAGCTGTGAAATCCAGATTCTGCTTCTGCCACTGGAAGATTATTTGAGTGCAATTACAGCTTTTCAGGATAAATGGCGACTGATGAAGGACTGAAATGGAAGGCTACTTCAAAAGTTTGTGGGAAAACGGAATTAAAAGAGGTTTATTTTGGTGCAATCTGTGTTTGCATCTATGCAGATTTTTCATAATATGCATTTTCTGCAGAATGTGTCCAGCGTCATTTGCTTCATTTCATATAAAACGAGCATCGAGCCGGCGCTGTGGCACAGTGGGTTAAAGCCCCAGCCTGCAGTGCCGGCATCCCATGTGGGTGCCGGTTCTAGTCCCAGCTACTCCACTTCCGATCCAGCTCTCTGCTATGGCCTGGGAAAGCAGTAGAAGATGGCCCAAGTGCTTGGGCCCCTGCACCAGAGTGGGCGACCTGGAAGAAGCTCTTGGCTCCTGGCTCAACTCTGGCTGTTGTAGTCATTTGGGGAGTGAACCAGCAGATGAAAGACTCTCTCTCTCTCTCTCTCTCTCTCTGGCTCTACCTCGCTCCATAACTCTGTCTTTCGCATAAATAAAATAAATCTTAAAAAAAAGTAGAATGAGCATCCTACCCTCAGGTGTCCCATCCCCTGCAATGCATAACCTTGACCTTCAAGCTTCAGATCAGAGACTCTATTTTCCTTCTCCATAATGGGGTGATGTAACTGGCATGTAGAAGTGCTAGCTGGAGACGCCAGGATACAAGCCCTGGTTTTACCGTTTGCCCAGGGACAGATAATCCGCATCAAATGGGAGTTTACAAGACCTCCCTGGACCACAGTGCCTGGGTGTGAAACTGTTTCCTCAAACTGCCGTGTGAAATGGGATTGCACTGGGCTATGTCATGCTTTAAACGAGATTTCAAGTCTTTGAAGCCATCCAGGGTTCTGCTGTCTGCCCTGGAATGGTTCCCTTTCACTGAATTTCTTCCCAACTCAGTTTAATCTGGAGGGTTTTGTCCTTTTTCCAGCTCATCCAGATGTGTGCACGGTGGCGTCTGCCTAAGCTCATGAAGCAGAGGACAGATTCGCCCTCCGTTCCTGTTCTTGTGGATACTGAATGCTCTGCTTCTTGCTCCTTCATTTTAAGGTTCATTTATTTATTTTAAAGGAAGAGAGAGAGAGAGAGAGAGAGAGAGAGAGAGAGAGAGAATCTTCTATCTGCTTGTCCATTCTCCAAATGGCAGCAGTGGCTGGGGCTGGTCTGGATGGAAGGCAGGACCACAGAGCTCCATCCGGGTCTCCCACATGGGTGCAGGGACCCATCTTCTGCTGCTCTCCGAGTACTTGAGCCATCACCCAGGGTCCACATTAACAAGAAGCTGGAACCAGGAGCCAGAGCTGGAACTCAAACCCAGGCACTGTGCTGTGGGGAGGCAGTGTCTTAACTGCGGGACCAAACGCCTACCCCTCGTTCAAGCTTTTAGAAGAAACTGATTAGCCCGGAGGGGTCAGCCGAAGGAAGTCGGGTTGAGGCAGAGACGAGGGCTCCTGTGTGGTTTTGGAATGTGGGAACGGTTGGGAGGACAAACCCATATCTTTGAAGGAATCCTGCACCACGATCTGACCCAGGGTTCAACTCATTCCAACTGCACATGAGCCCTGGAAGCAGGCAGATCTGCCAGCCAGCACCTCCCAAACCAAATAACCAGAGGCTGTTCACAAGGCAGGCCGACCTCACTCCCTGTGATGCTGGCCAGCAAGCCTGGGAGATCAGTAGGAGGAGACTTCAAAAAGTCTGTGGGAAAGTAGCATTAGAGATGAATTTGTTTTGATGTGAAAAAAAAAAAAAGGTTGAAATTCATGCACCTGTGAGTTTTCAAATGAATACCCTAAAGAAACTATGATGGGATGTCAACATTTTTTTTGCACCAAAATAAACTAACCTTTAAATAAAAGATTTATTTATTTCATTTCAAAGGCAGAAATGGTGGGAGCAGGTGGAAGAGAGACACAGAGAGGCGAGAGAGAGAGAGAGAGAGAGAGAGAGAAAGAAAGAGAGAGAGAATCTTCCATCTATCCACCCACTGGTTCACTCCTCAAATGCCTGCAAGATCTAGGGCTGAACCAAGCCAAATCCAGGAGCCTGGAACTCCATCTGGGTCTCCCAAGTTGGTGGCAGGGCCCAAGCACTTGGGCCATCTTCTGCTGCTTTCCCAGGCTCATTAGCAGGGAACTAGATAGGAAATGGTACAGCTGGGACTTGAACGAGCACTCCCATATGGGATGCCAACATTGCAAGCGGTGTCACTAACCCACTATGCCACAACACTGGCCCCTAAATGTACCTTAATTCCATTTTCCCATACTCTTCAAAGGACTCTCCTAGTTCTGAACTTTCTCCTGGGGGTCTGGCATCTTCACAAGCACACACCGACTGATGGGGTTCACAAGAGGTGAGTCCTGGCATGAAGGCGATTTCTCTAGCTCCTCTCCAGACAGAAGTAACTCGAGATCACGGCCATGGTCAATGACAGCAGTACCAGAGAGGCCGAGAGGGAGACTCCTGGACACGCTGCAGCATGGACCTTGCTGTGCAGGGAGGGCTGGGCCACTGGCCAGCTCACGGGAATGACCTGCGGGCATTCGGGGTTGTGAGGAGCTGCATCCTCGCCAGGGCGCAGCTGGGGTGAGACACAGAGCTCCTGCTCTTTGAGAATCATAAGGGCAGGTGCAGTGGTTACGCCGCCACCTGGGATGCCCACTTCCTCTACTGGAGTGTGTGGTTCAAGGCCGGACTGTTCCACTTCCCACTTATGCATCCGGGGAGGTAGCAGATGATGGTCCAAGTACCCAAGTCCCTGCCACCCGCATAGGAGACCTGGGTAGAATTTCTGACTCCTGACTTCAGCTTGACCCAGCCCTGGCTGTCGTGAGCAACTGGAGAGTGAACCAATGGATGGAAGATCTCTCTCTCTCTCTCTCTCTCTCTCTCTCTCTCCCCCCCTCTGCCTTCCAAGTACCTGAAAACAAATAAACATAATAAAGGAATTATAGGTGACTGAATGGTGGTTTCCAAAACATACATCCACCTCCCAATCCTGGAACCTGCAGTATTACCTCCTCTCTGAAAGACAAGAGTAAGTTAGGGATGCCTGTCCGGGATTGTCTGGGAGGGTCCAAAAATGCAGTCCCAGGCGTCTGAACAGGACAGAAGCAGGCGGAGTCCAGGGACAGACACACAGAGATGGGGAGAGAGGGCGGCAGAGACTCGGGGCATGCTGACAAGGCCCTGGAGGGGGCCTGGGGCAGTCTCCCTGCAGCCCCTCCCCCCGGGGCCGGGGAAGACCCCTGCCAGTGCCTGCAGAACTGGGAGAAGGGGCTGCTGCGTGTGCTCATTGGCTGCCCAGCCCCAGGAAACAGAATGCCAGGCGTTTGCAGCCCTCTGCGGGGGGTGGGTGGGGGATGGACATTGACCCACTAATCCCACAGGTGTTACTGGACAGCAGTGACGATGGCTGTGATGAAGAAGGGTGTGTCTGGGACTACGTCAGGGGCCTCACCTCATCTGGGGGTGTGGGGAAGTGACGCTGAGAAGCAGGTGTGGGGCAGGCAGTGCGATGTAGTGGGCTAAGCCCCTGCCTGCAGCACTGGCATCCCGTCTGAGCACTGGTTCTAGTCCCAGCTGCTCCTCTTCTGATCCAGCTCCCTGCTGATGGCCTGGGAAAGCAGCAGAAGATGGCCTACATGCTCAGGCCCCTGCACCTGCATAGAAGACTGGGAAGAAGCTCCTGGCTCCAGCCTGGCCCATCCTGGGCCTTTGTGGCCATTTGGGGGAGTGAACTAGTGGATGGAAGACCTTCCTTTCTGTCTCTCCCTCTCTCTGCCTATAACTTGACCTCTCTAATAAATAAATAAAATCTTTAGAAAAAAAAATAGAGGCAAGCATGCCAGAGACTAGGAGCTTCCGAATTAGGGTCAAGTCTCAGCTTTGCCACTGGGCACTGAGTTCCCAGGGAGGCCGCCCGATATTGCTGTGCCTCAGTGGGGTGCGGCGTTGGCATTGAGCTCCTGGGTGGTTGTGATACTGTGCAAACACACGGCGTGATGCCTGCACTCGGCGAGGGCTGGGGCTGTGTTGGCTGTTATTACTTATTTTTAGATTTTTAAAATTTATTTGAAAGGCAAAGTTACAGAGAGAGAGAGAGAGACAGAGATCCTCTATCTGCTGGCTCATTCCCCAGATGGCTACAGTGGCCAGAGCTGGGCCAAGCTGAAGCCAGGAGCCACGGGCTTCCTCTGGGTCTCCCACATGGGTGTAGGGGCTCAAGCACTCAGGCCATTCCCCACTGCTTTCCCAGGCATCAGGGAGCTGGATTGGAATGGAGCAGCCAGGACTCGAACTGGTGCTCCTGTGGGATGCTGGCATCGCAGGTGGTGGCTTAGCCCACTGCACCCCCACGCCTGTCCCTGCCATCATTATTTAAGCTGGAACCGGAAGCTGGTGGGTCAGCAGGCATGGGCGGAGACTCAGATCAAGGAGAGGAGAGAAGCCGTCGGCCCAGAGCTCTGTCCCACTCATCTTTGTCTCTGGAAATGGGCTCTGTGGCCACCGACCTACTCCAGGAACCCTTCGCGGCCGGCTTTTCTCCCACGCAGGTGGCCTCTGGTCTAGGAGGAGTTGTGATTCCGGGGGCAGTGCGTCCTCAGACAGGGACAGGCTTTGGTTTCAAGCATCTATCAAGGACATCGGGGTGGGGGTTGGGGTTCTGCCCTTGTCACCTCCTTCCTGGAGCAGAGGGCTCCTCTCCCCACTGTGCTGCTTCCGCACCCAGCACACTCAGGGACCATGCCTGAGACCCTGCAGGCCAGAAATGGTGGGGACCCGTGCCCCCTGGACAGCGAATCCTTGTTCCAGAAAATGTAAGCCCTAGAAGTGGAAGTCCAGCCCAGGGACACTCCTCCCACTCTGATTGGCACAGGGTTTTAATGGTTACGCCCAGCAGCATGGGAAGTTTAACAAGCAAGGCGGTTGAATGGAAACCTCTGTGCTTCCGTCCAAGTGTTGTTCCTGAGGGGGCGTCTGCGGCTTTGGTCTGATGCCTAAACCCACAGATGCAGACCAGGGACATGTGGCCGGGGGAGGCGGGGCTCATTCCCCAAGTGGGCTCGGGCTGCGGCTGGACAGTGGCATAGGGCTGTGACTCAGATCCTGGGCCCTGCCACCTCCTCCCAGGGGCCCCTGGGCTGCGTGCTCCACCCTCGTCATCGTCATCCGCAGACGGACTCCCTGCAGGAGCTGATTCCAGCGCTTGGTCACTGAGGAAGGCCAGACCCCAAGGGGCCCCCTGGGGAGCAAGGGGCTCCCCTACCCTACAGAGTCTTGCTCTGCCTGTGGTGCCCTTGGGGTGACGGTGAGCAGGCCACAGCTGAGGTTGGGTGCCACGCAAACACAGGTGCATTTGGAGGGGCCTCTGTGGGACGGCTGTGGGGAGGGGGGTCTCCAAAGATGGAGACCATCTGTCAATCGTGCAGCAAAGAGAGAAAGATGACCCCAGCTCGGGGGGCTGATGTACTTCTGCTCAGGATACTCGTTTCCTGTGGGTGCAGCAATGAGGCGCCCAACTGGGAGGCTCAGAACAACAGAAATGTACGCTCCCCTGGGCCTGGGGGGTGGAATCCGAGTGCCTCAGGGCTGCACAGCCTCCGGAGGTCCCAGAAGCATCCACTCGTGGCCCCTCTCAGCTTCTGGTGGCTGCCGGCATTCCTGGGCTTGTGGGTGCGTCCCTCGGGTCTCCGCCTCCGGGGTCACAGCCCTGCTCCTCTTCTGTCTCTTTTAAGGACATTTGTCTTTGCGTTTATGGACCACTGGGCCAGCCAGGGCGATCTTGACCTCTCAGCATCCTCAACCTGGAGCCAGCGCTGTGGCATACTGGGTAAAAGCTACCGCTTGCAGGGCCGGCATCCCACATGGACGCAGGTTCAAGTCCTGGCTGCTCCACTTCCAATCCAGCTCTTTGGTGTGGCCTGGGAAAGCAGAAGATGGCCCAAGTCCTTGGGCCCCTGCACCGATGTGGGAGACCTGGAAGAGGCTCCTGGCTTCAGATTAGCACAGCTCCAGCCATTGTGGCCAATTGGGGAGTGAACCAGCATATGGAAGACCTCTCTCTCTCTCTCTCTCTCTCTCTCTCTCTCTCTGCCTCTCCTTCTCTCTATGTAACTCTGACTTTCAAAATAAATAAATAAATCTTTACAAAAGAAAAAAAATGACATCCCCAACCTGATGACATCCACACAGATCCCTTTTCCAAACAAGGCTTGGCTTGGCTGTGGACATATCTTCTTGGGGGCTGCCAGTGAGCCCCCCACACCTACATCCAGGTTCCCTTCAGTGTCTGTTCTCTCAGCCCAGGAGTGTTTGGAGAGAACAAATCCAATAGCAGCCTAACCCAGAGAGAGTTTTCCAGAAGATGGTTAAATCCCTCATTGAGCTAAAGGGGAAGGCTGTGTCCCGACCATGCTTGTGTGGGTGGGAGGAAGGCCCTTGGTGCGCTGGCAGGTAGTGAGAAAGAGACAGAGAGAAGGGTCTTCCTTCTGTTGGTTCACCCCCCAAATGGCCGCTGCGGCTGGCACTGCGCCGATCCAAAGCCAGGAGCCAGGTGCTTCCTCCTGGTCTCCTATGCAGGTGCAGAGGCCCAAGCACTTGGGCCATCCTCCACTGCGCCCCCCCCCCCCAGGCGACAGCAGAGAGCTGGACTGGAAGAGGAGCAACCAGGACTAGAACCTGGCGCCCATATGGGATGCCGGCGCCACAGGCGGAGGATTAACCAAATGAGCCACGGAGCTGGCCCCACACCCAGGTACTCCTATGTGGGATGTGGATGTCCCCACTTACGTCTTCATCCCCGGGCCAGACGCCCTCCCCAGGAAAATCAAACTTGACCTTGCATAGCCCAGGGCAGGGTCTTGGGGAAGTGACCATGATTTCGTCCTGCTGGCCTTATAAGGAGACACAGACCCAGAGGGATGCAGGCTCCCCGTCTCATCCCACGTTCTATGCCACCTCGCAGCCCTGTCACCAAGAAGTCCATCACCAGAGCCTGAACCCGTGGGCCGCCTTACCTTGAACTGGGAACCTCCAGAACCGTGGGCTGGAGTCAACCTCTTCCCTTAGAGAGGCTAGGCTGCCTCACGCACTTCCTCACAGTGAGGAAAAGCAGGCTCCAGAAACATGGGTTATTGGGTTTTGAGTGCTGCACTTACGAAATGGGACCAGAACCTGAACCCGAAGCTGGCACAGGGAGCTCTCCTCCTCACGGCCTCCTGGCTCCTCCTCACCCTTCCCTTTCCCATCCCTTTGTTGGATTCTCTGGAGGAATCCTGCCAAGCCCGTCAACCAAGGGAGTGGGAACACATCAAAGGCACCCTTGGCGGCTGGCGCTGTGGCATAGCCATAAAGCTGCCATCTGCGGTGCCAGCACCCCATATAAGCACTAGTTCGAGTCTTGATTGCTCCATTTCCAATGCAGCTCTCTGCTATGGCCTGGGAAAGCAGCGGAAGATGGTCCAAGTGCTTGGGCCCCTGCACCCATGCAGGAGACCCGGAGGAAGCTCCTGGCTCCTGCCTTCGGATCGGCGCAGCTCCAGCCATGATGACCACTTGGGGAGTGAACCAGTGGATGAAAGACCTCTGTCTCTCTCTCTCTTTCTCTCTGCCTCTGTCTCTCTATAACTCTGCCTTTCAAATAAATAAATAAATTTGAAAAACAAAAGGCAGCCACCTCCACGTACCTTTAAGAGAGCAGATGTGCGTGGTCTCCTGACACATGAGCTCTGGGTAGCCCCTGGGTGCTGGGGTGTGGAGAACCGGGACCCTGGGCTGCATCCTGCTGTGGCACCCGAGGATTCACACTGCAGAATATGCATTCGCAGCAGCAGTGACTCGACTTTAGAGAGTGGTAGAGAGGGCAGCGTGGCCCAGGCGGCAGCAGAGGGAAAGGCATTAACCAGGTCCTCGGTCTACGCACTGGAACCCAAGCAAAGGTGGGAGGTGGGGGCCCTTTCATGTATGTCCATGTCACAAGTTCAGGGACCCTGGCAGGACCTCTGCTCAACCTGTCCCAGTGCCTACCATGCCACCAATGGCGATTTGCCTTTGATTTCTAAAAAAAAAAAAAAAAAAAATTGATTTCTCTAGACTAGACACAGTCATCCATCTGAGCGAGCTCCTAGAGGTTTAACACGTTCTATCCAGGACAGGCTGGATGGTGAAAGGACCGTGGATTTGGGACCCCCAACTCTTTCGCCTACTCTTGGGTGCCTGCGGGCAATGCAACCATTCCCACATTCAGTTTCCTTATCTGAAAAAAGGTAACCAAGTACCCACGCTTCAGGGTTGTTGTAGGATTGCAAGGAACCCACCAGCATCACATTCTGCTCTGTAAATTAGAAAACACGTCCACAGAGCGTTTCACAAGCACTGTCCACTTGCTCCCGGCACAGCCTTCTGAGCTGGGCTGGACCGGGTTATTGCTTCCGTGGTACAGAGAAGGAAACAGACAGGTAGTGGGCTCTAGGCCAAGGGCAAGCCAAGTCTTCCATCGGTGACTCTGCGCTTCTCCCATGCATGGCTTCTTCCCCTCAGGAGAAGTGTGCCACCTGCTGCAGACAGGCCCATGCAATGGACGGGGCTAGGAGCCGAGAGGAGCAAACAGAGCGAGCTGGGAAGGTGCCACGGAAGTCCCTAACGTCAACACAGACATCCCTGTGTTGAGCTGCCGAGCACAGTCTGTCAACCCTCTCACTCCTGTTGAGTTGGTCCCGTTGGAACCGTTGGAATGAAGAATGCTCCCAGACCCCCCAGGCTGACATCCGACTCCACGGAATAGTTTATTGGCATGCTTTATGAATGATTAGAATAACTCTGTCTCATTGCCAAGGCCGATGGCATGGCCCCAGTGGCTCTCTGTTGAACGTTCTCCAGATAGGCGTGGAGACGTTATTGTCATTAAAGCATTTCTGCCCACTGCAGGTGGACGTGGGGTGCGGAAGGTGTTCCAGGGTTAGTCACCGTGACAGATGGAAGAGCTCATGCAGGTGGCGCTGCCTTTAGGTTCTGCTCGCCGTGAGTGCTGGCGCTGCCTATTGTTCTAGGCCACATTTCTGTCACCGCGGATTGAGTGACGAATTGGGATGACGGTATGAACAGGTCTGGGAACATCTGCCAGTCACAAAGGAAGCGTGGTGGCTGCCAGTGCATTGTTTGGAAGGCTCGGGGCCATGGCTCTAGGTCAGAGGGACACGCATCAGTGCTGTTTCCCGTTTGGGATGGGCGCCTGGCCGTGGGGTCCTGCCCTCCCAGAAGCTTACCCAGAGGTGTTCTTTCCTGGGGCGGCCCTCACAAATGGCCACAGCTTGGGTGGCTCAAAGCACCAAGACGCCGCTCACTCACAATTCCAGAGGCCGCAAGTCCAAAGCCGAAGTGTGGCTGCGACAGCTTCCCCTTCCGGCTTCTTGTGGCTCCTGGTGGCGCAGGCGCCCCTTGCCTGTGGCTGTGTCACTCCAGTCTCTGCCCGGGACTTCTCATGGTCTCTCCCTGTGTCTTCTCCTCTGTCTGTGTCTTCTCCTCCTCTCACAAAACCCCTGATTCTTGCATCGAGGGCAAGGAGGAAAGATTTTTCTCTTCCAATTTCACAGTTCCAAATTATTTTTCTTCTACATGATAAGAAAATCTCAGGGCAGCATTGTGACCTAAACCACTGCCTGCAACTCTGAGAAGCCATCGGCTCAAGAGTTTGGACTCCTACCACCCATGTAGGAGACCCATATGGAGCTCCTGGCTCCTGACTTCAGCCTGGCCCGGCCTGGCTGCTGTGGCCATTTGGGGAGTGAACCAGAGATGGAAGTTCTCTCTCTCTCTCCCTCCTCCTCTGTATGTGTGTGTCTTTCTGTAATTCTGATTTTCAGATAAATAAATAAATCTTAAAAATAAATAAAGAAAAGAGGAAATGTAGGGTTTGTGAGAGCTGGCAGGTTTATTTTTCTACATATTGAGAATATTTTAATTAAAAAAATACTAGTTTTTTGGCTTAGCAACCGTGTCTTGAAAATGGATACTGAAGAGCTGAAGGGGAGATGGTGGATTTTAAAAATGACCTGCACTCTAAAAAAAAAAAAAAGAAAGAAAAGAAAAGAGAGAGACCAGAGGCTGAGTCAAGACTGAGTCAAGACACCTGCGTTCTGGCTGTGCTCATGGCCTTGTGCAACTCTGCAGTTTTAAGCAACCGTTTGAACCTCGATTTCTTCATCTGTAAAATGGGGGTAATTTCCGCCCCATCTGTGAGCGTAAATGAGACTTTCATGGCAGGAATAAGCTTTGGTCAGAGGAATAATTGCCGCCGATGACTGAGCAGTTGTTGTACTTCGGATAGACACGGAGTAGTCGCTATTTCTTTAAAGCTGCCAACGGCTCTGCTGTGGGGTTGTTTTCCACATTTTTTCAGTTGCTCTTCCTGCCACAGCCTCCCGCTGTCAGCTAGGAATGGGCCATGAGACGAGCAGGTGGTACCTGTTGTGGCTGGTGACCTGTGGCCTGGCACAGGAAGCTCTGACCGTGGCGAGCAGCCAGGCTGAGCTGGTTCCCCCGGGCATGGGAAGCCTTGGAAATTCAGGGTGCACTGGTCTGCTGGTAGCAGGAACAGCCGAGTGCAGAGAGAGGGTGCGGGAGCGGGGCGGGGCCTGGCCGGCCCACGTGTGACTTACTGTGTGTTAGTGGAGGTCATCCGTGAACAGAAGCCAGGAAGCTGACAGTGGAGGCTCAGAATGAAGAACGGCTTTGCTGGTTGGGGGTGGCAGGACCCTCAAAGGGAGGGAAACGAGGGGTACACCTCCCTGATGGTGGGCACCAAGAAGCGCCCATGTGTTTGTATCATTCAGGGCCCCACCAGGAGGCACACGGAGACGGGGAAGAAGTGGAAGAACATTCTGTTCACCAGAAGCAACACTGATGAGGGCAGAGAAGCAGCCGGGAGTCGGCAACCACAGGAAGCCCCTCACTCTGCTCGACCCAGGGAGGGAGGGGCTATGGAACCTGGTGAAACGGCCTGCAACAGGGGCTGGGGCTTCTGGGCCTCGAGAAACAACCACCGGCAGCACGCGGCCTTGCGGGGGAGGAGCCGCCAGAACAGGTGCCCAGGGCGAACCTCCTGCTGACTTCCGTTGCTGACTCTACCAGAGCCGAGGGAGCGCTTGGCTGATGGAGCCCAGGAGGTCAGCACCCTGGGTCCCAGAGTCCGGGGAAGGGAACAGACCTGGAGGGACAAGTGGAACGTGGCCAGAGCAGTGGCCGAGGTGTCAGGACAACCCAGAGTCCAGTGCTGTCTCTGGAACTCTAGGTCCTTTTCTCTGTTCTCACTCGAGTCCCTGCAATCCACAGCATTGCCTGACGAGGCTTTGCTTCTGCGCCTCCGTGCCTTTCAAACCAAGGAGCCTGCGGACACAAAGACGTTGAGTAATTCCCCCCACGCTGGCAGTGGGAGAGTCTGGAAGCAAAACCACATCGGTTGGGGCCGGCGCTGTGGCACAGCGGGTTAACACCCTGGCCTGAAGCACCAGCATCCCAGGTGGGAGCCGGTCCAAGACCTGGCTGCTCCACTTCTGATCCAGCTCTCTGCTGTGGCCTGGGAGAGCAGTGGAAGACGGCCCAAGTGCTTGGGCCCCTGCACCTGCGTGGGAGACCAGGAAGAAGCACCTGGCTCCTGACTTTGGATCGGCGCAGCTCTGGCCGCTGCAGCCATTTGGGGAGTGAACCAGTGGATGGAGGACCTCTCTCTCTCTCTCTCTCTCTCTCTCTCTCTCTGTGCCTCTCCTCTCTCTGTGTAACTCTTTCAAATAAATAAATAAATCTTTAAAAAAAAACCACATTGGTGTGGGTCTAGCACCTGCTCTTGCTCTTTCTGCTCTATTACACGGATGCCCACGTGGCCTGTAGGTCCTGATAAATTGCAGAGTTTGTGGCCATCAAGTTATTCTGCAGGGAACCATTAGAGTATTTTTAGAATGTGGTGGTGACGTGTTCAGAAATTGTAGCAAGATCTTATTAGTAGAATGCAGACTAGGTTGTAGTGGGCACATGGGATTTTTTGGGAAAAAAATCAGTTTATTGGAAAGGAGAGAAGACAAGAGGGAGAAAGGGAGAGAGATCTTGTACCTGCTGGTTCAAAGCTCCTAAATGTTCCCAATGGCTAGGGCCCAACCAAGTTAAATCTGGAAGCCAGGAACTTGACCTAGGTCTCCCATATGGGCAGCAGGAACCCAACCACTTGGGCCGTCACTACTACCTCCCAGGACCTGCATTAACGGGAAGCTAGATTCGGGTTATGGACCAGAGCTATAGCTGTGTGGGACATGGGCTTCTGCATTGCTAAGCTAAACACCTGCCCCAGATGTGGGCGCTTACTTTTCGATAGTGGTAAGATTTTGCTTGAGGATCTAAGTTGGAAGACGGTGGTGCCCGTGTGAAGGGTGAGGGCAGCACTGGCTTGCTGTGGTCTGGGTACTGCTGCAGGGAACAAGGAGGGAGCAGCAAACCTGACTCCTGCTGTTCTGGAGTGTAGGCTGGTGAGAATAGACGAGTTCTCCCAGGGGAGAAGACAGGGAAAGGAGAAGTGAGGACAAGCGTGCCTGCGAGGGAAGAGGGAAGAGGGTGGAGCGAAGACAGGAGCTAGAGGAGCCGCGAGCAGGGGCCCGGGCCAGGGTGAGCGGTGCAGCAGGTCTTGCAAACAAGCGAGGGAAGATGGCTTCAGAAAGTGGGGTCAAGAGCAGAACTCGTGGCTGCGGATGACATGACAGGGTTGAGGCCGTTGAGACTGACACGCGGTCGTCTTCTGGTGGCTCGGTGAGAGCAATTCGGTGCAGGGGGCGGGAGCTGAAAGGGGAGGTCGTGGAGGCGCCATGACAGTCGGGACTTACTATGGACGTGCTAGGGAGGAAGTCGGATGACAAACACGCAGCAATAACTTGTTAGGGTTGTCATTCTGTAAAGATCTGGCCTGTACAGTCACAGTTCTAGGACTGGCATCCTTTTTCAGAGCTGGGAATATTTGTGCTTGCTGCTGAGGACACGGCCTTCCCAGTACTAAGCCACTGGGCAGCTGTCAGACTGAACAGAAGATAGTGTTAACCCTGAGATGGAGTTCATCCGGAACATGGTGGAAGCTCCTTTGGTGACGTCTGTAACTCCCTGATCTCTTGGCTGTGAGGTGCACCGGAGCTCAGAGCTTGGCTTTTTCTATTTCTGTCTGTGCCCGTGGCGAGCCATCATGGTGGTTAGGGAGTGACTACCCCCTCCCCCTCCAGGCAGATCTCTAATGTGATCCAGACGCAGCTGCCCAGCTGCCCGCTCCACGCCTTCACCTGGGTGTCGGTAGACATCTCAAACCCTGCGCCATCAACACAGGGATCCTGCGCTCCCCTCTCAGGACGGCACCGCCCACAGCCTTCCCCTGTGCACGATGGCCACTGCCTTCTCCCAGGTGCTCAGTCATCTTGGCGTCTGTTCATCTCACATCCTACGTCCATCCACCAAATGCTTCTGTTGACCTCATTTGGAATATCCAGAACCACACCACCACATGCCACGTCCGTGCCACCACGTGCCACGTCCACACCATCACGTGCCACATCCGCGCCACCACGTGCCACGTCCCGCACCTCCATGTGCCATGTCCACACCACCACATGCCATGTTCACGCCATCACATGCCATGTCCACGCCACCACATGCCATATCCACACTGCCACGCGCCACGTGCCACGTCCATGCCACCACGTGCCACGTCCATGCCATCACGTGCCATGTCCGCGCCACCACATGCCACATCCACACCGCCACGTGCTGCATCCACACCACCACGTGCCACGTCCACACCACCGCATGCCACGTCCACTGCTGTTATTCTGCTCTGAGCCTCCATTATCTCTTGCCTGGTCTTTAAACTGGCCGTCTCCAACCACCAGGTTCAAGCTCCAGCTCCTCTAACCTTGCACTTCCGTCCTCTGTCTGCTGCGTCCTTTGCCTCCAGCAGTCTCTAATTTCCCAGACAGTCCCTATTGACTTCACTTGTCCTGCACAGTCTCCCACTGCAGGATGTAAGCCCCACCCCGGGCAGGTTCCCTCCATCGTTGTGTCCCCAGCACCTAGGACAGGCCCAGCAATAGATGTTTGTTGAATGAATGAACAAATGCAAACAGATGACCCCTGTCCCACCAGATATTCAGAGGTCTCAATTGCCTCGTCCACCCCAAACAGTGTCTTGTGTTTCTGGATCTGGCTGGACACACGTCCATACCATATCCCCCCCGGTTAGATCTGTGTCATCCACAGCCCCAGTACAGGTGCTCCATGATGGAGTGGGGGTGGGGGAAGGCAAAAGCCAGCTACAGCCAACACTGGACGCTCAGAGGGTCTGTGGCTATCCCATCGCGTATTTCAGACGACCTCTTTCGTCATTTCAGTCGCATCCCGAGGGGGAGCACCACTCAGAGACATCTGCTCGTAAGCCCCCGGGTGACAGGCATGAGGTTCTTTCTTCAAAGCTTCGCATCTGGGGGAAGTCGGAGGCAATGATGGGAAGGAAGTCAGGAGGGGACAAAGAGGGACACGTTCTCAGGTCACGTGCAGGACTGACTGTAGCACGGAGCCCCGGGTGCAGATGGAGGACTCCCGGTGCTCGGTATCCGGGTCGGATCCGACAGCCCCAGAGGGCACGGAAATGCTCAGGAGTAACCCTGAGTGGCTCCGAGCTGCTCCTCTGCCCAAGGCAGGTGTCACACGTGAGCTGGGCCCAGGGCCCCAAAGCTCACACTCGTCACAGCAGCAGGGCGGTCGTTATTCTTCTGGATCTTAGGGGCCGGCGCTTAGGGGTTAAGCATCTGCCTGCGGCGCCGGCATTCCATATGGGCGTTGGTTCTAGTCCTGCCTGCTCCTCATCAGATCCAGTTCTCTGCTAATGCCCCTGGGAAAGCAGTGGAAGATGGCCCAGGTGCTTGGGCCGCTGCACCCTGTGGGAGACCCGGAAGAAGCTCCTGGCTCCTGGCTTTGAATTGGCCCAGCCTCGGCCATTGCAGCCATTTGGGGAGTGAATGAGCAGATGGAAGACATCTCTCTCTCTCTCTCTCTCTCTCTCTCTCTCTCTCTCTCTCACCCTGTCTGTAACTCTGCCTCTCAAGTAAATAAATACATCTTAAAAAAAAAAAAAAAACCTTAAATTGATTCTGCACCGACACCCACAATCGCAGCCTTTCTTTTTATTCAGTTGAAAACCCGAGGATCTACCCTGATTTCCAGTGGAGTCGAAGCTTTAGAAAGAGCAGAGAGAGGCAGAGTCTCAGGCAGCAGGCCTCCAACGCCTGGCACCAGAGGGCCCTTGTCCACGCCTGCGTGCTCTTATTTGGGGGAAATTCTTCCCTCTCTCTCACCTGCAATGGGGAAAGCTGGACTCAGAACCCTGCAGCCACAAGCCCTGAATACAGAATATACAGGAACTAAAGCCAAAACGGGGCGGGAGGGATTAAGTGTTCCAAAGCAACTCCTGACGGTGGCGCAGGAGGCAGGGCTAAGCCCTGGTTCAGAATGGTCCTCTCAGGTTGAGAGGGGAAAAACAAGCTTTAAAAGCAAGGCTTTCAACTGTTAAATCAACAACGGGAGTCACTGGGTACATGCTCCCCACGTAGGATCTCTGTCCTTAATATGTTCTACTATGAAACTTAAAAACAACACTACTAGTCGAACAATACCCTATACCTTGTGCGGTTGTGTGAGTGCAGCCTGTTGAAATCCTTGTTTAGTATATACTAAGTTGATCTTCAGTATATGAAGGTGATTGAAAATGAAACTCGATGAAGGGCGGGATGGGAGAGGGAGTGGGAGAGGGGAGGCCCACGGGAGGGAGGGAGGTTGGGGGGGGGAGCCACAACAATACAAAAGTTGCGCTTTGTAAATTCACATTTATTAAATAAAAAAAAACTATATAACAAACAAAAAAAAAAGAAAAATAAAAAAAAGAACTTAATACTTTACCCTTTTAGTATTTTTTATGTTCTACTTGAAACTATTGGTTGAACTCTGTAATTAATACACAATTACTCTTAGGTGTTTAATTAATGCTATAACTAGTACTCAAATAGTATTTTACACTTTGTGTTTCTGTGTGGGTGCAAACTGTTGAAATCTTTACTTAATGTATGCTAAATTGATCTTCTGTATATATATATATATATATATATAAAAATTGATCTTCTGTATATATATACAAAAAAAAGCAAGGCGTTAAGTCAGGGCGAATGACTCCAGCACTGCCCAGGGCCTGGCTGTTCCTGATGGAGACGTGGCTGGAGACAGCTCCCCTAGTCCTGGTACCCTCGGCAGCTCTGGTGGTTTCTAATCATCTCCGGGGGAGGGGCGGAGTGGAACATGAACTTGGACTTGACACACCTCTTTACGTCTGGGCAGACGCGGCTTGTTTTCCACAGGATGCTCTCTGAACTGTCTCACGGGGGTTCTTAGGGAGAAGCCGGAGCCCCAAGAAGGGAAATGACTCACCTGAGTTACCGGGGCCCAGGAGCCCAAAGGGACCAGGGCGTCGCCCTCGCAGCTGGTGAAACGGTCCTGACTGCTGGCGATTCAGCAGGCTCCGCGTCTGCACGGGCACAGGTGAGACATCTCGAATCAACCTGAAATCCTGGCAGGTATCTGGGGCAGCAAGTTAAACTGCCCCTTGGGATGCCAGCGTCCCCCACTGGAGTGCCTGTTCACGTCCCGGCTGCTCCCCTCCTGATCCAGCTTCCTGCTAAGATGCCTGGGACGCAGTGGCTCAAGTGCTTGGGCCCCTGCTCTATACGTGAGAGATCTGGATGGAGTTTCTGGCTCCTGGCTTCAGCCTAGCCCAGCCCTGACTGTGGTAGCCATTTGGGGAGTAAACCAGCAGGTGGAAGACCTCTCTCTACCTCTCTGCATCACACTCTGCCTTTCAAATACATTTAAAAAAAAAAAAAAAAAGGAAAGAAAAGAAAGAAAAGCACCTGAACTCTGAAATGTATCGTGTTAGCACAGTTTGATTTTGGAGCATTTGGACTTCAGATTTTTGGACCAGAACTCAACCAGTAAAGTCTATGTAAATATTAAAGAGGGAGAGGAGAGAGGAGGGAGGAGGGAGGAGAGAGGAGGGAGGAGGGAGGAGGGAGGGGGAGGGAGGAGGAGGGAGAAGGAGGGAGGGGGGGAGGAGGAGAGGGGAGGGGAAAAGAGAGGGGAGGGGAGGGGAGGGGAGGGGAGGGGAGGGAAGGGGAGGGAAGGGGAGGGAAAAAAAGCTGGAAACATTTCTGGGGTCCCAAGCATTTTGGATAAGGAATACCCCACATGTACTTATGTTGAGGAAGGCACACTGCTAACTGCTTATCTGCTCCTAGTGCCCGACCTTTCTTGGTGGGGACAGGGATGGCAGGGAGGGGAACTGGGCAAACAATGGGAACCCCCTGCAGCAGTGAGGTGGGGCTGGGCAGGGCAGGGGGCCTCCCACAAAGGAATTCTAGGCCACAGGCTGCCCCCCAGGCCCTGAGGCACTTGGAGCCAACCTCCCAGGGGTTATTTCCTTCTGGTCTTGGGTAGCCAAGCCTCAAGCAGGAGGACTGGCAGGTGCAAGACTGGCAGGTGCCCCCCCACCCCGCCTGGCTCCCCTCCTCAGTCATGAGAAGCCCAGAGCCCAGCACAACCTTGCAGGCACCGCTGGTCTCCCCACCTGTTCTGCTTGACCTTCAGCCCCGCGGCCGGCTGGGGGGTGCGGCTGCCTGCCTTTCCGCGGGTGAAGCCCCTGTGGTCGCTTCTAACTCGCACTCGGGCAGGTCAGCAGACGTGTGTTTACACAAGTTATAATCTCACCCCGAGACGCTCTCAAGTGTGCCCCAGACGCCGGAGAGACCTCCAATCAAAGGTCTGACTCATTCTTTACACAAGCATCTGTTTTATTTGAAAACATGTCTACACTGCATTGCACACCAACACAGATGTGACCAAGAAACCCAGAGTCCTGTTCCAGCAGGCACCGAGTCCAGTGTGTGACTCAGGGCGGGCTGCTGTTGTCCACCGTGGCGGGGGCGGGGGGATAGGGAGGGAGAAACGGACAGTATTCCTCACTCCTGTTCAAGAATCGGAATGAGCAGACGGCAGGTGATGGAAATGTGAAGCTCTTCCAAGGCGCCTTCTCTCTATCGGCTGACGTCCAGGTGTCGAACCCGGACTTTTTTTATTTAAATTGACAGGCAAGGTCTTCATACATTTCCTGGAAAATGCGTATTATCCAAATACCACTCATGAATCTCAAATTTTTTTTTGCACTACACTCATCTTTTAATTCCATTTTTCTAAAACCTTTTTGCAGTACCTTCCTATGGCATACGATTATGTCTTTCTCGCCTTCTCTTTCCCTGGGGGCAGACAGAAAATGCTAACAAGCCGGCGGCTTCTATTTCCACGCCAGAGGCACACACAGGATCTCTTTTTGCTTGGCGGCCAACACGACTCTTGGTTTCTGGGACACGGGAGCCTCCGACCCCATGGGGCCGAGGTCTCCATATTCCAGAGCCAGACAGCCCATCCGCAGGACGAGCACCATGGCAAGAGAGGAGGCTGCTGCCTTCACTCCGCTCCCCACCGCCCGAGGGAAGCCGGGGCACAGACAGGAGCTCATCTGATCAAGTCAACGCTGGCCCGGAGGCCGCCTGGTGGCCTTGCTCTGAGAACCCACGCGCCTTCTCCCCCAGAGTGCGGACTTCCTGTTTACGGTCGGAAATGGATGCCTCTGATAAATCATCTGGACCGTTGCTCACAGCATCCAAGTTTAGATTTTCTACTTGATTATTCACACACTCAATCAGGCTTTAAAAAAAAAAAAAATCAAAACCAGACCCGTGCAGCCTGGAGCGAGCGCACTCCACCAGCTCAGCAGCACCGGCCCGAGCACCCTCCTGGTATGAACATGGGACCATTCCTCCGCATTTCACAACAGCAGAGCGCAGACGCGATGACAGCCTCTAACACGGACTGGGGGACATGGCCTCAGCACTCAGTAGTTCACATAGTTTTGCTCCGTTTCCTATGCATGTTGTCTTTTCTATCAACTTTTTTTTTTTTTTTAATTACGTTTAAAAAAATTTCAAAAGGCAAATGCTTAGAGGAGGGAGCCGAGTCGTGTGCGACTTTTCCTTTCTTCGGTCGTTTCTGGCAGGCAGAGGGGTCGCCGTGGAGTTTTCTGCGGCTCATCTTCTCCCGCGAGCTCGGGGACGGGGGGCGTCAGGAACTCTGTTTTCAGCAGGTTGTCAGGAGGGCACGGCCTTTCAGCTCTTCAGGGCCTGTGAAAACAAAGCAACAGGCGACAGCTGCTCACGTCTCTCGCTGGCCCCATGAGTCACGGTTCCTATTGTCCATTTCTCCGCATCTTCCCATCCTGGGGCCCTGTGCCCCTCTCCTCTCATTCCTCCTCCACGTTCAGTCCTCATCCAGCCAGAATCAGAGCCCCGGGCATTTCTGAACATGACAGATCATCAACCCCGCCCCACCCCCAACCTGTGCATCGGCTGTCAGATGTATCATCTCCTCAGTAGAAACCAGGAAGGCTGCCCTCCGACCATGAACTTGAATATCTGAATCCTTAAAGATGTTCAATAAGGAGAGAGAATTCCTTGCCCTCATCTGAAGGCAATGCCAGGTGAACAGAACCATGTGTAAGGAGAGATTCGGGTGAGGAAGGTCCCATGCCCCGCGGGATTCTTCCTGAGAACGGGGTCTTGGCTCCATGACAGGTGCTTTGCCAATAACCACGCAGCTGTGATGGCTGGAGGCAGGGCGATTAGGTTCAAGTTAAAACTTGGTTTGGGTTTTCTTTCAAGTTCAGTTAGTTGGAAAATTAAGATTATATTTGGTCAGATCTCAACAGAAGTCAACTTATGAGCCATCTCTGGCTCTGACTCTGTTTTGGAACCTTACAAGGTCTAAGCCAACATCTGTTCTGGGGAAACTTCTGATGCCCCACTTGCAGAGCTAGGAGGCTCTTGAACGTGACCTTTACAGAGAGGTCCAAGGGTCTGTGCTCCAGACGCAATGGCCTTCGGGGACCTGTCACGTGGGCGTAAGTTATTTACTTACGAGTACCTTCCCGACATTTTCCGCACAACGACGATGACGATCCCACCCACGAAGCCGATGGCTAGTAAGACCCCAACTATGATTCCAACCAGCGTCACTGTCGCCAAACCACCTGAAGGAAAAGGGACAAAAAAGCATGAGTCCCAGATTAAAAATGCACCTGCAATAAAACGAGACACCTAAACAATGCCACTGCCCCACTGTACACAACAGCCTTCCAAGTTGTTCTGCCTGTATCCAGCGGAAGCTGACTTACAAGAAGAGAAATCCTGGACTGGATAAATCCCACCTCCTGAATGGAAAGATTTCGGGGTCTCAGATCTATCAAGCATAACACTCGCACCAGCTTCACGGTTAATTATTGGGTAATGTTCGTATACCGCTATTCAATTGGCTTCTAAATTCATCCTCAATGACAATAAGTTGTGATAGGAGGCCATTCTCCACATCTGTCATTAAGGGAATATATTCGTTTGTGGTTTATTTATTTTCCAACACAGGGAATTCCCCGAAATGTATTCTCGGGAGATTTCTATTCTGCTCTCGCTGACTACAATCTAGGAAAGAGTGGAATTCACCGCCAAGATCAAAGAAAAACATTTTTCAACTCCCATAAGAATATTTTGACAGCAAACTCTAACCCACCTTTCTCAATGGTTGTGTCTGGCTCTTCACCCGCTTTCTCTGTAAAGAGAGAGATGTAATGATATGGAATTATTAGGATTTAATAACTATAATTTAACAACTGGCAAAAGATGAATTTACCCTAAGTGGAAAGTGACTAAACACAAGCGAAAAAAGATAATTTCCTAAATAAACTGGAAGGAATTCATAAGCAGGCTCTGACATGAAACTGACTTTATAGCTACTATTATCACATTTATGAGGGCTTCTTCCCCACTATGGGTCCACAGCACTTCTGTATTATTATGTACTTTTCCTCACCCAAGTTAGAAAGCAGAGCCAAGAAAACACAGATGTCCTAAACGAATGATTCAAATGTTTCAGCGGTTAAGGCAGCAAGGGAATTCTGAGCTGTGGGCTCCTAGCCCAACGCCAAGATCTTGGAGGAGCCGGCGTGGCATAGCAGGTAAAGCCACCACCTGCAGTGCTGGCATCCAATACGGGCGCCGGTTCAAGTCCCAGCTGCTCTTCTTCTGATCCAGCTCTCTGCTGTGGCCTGGGAAAGCAGCAGAAGATGGCCCAAGTGCTTGGGTCCCTGCACCTGTGTGGGAGACCCGGAAGAAGCTCCTGGATCCCAGCTCTGGATCAGTGCAGCTCCAGTCATGGCAACCAACTGGGGAGTGAACCAGTGGATGGAAGGCCTCTCCTTCTATCTCTGACTTTCAAATAAATAAATAAATCTTTTTTAAAAAATCATGGAAAAGTCAGAGACCATGATGAAGGCCTCTGCTCACTGAGAACAATGCTTCAGTTTGGGGAAAGGGGACCAGGACTGTGATGCACCTCTCGGTTTCTGTTCCCTGATTCCTGTTTGGTAGCAAAATCCAATGTCAGAGAGCAGCAATCCGCCCAGAAAACTGAATGGAAGAATATGGCATTTTCACTTATAAAACTTTTTTTTTGAAGATTTGTTTATTTGTTTGAAATGCAGGGTTACAGAGAGGCAGGGGCAGAGAGAGAGAGAGAGAGTGAGAGGTCTTCCATCAGCTGGTTCACTCCCCAGATGGCCACAATGGCTAGAGCTGAGCCAATCCAAAGCCAGGATCCAGGAGCTTCTTTCAGGTCTCCCATGCAGGTGCAGGGGCCCAAGGACTTGGGCCATCTTCTACTGCTTTCCCAGGCCATAGCAGAGAGCTGGATCAGAAGTGGAGCAGCCGGGACTTGAACTGGTGCCCATATGGGATGCCAGCACTGCAGGCTTTTCCCGCTACGCCACAGCGCCAGCCCCTATTTATATCACTCTTGTTCTAGGGTCTCTGTCATGGTCAAACCTAGTCCAGTAGCTACAATGTGAATATTCTCCATTACGAGGTTCTTTTGGGAAAGTTTACATAATTCCTGTTTTAAAATAAAGGTGTTGGGGCCGGTCCTGTGGTGTAGCAGGTAAAGCTGCCATCTGTATCACCATCTCATAAGGACACTGGTTCAAGTCTCGGCTGCTCCACTTCCAATCCAGCTTCCTGCTGATGTGGCTGGGAAAGCAGCAAAAGATGGTCCAAGTCCTTGGGCGCCTGCACCCAAGTGGGAGACCCAGAGGAAGCTCTTGGCTCCTGGCTTTGGATTAGCCCACCTCTAGCCACTGGTACCATTTGGGGAGTGAACCAGTGGATGGAAGATCTCTCTTTATCTCTCCCTCTCTCTGTGACTCTGCCTTTCAAATAAATCTTTAAACAACAACAACAACAACAAAACCCAAAGGCATTTTGTTTTGTTTTTCCCAACAATCTCTTTATAACTGAGTTCTTAACTCCAATGAAAGGTGGTTGTTTTCCTAGTTTGCAGATGGGGAAAAAGTCAAAATGCTTTGATCTCATGAGAAATTAGAGAGAAAGAATAATCAGTCAAGATTTCCCTAAAATCTTGGCTCGCGGTTTACAAAATATCCCGTATGTTCAAACATTTTTCTAACCAAAGGTAAAATTAGCCCAAGTATCATCTAAAAGATGCTTGATTTTCCTGGAGGTTGGGTTTGAAACAAGCTTTGTGCCGAGACTCTCCTGTAAACAGGCGCCTTCTCAAGAGGGCCTTGGGTGGGGCCCCAGGTCACAGCTCTTCCTGCGTGAGTTGAGCTCACGGTCCCAGACCCTCACTGGCTCGGGAGCCTCACGCTGCCCGTGCTATCCCATCCTGGAAAACAGCTGGGAGACTGCAGGCGCGGAGCCCTCCCAGACGAAGGCATCATCGAGTCAACGCCCAAAATGTCATCCTTGGAAGTCAGCTACTGGCAGGGATGGGCCAGTCGCGTGCTGACCATGTCCTAACACGGGGGCTGCCAGCGTCAGACACACAGCACAGCACTGTCTTCACCAGAGACACCATTGCATAAGAAACAGATGACCAAAAATAGAGTGAGTTGGGGAAACTTTGGTAGGAATTCCGAGCTTCTCGGTTCTGTCCTCTACAGCTCACTCCCAATTACGCTGACCGTGACCGTGAACATGGGTCATACGTGTGAACAACCCTGGGCGTGCCAAGGGAAAAGCAGCCATCTGCTGCCCCAATCAAATGCCCTCTGAAAACACTGACTGCTTGTAACTGACTTTAACTCACGCATGAAATCATCGTGAGATTATGAGAAGTAACGCGGATGCGCCTCAGGGTGGCGCTGTTTCTGACAGGGTGGGGCAGGAGAAGGAAGGCAGAAAAGAGGATGTCCCAGGCAAGCAAGAATTTGCTTTTGCTGGAAGAGAGGCGTCTATCACGACAGAAATGGTCTCAACACGGAACTTCTCATTTCTGCTGCTGATTAGTTGTCAACCCCATTCAAAGGAGCGATTCTTAAAAATGTTGAAAAGCTCTCCAACGGCCACTTCCGCTGATTCGTCTTTCTTGCATTACCCCATTGGCTCTCTCTGATGTCCAAATGTTAATCTTTCCTTTAACCGCTTGCAGCAAGCGTTCGGGTTTACTTCAAAGCACTTAATGAAACTTTCAAAAGATCGTGGTGATGCACAGCGAATATGAAATTTGCTAAATTAACCATTTTCAGCATACAGTTCATTACCAGCATCCGTCTACAGAACCGCTTGAGGCTTACCAAATTTCCACTCTGTGCCTATTCAACACAAACCCCTCAATCTTCCCTCCCCTGCCCCTGGCAACTCTCAGGACTGCTCCTCATTCTCATCCGTGATGGTTTAAACACCACAGTGATGGCAAAGACACAAAGGTCTCCTCCCGCGCTTGCCTTCCAGGTGTTCCGTTCACACACAGCAGGTGCCAACTGAGAATCCCAGGTACAACCCCAAATCCTGGCAAGACTGGCTCAGAGCAGACCCTTGTTCCATGTGTATGGACATGAATCCAATGGAAGATGGTAACTATTAGCCTAGAATCTGTTAAGATTTACATAGGTACGGGGCTAGTGCTGTGGTGTCGTGGGCTAAGCCTCTGCCTGCAGCACCAGCATCCCATATGGGCGCAGGTTCGAGTCCTGGCTGCCCCTCTTCCAATCCAACTCTCTGCTATGGCCTGGGAAAACAGTAGATAGTGGCCCAAGTGCCTGGGCCCCTGCATCTGTGTGGGAGACCCAGAAGAAGCTCTTGGCTCCTGGCTTTGTATCAGCCCAGTTCTGGCCGTTGTGGGCATCTGATTTGGGGAGTGAACCAGCGGATGGAAGACTTTTCTCTCTGTCCCTCTTTCTGTAACCCCAGCTCTCAAATAAATAAATATTAAAAAAAAAAAAAGATGTACATAGGTTGACTGAGTTTCGCAACCTTGGTTGTCAACACCAAGTTCTTAGAGCAGCACTACACCAGCTTAGGGTCAACAATGCAAATCAGTAGCTACTTCACTTGCCCTTATAGGAGCATTATCACTGGTTCTCTCTCAAGGTGGAGAGAAATGTTCAGCAGCCCAATAAATTTAATTCTGAATCTGCTCCATCAGAACTCCCTCTCGGCGCTCCAGAGTTCTCTGTTGATGATATCACATCTATTCATCAGCTTCTGGAATGCACCAATTATGCATGAGTCAATCAGCCCCTATTGACACAAATGGTTTCTTACCCATGGACCGACTCGTAGCCGCATTTGGGGTCGTTGGTTTCTGGCTCTCTTTATGGGCAGGGACTGTGCTGTGCAGGAATGAGTGATCCTCGAAGTGATGGCTTGTAACACTCTCTGCATTTGTTGGCACCTAAGGGAGATGCAAATGAGGCAAAATAGAAAGCCAAGCCTGATGTGTTAAATACATACCCTAGAGGCCAGTGCTGCGGCATAGTGGGCTATGCCTCTGCCTGCAGCACCGGCATCCCATACGGGTGCCAGTTCGTGCCCTGACTCCTCTTCTGATCCAGCTCTCTGCTATGGCCTGGGAAGGCACTAGAAGATGACCCAAGTGCTTGGCCCCCACACCCACCCGGGAGACCTGGAGGAAGCTCCTGGCTTCGGATCAGCCCAGCTCCAGCCGTTGCAGCCATTTAGGGAGTAAATCAGTGGATGGAAGACCTTTCTCTCTCTCTCTCTCTCTCTCTCTCTCTGTGTATAACTCTACCTCTCAAATAAGTAAATAAAATCTTAATATATATATATATACACCCTGCCTTATAACAGGAAAGTGTTTACAGTGGCATAAATATGTCAAGTATTTAATGGAGAAATTGAAAGTGGAAACAAGGAAACAAACAAAAAGAAACAAGGGTGGAGACAGGAATAAAACCGGGGCCATTGCTGTGGCGTAGAGGGTAAAGTCACCGCCTGCAGTGCTGGCATCTTATATGGGTGCTGGTTCAAGTCCCAGCTGCTCCACTTCCAATCCAGCTCTCTGCTGTGGCCCAGGAGTGCAGTGGAGGATGGCCCAAGTGCTTGGGCCCTGAACCCCATGGGAGACCAGGAGAAGCACCTGGCTCCTGGCTTCGGATCAGCGCGGTGCGCCGGCCGCAGTGGCCATTGGAGGGTGAACCAACGGCAAAGGAAGACCTTTCTCTCTGTCTCTCTCTCACACTGTCCACTCTGCCTGTCAAAAAAAAAAAAAAAAGAAGAAGTATAAAAACTGCGTATGATCCCACGTCTAGGGTACCCAGAGTAGTCAAATTCATAGTGAAGCAGAATGGTGGGTGCTTGGGGCTGGGAGGATTGGGGTGTCAGTGCTCAGTAGGTGGGAAGTTTCCATTCTGCAAGACGAAAAAGGGGATATACTTAACACTACTGACTACATCCTTAAAAATGGCTCAGGTGGTAATTTAAAAAAATCATTTAAGAGGCAGAAAGAGAGAGAAACAGACACAAAGAGAGAGCTCCTAGCCACTGGTTCACTCCACAGATTCCCACAACCGCCAGGGGCCCAAGCTGGGAGCCTGGAACCCACTCCAGGCGTCTCACTCCTGGGTGGCAGGAGCCCAAGTCCCGGAGCCGTGACCAAGGCCTCCCAGCATCCGCAGCAGCAGGAAGCTGCATCAGAGCCCAGGCCCCGCTGGTGGGATGCAAGACCTCAACCAGCATCTTTTCCTGAAGATGGGAAATTTCACGTTTCCTGTTTATTGCAATGTTAAAGACGTGCTGAGGAGTGTGTGCCTTGCTGGCAGCAAGTTCCAAGCCCTGGGAATCCCAGTGATACAAGTTAAAGACGTAGGCGTTAGCTACCGTTCATTGGGCTAGGAGTACGTCCAGTGAGAATCTGCACAGTGGACACCCATGTGGCCTGGGGATCAGTTTACTCCATGTTGGCTACTGGTCTACAGGGAGATAAGAAATGGAGAACCCCGCATGCTGGCCCTGGGGCACAGGTGTTCAGCCACCACTGGCACTGCTGGCATCTCATAAGGCAGTGCCGGTTTCCGTCCTGGCTACTCTGCTAATGGGCCTGGGAAAACAGCAGGAGAAGGTCTGAGTACCTGGGCCCCTGCCACCCACGTGGGAGACCCAGCTGGAGCTCCTCGCGGCTGGCTTTGACCTGGTGCAGCCCAGACCTTGGCAGCGGTTTGGGGGAGAGAATCAGCAGATGGAAGATCTGCTTCTGTCTCTCCTGTGACTCTGCCTTTCAAATAAACTCAAATAAATACATTGTAAAGACACTCAGAACACGTGGTTAGAAACTTTTACAGCAACGACATCGCTGCAACATCCAAGGAGACTTTTACTGTATTGAAAAATGACTTTTAACTCATTGGAAGAACCTCATTCCTCACCAGTCTGAGAGGCCCCGGCCTAGGCTCTCAAATCACCTGAGACCAGCACGCTAGCGACCTGCGAACTGGATGACACCGGGAAGTAGTTCTTGTTGCGAGCCTCGCACTTACGCCTTCGAGTGGTGGCTCATGCTGATTCCACACACGAACGCACATTGTTCGTTCACACAATACCCTTGTGCGTGGTCTGTGCCTGTGGGGCAAATTCCTCTCTTCCCGGGACACTCACCAGAGCTGTGACACCGTGAGGCTCTGAGTGATCTTCCCTGGCGCCTCTGGTCACCACATTATCTTCTACCCCTGTGAGTCCCGTGCCACCGTCCACACCCGGAGTCACAACCTCGTCTTCCGGCAGGGACGTGACGGCTAGAGAAGAAAGACGGAGTAAGGACTTTTGGAAAACTGTGTGGCGCAGACCTAAGCGGCCAGCTACCATCAGTTCAAGGGCTTTTGTCTTTGTTCTGTTTTATTTTGGGCCACGAATCAAACCATCCTCCTCCAGGCCCCTCTGGCATTGGCCTGGTTGAATCCACCACAAAGCCAAGGAAGATGGAGACACAGAAAGCAGAGGTAGCCTGTCCCTCCCTGGGGTCCCCCGGTATGAGGCAGGGTGGGGCGGGGAGTGCACATCCTTTTCAATAAAGAACCAGATTCTTCTATTTTTCTGGTGCTATCTCATGCAAGGATTTCCTGCAGCGGAGTATCATGTGGGCCTGGGCACTACGTAACAGTCACCTGGAAAGATTTCCCAACAAACCAATTTCCAGGCTCCCTGCAAACCTACTGAGTCAGAGTCCCAAAGTGAGTCTCCATCTATTACTTTGGATTTATATATTTATTTAATTTGTTTGAAATACAGAGAGAGAGAGAGAGATCCCCCATCCTCTGGTTCACTCTCCAAAGATTTGCAATAGCCAGGGCTGAGGCAGGTCAAAGCCAGGAGCCAAGAGCTCCATCAGAGTCTCCTACATGGGAGGCAGGGACACCTGCTGCCTCCCTCCCAGAGTACACATAAGGAGAAAGCCAGACTGGAGAAACAGAACCATGACTCAACCTTGGCCTCCCGTACGGAAGGCAGAGTCCCAAACAGCACCTTCACTGCTCCACCAAACGCCCAGCCCCGTCTTACTAAAATCCAGCCTTCTCTCCATCCGATTCTGGGACCACTGTCCACTGGCATGGTTGGAATCGTTGTTCTGACCCCAGACCTCATGGGTAGGGAACCTCTTCTTCTACAGCGAGAGTCGTTGTCTACAGAGGGGCAGCCAGGTACTTACAGGTACTGAGACAAGAGAACACCCAGTGCATCAAGAGCTCTAGGAAGAGGCCGGCGCTGTGGCGTAGTGCGCTACGTCTCTGCCTGCGGCACCAGCATTCCATACGGGCGCTGGTTCGTGTACCGGCTGCTCCTCTTCCAATCCAGCTCTCTGCTATGGCCTGGGAAAGCACTGGAAGATGGCCCAGGTCCTTGAGCCCTGCACCCATATGGGAGACCCGGAAGAAGCTCCTGGCTCCTGGCTTCAGATCAGTTCAGTTCTGGCCATTGTGGCCATTTGGGGAGTGAACCAGTGATGGAAGACCTCTCTCTCTGTCTGTGACTCTACTTCTCAAATAAATAAGATCTTAAAGAAAAGGGGGGGGGCTCTATTAAGGCACCTCGCTGCCCCTGGCTTGCCTGTATTCACATCTGGATGAATGACTGGGTGGCTCCCAGTGGAGCATGGGATTGCTGGACTGGGGGAGCACGCCGAGTCCCACCACCAGGGAGCATGAGGTCTGAAAGTCTCTTGTAGATTTCGTGTGCTGGAATTCGAATCCACATACTCACGGGTGGATGATACACATCTCTGGGAGATGATAAGGGCCAGATGAGGTCCCGAGGGCGGGGCCCCCTTGCTGGCATTCGTGGCCTCATAGGAAGAGGAAGAGACCCACGTGTGTGCACCAGCTCTGCTCTCCCTGGGTCGCCCTCCATCCACCACCACGATGCAGCAAGAGGGCCCTCGCCCCGCGGATGTCCCCACCTCCCCATCCCAGGGCCAGATAAACCTCTCTTCTTTATCAATTACGCAGCCATACGTATTCTGTTAGAGCAACAATGAACTAGGGCAGGGAGAGAGGGGACAGCGCCCGTGCCCTCCCCAGCCTCTGTCGCAATGATCCGAACTCGTCACGGCTGCGTCCAAGCACCGTCTCCTAACACCCAATAACCCTCTCCACGAGTCAGAAATCTGACTCACTGGCCATGGCTTCCTCCCCACACTCCGGGGGCTCTGGAAATTCCGTGACTAACTACAGCTGCAAAGTAAGCAAGTCACGGCACGCCAGGAACAGGAGGGAGGGGCTGCCCGGAGGGAGGGGCTGCCCGGAAAGCCAACAAGCAGCTGTTTGCTCGCACCCAGGCAGTGCTCCAAGGAGGGCCCGCCCTCGCCTTAAAACCCCTCACTTCCTGCCTGCTGAGACAACGCATCCAAAGGCCCGGTTACTAAATATTTGATCATAACGTCTTCGCTGATGCTCAGAGGGAGGAAGCCCCAAGAGGCTGTTTGTTTGTTCTGTGCGCCGCCTCTTTCCATCTCAAACCCGAATCCAGCTGCCGAGCAAAGGCTGTGGAGGCGCTGCTTAGGCACGTGCATTGATTTTTTTTATCTGGGAGAAAAGGGGTGCATGCAAATACAGGGTTTGCCTCCCCTCCTGGCCACCTGTGGGGGTGGGGACTGAAGTTCTGACTGGCTCCCACAAAGAACGAGGACTCTGTTCTGGGCAGCTGTTTAATTTAATTGTGGAGCTCAAGGGAAACATCTAATTTTGCCTGGCAAGTACCAGGGTACTTGAAAAAGCTCGTGGAGGGGTGGGTGTTTGGTACAGCAGACAAGACACCTTGGGGTGCCTGCGTCCCATGCTGGAGGGCCTGGGCTTGACCTTTGCTTGGGCCAGATTTCTGCTAATGTGCACCGGGGGAGGCCAAGGTGACAGCCCAAGAGGCTGGGTCTCCGCCACCCACAAGGGAGACCTGGAGGGAGCTCCTGGCTCCTGGCTCCAGTCGGCCCAGCCCCAGCTGTTGCAGGCATTTGGGAAGTGAACAGCGGATGGACTCTCTCTCTCTGTTACTCCCTTTCAAAAACAAAAAGTCTTCTTAAAAAGATTTTGAGTAAAAACTGTTAAAATCCATACATAGTTTTCTTATAACATACATTCTCTATGAACTTTTGGAAGATTTCACAATGATTCACATAAAAATAAACGGACCCTTGAATTCCATCTTTCCATGAACTTCTGGAAGCTCCCTCGTCGTCCCTGTTAAAAAACCAACTGCCCAGTCCCTTTCCTTCCCCTCATTTGAACTTGGTGATGAAAGCATCCACCTTTAAGTGTGTTTGGGGCTGCTCTGCAAAACCACTTATTACATGGAAACTCCACTTCAACAACCCTTGATGGGAAAAAAAAAAAATCAGGTACTGAGTGCAGTTGGTCTGGGTTCTTTCACGGAACACTCAGCTCACTGAAAGCTGACCTGATAAAATTTCTGTCTCCTTCTTTGCTGGCCCAGACCCCCAGCCCAGCACTACACCGGCTCTGAATGGACAAAGGGCGTTTTTATGAATGACAGCAGCATTCAGACGCAGGGCTTTGTCTCCCATCCCCTGCATTCTTTCTGCTCCCTGGGAAAGCTGATCTCTAACACAATTACCCCCGCTTCCCATCTTGGCCCAAGGTTGGCCGGGTGGAGAATTGCTGTTAGGCCAGAGGCTGAGTTTTGCAGCCAGTGTCTGACATCCTTTTTATTTAACTTGAGAAATGTGAAGCATGACGTCACGCTCCTGTGTCTGAAGACGTGTATGTGTGTGTGTGTGTGTGTGTGTAGACACATACAGAGAAGCGCACTCATGCACACACACACACACACAGAGGCCTAAAGATGAGCCTACGTCATGGGTCAACGCTCACAGGCTGGCCAGGAGGGTCAGTTCTGGGGCGATGGACCCTCATGGTCACTTGAACACCTTTTCCGGCCACACCCAGCTTCAGCCAGCACACGAACCAATGGAAGTTTCCAAACACGTCAGTGGCAACCCATCCATTTGCTTTGGAATATTTTGTTGTTGTTATTCTTGAAAAAGTTAGGCCAAAGTTTATACTACCTATGAGAAGTCGACTGGATAAGTCCATTTCACTTTGCCATTCTTAGTTTTGGGAAAAAAGTAAGAATTTAAGCAATGCTTATTTATGTGAAAGTGCTAATTAAATTTTTTTCACAATAAAGTCTAGTATCTCTAAAGATATCACCCTAGATTAACCACATTTATGGGTGACATTTCTTAAAACATATTTTAGGGGCCAGCATTGTGCCATAGTGGGTAAAGCTGTCCCCTGCAATGCGGGCATCCCACATGGGCACTGGTTCGAGTCCACTTCCAATCCAGCTCTCTGCTATGGCCTGGGAAAGCAGCGGAAGATGGTCCAAGCGCTTGGGACCCTGCACCCGCGTGGGAGACCTGGAAGAAGCTCCTGGCTCCTGGCTTCAGCCCAGCCCAGCCCAGCCCTGGCTGTTGCAGCTGTCTGAGGAGTGAAGCAGCAGACGGAAGATCTCTCTCTCTCTCTCTCTCTCTCTCTCTCCCTTTCTCTTTTCTCTCTGAAACTGACTTTCAAAAAAAATAAATAAAACTTTTTAAAAAATTTTAGAATTCATAGCCGGCGCCGTGGCTCAATAGGCTAATCCTCCACCATGCGGCGCCGGCACACCGGGTTCTAGTCCCGGTTGGGGCGCCGGATTCTGTCCCGGTTGCCCCTCTTCCAGGCCAGCTCTCTGCTATGGCCAGGGAGTGCAGTGGAGGATGGCCCAGGTGCTTGGGCCCTGCACCCCATGGGAGACCAGGAAAAGCACCTGGATCCTGGCTCCTGCCATCGGATCAGCGCGGTGCGCCGGCTGCAGCGGCGGCCATTGGAGGGTGATCCAACGGCAAAGGAAGACCTTTCTCTCTCTGTCTCTCTCTCACTGTCCACTCTGCCTGTCAAAAAAAAAAAAAAAAAAAATTTTAGAATTCAGAGACAACTTTACATCAGGCCATTATTACATTGTAACAGTCTCACATTCTTAATGAAAATCTTTGGAATAAGTGTTTAATCATTTGGCTTTATCTATACCTCTGACTTGTGGTGGTGAGTTGTCCCATCTGTCTGTTGGTTAATGGGATTTTGGTGGTTTTGGGGGGGCATTATGGTATTCCTTCTTACAGTTTTTGAAGCACTTTTAATACCTTAGGAATAAATTCTTTGGACTAGATGCTGCAGATAGTTCTTTGCTTTGTTTGCTTTTGTTTATTTTAAAGATTCACTGATTTGAAAGGCAGCGGCCGGCACCACGGCTCACTAAGCTAATACTCCACCTAACAGCGCCGGCACACCGGGTTCTAGTCCCGGTCGGGGTGCCGGATGCTGTCCAGGTTGCCCCTCTTCCAGGCCAGCTCTCTGCTGTGGCCAGGGAGTGCAGTGGAGGATGGCCCAGGTGCTTGGGCCCTGCACCCCATGGGAGACCAGGAGGAAGCTCCTGGCTCCTGGCTTCGGATTGGCTCAGCGCGCCGGCAGTAGCGGCCATTTGGGGGGTGAACCAACAGAAGGCAGACCTCTCTAACTCTGCCTGTCGAAAGAAAGAAAGAAAGAAAGAAAGAAAGAAAGAAAGAAAGAAAGAAAGAAAGAAAGAAAGAAAGAAAGAGTCAGGGAGCAAGGGAAACAGGGAGGGAGGGACGCAGACAGATGTTCCATCTGCTGGTTCACTCTCCAAACAGCTGCCACGGCCAGGGCTGGGTCAGGCAAAAGCAGGAGCCAAGAACTCCATACTAGGCTGCCATGTGCGTAGAAAGAGCCTAAGCAATTGGGTCATCTTCCAGTGCTTTCCCAGGCCACACCAGAAAACTGGGTTGAAAGTGGAGCAGCCAGGACTCGAACCGGCACCTATATGGGACGCTGGCACTTAACGTAGCGACTTTACCCACTACGCCACAGCACCAGCCCCCTATACACTTGTTTTTGAGAAAAAGAGAGGGGGGTGGGTAGAGAGAGTTCTTAATCTGCTGGTTCACTCCCTAAATGCCTGCAAGAGCTGGGCTGGGCCAGGACAGAGCAGAAACCTGCGAACTCAATCCAGCGTCTTCCCCATGGGTGGCTAGGACCCCGGTACTCGAGCCAGGGCCTGCTGCCTCCCAGGGTGCGCTCCAGCAGGCAGCTGGAGTCACCAACGTCCAAACCCAGGCCCTGATGTGGGACGTGGGCATTGTAACCAGCGGAGTCCAAACGCGGTCCCTCGCGCACCCTCACTCGAGGTCGGTCAGGAGGGGGATTTTCCACCTGCAGTGACACCTTGGTGCTCAAAAGTCTCAGGTGAGGGGACAGTCAGTGTGGGGAACAATCCGGACTAGACTGAGTTACTGGAATTAAGACTTATTCTATGCATCTGCTCTCCCACAATATGGCGCTGGGAGAAGAAAACAGCTTCTACACAGGTGCCTCCAGTTCAGCCAATAAACTGTAGGACTCGCTCCTGATTGGAGGAGAGTAGCGTACTTGGCGTGTGGGCAGCCGAGTTGGGATTGGCGGAGGAGGACTATAAAGGAGGAGAGAGACGGCATGCACCAGGAACATCTAAGGGGAACACCTAAGGGGAACACCTGTGCAGTCCCCGAGAGAGCCGGCCGGCGGTGTGCCGCTCCCCCGCGGAAGTGGGGAATGTGGCAGGGGGAACCGCCCTTCCACGGAGGTGGAAGGGATAGTAGCCAACCCGGGAAGAACCAGCAGCAAACCCGGGGAGGGCCGAGCAGACAGAAGAACAATGCAGGGTCCTGTGTCGTTCCCCCACGAAGACAGGGAGCGACAAGTCAGGGTTTCAGATTGTTGGAGTTAAGGCTTCTTTCATTTGCAAATGAAGGCCCAGCCTTCATTCACCTGCTTGGGCAGGTGCTGGGGGGGGGGGGGGGGGCTGTTCACCAACCTTCCTCCAGGTGACACAAACTTTGGCCCGCACGTCCTGAGGGTCTTGCACTTGCACTTGCTATTCCTCTTGTCTGTGTTTACTTTGAGGCATTATGTAAAACAGGAATATAACTTGATTTCCTCCAAGAGATTAATCAATCGTCCCCAGAAGTCCTCTTTTTCCAATGCTTCAGTCGCATCGAGACAACTTCCCTTCTAACACAAGGCCCGGCTGCAGCAGCTGGCCACTGCAGACTGCTCCCCTTACCTCCGGCCGTTGTCACCCACTGAGTCCCTCTCTGCCCCTCGCTACAAATCCCCACGTGATCCTGCATCCAGAGCTGGACGCAATCTCTCTCCGCGACGGCAGTCCCGAGTTAAGCACCATCTCCGCGGTAGCGATGCCCCTTCCTGCGCGAGTGCTGCATCCGGTCTTCTTCCCCATCCTTACCAATGTCAGCACAAGTGCACCTGGCCCGAGACGGACACAAAGCGACCCGCACAGGGCCACGGGCATCTCTGCTCCTCCGGGATGTGCCCTTCTAGCTAAAACACCTGCTGCTTCCCTCACTGGGCCCTGATGCTCTCTCTCCTCTGCCTCCCGAGCTTATCCCCACCTAGCTGTCAATCATACTCTTGGCTGTCAGAAACAGCTGCTTCCGCTGGCATCACACCTCCTCTTGGGACACCCTTCTTTTTAGAATCCTCCCAACCCCCAATTCCAACGTCCTCAAGTGTGTCCCCTTCTAGGAACAACGGGAAACTGTCAGACAATGGCCATCGAGAAGGAGGCTGTGATTTGCTTTTAAAGGATGTGCAGTCATCTGTCCCACTCCCACCCCCAGCAAACCAATACCTGGGGGACAGGTGGTTCCAGGACCACCTGTGGACACCAAAACCCATGGATGCTCAAATCCCGTGGATCCCTCAAATCAAATCTGCAACATGCAACATGGTGCAATGTTTGCACACAGCCTACGCCCAGCCTGTTGGATTACTTGTGATACCTACCACTGTGGAAAGAGCTGTTATCCTGTGCACTCCACCATGGTTTTTCCCAAGTATTTTTGACCCAGAGTTGGGTGACCCTGAGGGTGGGGCAACATCGATACAGAAGGCTGAATGGGCGCCTTTGCCAAGGCAAGGTCTCCACCCATGGACTTGAGTGCTGGGGGCAGGGTGGGCTCACAGCTAGGAAACCATGAACAGAACGCTTCAGGGCTCTGCTACAGGCCTTCCCAGGGCTGCCCACTTAACCGAGACACCGGTGCCCTCCACACACATCCCCGGTCCTTCCCACCCACCTCAGTCCGCCCCACTAGAACAGAAGCTCCGTGAAGGCCATTTGGACCCCATGCCCTCTGCTGCCTAAGCCACCAGCACGTCGAAGGCACTCAGTGAGTTGTTGGTGGGCTCCAGGCGGGTGAAGAGCTGCCGACCTCCCCACAGGGGCTTGGCAAGCTGGGGAGGGCAGCCCGTGCGGCTCGAGTGCGAAGAACAGTCAGAGAGGAGGTCAGGGACTGGGTGGCAGAGATTCAGGACCGCCTGCAGCCCCAGTAGCCACGTGGACGAAGAGTGTCCAGCAAGGGCAAGGTGTCAGGACGGGACAGAAGCAGAGAGACCACCCGGGCGGTTTCTGCTGTCCACGTGAGACAGGGCGGTCCTTACACCACACTAGAGGCAGTGGGCAGGGGCAGAACTGGACAGGTCGTGGCCGGGAAGCTTTACTACTGCCTATCAGAACCAACAGCACCACCCCAGAGCCGGGAATTCCTTTCACTGTCAGCTACAGCCCTGCTGATGAGCGGTACTCAGGTAGGAACGGATCTACTGGATAAAGCAGTGTTCCTCCGTGAGAAGCAGGGCCATCCCGTTTCGTTGCGGTATTCACAAAAGCACTCGGTATAAAGTGTGGGCAAAGAACTTCCACCAGGGGTCGTCATTGTGGCGCAACAAGTTAAGCTGCCACCTACGGTCCCGGCATCCCAGATAGGTACCAGTTCATGTCCCCGGTTGCTCCATTTCCAATCCAGCTCCCTGCTGATGCGCCTGGCAACGCAGTGGAAGATGGCCCAAGTGCTTGGACCCCGGCTACCCACGGGAGACTCAGATGGAGCCCCAGGGGCCCAGCTTTGGCCTGACCCAGCCCCGGCTCTTTGGAACATTTGGGGAGTGAACCAGCGCTCCTTCTTTCTGTGTATCTCCCTCTGCCTCGGTAACACTGCCTTTCAAATAAATTAAAATCGATAACTAAATACACAGAACTTCCACCTGCTTCCTTCCACTCCTGTTTCTGCTGACCACAGCTCCAGCGCCGACAGCTGGAGTAGTTTCCACTGTGTTGCACCCTGAAACGCCAGTGTTGCTTTTAAAAATAAAGAAGTTATAAACCCTCAGGGTTTTCAAAGAAAATCAGTGGTTAGGCAACAGATTAAGGAGCTCTTTCATGTTGCCCGGTGTTTTCTAACATTTTGGGCTGCTCCCGCGCCTAAATGCACAAATATGCCTTTGAAGACGGATGACGAAATAGCCTTGGAATGACTTTTGCGCTCACTGAGAGGCAGAAAGGGCTTTTTGTCTATGTCATCCCAGGAAGTTGTGGGTTCCCTAAGAGGACAGGCAGCAGGATAACTAATAATTAATTTTAGGACCCTGATTCCCAATTACATCTGAGATAAACTGAAGGCAACACCAAATGTCTATTAGGAAAACAAAACCCCACTTCTGTTCCTTTGCACAAACGCAGGTTTAATGTATTATTTTTTTCATCAGCTTTCAAAACCAGGCCCAGAAGCTTGCGGCACCCACACCGCTGCAAAAGGGGACCAACCTCCAGCATTTTCTCCCGCCTGCTATGGTCACGGAGGCACTGGGTTAGCCTGCACGGCCATTCAGAGCTGTGTGCTGAGTTCCCAGGAGGCCACTCAGAGGGGCCCCACCTCTGCTTCCCCCAGGCTGGCCCCCTCCCAACCCTGTGCTGCGGCCTCTCTCTGGAACACCAATGCAGCCAGTGACCTCTGAGGTTCCACAGCTCCTTTGCACACTCTCCAAAAACCAACTTCCTAACCCAGAGCTGTGTGCCCTCAACTTCCGGCAGGTGCTGGGTGTGGTCACATAATCACCCCTGTGGCCAGCAGTTTTTTCTTCCTTCACTCCTTCCACAGATCCTAGCAGATCGCTCACTGGCCAAAGTTTGGCCCTGGAAACTCTAGGCAGCCCAGGAATAATCTACACAAGCCCCAGATGACTTTGCCCCGCTGCCCTGGGCACCCACATTCATTTCATTGTCCTGCAGGCAGCACCAGGCCGTCTGAAGCCTGCACTGGCCCACATTCTTGGAACCTAGTTAACAGATGTTTGTTGAGTGACTGATGGTATACGTACATTTACAGCCATGTAGGGCATTTCTCTTGAGTTACTCCAAGGATTATAAATTTCCTGCCACCATCCACTGGGCATCATCCCAAAGTTTGTTAAATATCTCCCCCTAATGAAAGGGAACGCGTGGCTGAAGACAGAACAGTATCCCTTTGAGGGTGACTTTACTTTTGCTGCCCTGCATCCGATGTCCAACACGCAGCGGGTTGTCCACTCACTGGGGCAGGTCCTGCTGCACGTTGGGCTGAGTTCATCGAGGAAATGAAATCTGACCGCACGCTGTCCGCATTTAGGACGTGCCTGGCTATGCGGAGGGGGGTCAGACAACTGTCCCCAGCTCCTCTGCCGATGTCACAAGAAACCCTTTGCATTGACTGGGACTCACGGCACCCCCTGGTCTCAGCGGGGGAGGCACGGTGCCCTCACATTTTCTCAGGGTTCTGTCACAGTTGAAGGCAGCATTCGGAGACTCTGCAGCTGCACATGGGAGAGAGAAAGAAGGGGCCCAGGGGGCCAGGGGACTCCATTTCCACTTCAGTGGGCAGCAGTCATGTTAAGTCACTGGCAGGTGGAAAGAACAGGACGTTAGAGCCACAAGATGACAGCAGGCTCCAGTCAGATCCATGCTCTTTCCCCCTTGTAGGGGAAAGGGCCTGAGACCTCCCGTGGGCCCTTGACAAATGTCTGCATTTACTCCCACAACTCTCCAGGAGCTGAGCCGTCGTAACAGCCACGATGTGTTGAACACAGCCGAGAATGAGCAAACACGGCGCCACACACTTGCTCTGATCTTGACTAGAGTCTTGCAGGCCAACAGCCTCCTCCAACTGCGCTGTCCACGTGGCATGCAGGTGGCCACACAGGGACGGGGCAGGGCTCGAGCAGACCCTTGTACTCAGGCTCCCTGCCACGTGTGTGTTGAACACAGCCTTCCCATGTACGGGTCACCCTTGCCCATCTCCTTCTTGGTCCTTGCACAAAGGACTGGAGTGGAGTGAGGCCGCCGTAGTGGTGGCTTCTGCAGGAGCCTGAGGCTGGGCTCCCAAGGGTTCATCCTGAAGGTTCACCTTTCAACTGCACCACTGCCCATGCAAAGCTTACAGAACCTGGACGGCCAGGAACAATCCCCTCCCTTCAGAGCCCTCTCCCCTGAGCCAGTGCAGGGTTGAGAACCCTTGGCATCTGCTAAGTTTCTCTCTACTTGAGTTCCTGCCTGGCACCAGCCAGCATCCTACTCCACAGCGATGGCTCAGCCACCTGCATGCTTCCGCTGGCCAGATGAACAGATGAACACCACCAGACTTTTCAGGCTCCAGGGAGTGAGTCAGCTCACCCGTCCGGCCCCCAGCACAGACAGGAGGGGTTGGTCCAGCTCCAAACCAAGATTGCTCAACCTGGGGAGATGTCTGGCTTTGACCAAGAGCAGAACTTTCCGTGAAAGAGGAAGTGGGCTCACAGTTTTGCAGACGGGAATCACATCTCTGTAGTAACTCTTCTGGAATTCGGCTGGGGCTACCTTCCAGGGAGGATGGTTTCTTACAAAACACCTGCTCTGGAAGCGCCGCCCCGGACCGGAGCACCTCTGTGGGGTAGTGGGATAGCGGGAGGCACTCGCCATCTCTCAGAAACGGAACGGACACCTGAGCTTCTGACTCACTCGGAGCGGTCAGCTGAGCAGGCCCTGGTTTTGCAGGAGTGGAAAGAGAAGCCCCTTGGACTCAGACCACGCTGTCCCCCGCGGTCCCCCCTGCAGCCCAGACAGCCCCCACTGAGAGCCCAGGAGGGCAGAGGCCTGCAGGAATGTGGAGAATGTGGGTGTTTCCACTAGCTGCCCTAGGCCTTGAGCCTCAGCCTGCTTTGGGAGCTTGGCGAGTGCCTAGGAAGATTTTTTTTAAAAAAGATAATTGGTACTGGCTAAGAAGGTGTCTTTCACTCTTCCCTTTGTTCTTTTATTCTTTTTTTTTCTTTTTCTTTTTTCTTTTCTTTTCTTTTTTTTTTTTTTTTTTTGACAGGCAGAGTGGACAGTGAGAGAAAGACACAGAGAGAAAGGTCTTCCTTTTCAGTTGGTTCACCCCTCAATGGCCACCGCGGCCAGCGCACCGCACTGATCTGAAGCCAGGAGCCAGGTACTTCTCCTGGTCTCCCATGGGGTGCAGGGCCCAAGTACTTGGGCCATCCTCCACTGCACTCCCGGGCCACAGCAGAGAGCTGGCCTGGAAGAGGAGCAACCAGGACAGAATCCGGCGCCCCGACCGGGACTAGAACCCGGTGTGCCGGCGCCGCAAGGCGGAGGATTAGTCTAGTGAGCCATGGCGCCGGCACCTGTTCTTTTATTCTTGTGTTTTTTTTTTTTTTTTTAATAGAGAAAATTTAGGAAGAGCAATTTGAAAATATTGAGTCCTTTTGTTCTGATATGTGGGAAACTCAGGCAGTAAACGTCACCTCCAGGATGCGCCTCTGTTGTTAGTGCAGGATTCCCCCAGGGACTCAGAGGGCTCTAACTGGAGGCCACAGTATCAGCTGGGCTCACTGAGTCCCAAACAGCACATGGATGCTCACCCAGCTCAGGAACCTCTGACCCCTGCCACCCGGCTTTTGCATCTCCATCACCTGCCTTCCTGGGTCATCCTTCTTCCTCCCTCCTCTTCCTGCCAAATGCTCACTGTGGACCTATTACACGCTCGTTTACACGCTCTGTCTGTAAGGGACAAGAGGAGTATGCGAGCCAGGAAAGCCCGGTGATGAGAACAGACTAAACAGTCCTGACATCGGCCAAAGCAGGGTGTGGTCAGCGCAGGGCTTGGACACTCACATCCCGCACCAGAGCCCCAGGTTCGAATCTCTTCCTGACTCCAGCTTCCCGTCCGTGCAGAGGATGGCTCAAGCACTTGGGTCCCTGTCACTCACTTGAGAAACCCAGACAGAGCTGCTGGCTCCTGGTTTCAACCTTGCCCACACCCAGCCCCAGCTGCTGCGGGCATCTGGTGAGTGAACCTCTGCTTTTTACATAAATGGAAAAAAAGAGAAAGACCTAAGAGAGTGCAACGAACTGCAAAGCTATGGTAATCGAGATTGTGGTACTAGCGGTACTAGCACAAAGACAAGCTATGGATCAATGGAACAGAACTGAGGATCCAGAAAGAAACCTACCCAGTTATGACTACTTGACTTTTGGCAAAGGTTCCAAGATGATTTGGTAGGGAAAGAGTTATCTTCTCAATAAATGGTGCTGGGACAAATGGACAGAGACTGGAACTCCACCCAGAATTCTAAAGAATGGAGGCACTCGCCCTGCACAGCATACATAAAAATAAACTCCAAATGAATCAAAGAGCTGTTTGTCAGAGCTAAAACTGTCCAGCATAGAGCCAGATCTTTAGGGCCGGCACTGTGGCGTAGCAGGTAAAGCCACCGTCTGCAGTGCCGGCATCCCATGTGGGCATAGGTTCAAGTCCTGGCTGCTCAGCTTCCAATCCAGCTCTCTGCTATGGTCCTGGAAAGCAGTGGAGGATGGCCCACGTCCCTGGGCCCCCGCACCCACATGGGAGACCCAGAAGAAGCTCCTATCTCCTGGCTTTAGATAGGCCCATCTCCAGCCCTTGCAGCCATTAGGGGAGGGAACCAGCGGATGGAAGATCCCCCCGCCCTTCTCTCTCTCTCTCTCTGTAACTCTTCCTTTCAAATAAAAAAAAAAATCTAAAAAAAAAGAAGAGCAGATTTTTACAATCTAATCCAGGCAATGGCTTCCTAGATATGACACCAACAATATGAACAATTACAACAACAACAACAACAACAACAAAAACAGGACTCTTGCATTTTTAAAGTTTGTACTGTAATGGACTCTGCCAAGAAATTTCAAAGACAACCAATGCAATGCACAGAGCAGGAGATATGCTTCCAATTCATATATCTGAAAGTATCTAGAATATATAAAGAATGCTTTCAGTCAACAATAAATGGATAACCCACTTTTTAAAAGGGCAAAGGAGGCTAGTGCCACAGCTCACTAGGCTAATCCTCCGTCTGTGGCACCGGCACCTGGGGTTATAGTCCCAGTCGGGGCGCTGGATTCTGTCCTGGTTGCCCCTCTTCCAGTCCAGCTCTCTGCTGTGGCCCGGGAGTGCAGTGGAGGATGGCCCAAGTGCTTGGGCCCTGCACCCCATGGGAGACCAGGAGAAGCACCTGGCTTCTGGCTTCAGATCAGCGCGGTGCGCCGGCCACAGCGTGCCGGTCGCAGCGGCCATTGAGGGGTGAACCAACTGAAAAGGAAGACCTTTCTCTCTGTCTCTCTCTCACTGTCCACTCCACCTGTCAAAAAATTTTAAAATTTTTAAAAAATCAAAAGGCAAAGGATTTCAACAGACATTTCTTAAAGACACACAACTGGCCAAACAGCATAGGAAAAGACGTCCCACGTAATTCACCAGCAGGAAATGCAAATCAAAGCTACTTGATCCTCTTAAGATGCCTACTATTTTTTTTTTTTTTTTTACAGGCAGAGTGGACAGTGAGAGAGAGAGAGAGAAAGGCCTTCCTTTGCCGTTGGTTCACCCTCCAATGGCCGCCGCGGCCGGAGCGCTGCGGCCGGCACTCTGTGCTGATCAGAAGGCAGGAGCCAGGTGCTTCTCCTGGTCTCCCATGGGGTGCAGGGCCCAAGCACCTGGGCCATCCTCCACTGCACTCCCGGGCCACAGCAGAGAGCTGGCCTGGAAGAGGGGCAACCGGGACAGAATCCGGTGCCCAGACCGGGACTAGAACCCGGTGTGCCGGCACCGCAAGGTGGAGGATTAGTCTAGTGAGCCACGGCGCCGGCCCAAGATGCCTACTATTGTAACACACACATACACAAATACACACAGAGAAAACAGGCATTGGCAAGAGTGTAGAGAAATGGGAACACCATGCACTGTTGGCGAGAGTGTAAGTGGTGCAGCCACTCTGGACAACAGCAGGAGGTTCTTCAAAGAGTCCTCACTGGACTGAGACAAGTGAAAACACAAAGCCTTGCGTCTGACTTTCACAGAATTATTGGTAATAGCCCCAAAGCGGAAATAACCTGTCTACCAATGGGTGAACGGGAGAGCAAAATGATCCAGATAATGGGCTAATACTCAGCCACAGAAAGAACGCAGCTCTGCCACCCACCACAGATGCACTGACAAACACCGTGCAAAACCAAAGACCCAAGCAGTCACACCTCGTATGAGTTCACTGAAACGAGACAGCGAGACTAGCAAATCCCCAGGCACAGCAAGTGGAGCAGTGGTGGTCAGGGGCTGCATCGAGGGGGAGAGGGGAGTGACTGCTGATGACTTGGGGCTTTGGGGGAGGGAGTTACTAAAAATGTTCTGAAATTAGGGGCTGGCACTGTGGCTGCCCCCAAGACGCCAGCATCCCATAGGTGCCCATCCCATTTGTGTCCCAGCTGCTCCACTTCCAATCCAGCTCCTTGTTAATGCGCCTGGAAAAACAGAGGATGATCCAAGAACTTGGGCCTCTGCCACCCCACATGGGAGACCCAGATGAAGCTCTTGGCTCCTGGCTTCGGCCTGCCCTACACCAGGTCGTTGCAGCCATCTGGGGAATAAACCAGCAGATAGAAGATATCTTGATATGTTTCTCTCTCTCTCTCCCTCTCCCTCTTTTCCTCCCTCCCCCCTCCCTCCCTCTGTAGCTCTGATTTTCAAATAAATACATAAATCTTTTTTAAAAATGTTTTAAAACTGATAGTGGTAATGGCTGCATAATTCTGTGACTATATTAAAATGCTAAATTGTTTATATTAAAAGGGTTCATTTTATAGTATGTAAGTTATATATCAATAAAAATTGTAATAGAGCAATGAGCGTTGTAAGAGGAAACTAATAAGAAATGAGGCAGGGCTGGGGCCGGCGCTGTGGAGTAGCGGGTGAAGTCACCACCTGCAGCAGTGGCATCCCCTATGGGCACCGATTCAAGTCCTGGCTGCTCCATTTCCGATCCAGCTCTCTGCTATGGCCTGGGAGAGCAGTAGAAGATGGCCCACGTCCTTGGGCCCCTGCACCTGCGTGGGAGACCAGAAGAAGCTCCTGACTCCTGGCTTCGGATCAGCCCAGCTCTATCCACTGTGGCCAATTGGGGAGTGAACCAGCAGATGGAAGACCTCTCTCTCTCTGCCTCTCATTCTCTCTCTGTGTAAATCTTGGAAGGAAGGAAGGAAGGAAGGAAGGAAGGAAGGAAGGAAGGAAGGAAGGAAGGAAGGAAGGAGCCAGCCGCTGTGGCATAGCAAGTAAAGCCGCCACCTGCAGTGTCAGCATCACATAGGGCGCCAGTTCAAGTCCCGGCTGCTCCACTTCCAATCCAGCTCTCTGCTTTGGCCTGGGAAGGCAGTGGAAAATGGACCAAGTCCGTGGGCCCCTGCACCCATGTGGGAGACCGGGAAGAAGCTCCTGGCTTCGGGTCGGCTCAGCTCCGGCCGTTGCTGCCATCTGGGGAGTGAACCAGCGGATGGAAGACCTCTCTGTCTCTGCCTCTGCCTCTCTGTAACTTTGCCTTCCAAATAAATAAATCTTTTAAAAAAGAAAAAAATTTATTTAAAAAAATGAGGAAGTGAGGGAAGAATAACAGGAAATCAGGAAATATAGAGTGCCAACCTTGCTGGCTCTTATTCCCCGAACTGTGATCCCCCCCACACTTCCTGTGGTCACTACCTTATTCCCCAAACTCTGATCCCCCCTCTTCCTGTGGTCACTACCCTTTGCCTCTTCACTTCCTGATGTCCCACCTGCTCTGAGACTGGCCCCACAATTTGATCCAACTTTCCATGGTTCCCTCTTCATCCACTTTGGACAACCACTATCCTCGGCCCATCCTACTCCCAATCTCTATTACTGACTATAAGGAAAAAAAACATAGGTCTGGGGGCCAGCGCTGTGGCACAGTACCACAAGCCTCAGCCTGCCGTGCCAGCATCCCATATGGGCACTGGTTCAAGTCCCAGCTGCTCCACTTCCCATACAGCTCTCTGCTAATGGCCTGGGAAAGCAGTAGAAGACGGCCCAAGTGCTTGGGCCCCTGCACCCACGTGGGAGACCTGGAAGAAGCTCCCAGCTCCTGGCTTCTGATCGGCCCAGCTCCAGCTGTTGAGGCCATTCGGGGAACGAACTAGCAGATGGAAGACCTCTCTCTCTGTCTCTCCCTCTCTCTGTAACTCTACCTCTCAAATACATAAAATAAATCTTAAAAAAAAAAAAAAAGTCTGCCTTTCCCGCCACGTGGACTCACGTGTCTCCCCCGCCGCCTGCCAGTGCCCACTCCACCCCGACTCCAGCAGCCTTCCCCACACTCCTCAGACCTCAATGCCCACACCTCCTCCCGCGCGACACCCAGGCCAGTCAAGTATCATCACGCGTTTGCTTCAGCACCTCCTGCTGCCCGGAAAGCCCTCCTCTGCCTCCTTGCCCAAAACTCACCATTGTCCACCGCCAAGACTGACCACATCTTCCCCCACGAGGCTTCGCCTGGCTCCTTGCAGCCACGGAGTCTCCACCCCCTCCCAGCTCCCAGCAACAGGCACAGGACCTGCCCACAGGTGATTTGGACATACAGTTTCCTTGTCCACCTGCATTTTCGACACATAGTAACGGTACATCCGAGTGGGGTACCATGTGATATAACACACGTATACAGCATGTAATGACCAGATCAGGGTGATTAGCACGTCCATCGCATCATTTATTTCTGGTGTGGGAACATTCCAGGTCCTCTCCACTAGTTACTCTACCTACACAATGAATGGCTGTTGACCACAGCTATCGTACTGAGCTACAGGACAGAAGTCACTGGTCCTAACCAGCGGCATCCCCTGTCCCCATTAGCCATCCTCGCTCCATCCCCCATCCCCAACTCTCAACATTCTTAGTAACACACGGGCTCCTAAGCACTAAGACAGGGAGAACATCCTTTCACTCTGTCTTCCCGGCATTGGGCACAGCCATAATCAATACTTACATGGTGATGGTGCCGTGGCGTAGCGGATAAAGCCGCCACCTGCAGCACCGGCAGCCTGTATGGGAGTCCCGACTACTCCGCTTCCCATCCAGCTCCCTGTTAATGATCTTGGGAAAGCAGTGGGTGATGGCCCAAGTCCTTGGGCCCCTGCACCCACATGGGAGACCCAAAAGAAGCTCCTGGTTCCTGGCTTTGGCCCTGGCCTGGCCTCAGCCGTTGTGGCCATCTGGGGAATGAACCAGTGAATGAAAGATATCTCTCTCTTTTTTCTCTCACTCTCTCCTTCTCCCTCTAATTCCTTCAAATTAAAAAAAAAAGTCTTTAAGAAAACATAGCATATATAGCAAAAATCATCCAACCAAAGAAAATTATGTCTGTGAGAATGATAAGTGGCTGCTGCTGCCATAAGACCCTTGAAGGAACCAACTAAGGTTTCCCGGGTGTCCCCAGTAGCCCTGACCCCGGGCTCCCGCTGCTCGCTCGGCGCGGGCTCTGGGGCTGAGCAGCCCATGTTCAAGTCTCGCTGTTGCTGTCACCATTGCCATTGACCGGCTCCGTGTCTGCATGTATGTTACTGGGGCTCTTAGAAACGTTTCCATAATTCACGAATGGTTCCTGCCTCGTGGCTTTGTCGTACGGATTGGCTGAAACAGAGCCAGTGAGCTGTGGGCACGCCGTAAACTGTCAGTGCTGGGTTGCTGCTGTTAACATCACCCATCCATAGCCTTAGTCACATTCACTCCTGTGGGGCAATCCAGCTCAGACAAAACTGCTCCACATTAACCCAACTCACAAGCGGCCGGGGAGCAAATACTTCACTTACCGTGGGAAGTGGCTTTCTAGTGCTTCAGGTGCATTTTTGCTGTCCAGGGCATGTCCTTGTTGGGTGTGAGACACCTGGGATGCTGGGAGGTCGCCGCACCCAAGGAGGGAAGCAGGGCGGGACACACTTCAGACTGTGTAGGAATGAGGCCCCTGACTCACGGCGGGGTCACACTGAGTGAGACCAGGGTGCTCGGGCCCCGCAGAGCACATCTCTCTCACTTGCTCTGCGCTGGCTCCCCGCTGCCTGACTCACACAGCAGGTACTCGACAAATATTTGTCAGGTAAAGGAATTCCTTGGGTAGGGCGGACTTAACAACCCCTTGTGCCCTTCCTCCTCCTTTCTAGGCTCCAGACAAGCCTCTCCTTGGGGCAGGGCATCGCAGGCAGCTGCTTAACCCGCTACGCCACAGCGCCAGCCCCGTAAGATGAATCTCAAGTCACTGTCCACTTGGCCAAGTCCCTCCTGCACTCCAATCATTGGGGACCTGGGGGGCACAGCCAGGCTTCCTTGTAGGGTCCCATTCAGACTTAGGTAGCGGGGATGGAGTCCTCTCTCTCCCCCCTTGTCCTCCCCAGGATGACTCCGGCAAGCTGCAACCTGGCAGGCCCGCTCTCAGATGCCAGAAATATGACAAATATTCAGACAGGCCCCTGGAATTTAAAGCACAGGCAGTGGACTGCGGAGTGTGCTTCCCAACCTTAGGTGCGCCTCCCTCAAGGGAGAAGGATCCTGCATCCAGCCACATCTGAGGGTGCTGGCTGTTTGCAGAATGAATACATGAACCCAACTTTAATGTGCTATGACCATTTCATTCTTCAAGCAACATGAAGGTGTATTTAACACAAGGGGTTTTCTTTCTTGTTCCTAATCATTATTTTTGTTTTCCTTGAAAGGCAGAGAGACAAATGGAGATAAATTTTCCATTCACTGGTTCATTGCCCACATGCCCACGACAGGCAGGGCTGGGTGAGGCTGAGCTCAGGAGCCCAAAAACCAACCTGGGTCTCCCACGTTGGTGGCAGGGGCCCAAGCACTGGCGCCATCACCAGCTGCCTCCCAGGGTGCACGTTAGCAGGCAGCTGGAGCAGAAGCGGAGCAGCCAGAGCCCAGACCAGGGATGTGGGCGTCCGACCGCCATCTTAACCACAGCACCAAACCCTCACTCTGGGATTTTAATGACTTTAGAAAGTTCTTGCTTTCTTGTCTAAGGGGCTTAAAGTGAGGTTCACCTTTAATTTCAGGTTCAACTTGTGTTTTTTAAGTTACTTATTTGCTTAATTACTTGAGAGATAGACAAAAAATGAGACACACATACATGGGGGGGGGGGACTCTCCAAATGCCTGCAACAACCCCCAATCTTAGCCAGAGAGGGGACCCAGGATTGCATCTCCCGTGTGGGTAGAGGAACCCAAGCACTTGGGCCATCACCCTTGCATCCCAGGAGCTGTGTTGGCAGGAACCAGAGCCAGGTATGGAGCCCAGGTACTCTAACATGCGACGCAGGTGTCTTGATTGGCATCTTGCCTCCCACCCCCCACCCCCAAATCAGAGTAACGTAGTAACAAGGGCTTGATGTTGGAGTCTGAACTGTTTAGGAACCCCAGTTCTGGCACGTCCTGAAATAATGGCATATAATTCACGGGTCTTGCGACGGTGAAATGAGGCAGTTCCTGCCGTTGCTGGCGCACGGGGAGGGGAGGGAGGTGGTGACGTCCTTTCTCCTTGGCTGGGCCACCCACTGTCCCGCCAAGGCGCGAGGGGTCACTCTCATCCTCGGGTACAGAGGCACCCCTGTGCTGCTCACTTCAGAGAAAGGAGGGAGTGGATTCCTGCTGGCTCCGTCTAGTCTCAGCCTCCTCATGCTTGGACACACTTCTTAAAATGTGCTTTTCTACTGAATGCCATTTGGTTCTTACACACCAGAGCAATGAATAGGGCCCCTCACCAAGTCTCTAACAGAGTGGATCTGTATTAAAGACCCAAAGTACAACAAAAACTCCTAGCAGCTCATGAAGATTTCAGGGCCTCGAAAACTGGCAAGGATCTCAGGGAAATCACAGGGAAATTTGCCTGCCACATGATTAATGCTGGCCAGATTGGTGCCGGAAAATCACATGTGGGCCAGCGGCAAGCAACAGCTTGCAGAATTCCACAAAAATAAATGGACCGACGGGAGGGGCCCGGGAGGACGCGATGTGGGGGAAAGTTCAGGGTGAGGGTGGGGCAAACGCCAGATGGGTGCACAACAGATCTGCTTTTGGAGCCTGGAAGATCCAGAGAGATGGCACACGGGGCCGGATTATAAAAGCAAATTAGACTAGAGCTCTAGTGAGGGACACCCTGTACGGCGGAGGATCCCAGAGAAGTGCAGTGAAATGCATGACCATGATCACCCCCAGGCCAGCCTGCAACAATCCGGCTGAGCTCAATGAAGTTATTCATCCCCATTCAAGTTGTGGCACTCATTGTCCTCAGACAAAAACCCTGCAGACCCCTGTCTGCAGCCCCTCATCTGCAGCCCCTCGGCTGGGCCCCAGCTAGCCCGAGAAGGTCTCAGCCCCAAAGCGGCTGCTTGTTCAGACAGGCTGGATGCAGCCCCCTCCCAGACTGACTGACACTCCAGAGCTGGCTTAAGATAATGACAGCCAGGCGCTCTCTCTCTGGGTGACAGAGGATGTGGCTTAGCCATCAGCTGTCTGTCCTGGGAGGCACCTGGCTCAGGTGGGGGAGGATGGGGGGGGGAGGGAAGCCCTCACCTTGCTCTGGGGCACACAAAGTGGTGTCCCGTGCACCCTGTCTGGGCACCACGGAAGTACAGCGGAAACCCAGCCCCGTCTGCTTCCTGGTGGCGGGAGAACTTCCAAAGATAGGACTGCCCCGAATAGCTGCTGGGCTCTCCAAAGAGAGGTGCCCGCTTAGGACTGCCCTGCCCTCCGTGTGATTTTCCCGTGTACAATTATGGGTGCCTACGTTGGGTCTGTCCTGCCTACAAGCCCCTCCCTCTGCAAGGATTCCTCTGGATCCTCAGCCCCAGAGATCACACGCCAGTTGGTCCACTTACAAGTCCCCCAACCCACATTCAGTGAGCAACTACTATGTGCGCAGGCGGCCGTGGGCACCCCGAGGCGAGACGTGCCTGGGGAAGCAGATTAAACATCCAAGAAAACAAGATATTGACATAAGTTCGGGGTGGGGGGTGGGGGGGTGGCCCAAGGCAGCAACGGAGCAGAAATGGGCCCGGAGTGAGAAGAAGGAAGAAGGGACCCTCAGGGAGGGCAAGGTGTGGACAAGAGGCCAGCAGTGCCCCCCATCTTTGGGCCACAGCCATTTAAAGCCTAAGGAGTCACTAATTCAGCCACTAACCTTGTTGGCCAAGTTCAACACGCAGCCCCCAGCTCACTTCAACCTCCGTTCACAAGTATGCTCCCTGGCACAGGCCGCTAAAACGCCCCCCAACCGGGGTGGCACCCCCAGCCTGCTCCAAGGGGACGCTAAGGCCATGGTCCCGGGGCAACCCCCAGCCCGCCCCAACCCTGCTGAGTGTCCCGCCTGATTCCACGGGACAAACTTCCCCCGGGATCACGCGCATCTCTGCGTCACCTGCCAGTGAGGAAAGCCAGCCGCCCGGGCGCACTGAGGAAGGCTCCCCCGACCCCCACGCTAGGGAGCTGGCTCGGAGGGAGGCTCCCTCGCTGCCCACCCTGGCTACCCGCGGATTCCAGGGCTCCTCCCGCCACCACGCTCAGCCGCTGCCGCTGCTCCTCCAGGGCGCACGCAAGCACAGCCTCGGGCTCCCCCGCGTTGCCCCTCGGGCAACCTCCAGGGCCAGGCCCCGTGCCTGCTGCGGGTCTCCCCGCTCGTCTCCACCCGCAGTCCGCTTACCTCCCGCCGCCGCCGGCGCCCAGAGCCCTGCACTGCCCAGGAGCAGCAGCAGAATGCGCGCCTTCCACATCTCGCCGCTTCACTCGTGCGCTTGGAGCCGCAGTCGTCGCGCGCGCAGGGGCTGGGAGAGGGGCTGGAAGAGTCCCTGGGGAGATGGCCACGTCCAGCCTGGAGGGGCGCAGGGAGCGAGAGACCCAGCGCGCCACGGTGCCCGGGCGCAAGGCGGTCGGACGGCGAACTTCGCAGCTGGCGACGTGGGCAGCGCAGTCAGCATTTATGCCTCCAGCCGAGGGCGGGGAGCCGGGCGGCGGTAAGGTGGTCTCAGCCCCGGCGCTAGGACCGCCCTCGGGCGCTCTTTGGCCGGCGCGTAAGCCGCGAACCCCCCGCCAGGTTTAAAGTTACAGCGCACCAGCTGCGGGGCCGCGCGGGTTTCTACGCTGTGCGCCAGCAGCCTGGGGAGCGGGTGTGCTCTCAGACTTGTGTGCTTTTTTGCTATATTTATGATTCTGTTTTGAAGAGGCAGGCGCAAGGTCTTGTTAGGGCTGGAGCGAGAAGTGATCGCTTTCTTGTGTGGTCAGGACTGTTAGAACCAAGCCTGGCACTATTCCTTTATAAATATTGAATCTGATGGTTTAAAAAAATGTTTTTTCTTGGCTGTCAACTGGGTGGGCCCGAGGCGATTCACGCTGGTCAATCGCGCCCTTGTCTAGGGGACCCCGGGCCGGAAGGGCCCCAAGAGCTGGCCAGAGGAGAGGTCAGGAGCCTTGGTTTTGGGAAATAAGCTAAGCTCCATCCACGTCTCCCGAGCCGAGCTGGGAGTGGGGCGCTGTGAGGCTGGGGCCAGGCACAGGTGGCTCCACGTCCAGCTCCCTCCTACGCCCTTTTTAACCCTGGAGGTGGATCCTGCAATGGCCATTTTGCTCCTTGAAGGGGCCTTGCTTTGACCTCAGGCAACAGCGACAGGAGTGTTGGACTTAAATATTTTTTTGAAGAACCACAATTTGGGGAGTGGTCTCTGCCCCACCCCTGGATGATCAGCTGCCATTCAGCCAATGAACCAGAGACTGAAAGCCCCAAGCTCCACTGAGGGGTAGGAGGCCATGAAAATGGGTTGTTTTCAGCTTGTTATCTTTGACACCACATTTACTTTGTCCTAAGAATCACTCAGGGAACTTGTTCTAGAAGATTCTAGAAGCTCAGATCCTGGAGTTTGCACCCCAGACCACTGGATCTGACCCTTGGGGAATTCCTATTTTAAACAGGTGTCACTGGCCCTTCTCAGCAAGAGTCTCTGGGGGGGAGGGGTGATTAGCAGGCAGGTTCGGGGTGGGGATGGGGGTCTGAGCAGGCAGATTCTGCAGGGCTTAAACATTGCCCCAGAGTCCTGAGCCTATGGGATCAGAGCTGAGCCCTGAAAGTTGGGAAAACAATGGCTAGGGAGGGGGCACAGGCTTTCCTGAGTGACACACCTTGTATTGTCTCTGCAGGACAGAACTGGCCTTGTCTGTCCTCCTGTTAGATAGGGAGAGATGCAAGCCACCCCCAAGGCCACAGGAAGAAGAAGGTAGAAGGTGGCCCACCTGCACCTGGAAACAATGCCACCAAGCTGGGGGAGAGAAGGGGTTAAAAGCAGCCGCCCATTTAGGGGAATGTCCGGAGCTAGGATTCCCAGAGACCCACCCTCTCCCTGCCTCCCAGAGGGGTTGTCTAGATTCTAAAAGGTGGCTCACCTGACCTTCAGGTGTGGGAATGAATAGGAGCAGTAGGAGGGAATGGATGTAGTCTAGGATCCGGGCACGGGGACAGGGTCTGGGTGCTGCTGGCCACCCTGACACTCTCCAGGGAGAGTGGCTGGGCCCGGCAGGGGAGCCCAAAGTCCAGAGGGAAGAAGCCTGCTCCCTGGACAAGGCAAACAGCAGATGGAGAGGGAAATGCAGGCCGTGGCAGTATAGTTCGAGCCGAGACTCAGGAAGGACGCAGGCCTGGGCTAACGGAGACGCAGGGAAACACAGGGGGCCCGAAGCTGAGATCCTGCCCGGGTGGGGAGAGGCAGAGCTGGGAGAGCCCACAGGGGCCTTCACCTTGCAGCGAGTGCTGCCCCTACACCCCCGCAGGCGACCCTCAGGCCACCCACAAGGAGGCAGGTTCACCAGGGGCTGAGGTGCTGAGTCATCAGATCTGGGCTGGGGCCTGGGAATTTGCATTTCTAAGTTCCCAGGAGATGCTGATGCTGCTGGCCCTGGGCCCCCACACTGAGAACCTATTTTATTTTACATTTATCTGACAGGTAGAGTCATAGACAGTGAGAGACAGAGATAGAGAGAAAGGTCTTCCTTCTGTTGGTTCACTCCCCAGATGGCCACTACAGCCGGAGCTGTGCTGATCCGAAGCCAGGAGCCAGGTGCTTCCTCCTGGTCTCCCATGTGGGTGTAGGGGCCCAAGCACTTGGGCCATCCTCCACTGCCTTCCCGGGCCACAGCAGAGAGCTGGACTAGAAGAGGAACAACCAGGACTAGAACCCGGCGCCCATATGGGATGCCGGCGCCGCAGGCAGAGGATTGACCAAGTGAGCCACGGCGCCGGCCCCTGAGAACCCATTTTAGAGGCCAGATGAACTGTGCGGAGTTCCACAGCGGAGAGGAGTGGAGCCATGTGCCCCCCGGTGTGCTTTGGGTAAGGGTTTGGCCGGACAGGTTTGTAAATCGCTTTTGCGGGGGGTGGGGGGCTTTTTTTTGGGGGGGGGCAAGCTGTGGAGTGAGAAACAGCGAGAGCATCCAGATGGGACCCTCCACCCTGAGGGGTGCTGGAGAGTGGGTGCTGGGGTCTCCCCTGTCTCCTGTGTTCCTTGAGGCCTCTGGGAGCAGCCAGCAGAGCTGCAGTCCCCAGCTGAGTCTCGGAGAGCAAGAGCAGCTCTGTGGCCCCCAGTCAGTCACACTCTTGGAGATGGGAGCTGGGACCCAGGTGTGTTCGGCAGGAATAAGATGAGCCTGTGGGTGGGGGGTGGCGCTGTACCGGGCGCAATTCTCTCTCTGCACCTTGCTTTGCTGGAAAGAGTCTGGGTATCGGGAACCAAACCCCAGCTCCATGGCAGCCTCGGTTTCTGCTTCTTTGAAATGGGGGTGTTCCTTCTCCTGGGGGAGGAGGCTTGATGCACAGCCAGGATCATCACCACTGCACTCGCTCTGTGGCTGTTTCTGGCTCCCAGCCTCTGCTGCCCACCTGCGGCCTCCTGGTCACTCGGCCAGTGCCAGCGTCCGTGGCACAAGTCCTTTGCAAGGTTCCAGTGGAGCTGGCTGCTCTTGAGCTTGGGAAACCCAGCTGGCCCGGCACACAGGCACTCACACCGCAGGTCCTCTGCTGGTCCAGCCCTCCCCTTGGGGCGTGTTCCTGAGAGTTCTCTCCATTCCTTTTCCCTGTCCCATCCCTCGGGCCCCAGGTGCCCACTCTGGGAAACTGAGTTATCCCATTCCAGCCAGGGACTAGTGCCTGCTGCTGTGCCATGAACAGGGAGCTGCCCGGGATCTCTGACCTGGCTTTCTCTATTCACCAAGGTACCTGTTGCTCTCCCAGGGGTCTCCTGGAGGCCCCCTGCCCCTCCTGTAGTCAGTCAGGCTATCTCATGTCCCATTCCAGAGGCTGCACACAATTTTGCTTATAAACCTCCTGAAAGAATTTTGGAAAACTAGATACCAATTATTTTTCATCATAAACAGGATTTTTAAAATATTTATTTATTGATTTAGAAGGCAGAGTGACAGAGAGATCGAACTCTCCTCCACTGGTTCACTCCCCAGGTGCTTGCTGGGAACTCCATCCTGGTCTTCCATGTGGGTGCAGTGGCCTCAAGCACTTGGGCCCTCTTCCGCTGCTTTCCCAGGTGCATTAGCAGGGAGCTGGATTGGAACAAAGTAGCCACGACTTGAACTGGCGCTCAGATATGGATGCCGGCATGCACCGTAATGCCACTCCCTAAAAAACTATGTTTAGCAGGAGGTAGAACACATGGAAAAGAGTTAAACCCTGTCTTGCAACAAAACAGGTTCAACTGGAAACCGTTATGCTTAGTGAAACCAGCCAGTCCCAAAAAGACAAAGATCCTATGTTTTCTCTGAAATGTTAACACAGAATACAAAAAATGTGGAGGAATGAAACAGACACCTTGTGATTTGATTGTTGTTTTTAGCCTTTGTTTATACTCCTGTGGAACTGTGGTCTCCTACTTTTTACTTCTCAAATATTATGGTTAGTGGTGAATTAAGCCTGTGATTATAGAAGGGTTTGAAATTATGTCTTTGCAAAAATTAAAGAAAAAAAAAAGGAAGGAAAGAAGGAGGGGGATTGAAGGAGGGAGGGGGAAGAAGGGAAATATGGTTATCATTCTAGAGCTGTACCTATGAAATCTGTTCTCTTTATATTAATACAAATTAAAAGATTTTGTTTATGAATTTTAATCCATACATCTGGGAATTCTTTTAAAGGCTTATTTTATCTATTTGAAAGACAGAGTTATAGAGAGAGGTAGAGACAGAGACAGAGACAGAGAGAGAGAGAGAGAGAGAGAGAGAGGTCTTCCATCTGCTAGTTCACTCCCCAAATGGCCACAACTGCCGGAGCTGTGCCCATCAGAAGCTGGAAGCCAAGAGCTTCTTCCCAGCCTCCCATGTGGGTGCAGGGGCCCAAGGACTTGGGCCATCCTCAGCCGCTTTTCCAAGCACTTTAGCAGGTAGCTGGATCAGAAGTGGAGTAAGCCGGGACTCGAACCGGTGCCCATAGGGGATTCCAGCGCTGCATGCCCACACATTAACCTGCTGCACCACAGCGCCAGCCCCATATCTTGGAATTTTTTTCACAGACCTGGAAAACTTCGCAGCAACACTTCAAAGAATCAGCATTACTAACAGATATGCTCTTTAAAATTTGTTATGAATGTATTTTTATTTTATTTGAAAGAGACAGACAAAGATCTCCCATCTGCTGGTTCACTCCCCAAATACCTGCAAAAGCCAGGGCTGGGCCAGGCTGAAGCCAAGAGCCCTGACTCCATCCCAGTCCCCAAGGTGGGTGGCAGGGACCCAAGTGCTTGAGCCATCACCTGCTGCTTCCCAGGGTGTGCATCGGCAGGAAGCTGGAGCAGAAGCGGAGCAGCCAAGACGCCCAGCAAGCATTCCAATATGGAGTGCAGGTGTCCTGAGGGGCAGCGTAACTGCTGGGTCAGATGTCTGTCCCCAGATATTTTTGCTAAAATCAATCAGCATGTATTAATTTCTCATTATAAAAATAGCATTCATTATGGAAAACAGGAAAGCAGAAAAGCTGTCCTACGTTCAGGTATCCTTGTGTCACTCGTTTGGTGCAATCTCGAGTTTTCAGAAACACCGGGAGAGCTCCGTGCACTCTTTACCCCACGTACCGCCTGCTGTGCGTTTCCCTTCCTGGTGATGTCTGCTTCAGCCATCTCTGCATTTACGCCACATGCGGCGCAAATCAGTCTGATTCTCAGTTAGCCGAGGATCGTGGAGATGTTATGCCCTCCAGTCCTAATTTCTTGGATGTCAATTCTCTAAGTTCAATGACATTCTCCTTTATAGCCACAGCAGGAGTATCAAAGTCGGCAGAGAGAGAGAGACAGACAGAGAGAGAGAGAGAGAGAGAGATCTTCCATCCTCTAGTTCACTCCCCAAATGCCCACAACAGCCTGACCACAGAACTCAGTCTGGGTTTCCAATGTGGGTGGCAGGGGTCCAAGGACTAGAGCCATCACCTGCTGCCTCCCAGAGCGCACAGTAGCAGGAAACTGGGTTTAGAAGCAGAGCAGGAACCTGGAGTCAGGGATCCCAAGCAACATTCTAACTGCTGCACCCAATGCCTGCCCCAGAGTCAGGAGGTTTGATGTGGAAACAGTGCTATTGTCTAGTCCAAGTTCACATGCACATTCTGACAGCTGTCCAATGATGTCCTCTACAGACTTCTTTTCGGAATATCCTCCAGGCCTCACGTTGCGTTCGGCGGTCGCGTGGCCAAAAGGTGCCAGTCCACAGCTTTGATCCGTGTCTTTCCCAAGCCCGATGCATTACAGGGACCACAGGACAGTTATGCTATGGAGCGTTCTCCAGCTGGGATGTGTCCCAGGCTTCCACGAAGTGATGCTGTGTCCGTCTCCCCGCACTGCCAAGGGGGCACGTGACGCTGGTGCCCCGTGCTGGCGAGGGCCACCCCGGACCCCTTGTTATTCACAGCACCCCAGCGTGGCTGAGCTCTGCACTTAGCAGTCCAGAGGCAGGCAAACAGGGAAAGGCAGGTTCACACACCCTGAGATGAAAGGGATTTTATTTTGCACGCCAAAAAATGTTCTTAGGGTTTGGGATGAACCAGGGCGCGTGTTCTTTTGGGGAAGGGAGAGGATGGTTGCAGAGGGGCGGCCACCTCCCAGCGTTTGAGGAGAAAACTTAGGAATATGCAGGCGTCCCCACTGGCTCTCTTGTGTGGAACCTGTGTGCGCTGCCCTGGCCCTGCTGCCCTGCCGGACTGGGTCTCCTCCCAGCACTAGGGCTGCCTCATCCCTGCCCTGCGGCAGTTACAGGCAAGTCCTGTGTGTCCCTGGCCACAGCGTCTCACTGCCCTCCTGTAGGACAGCAGGACCCCCCAGAGCCTGGGGCTCCATGGTGATGGCGGCCGACCGAGTGCCCAGGCGCCCGTGCCAGCAGCCTCTGCCTCTGGCTCTGCGCCCTGCGGCTTGCTCTGCTCTGCTGGAGGACCCGTCCTTAGAGGAAGCCCAGAGCACTTCGTGGTGGGCCTCGGAGCCTGTGGCTGGGCAGAGCAGAACGGGACGACGGGGGAGGAGCGGCTGCACCAAGCCCTGCCAGTGTGGCTCCAGGTCTCAGCACCCCTCCCAGCCCCTGCACAGGCGTGGCTGTGTGCACCCAAGCGACCTCCTCCAACCTTAACTACATCCCAAAGACCCCGCCTCCAAATACCTTCAACACATGAATGGCGGAAGTGAGCTACCCACACGGGAGACACATTCCAGCTATGGTGGATGAGCCTGGCTCCCTGCCCTGAGAGCAAGGCTGTTTCTTTTCTTTCTCTTTCTCTCACCTCCCTCCCATTCTTCCTATTTTTTTTTAAGATTATTTGCTTATTTGTAAAGGAGCCAATGGACAAGAGAGAGGGTGAGAGAGATCTTCCATCCGTTGGTTCACTCGCCAGGTGGCTGGTCCAGGCAGAAGCCGGGCGCCTGGACCTCCATCCAGGTCTCCCACCAGGTGGCAGAGGCCCAGGCACGTGACCCATCATGCACTGCTTTCCCAGAGCTGGATCCGAGGCAGAGCAGCCAGGACTGGAACGGTGCGTCCATGTGGGGTGGGGCATCGCCCGTGGTGCCCCAGCCTCTGTCCTGCAAGCTGGCCACTCCCTTCCTTTCTTTGATGGAGAATAGCAGCACCCGTTCACGAGGTACCGTGTGACTGATGTTCTGATGCATTTCTTTTCTTTTCTTTTTTGACAGGCAGAGTGGACAGTGAGAGAGAGAGAGACAGAGAGAAAGGTCTTCCTTTTTCCGTTGGTTCACCCTCCAATGGCCGCCACGGCCGGCGCACCGCGCTGATCCTATGGCAGGAGCCAGGTGCTTCTCCTGGTCTCCCATGGGGTGCAGGGCCCAAGCACTTGGGCCATCCTCCACTGCACTCCCGGGCCACAGCAGAGAGCTGGCCTGGAAGAGGGGCAACTGGGACAGAATCCAGCACCCCGACCAGGACTAGAACCCGGTATGCCGGTGCCGCAAGGCGGAGGATTAGCCTAGTGAGCCGCGGCACCGACCCCTGATGCATTTCTACACCGTGTCTCCACTGCCTTTATTTAGGATATGCATCGTCTCAAACATGTACCTTTTTTTTTGTGATGAGAACATTCAAAATCCTCTCTTCTGGCCACTTTCGAATTAAACTATTCAGTGTGGTTTGGGCTAATCCCCCTCTCTGCGCAATGGAACGCCAGAACTTACTCCCGTCTGCCTGCAGCTTTGCACCTGTTAACTTGTCTCTGCCATCCCTGCCTCCACCCCACCCCTTCCTTGTCCCTCCCCTCCTGGTCTCTAGGAACCACTATTCTGCCCAGAGTAGGAACTGATGAGGGGTCAAAAGTACCACTTTCTGGGCCGGTATTGTGGCACAGCGGGTTAAGCAGCCACCTGCAGTGCCGGGCCGGCATCCCTATCAGAGCACCTGTTCCAGTCCCAGCTGCTCTGCTTACAATCCAGCTCCTTGCTAATGCACCTGGGGAAGCAGCAGAGGACGGCCCGAGGGCTTGGCTCCCTGTCATTCCCAGCCGATAGACGATCTCTCTCTCTCTCTCTGCACCTCTGCCTCTCACTCTCTGTAACTTTTTTCAAATAAGTAAATAAATCTTTTTTAAAAACAAAGGTAACATACTAAATAGATAAACAAATAAATAGGGGCCGGCGCCGTGGCACAGCGGGTTAACACCCTGGCCTGAAGCGCCGGCATCCCATATAGGCGCCAGTTCAAGACCCAGCTGCTCCACTTCCAATCTAGCTCTCTGCTATGGCCTGGGAAGGCAGTAGAAGGTGCGCCCACATGGGAGACCCGGAGGAAGCTCCTGGCTCCTGGCCTTGGATTGGCACAGCTCCGACTGTTGCGGCCAATTGGGGAGTGAACCATTGGATGGAAGACCTCTCTCTCTCTCTCTCTCTCTCTCTCTCTCTGTTTGTCTCTCTCTCTGCCTCTCTTCTCTCTGTGTAACTCTGACTCTCAAATAAATAAATCTTTAAAGTAAATAAATAATTTTTAAAAAGTTTTCAGTGTTTAATTCAAAGCTACAGGGAGCGGTCAGCTCTGGGCACCTGTGGCTCCCTGCTCTGTGTCACTGCAGGGAAGTCTGCAGGGGGACAGGGGAGCCCCGCACACCCCAGGAGAACGAACCGCGTTTTATAAGCCCCACGTTGATCACTGTTGGCTTCACGCTGCTCTGAAGAAATACAAAAGCAGCGCCCTCAGGCCGCCGTCTGTAAGTTGCTTATTTTTTTAGGATCCTCCTAGAACCCAACCGGAGGCCCAGCTGGCAGAACCGCTGGGTCACCCTGGGTTCAGGGTCTCTCCGACCGTTTGGGCAGAAAGGGTCACGGATTATTTTACAGCGCCGGGCGCACAGGGTCCGGTTGTTTGCTGTTAGAAACCCCTGGGAGGGGGCCGTCTTTCCCCCCTCAGACCCACGCTCGCAGAAAGCCCCTTTCAAGGGTCCGGGGAGCCCTGGGCAGGGACAGCTCCGCCCAAAACACGGGTCGGTGGTGCGGGAGGCTGCGGCTGCGTGCAGGAAGCATAGAGGCGGCGCTGGCTGTGAGGACAGCGACCCCGGCCCTCCCCGTGTCCAGGGTGCTGGGACGGTCTCCGCGTGTCCTGGCGGAGGCCACCCCGGAGGCGGCGCCGTGTGCGGGAGGCTGCAGCATCCGACCTTCGCCCCTCCCTCTGCCCACTCCCGCCCCTGCTGAGGGTGGCCGCAGCCACCGCGGCCTGGTGCCCTCTCTCTCCCTCCCTCCCCAGAGACACAGCCGCAAGGCCCACGGGTGGAGCCCTGACTCCCTCCGATGGGAGCAATCCCTGTGGAATTTTCTGGAGTTGCTGGTGTTTGGGAATCTCCGGTTGCGGCCTCCAGATCTGCTTTCATCCTTGTTCAGGAATCAACATTCAAATATTCAGACCTCAGCCTTGGCCAGGAGGTGGGCTTGGCCATGACAGGCAAACAGGAAAAAAAAAAGGCTTAAAAGCGCAGGAGGCTGGAAGAAACCAGCTTTTGTGTTGCAGTCCCATTGCCAGAGCCCAGCCCTCCAGCGGCCCCGAGCTGGGGGACAGCGTGATGCAGCGGACAGGGCCTCCCCTTGCGTTGGAGCAGCCTGGTTGACGCTGGTGCAGACACAAGCGGCACAGGGGAGCTGGCGGGAGGTGACCTTGGAGACCGCGGCCGGCCAGCTATAGCTGAGCAGGGAGCCAGGGTTTGTTCCTGGCACTCACGGCGGGGAGTGACCTTCAGGGATGGTTTCCTCCAGCAGCTGTCTCCCGAGCCGTGCGCTGTGTGCCCAGCAGCGTTGGGGGGTGGGGGGAGGAGGTGGGGAGCAGGCCCCTGCTTCTCAGGACTAGATGGAGGGTAGATGCAGGAGCGAAAAGGTGAGCTGGGGGGCTGGCGCTGTGGCGTAGTAGGCTAAGCCTCCACCTGCGGAGCGGTTCCTGTCCCGGCTGCTCCTCTTCCGATCCAGCTCCCTACTCATGGCCTGAGAAAGCAATGGAAGATGGCCCAAGTGTTTGGGCCCCTGCACCCAAATGGGAGACCCAGAAGAAGCTCCTGGCTTCAAATCAGAGCAGATCAGTTCAGCTCCAGCCATTGCTGCCATTTGGGGAGTGAACCAGCAGATGGAGACCTCTCTCTATCTGCCTCTGCCTCTCTGTAGCTCTGCCTTTCAAATAAATAAACAAATCTAAGAAAGAAAGAAAGAAAGAAAGAAAGAAAGAAAGAAAGAAAGAAAGAAAGAAAGAAAGAAAGAAAGAAAGAAAGAAAGAAAGAAAGAGAGAGAGAGAGAGAGAGAGAGAGAGAGAGAGAAAGAAAGAAAGAAAGAAAGAAAGAGGAAGGAAGGAAGGAAGGAAGAAGGAAGGAAGGAAGGAAAGAAGGAAAGGGAAGGAAACTAAGGAGCCAGAGGCTGGGTGCCCAGCCCCCCAGCCCGGGCGCAGCGTTGGCCCCAGGGCACACAGAAGCAGGAGACCTTGGAGGGCAGCAATGTCGGACTCTTAGCTAACGCGCGTTCCTCTTCTCCCATGCATCTACTCCCCTTCCTGGCTGTTCTTTTCTTTTTCATAACATTTTCTTTATTTTTAAAAAGATTTATTTATTTATTTGAAAGTCAGAGTTCCAGAGAGGGAGAGACAGAGAGAGAGAGAGCTAGAGAGAGAGGTCTTCCATCTGCTGCAATGGCCAGGGCGGGGCCAGGCTGAAGCCAGTAGCCTGGAGCTCCGTCCTGGTCTCCCACACGAATGGCAGAGATCCAAGTACTTGGGCCATCTTCCACTGCTTTCCCAGGCGCTAACGCTAACGTGGGGAGCTGGATCGGAAGTGGAGCAGCCGGGACTCCAACAGGCGCCCATATAGGTAGGATGGCTGCACCACAGATGGGGCCTTAAACTTCCCGGCCACAGCCGCGGCCCCTCCCTGCCATTCTTCCACATGGCTGCAGAGGGCGGTCTTAGCCACCCTAATCCTACCCCGGGGGCCTTGTGTAAGGGATGAGAACCTGCGGCCTGTAAAGAGCAGGGTAGAACCCGGTGTGTGTGCAGCCTCCCGCCCACAGAGCCCCGCAGGCCTGGCTGGGGGCCATTTCCAGTGGCTGTGAAGCCTGATTTTAGATTTGGGGCATCGTGGTCCGGGGGCTGAGCCCTCATTCCCACAGCAAGGGTGACAGCAATTTTAATTCCACGGCTTGGCCTCTAGCACATCCTGACGCCCTTTTTTCTTTCTTTTTTTTTTCAAAATTTTTATTTCTTTGCATTTTTCTATTTAAAAGGCAGAGAGAGGGGCTGGCGCTGTGGTGTAGTGGGTAAAGCCATCAGATGCAGCTCTAGCATCCCATGTGGGAGCCGGTTTGAGTCCCGGCTGCTCCACTTCTAATCCATCTCCCTGCAAATGTGCCTGGGAAAGCAGTTGAGAATAGTCCAAGTGCTTGGGCCCCTGTATCCACGCAGGAGGCCTGGAAGAACTTCCTGGCTCCTGGCTTTGGCCTGACCCAGCCCTGGCCATTGTAGCCATCTGGGAAGTGAGCCAACAGATCTCTCTCTCTTTCTCTCTCTCTCGCTCCCTCCCTCCTTCTCTCTCTATAACTTTGACCTTCAAATAAATGAATAAATCTTTTTTTAAAAAAATTATTTATTTATTTGAAAGGCAGAGTTACAGAGAGGCAGAGAGAGAAAGATCTTGCATCCAATAGTTCACTCCCCAAATGGCCACAACGGCCGGAGCTGGGCTGATCTGAAGCCAGGAGCCAGGAGCTTCTTCTGGGTCTCCCACATGGGTGCAGGGGCCTAAGCACTCAGGCTGTCTTTTGCTGCTTTCTCAGGCCGTAGCAGGGAGCCATATGGGAAGTGGAACAGCTGGGTCTCAAACCGGTGCCCATACCAGGATGCACTGCAGGCGGCAACTTCACCTGCTATACCACAGCACCAGCCCCAAATGAATAAATCTAAATAAATAATAAATGAATAGCAGAGATACAGAGACAGAGATAGACAAGAACTTCTATCCACTGGCTATTCACCTGCAACAGCCAGGGCTAGGTCAGGCTAAAACTAGGAGCCAGGAAGTTCTTCCAGGTCTCCTGCGTGGATACAGGGGCCCAAGCACTTGTCTCTCACATGGGAATCTGGGACCCAAATACTTGGGCGAGTACCTGCTGGCCCCCAGGAGGTGCATTAGCAGGAAGCTGGGGTGAGGAGCAGGGCCAGGACTCAACCCCCAGGCACCGTGATGGGGGTCGCAGGCGTCCCAGGTGGGGTCTTGGCTGTTATGCCAAATGCCCTCCCCCTGACTCCTGACTCAGAGGCATTGCTGCCAAGGGAGAGTTCGGGGAGACCCAAGTGAGGGGAAGGTGGCAGCCCCTTGTTTCAAACAGGAGACAAATCACAGCCTAGGCTCCCGGCCTGATCCAGCTAGTGTGCCAGACTTCTTAGGAGAGATGCCGCAGCCTGTTATTTTGAATTAAACATACAGTTAGACTCTTAACAAAGAAAGTCTCGTCTGGTTGATGTGATAAAGAGGACTGGCTTGAAAAATCAGGTGTCGTGGGAGAGATTTTCCATTAATTTAATGAACTGGATTTGCAGCTCCATGGGTTTTTGTGAAAATAAATATAAAGCAGGTGATGAGAGGAAATCAATTTATTTAAATACATCAGCAAAAATCTCTTGAAATGAGAAGTGTGTTTATTTTTCCAATCATTTTTGAGAATATCCAATGGAACAAAGTGCCTCTAAGTCAAAGAATAAAAGGCAAATTAGGAGTTGTTTAATCATTCTTACTAATCCCTTTTTGGTGTGCCTTCCTGAAATTTAAAATGGTTCCAAGGACTTCGGACTTATCTTTTTGCAAACCAAATGGTCTTGTTTCATTTCATTTCTTTTCTTTTTTATTTCATTCATTCCTTTTCTTCCTTCCTTCCTTCCAAAGTTTATTTGTTTGAAAGATGGAGCAACAGAGAAAGAGGAAGAGACAGAGAGGGAGAGAGAGGTCTTCCATCTGCTGGTTCACTCCCAAATGGCTGCAACAGCCAGGTCTGGACCAGGCTGAGGCCAGGAGCCAGGCTGTCCACCCGGGTCTCCCATTTGAATGGCAGAGACCCAAGTACTTGGGCCATCTTCTGCTTTCCCAGGTGCATTGGCAGGAGGTTGGATGGGAAGAGGAGTAGCGCCCACCTGTTAATGGTGTCCCTACTCCACGCTCACGGCCTTTTAGAGCGAATGGCGCTGGGTTTCCATTACCTCTGTCACAGGACATTTCCACCAGCGAGGAATCAGCATCTACACAAAAAATGACTCCATGCAAGGAAGCGGTTAGATGAAGCACAGAACAGGTTACCGTCGGATATCGCCAAACTCGTGGGACTGACGGGTGGGGAACAGCTGTCCGTGAGCCCCCGGCTGCTCACACCCCCTGAGCCGGGTCAGAGCTGCCTTCCCAGTGCAGCTCGTGCTCCTCCCTCCTGCCAACGACTCCAGAAGCTTTGTGGCCACAGCCACCCCCCCCCGCCCACTTCTGCGATCATCCGTCCGCCCCTCCGTCCCTCCGTGGTGTGCACCACACCCCGGGATGGAAGACGGCTCCTGCTGACACATCCAGCTTCCGCTCAGCTAGTGCTCCCCTAGGCCTCTTTGTCCCCTTGTGTCACCTCATCTCTCCATGTCTCCACGACACCTTGTATCCTCGAGAACCTCTGCTGTGAGCCCGACACATAACCTGGCGCTCAGGTGGCAGGGGTCACCAACCTCTAGTTGGGTTTGGACACTAAAATGAGTTGGCCTCACCAGCCGGACACAGCTCGGGTGACGTGATGTAAGTGGGCTGTGGCTTCCAGACGAACCAACAACCTGAGTGCACCCTAAATGGCAGTCTTCTAGCTTTGCATCCCTCCCATGAATAAGCAACTCTGCAGTTCTGTGTCTGGGAAGCACAGTGTGAACCCATCCCCATTTTGGTGCTTGGAGCCACCGAGCTGTCAGCACTGACCACGGCTGAGGGGATCAAGGCTCTCCCTATGCCGGCTGGGCAAGGACCCCACAGCCCTCAGCCCTCGTTTTCATCCTGCAGGCTGCGTCTGGGAAAGCCACTGGGGGCAAGGAGAAACTGTGAGCTGGAAAGGAAGTGGCTTCCTGTCCCAGGCTCCTGCTTTGGGAGACTAATTCTCTATTTACCAAGATTTCCCTTGTTCAACCTTCAGTTCATCCCTGAGAGCCAGAAAAGCCCTGTGAGGATCAGCATCTCTCCAGAGCTTTGTCTGCTCTCAGAAGTCAGTAGCTGCTGTTGGATACGTCTGTTTCCACGAATATTTACTGCACAGCCTTTACAGCATGGGCTGGCAAAGCCAGGCTGTGGTGGCAGACCGGCTGGCTTCGGAGCCACCCCTGCCACCTGCTGCCTGTGTGTCCACAGATGTGCTAGCTCCTGCTACCCCCTGCAGCGGGGATGGGAGTTGCACCTGCCACAGAGCGGGAACTCACGTGGGAAGGAGTCAGGACTGCTCAGCACCCGGTGATGGCGAAGGAGGAGGGTGGTGGTGATGGTCACGGTCGTGATGGTGATGACACGGCATGGCGGGCACCTGCTAGGTTCCGGGGATGCCAGCATTGATGAGCAATGGCTCTTGCCCACGGTGTCTATAAAATAGCCCGTCAGATGCAGCAGGAAGTGGTCAAGCAGAGTAGGTGGGGCCGGGGATGATGCACGGAGAACTCTGCTCCTGGCCGGAAGTTCACATGGGGCGAGTTTGCAGAAGGAACAGTCCCAGTCTCGGGGCACAGGACCAGCGTGGGCGGGGCAGTTGGGGCCGGTGGCCCCGAGCGCCTGGCTGTGCCCCTGCTCTTTGCAGAATGCCTCATCCTCAGGGTGCATCCTTTCCTGCCCCGCGCTTTGAAATGACCCAGCCCGCTGCCCCCTCCAGGGAGCTGTGGCTCGGCAGCCCCACGTGTGACCAGGGGCTGGTGGGTCTACTTCACGGAGGATGTACTAAGAAGCCCCTGTGGCCACACACACCCTGTGGTACCTCCTCTGACGCAGCATCTCTCAGTTCTCCAGCTTTCCAACTACTCTCTCTGTGCAACCGGCAGCCTCCGAAGGGGCACCCAGGGATCCTGGTCTCCTGGTTTCCGTGTCCTCACATCAGGGCTGCCACCTTGTGCTGGGGCGGTCTGCAAGTAAGCTTATGGCAAAAGTGATCGGATGTCCTACCCTAGCGCTCTCTTTCCTTGCTCCAGGAAAGCCACAACCAAACCCTGAGCAGCCCCAGGGAGAAGCCCACGCAGGGCCTTGCGGGTGAGCTTAGCACTGAGCCCTGCAGCCTCCCTGGGGCCTTGAGAGCTCCGGCTCTCACCCTCACTGCAACCTTGTAGGGGACCCTGCGTCCCCGTCACACACCTACTCCGCCCCCAGAGCCTCCATCCTCAAAGACCAGGGGACAATAAGTATCTGTCACTGTGCACCACTGCCTGGTGGGATGATACATTTGGTGGCAACTGCTAATGGAGACAGATTGTTTCTCTGTTACTCCTGCGCCCCAGAGGGGAGGGGAGGGCACGACCAGCTTCACACAACTCCAGGGGCGGGCAGGGCTGGGGCTGTGACACCCGCTGGACTCCACCCTGCTGGCGTCTGAGCACCCATGGGCACAGCTGAGCTTGCATGCCGGCTTTGCCAGCTCTTCCTCCTGCAGGAACGGAGCGGCTCCTCTACCTCAGTGCCCCCCCACCACACACACACCAGATGCGGTAGGTGCGCACCGTGGCATCCACCTGGTAACAGGGTCGTGAGGACCCAGTGCGGGCGCACCCGGTCAGCGGCTCCCCGGGGTGCTGGTCCACCTTGGCACCAGCTCCGGGGAGGTGCTGGCAGACACGCCCCTCATGCCCCCAGCCCGCCCTACCTGGGACTGGGAGAAGACAGCAGGAAAGCCCCAGCGAAGTTTACAAAAGAGCAAATCCGATTGTGGCTGGTGCAGCCGCCCTGAATCTCAAAGGCCACCGAAGAACCACACGTACGGGGCGAGACTGAACGCGCGGGCGCGGGCTGAGGCCGCTGGGGACAACTGGTCCCCCTTCAGGGCGGGCTCTGCTCGCACTCGCGGGGTGTCTAAGCCCTTCCCCGGGGCTGCCCTCGCCACGGACACCCAGCGCTGCACTCACTGGGCATGCATCACGCGCTTCGCGGCCAGGGACGTGCTGGTTCCACGCTTTCACCCACGCACCGAGCACACCCAGCGGCGCAGTGAGGGGACCACGCCGGGACTCTAAGGGCTCACGGCCTGGTCCTCGGGGCCGCGGCCGGCTACTGAGCATTCTGCCAACCCTGGGATGATCAATAACAGCCCGGGCGGACGGAGGCCAGCAGCCCGAGAGGCCCGCGGCACGCCCTCCTGGCCTGCAGACTGGAGCTCCGCCCGGGTCCCTTCTTTCTTCCATCCTGGGCGACACGCCTGTGCAATGCCCGCGCCCGGCCACGAGGGGGCGCCCGGAGACCGGGCGGGTGCGGGGTGCACGGCGGTGGCGGGGGCAGCTTGGGTGCCCTGGCTCCCGCGCCAGCTGCTGCCTTCTCTGGGCTCCTGTTTACCCTCTGAGGAGGAGGACAGGTGCTGGGTGTTTGGGAGCAAAAGCTTCCTTTGGCAGGCCAAGGTGCGCGTGGGAGCCGCGCCCGCCTTCCCCTGCCAGGGGATCCCCAAGCACCCGGCCTGCGCTTGGCTGCCAGGGAGTAGGGCGCGCAGCGGGGCAGGGCGGGGGCGGGTGGTGGCGGGGCAGGGTGGGGGGCAGCTTCTCCCTGGGTGGGCGCCCCCCGGGGTATCACCCAGGGCGCTCTGAACTGGGCCGAGGGCGGAGTCGCGCGTCCCTGCAGAGGGGCACCGGGTGCGAGTTAAGCCCGGAGGTGGCCGTCTGGTGCCAGGGGCAGTTCCAGCTCCACCTGCGTCACCTCGGCCTTGTGCACCCCTTGTGCCACGGGGAGCCGCTGAGATGCAGGCTGGAGCCGGGGCGGGCGCCTCTCCCGCGGGAATCATCGGGCAGCAGAGCCCAAGGGGCCGCTGGGACCGCACAGCTGCTGCTGCTGGCTTTGTGTCTTGCTGACATCTGAAATTTCTCTGGAAGTTTCTCCAGCACAGAAAAGAAAAGGCTTGGCTGTGAGACGCTGGGTTAAACTGTGTTCAGAGGGTGACATTACTACTGTCATCGCCGTCACCACCATCATCATCCGTGTCAGCAGTGGCTGCTGATTTACCCAGAAATCCTTCTCTGCCACCCGCTCTCGGGGCAGCGGAGTGGAAGGCTCCCGTGGGGGTGGGAGCAGACTACTGCAAGTTCGTGCATAAATGGAACCAATGTTCGGTGTATTTCGGTGTGAAAGTTTTTGGGAATTTGTGCATAGATTTTTTTTTTTCATCAGCTGCATTTTCCACGAACCGTTGAAGCACCTTGACCGTGGCGGCTGTCCAGGTGTGGACCCCGAGCGGGGGACAGCATGTGTGCGAATCGCTGCGTCCTCCAGCGGGTGTTGTTCCCGTGTGACAGCCGAGACGTCCGAGCTGGCCCGCTGCGGTCCGGGTGTGCTGTGTTCCAGCGAGGGGCGGGCGCTGGAGGCGCGGTCCTGGCTGCGGCAGTGTTGGCCCCTCCCTGTGTGCTGGCTTCCCGGCTCACTCTACACCTTTCCCTTTTATTCTTTTTTCACTTTTGTTTGTTTGAAAGACAGAGTAGCAGAAAGAGAGTGAGAAACTTCCATCTACCGGGTTCACCCCCTAAGTGGCTGCAATGGCCAGGGCTGAGCCAGGCTGAAGCCAGGAGCCTGGAGCTCCATCCGGGTCTCCCACATGGGTGCAGGGGCCCAAGCACTTTGGGTCATCATTGGCTGTTTTCCCAGGCGCATTAGCTGGGAGCTGGATCAGAAGTGGAGCAGCCAGGGCTCAAACCGGCGCTCCAAAGTGAGATGCCGGATTGCAGGAGGCGGCTCACCTACTGCGCCAGACCGCCGGCCCCTGATCTTTCCCTTGTGTGGTGCTGTCTGCCGTGAGGCCTTTCGCAGAGCCGAGCAGGAACCAGTGCCCTCAAACCTCCAGACGTGGGAGCTGAATGAACCTGTTTTCTTTGCAAGTTACCCGGCCGCAGGCGTTTTGTTAGAGTCACAGAAAGCTGAAGCCACGTGCCGTGTCAGAGGCCACCCCGGCACAGCGCGGGAGGGAACTACACAAGGGTGTGAATCCCGGGAGGGGGCTTTGGGGGCCAGCTTGGGGGCTGGTTTCCACCCAGCTGGGGAGCAGGAATGCGGACAGAGAAATATCATTTCGCAGCCAGTGGCTGGCCCCACCCCCGGGGGTTGCCTCGACTGTGCAGGCTTTAGCAGGGCCAGCGGTTGAGAGCTCTAACCCTCCTGGTGGGCTGTGCTTCCCCCCGGCCCTACCCCCCCTCGTTTGGTTTGAGTGGTTGGGTCTTTGTCTCATCACCCATTCATCCTCCCTGACCTTAGAAAAGCAGATTTCCTAGGGGCACCGGAGCTGAGGTGTGAACGCGACCAAGTGGGAACTGTTTCCTATCCTTGAGAAAGGAGCCCCTGGGAACTGGGGCTGTGAGGGGGTGGTGGCTGGGGCTACTGTTTCCTGGCTTTCTTAGTGGAGACATTTAAATTAGGTAGTTTGGGTGGAGAGTCAGGGTACCAAGCACACAGCCAGCTGGCCCTGGTTTCAGTTGTTTGCCACTTGTAATGGTTTGGATAGTAGTTTGGAGGTCCCCCAAAAGCTCGTATGTTAAAGACTTAGCCCCCAAAGGCTTATGTTAATGGTTAGTGGGTTAATGTCAATGGCTAATGGGTTAGGGTAGAAATCTGCCCCAGTCATTGATATTCAGGAAGTGGGTCTACTGGGAGGTCGTAGGTCACTGGGGGTGTCTTGGAAGGCGGTCTCGCGAGAAGGCTGGTTATAAAAGGGTCCCTCTGCCCACGCTCCACTCTGCACCGTGGCCACCCTCACCAGATGCTGAACGAATGGAGCGCCCTATCTTCTGTGAGCCCCCCTCCTGCCTAGGTCGCTTTTCTCACTGAAACCGGCTAAGGCACGACTTCCAGTTCACAGCATGGGTAAATCTCTTAATCTCCCTAAACTTGACTATTGCATTAAAAATAGAGGTAATAGCTAGCTCACAAGATTGTGGTGAGAGTTAAATCAGACCCCAGACTTCGAAGCTACCCAGTAAGTGGCCGTGCACATCAGAACCGTTGTGCCCTACACAGCAATAACCCCAGCTGTTCTTCTCCAGGTGGCTTCTTAACAGACGAGGGTGGTCAGCTCCAGCCACGGAAGTGGTGATGGTCCCAGGTCTGCCACAGCCTCCTCTGGGCCTTAATCACATCCTGGAGCCCAAGAATATTCAGAGGACCCGTTTTGGTGAGGAAAGAAATGGAGGCCGGCGCCGTGGCTCACTAGGCTAATCCTCTGCCTTGCGGCGCTGGCACACCGGGTTCTAGTCCCGGTCAGGGCGCCGGATTCTGTCCCGGTTGCCCCTCTTCCAGGCCAGCTCTCTGCTGTGGCCAGGGAGTACAGTGGAGGATGGCCCAGGTGCTTGGGCCCTGCACCCCATGGGAGACCAGGAGAAGCACCTGGCTCCTGCCTTCGGATCAGCGTGGTGCACAGGCCACAGCGGCCATTGGAGGGTGAACCAATGGAAAAAGGAAGACCTTTCTCTCTGTCTCTCTCTCTCATTGTCCACTCTGCCTGTCAAAAAAAAAAAAAAAAAGTAATGGAAACAATGATTTGGGCTGTAAAAATTCCAATTTGCAGTTAACTTTTCAGGAAGGTGCCTCGTCCCCAAGGTGAATGGCTGTGTAGCCCTCCTCTCTGTGTCTGTCCACTCACTCCTCCTTGTCGGGCAAGAGTGTCCTTTGGCCAAATAGCTGCCCGTCCCCAGGTAGGGGTCTCAGAGACAGTCGCCTCGAAATACCTTTCCTGCGCGTCTCGGCTGCGAGGTGCCTTGTCTTCAGACGCATTCCCGCTTCCAAGGCAGTGATTTTGCCTTTTTTCGCCCGAAATGCATTGTCATTCTGTGCAGAGGACTCCCCGCTAAGTTCTACACTCAGGACACTGAAAGTCACAACTGCAAGACGAGTGTCACCTCCCAACAGCTCCCGCATGGCTCAGCAGCGGGAAATGGAGCGTCACAAGGCAGAACTAATTTTCTGCTCTAACAGGGCTTGTGATGAAGCTAAAGGGAAGGCTCTCTGATTCGCCTTCTCTGTCTGTGTGTCTCTTGCATTTGGGAGTGGCAGGTAGACCAGATCCCCGGAAGACCTCTGCTTGTGAGCCCTTAGACACAGGATGGGAAGTTGGTAAGTCAGGTGTCACTCCCAACGAGGCATGCCCTCACCCTTCCCCTCCCTTCAGGGGATAAAATCCCCTCTCTGCTGAGGTCATTTGCTGGTTAAAGAAGCGGGCAGGGGCCAGCACTGTGGCATAGCGAGTGAAGCCACCACCTGCAGTGCCGGCATCCCATATGGGCGCTGGTTCGAGTCCCGGCTGATCCACTTCCAATCCAGCTCCTTGCTGTGGCCTGGGAAAGCAGCGGAAGATGGCCCAAGTGCTTGGGCCCCTGCACCCACGTGGGAGACCCAGAAGAAGCTCCTGACTCCTGGCTTCGGATCGGTGCAGCTCCAGCCATTGTGGCCATTTGGGGAGTGAACAGGTGGATGGAAGACCTCTCTCTCTCTCTGCCTCTCTTCTCTCTGTGTGGCTCTGACTTTCAAACAAATAAATAAATATTAAAAAAAAAAAAAAAAGTCCAGATGCACCTCACCAGTAAGCCTCGAGGGTGACAGCTGGTCTGATGACCACAGAAGAGGCCATGAGTTCCTGTCCCCTTCTGATAAGCTTATTCTCACTAAAGGGGCCTGGACCGTTCGTGAGCCTGGGATGAAGTGGCTGATGGGGACTAGGGAGAGAAGGGAGTGGCACTGACACACACCCCTGGCTTGGCTTAGCTGAATCCTCTTGCTATGGTTTGGGTAGTTTGTCCTGACATGGTCTGTGTGCTGGAAGCTTGTTCCTCCAGGGGGCGCTGTGGAGAGGGTGGGACCCTTGAGAGGCAGGGTCCCGGGGAAAGTCATTAGGCCGTGGAGGAGTCCGTCCTCATGAGGAGGATGGGCGTGAGCTAGGACCCTCATGCTCCTTCTGCGTGCAGCCCGTTGCCTTTGCATGTCTCCACCAGGCTGGGTCAAAGCGAGGGACCCTCTCCAGGGGGCTGGCACCACGCTGTTTGGACCCTCCAGCTGCCGGACGCAGGAGCCAAAGAAACCGTTAGCTCTGTGAGTTACCAGCTGCAGGTTCTGTAACAGCAACACAGCGGGGGAGCGCACCCTCAGCAGCCGTCTCTGCGGGCTGTGCGCCCCTGCGTGTGAGCCTGGGTGGCCTGGGCTCCCTCTGTCACACAACCAGCAAATGACGAGGGCAGGAACGAGGACCGGGCCTGCGGACTCCCCGGCCGGGGCCTCAGCGACTTCAGAGTCTGGATGCCTTCACGTGGGCGGTCCCTGAAGAGGAGAAGTCAGAGGTAGTCCTGCTTCCAGGGACGATGTTGATCTTGATCTTGATTTCTGGTATTGTGGGCACATCGTAAACTCTCAGTTATTGATTCCACGTCTCTTTACTTGGTTAATTTGACTGTGAATTAGAAAGCAGTGACGGGAAGGACTGTAATGAACCCTTTTTTGTGTCTCCTGTGCGTTTTCTCTGATCCTACCTGGGTGTCTGCGAATTCAGTTGTCTTCTGATGCCGCCTGGAGCAGGCATCCGATCTCGCAAGTGAGGGGCCCGGTCCCACAAGACCGTCCCCCAGTTCAGACACCAGGCAAAGTTGCAGACCGCCTGCACTTCAGGTCAGCTGGCGTAAATCGGAGGTTCCTACCACCCACTCCACAAGATCGACAGTTTGCGGGACCGGTGCTGTGGCGTAGCGGGTAAGGCCTCCGCCTGCAGTGCCGGCATCCCTTATAGGCGCTGGTTCAAGTCTCGGCTGTTCCACTTCTGATCTGGCTCTCTGCTATGGCCTGGGAAAGCAGTGGAAGATGGCCCATCTCCTTGGGCCCCTGCACCTGCATGGGAAACCCGGAAGAAGCTCCTGACTCCTGGCTTTGGATAGGCTCAGCTCCGGCCATTGTGACCATTTGGGGAGTGAACCAGCAGATGGAAGACCTCTCTCTCTCTCTCTCTCCCTCTCTCTCTGCCTCTCTGTAGCTCTGCCTTTCAAATAAATCATAAAATAAAATCTTTAAAAAAAAAAGATTGACAGTTTGCTAAATGGCTCACAGAACTTGGAAAGACACTTGACTTACTTTTACCAATTTATTGTGAAGGCTACAACTCAGGAAGGAAATAGAAGAGATGTGTGGGGCAAAGGGTGTTGGGGGGGGGGGAATGGGCGGAGATTCCGTGCCTTCTCCCAGCACTTCCGTGCCCACCTACCAGCAATCTATGTTGTCACCTGCCAATCATCCAATCAATCCCTCGAGCTTTGAGACTGTGAAAGTCAAAGAACGTTGCTTGGGGGCTTGGGGACTGTGAAGCAGCAGCCACAGATTCAGACAGCACTGGTGAGTGTTCTGAAGGAGACGGGGCAGGGGCAGCTCATACAGGCGCACAGTGCTGGCTTATGACAAAGCAATGAAACTCCCTTTGCAGGAAACTATTGTTGGACGTCGAGAAAGAACAGGGCTGCACGACTGATTAAAGAAAATAAGAGAATGTATGTATGTAGTAAAAGCGCCCATGACATGAGAGCCATGTAGCCTTTGGACATCTGGGCTCTCTGGACACAACGGAACTAGCTGGCTGGTCCAGAGGCCCGGGAGGGCTGACTCGGGGTTCAGACCCGGGCAGCAGATCCAGGTGTGCGCAAGTCCTGCTTTCTGAAGGACCTCCTGATGCCGTTTGAAAAACACTCCCTTCCCCAGAGGGAAGTCAGCGGGGTACAGCTGAGTCCCGCTCACTCATCACCTGATCTTGCAGGGGACCCCCCACTCCCACCCAGGGGCTGGCCAGGGGTCCTTCTCCAGGTCACCTCGTTAGCATGTAGTCAGGAGTGACCTAACAGGGCTTGTTATGAGCGATAAGAGCCGAGAGCCACTCCTCTTATCACCCCGAGATTTTTAGAACAAAGAACAATTATACTTTCTTTTATTCTACACGGTGTCCAGAGCTTACCTGGACTCCAACAGTGCACCTGACCTGTGGTTCTTCTGAGACTCCCGTGTCTTCCCCCAGGACCTCTCCGTTGGGAGAGCACTGACGGTAGGACGTCTCCTAGGGACAGTACCAACACAGCGAAGGGGCTGTGGGCCGCGGGCTCTCTCTCCAGTCGCAAGCGACAGGAAACCCAGCTCCCACTGCCAAGTGGCCGAAGGGGAACGCGGGACCTGCTTGGCTCACGGTGCTGAGACCACACGGCCTCTCGCTGCGGAGGACCCTGAGCACACACAGGTGCCTAAGGACTGCTCCCTGCGGTCACACAGTGGCCTTGGAAGTCGTGAGCACCACACCGCAGTGTCTCTGTGCGGGGGACGGGGCTGCGTGTCCTCAGCAGCCCCCACACTCGTCCCCTGCCTGCCTGTTCTTGGAGCCAGCTGGGTCATGGCTGCAGGCCTGACCCGATCACCTAGCGATGGGGTGGGTTGTGGTAAGGAAAGTGAACTCATCCGTGACACCTGTTAAGGCAGTTGGGCCGGCTGTATTCAGGCAGCATCACGGTATCGGGGCTACCGTGATGGTGGTAGGAAGAGCTGTTGGCTTAATTCCCAAGTCGATAAGGAGAAGTGGGAATTTGTTTTTTTTTTTCCCAGAATCCTTTTTTTAGGGTATACAAGCTTCATACATTTCATAAATACAACTTTAGGAACATAGTGATTCTTCCCACCATACTCACCCTCCCACCCCTCTTCCTCCTCCCTCTCCCATTCTCACTTCTATTTTTTACTAAGATATATTTTCTTTTTTTAAAATTTTTTTGACAGGCAGAGTGGACAGTGAGAGAGAGAGACAGAGAGAAAGGTCCTCCTTTGCCGTTGGTTCACCCTCCAATGGCCGCCGCGGCCGGCGCACCGCGCTGATCCGATGGCAGGAGCCAGGTGCTTCTCCTGGTCTCCCATGGGGTGCAGGGCCCAAGCACCTGGGCCATCCTCCACTGCACTCCCGGGCCACAGCAGAGAGCTGGCCTGGAAGAGGGGCAACCGGGACAGAATCCAGCACCCCAACTGGGACTAGAACCCGGTGTGCCGGTGCCGCAGGCGGAGGATTAGCCTATTGAGCCACGGCGCCAGCCACTAAGATATATTTTCAATTATACACATAAGATTAACTCAACACAAAGAGTTCAACAAATAGTATGAAAAAGAAACTTCCTCAACAGCCGAGACAAGGGCTGTTCAGAGTCATCACATCTCAAGTGTCAATTTCACTTCTACAGACGACCTTCTAGTTATCACAGGTCAGGGAGAACATACAGCATTTGTCCTTTTGGGACTGGCTTATCTCACTAACTATCATGTCTTCCAGTTTCATCCATTTTCTTGCAAATGACAGGATTTGATTTTTTTAACTGCTATATAGTATTCAGTGGTGTACATATCCCATCTTTCTTTATCCAGTCTTCAGTTGATGGACATTTGGGTTGATTCCATAGCTTAGGCACTGTGAATCGAGCTGCAGAGAAATGAGCATTCCTAGTCAGAGTACGTGTGTGTGTGGGGGGGGTGGAATGATGGAAAATTCCCAAGAGAACACAGCAGGGGTAAGGAGAGACTGGCTCTGCCGACAACAGGACCCTTGCTGGAGGAGCCAGGGTGACAGGAGGAGGAGAGTCAGGGATTCTGGCTCAACTGGGCTGGCAGGGGCTGGGCTCCGGGCCGAGGACCAGGCCTTGTTGAACAAGAGCCTGGAGGAGCCTGACCTCCAAGGCTTTGGTCAAGGACAGGTAGGCACCCAAAGCACGTGGCTGAGGATGGGGGAGGGGTGAGTTCATCAGCAGGAAGACTGCTGGGAGAAGAGAGGAAGGGTGGGGGAGCCTTGTCCAGCACGGGGATGGGACCAAGGCCCCTGCACTGTGGGAGGCTGGTGCTTCCTGCGGTCTGAACGTGTCTGCCAGAGCTCATGCAACAGTGTGGAGAGGTGGAACCTTTTCCCAAAAAATTAAAAATAAAAAAATGGAGATGCATAGAGACACACAAACAGACAAGGAGAAATCCCATCTGCTGGTTCACTCCCAAAATGCCAGCAATGGCTGGGGCTGGAAGCCAGGAGCTGGAATCTCCATCCAGGTCTCCCATGTGGGTGGTAAGGACCCCACCACTGGAGCCGTCATGGCTGCCTCTCAGGGTCTGCATTAGCGGAAGCTGGAGTCAGAGCCAGAGCCTCAGAACCCAGGCACATCAGCGTGGGACACAGGTGCTCTTTCTTTCTTTCTTTTTTTTTTTTTTTAAGATTTATTTATTTATTTGAAAGGCAGAGTTATAGAGAGAGAGATATCTCCATCTGCTGGTGCACTCCCCAGATGACCGCAACAGCTAGGGCTACCCCAGGCTGAAGCCAGGAGCCAGGAGCTTCATCCGGGTCTCCCACGTAGGTACAGGGGCTCAGACACCTGGGCCGTCTTCTGCTGCTTTTCCCAGGCCATTAGCACGGGGCTGGATCTGAAGTGCGGCAGCCAAGACTTGAACCAGCATTGCAGCTTTAGCCGCTGTGCAACCATGCCAGCCCCCATGGGTGTCTTAGCATGTTATCTGATATCTACCTGCCTTAGAGAGATGATTGAGGCCACCCTCATGAATGAATGAATGAATGAATGCTCACATTATTCAGTTTTCTTTACTATAACCAAATTCATAAGACAGGGTAACTTCATAAAGCGAAGAGGTTGATTTTGGCCCACAGTTCTGGAGGGGCAGAGCCCAAGGTCGGGCAGGCCCCGCTACTCTGGCCTCGGATGGTGTTCTTGCAGGCAGGGTCCTGGGGTGGCCCAGGGCGTCACGCGGTGAGAGAGGGAGCAGGTGTGCTGGTCTTTGCTTCCTGTTCTGTGGCCTTTTCTGAAACCACCAGGATTCAGCCTAATGACTCAGGCTGATCTAATCACCTCCCCACGGGCACTGCGCCTGGATTAAGTTCCCAGCCTCGTAGTGCCTTTAACACAAGAGTCTGGGGACCCAGCCTCTGTTCTGAGACACAAGTACTCAAACCGCAGCGGTTCAACCAGTGTGGGACATCGTCCTAGGGGTTTGCTCCTGATAGAAGGATGAGCTGGACCCTGCCTCATTCCTTGCCTCTCTCTCCTCTCTCTCTCTCTCATCTCTCTCTCTCCTCTCTCCCCCCTCTCTCTCTCTCCTCTCTCTCTCTCTCTCCTCTCTCTCTCCTCTCTCTCTCTCTCCTCTCTCTCTCTCCTCTCTCTCTCTCTCCTCTCTCTCTCTCTCCTCTCTCTCCACTCTCTCTCCTCTCTCTCCCCTCTCTCCTCTCTCTCTCTCTCCTCTCTCTCCCCTCTCTCTCCTCTCTCTCCCCTCTCTCCTCTCTCTCTCTCCTCTCTCTCTCCCCTCTCTCTCCTCTCTCTCCCCTCTCTCCTCTCTCTCTCTCTCCTCTCTCTCCCCTCTCTCTCTCCTCTCTCTCCTCTCTCTCTCTCTCTCTCCCCTGTGCACGTGCTCCCTTGCTCTCCCACCTCCTGGCGTAGTTCACATGGCCAGAAGACCCTCACCAGATACGGGCCCCTCAACCTTGGACTTGCAGCCCCCAAAACTGGAAGCAACACTTCTCTTATCTGGTCTCAGGTATTCTGGGATGGCAGCATGAAGCCGTCTGGGACAGAGCTGAGCCCTCTGAGCTGCTGGGGGCGGGGCTACTGGGCTTTGTTTCACCAGTTGACCCACCAGGGCCTCGGAGGAGCTTGGCCAGGAGCTCAGGCCTCGTCTCACCCGGGAGCCTGATTTGTCAGCTGAGACCCAGGATGAGGGAGGCCAGCGATTTGCTTCAAATGACACAGGGCAGCAGGGGTGGCGGGGACCCTACATCGTGCATCTGCTGATTCAAGTTCCAGGCTCTGTCATCTGCCTAGAGTGGTAGAAATGGGGACAACTGGTGATGTGCAGGGGCCAGTGCTGTCCACTCATAAAAATCAGTGATTGGGCCGGCGCCACGGCTCAATAGGCTAATCCTCTGCCTTGCGGCGCCAGCACACCGGGTTCTAGTCCCGGTCGGAGTGCTGGACTCTGTCCCAGTTGCTCCTCTTCCAGGCCAGCTCTCTGCTGTGGCCAGGGAGTGTAGTGTAGGATGGCCCAAGTGCTTGGGCCCTGCACCCCATGGGAGACCAGGAGAAGCACCTGGCTCCTGGCTTCGGATCAGCGCAGTGCACCGGCCGCGTCAGCCATTGGAGGGTGAACCAACAGCAAAGGAAGACCTTTCTCTCTGTCTCTCTCTCGCTCTCTCACTATCCACTCTGCCTGTCCAAAAAAAGAAAAAAAAAGTCATTGAACGGTCAGGAATTTTGCAAGCTGGTTGGGAAACACAGCCGTTATTAAAAATCAGAGTACGGAAGCTTACGACTAAATGAATTATACTAAAAACGAGGGTCATCTTGACTGTTCAGAGCTGCACTATTATTTACAGGAACTAACAGGCAGGAACAACCCAAATATCCACAAACAGATGACCAGCTGGACGAAATGTGGTCTGTCCGTTCATGGAACGTTCTTCAGCCGTGCAAAGGAATGAAACTCTGATACACGCTGCAAAACAGGTGCACTTTGGGGACATCTTGCTCACGGAAAGAAGTCACACACAAAAGCCACTTACTGAGGGCTCCATGTGTGTGACATCTCTAACAAGCAAATCCAGACAGATGCAGCACCCCAGAGGTTGCTGGGGGGAAGGGGGCACGTGTTTCTGCCTAAGGGGTAGGGGGTTTCCATTTGTGGTGACAAAGAAGAAGTTCTAGAAGCAAACAGCGGTGATGACTGTACAACACCATGAAAGTGTTTGATACTGAATTATATGCATTAAAGTGGTACCGATGGAAGGAAAAATGCAATAAACACTCGAAATTCATCATTTCCTAGCAGTTTTCCTACTTTTATCCTTGTCTACGCATTGGCGGTTGTTTGTATCTGTTGTGTCTGGACAGCAGAAACCCTGCTAAATGGGGAGCTACTGCAGGCCTCTTCCTGGCTCCCTGCTCAGGGCAGTCACAGCGGTAGCTTGACATCAACCGTGGTGGGAGGGCTTGCACCATGGCAATTGGAAAATACTAGAAATCGCAAGCTACATATCCCCCTCCCCTCCCCCTTTTTAAAAAAGAAAATGATGGAGGAAAGAATTCACAATGAACCGGGAGGTGTTTTGTGTTTGAAAACTGAGGGACTCGGCTAGTATTTGATAACTGTCCTCTGATTCAGCCACAAGGTAGCTGGCTCAGATGAATGAAGCGGCCACGTGTCTCACCGCCCGTCTATTCTGCAGATGGAGACTCACTCAGCACTCACGTTGGGCTGCACTCGGGGTCAACAACTCACTCAGGTCTTTGCTGAATCGGATGGTGATCCGCCGTCGGAAGTCCAGTTTTGCCAAGACGTGGTTGAAATGCATCTGTAGACGGGTTGCAGATCAAGGGTTCAGCAAAAACCAAATCAATAATTAAGCAAAAACAGTCTGTGAGGATCAGTTGGTCACATGAAATTTACAATAATGAATATTCCACAATGCATAAGTGTTTGTGAATCACGTGCTATGCGTCTTCTATGCTGGCTGATTGCTGGTCACAGCGCATTTCTAGGCCCTATGGGGCCCAGGTTAAATCAGGGTAACTTATAACAAGTGCGACAACCCACCAGAACTGTCATAAATTATGCCTGGGGCCAGCGCTGTGGCGCCTGCAGCGCTGTGTCCCATATGGGCACCGGTTCAAGTCCCAGCTGCTCCACTTCCAATCCAGCTCTCTGCTATGGCCTGGAAAAGCAGTAGAAGATGGCCCAAGTGCTTGGGCCCCTGCACCTGCATGGGAGACCTGGAACAAGCTCCTGGCTCCTGGCTTTGGATCAGCTTAGCTCTGGCCATTGCGGCCATTTGGGGGGTGAACCAGCAGATGAAAGACCTCTCTCTCTCTCTCTCTGCCTCTGCCTCTCTATGTAACTCTGTCTTTCAAATAAATAAAATAAATCTTTTAAAAAAGAATTATACTTAAGACCCAGAAACAGGATGCTGAAAGCCTGGAGAGGAAGGGGGATTGGCACTTCTTGGAAAAATATGTTCAATTTATTTCTCTCCGCCAGAGGAATTGCATTCATTTTCTCCACTCAGACGCCCGTCTGCATTTTATTCTTCAAATCTCCCTGCCTCCTGGAGATCAATCAAAAACCCAGTTGTTTGATGTTTTAATGAATAAGCAACTAACCTTGCATTTTGGTTAGCATATGTTGCAGCAAATTCAGTGGAAAATTCCGTGGCACCCAAATAACCTATAGGTCCCTTGCTGCTTATCAATGGCACTTGAACTTTTAGAGAATTTGTCTGATGTTCACAGAAGCACCGGTGCAGCGCGCCCTCTCCCCACCTCCTAAGAGCTTGTCCTATGCATCGCACCACCCCCAGGGCAGGGTGGGAGGGGGGAGGTGTGATTCTTAGTAGAGAACAGACGTGTCTCCCTTCTGTTCTCACACACCTGAGGGAAGGATGGAGGTATTTTGTCCTCAGGGGCCAGGGGAGAGGGGACCCCACACTCGTGAACATGAAAAGAAAGTGTGCTTGAAAGAAAGGGAACGGGGGCTCAGAGGAGAGACTACTGGGTCTAGCCTTGTACAACTTCAAGGAAAACCAGATTGGAACTCCAGGCAGAAGATAAACGAGGGGAAGGGAAATCGCTTTATGAATTTTCTAACGGGGCTAGGCCACCACCTGTGACTCCTGCATCCTCTATGACATCCCATGTGAGCACTCGTTCAAGTCCTGGCTGCTGGGCTTCCGACCCAGTTCCCTGCTAATGCACCTGGAAGAGCAGCGGAAGATGGCCCAAGTGCTAGGCCGCTGCACCCACGTGGGAGACCCAGAAGGAGTTCTAGGCTCCTGACTGCAGCATGGCCCAGCCCCAGCCGTTGTGACCATCTGGGAAATCAGTGGATGGAAGATTCTCTCTCTCTCTCTCTCTCTCATTCTGCCTTTCAAATAAATAAATTTTTAAAATAGATTTTCTTTTTCTTTTTTTTTTTTTTTTTGGACAGGCAGAGCGGATAGTGAGAGAGAGAGAGAGAGAGAGAAAGGTCTTCCTTTTCCGCTGGTTCACCCCCCAGAGGCCGTTGCGGCTGGCGTGCTGTGCTGATCCGAAGCCAGGAGCCAGGTGCTTATCCTGGTCTCCTATGTGGGTGCAGGGCGGAGGATTAGCCTAGTGAGCCGCGGTGCCGGCCAAAAATAGATTTTCTAACGATGATGATGCCCAGAGATGGAGAAGGCTGCCCCAGGGGGGAGGTTACAGGGAACACCTATACATGGTACCCTCCCCTCATCCACAGGTGAGGGGTTCCAGGACTCCCAGTGGATGCCTGAAACTGGAGGTGCACGTCCTATCTGAGCTATGCTTTCTTTACTGGATGTGTATCTCTAATGTAAAGTTTAATTTGTAAATCAGGCATAGGACACTAATAATAATGACATAGACTAGCTGTAACAATATACTTTAATAAATTAGGTGAATGGCGTCTCTGCCCGACGCCATTTGGGATCCGGTGGACCGAGGCTGGCGGAGATGGGAGCAGTCTGACCTGGGCGTCTCTGCGTGGAGAACCAGCAGCCCCACAAGGCCCTCTGCCTCCAGGGCATGTGGACATTATACTTGCAAAATAACAGGTTCAAAGAGCTTGCTTACCAGATGGCTTAGAGGATGCTGCTTTTGGCTACACGGTAACCTGGCCTGGTGTCAGCGGAAATGGCCAGCACTAACTGCAGAAGTGAACGCTGCGGGACAAGGCAGAGGGAGGCGCCTCCTCCTAACCCTCAGCAAGCATCCCTCTGGCTTTTCCATCCTCTCTTGTCTTTGTCTCCCTGAGAACTCCTGCCCTGACGGTGGCCAGTGGCTCCCGAACAGGGACCTGAGGAGCAAGCACCGCTGAGAGCGACAGAAACAAAAGTGTAGGGGCAGAGACGGCTGCGGGAGCACCCGGCACCCCCCAGAGCCGGTCGCTGAGCTTCGTGAGCGGTGCTCCTCTTCAGCCCAGCATGATGGGGCGGGATACCGGCACAGAAGGCGAACAGAACTGGAAAGCCTTGAAACCGCTTTGGAAAGGGAGAGGAATCACCATCCCGGAAACAGGTGGAATTGCTCTCCGCAGTGACAGTGTGTGCCCATGTAGGCCTGCCTGTGACACCCTGGCCAAAGGGTTCCTTGGGTGAGAATCAGCAAATTCCTCCCCAGACTGGCCGGCACAGGGCAGAGCGGGGGGCCTCCCTTAGGGCCAGGGTTATCAGATCCGGTGACCCGCTTGGTCCTGAGGAGCGAATTCTCCTGGGAGCTTTCCAGGGTCTGGGCAGGACTTGGAGACGCAGAAGCTGGACTGCTGTGGGCGTCAGTACCCTTAGTGCTTCTTACACACACAGGCTGATGTCTGACTCCCTGCTAACACTGGGACAATGACATCCCGTAAAGGCACTGGCTGCTCCACTTCTGATCCAGCTCCCTGCTAAGGTGCCTGGGTAAAGCAGTGGAAGACTGTGGGGAAATTAGGCACAGGAGGCAATTCAAAGATGGCACCTGCAGGGAAATTAGGCACTCGTGGCAATTCAAAGATGGCGTCCAAAGGAAGCAAGGTGGGCAGTATCCGAAGTTGTCTACCGCCAAAGCTGACTGCCTGCGCAGCATCAGGGGAGGTGACGACAACTGCAGTCTTGTGCTTTGAAAGGCTTTGCTATGTGCGCAATAAGCCGAGTTCTTGCTTGCTTGACTTGACTCCCCGCCGCGTCTGACTGTCTCCGTGATCGGGAGGCTGGGGAACGGGCGAGCAGCACACTTACCTTTCTTCGGACCCAGTCCACCCTCGTTCGGGTGGACTAAGACCCTGCAGAAGACGGCCCAAGTGCTTGGGTCCCTGCCATCACACGGGAGACCTGGATGGAATTCCTGGCTCCTGGCTTCAGCCTGGCTGCACCCTGCTCATGGCAGCCACTCGGGGAGTGAACCAGCAGGTGGAAGACCTCTCTCCTTCTGTCTCTTCCTCTCTCCGTGGCAGGTGGAAGACGTCTCTCCTTCTGTCTCTTCCTCTCTCCGTGGCTCTGCCTTTCAAATCAATCAATAAATCTTAAAATAAAAAAAAAAAGTTGCTGGCCAGCACCGCAGCTCATTAGGCTAATCCTCTACCTGCAGCGCCGGCACACCGGGTTCTAGTCCCGGTTGGGGCGCCGGATTCTGTCCCAGTTGCTCCTCTTCCAGCCCAGCTCTCTGCTGTGGCCCGGGAGGGCAGTGGAGGATGGCCCAAGTGCTTGGGCCCTGCACCCAGGAGGAAGCACCTGGCTCTGGGCTTTGGATGGGTGCAGTGTGCCGGACGTAGCGGCCATTGGAGGGTGAACCAACGGAAGGAAGACCTTTCTCTCTGTCTCTCTCTCACTGTCTAACTCTGCCTGTCAAAAAAAAATTTTTTTTGCTGTGGCTTGTTATTCAGATCTTGAATGTGGTTCAAGAAGTGCCTGCAAAGATTGAATTTCTGTTTTAATTACTTTAGACTCCACAGTGGCCTTCCTTTGAGTCCGACCCCATGGAGACGCCCTGCAGGCACCCTGGCTCACAGTGGGGGTCCCTAAGGCACGAGGGCAGCAGACCTTACTGCACCTGCCGGAGCTGTGCTGGGGCTGCTGGCAGCAGTGAGCCGGCGCACCGCTCCTTACGGGCTCGTGGTTTTGTGCAGGAGACAGATGTGTCAGCACAGATGGGTGACCAGGGCGCTCACGGGGAGACCAAGCACCGGAGAACCCGGGTCGGGGAGGGGAGGGTTGGAGGTTCAGGTGGAAAGTCCCAGGCCAAGATCATATCCAGACACAGGAATCTTTTTTTTTTTCCAACTTATTTGCAAAGCAGAGAGAGAGAGAGAGAGAGATGGAGAGACGATATCGTCCTGCTTATTAATACTTTTTAATGTTAATAATCCTGTGGGTTCTTGCCGCCTATTCAGAGAAGAATTCTGCATAGTGGCTCAAGTAGACCAGGCATGGTAAGATTTTAAGGATTTATTCAGTGAGAGGAATGCACAGGAAAGTGAGGGCTTTAATGAGGGAAGAAAGAGATCTAGAAGCTAAGTCGGGTCCGTACAGGCAGAGAGCAGACCTCTCTGCCGCATGCCAGCATGCGGGCAGGGAAACAGAGGCAGGGCTGAGACTGGAAGGCCTTGCACCACGAGGCGCAGGGCAACGAGGGCGCAAAAAAGGAGGGGCCCAGCCGGCGCCGCGGCTCACTAGGCTAATCCTCCGCCTTGCGGCGCCGGCACACCGGGTTCTAGTCCCGGTCGGGGCGCCGGATTCTGTCCCGGTTGCCCCTCTTCCAGGCCAGCTCTCTGCTGTGGCCCGGGAGTGCAGTGGAGGATGGCCCAAGTGCTTGGGCCCTGCACCCCATGGGAGACCAGGATAAGTACCTGGCTCCTACCTTCGGATCAGCGCAGTGCGCCGGCCGCAGCACGCCGGCCACGGCGGCCATTGGAGGGTGAACCAACTGCAAAGGAAGACCTTTCTCTCTGTCTCTCTCTCTCACTGTCCACTCTGCCTGTCAAAAAAAAAAAAAAAAAAGGAGGGGCCCACCGAGCTCCAGGCGTTTTATCTACGCCAAAGGGGAGTGGTTGTGTAGTCTGATTGGCAGGTGGGCATCCAGGTGAGGTCAGGTAGGGGTGTGAGAGCACACAAGGGGCGTGGTCTCAAGCTTTAAAATTTAATAAATTCGATGTTATCTGCCTGCCTATATCATTGAGAAGGGGGCAGGGGGAGAGAGAGAGAGAGAGAGATCCCATCTGCTGGTTCATGCCCCAGATGCCTGCGACGGCTGCAGCCAGGGTGCAGCTGGGAACTCAGTCCGGGCGCTCCCCATGGGTGGTGAGAATCCAAGCACTTGAGCCAATGCTGCTGTTTGCTGGAGTCGGTGTTAGCAGGAAGTTGGAGTCAAGAGCCAGAACTGGACGCCAAACCCCGGGCTCCCTAGTGTGGGTCATGGGCGTCTCAACTGGAGTCTCAAGCACAAAGCCGGATGCGACCCCCGGACGCCGAACTCCCTGGTCAGTGAGCGGACCGACTGCGGGCGGGCGTGGGTTAGCAGAAGGCAGCGGCTTTCTCTGGCTTGTGAAACCCCACGTACAGATAAACTCGGTTAATGTCCCTTCCTTCTGTGTGTGCCTATCGGCCACAGGGTTCTGTAGGTGGCTTATTTTCACTCCATCACGTGACTTTCAGCGTCAGCCGCTCTCGTAAGCAAGCTGTCTAAGAGCTGCAAAGAATTGCGTTGCGTGCAGGTTTCAGGTTGTTTCTGTTGTGTTGTTTGTTTGTTTGTTTCCATTTTGGGGCCATTGTAAATAACCACGGGCTGAACATCTTTGTGAACATCTTGGCCGCTAGCAGGCTTTAGGCAGCAATCAGGTCTCTTCCAGGAAGATGACGATGGCGGGGTCACGGAACGTGACGTGGGGGGTGGCAGAGCCTGGAGACAAGAGTCAATGAGAAGAGACGCTGAGAGCCACCAGGCCCGGCCGCACAGCGGTCAGTGGCAGAGGAGGACGGGCCGCAGGATTAGAAGATCCTCCAGGACCCCGTGCCAAGGACGGGGCACGAGGTGACAGCCATCCATGCTGTCACAGCGATGGCCCACGCCTGGCAGCCGCCGTCCTACACTTACACTGGGTCTTCCAGTCCCTGCATGGTCCCCTCAAAGCGGGTGGATGCACCATCCTCAAATTCACGTGTTAACGGTGAGACTTTGGGGGGTGATTAGGGTCATGGGGTCATGAGCAGCTTCAGGAGACGAGAAAGAGAGATGGCAGCTTGCACACTTGCTCTGTGTCTCCACGGGACGCTTACGACGCAGCCAGAAAGCCCTCGGTGGGCGGGCAGCAGGTTCCAGAGCCACAGCTGTCAAGATCCTCGCTTGGGACCCCAGCATCAGTCTCCTGGTTTTCTTAAAGGTGTATTTATTTATTTATTTGAGAGGCAGAGTTACAGACAAAGTGGGAGACACACAGAGAGAGAGAGGTCTTCCATCCTCTGGTTCACTCCTTAAATGGCCACGATGGCAGGAGCTGCACCAATCCAAAGCCAGGAGCCAGGTGCTTCTTCCGGGTCTCCCACGCGGGTGCAGGGGCCCAAGCACTTGGGCCATCTTCTGCTGCTTTCCCAGGCCACAGCAAGGAGCTGGTTCAGAAATGGAGCAGCCAGGACTTGAACCGGCGCCCACATGGGATGCCGGCACTGCAAGTGGCAGCTTTACCTGCTACGCCACAGCGCCGGCCTCATTATCACTCTCTCTCTCTCTCTCTCTCTTTTTTTAATCTCCTTTGTGAAATAAAATTTACAAATCCAAAAGTCCCCTGTAAGTGTGCAGCTCAGGCTGTGTGACAGGTGCAACACTGCTACCGTCCACTTCAGAACATTCCCTTCACTCCAGAAAAGTTCCCAGGGGCTCGCGTGCAGTTAATCTGCGCCCTATGTCCAGCCCCCGCAGTTGTGTTTTCCATCTCTCCAGTTTTGCCTTTTGTGCAAATGGGACCCCAAGGGTGCCGTCTGTGTTGCCTGTGCCTGCCTTCAGTTGAGCCCAGTGGCGTGGAGCCCACCCACATTGTACCAGGAATAAGTGGTTCATTCTCTGTTGCTGAGCAGTATTCCGTGGTACGGAGGGCCACTTGTGCTGTGTCTGTCCACCAGCTGAGCAATGTCTCTGTGGTTTCCAGTTCTGGGCTATCAGGGCTCATGCTTTTTTTTTTCCTAATATGATTTATTTATTTATTTGAGAGGCAGAGTCATATATCAAGAGAAGGAGAGACAGAGAGAGAGAGAGAGAGAGAGAGACAGAGAGAGAGGTCTTTCATCCGCTGGTTCACTCCCCAAATGGCCACAACAGTCAGAACTGGGCCAATCCAAAGCCAGGAGCCAGGAGCTTCTTCTGGGCCTCCCATGTGGGTGTAAGGGTTCAATGACTTGGTCCATCCTCCACTGCTTTCCCAGGCCACAGCAGAGAGCTGTGTCAGAAGAGGAGCAGCCAGGACTGGAACCAGCGCCCATATGGGATGCCTGCACTGCAGGTGGCGGCTTAGCCTACTATACCCCAGCGCCGGCCCCCAGGGCTCATGCTTGTGGGGAGTACTGGCCTGTGTGTCTCTGGGTGGGATTTTGTATTTGGGCAGATCCCTGGGTGTCCGGGAGACGTCATCCCTGCCTTGAGTTGCGGGGAGCCGTTGCTGGAGCTTCCTGCCTCCTTCCAATCAGCCCCACACTGCCCCAGCCCAGTTGGCTCCAAGGCACACACACCCACAGCTCTTCCTGGAGCAGAGGCCCGACCCCCTGACAGCACAGCCCACGGTGCCGGTCCCCTCCACCCACGGGGGCACCCAGGCCCTCTGCAGCCCCGTCTCATCTTGGGGGAGCAGGCTGGCCCAGGGTGTCACTGTGACCCCCGAGTTCGAGTCCAGATGTTGGAGTCCATTTCGAGGGTTCTGTGTCGGTGTCGCTGGAGCAGTGAGTAGAAACCACTGCTCAGCTGAGCGGAAAAGCCAAAACACGGTGTGGCCTAGGAATCAGGAGGCCTGGGGGACTTCCGGTGTTGACCGACAAGGTTTTGTGAGCCTCTCCCTGATGCTCAGGGCCAAATCCACAGAGCGTTTCCTGCTGCGAGGCCGCCATGCCTGGGTGTGTGCAGCTCCCTCTCTCCAGAACTTCCGTTCCCTACCTGGAACAGACTCACGGCTGCTGGGAGAACTCCTACTCATCCTGCAAAACCTTGGTCAGGATGTTCTGTGACGCCTTCCCTGACCCCTCCCACCCAGGCAGAATGGGCAGTCCTTCCCTCCTTTGCACACACGTCCACCATCCTGTGCGTCACAGAGCACCTGCTGATGTGTCTGCAGGCTGCTCACCAAGGTCTACGGTGGAGCCACAACCAGGTGCCTTTTTATCTCAGTTACACTGAGCACGTAGGAGCCCATTCGGTTTATTTTTTAACTAAACTAAGCCTTCCCAAGCTTCAAGCTTCCCTCTCGTCAAAGGCGGGTGACAGTACCTGCCTCAACTAAACGATTCTTTCTATGACACTAAAATGAGTGCTGAATAAGGCACGGGAGACTCCATGAAGCTCACGTCCAGCAAACCCTGGCACGGCCGGAGCACCTGGCGTCTCTGATGGACCAAAGTTGACGGTATTTGGTTCAGGGAGTGCTCGAGGCTCCCCTAGAGCCCGGGGGTGCGGCTGTGCGTGTGGGAGAGCCACTGGGGCCAGTTAAGGACGCCGACTGGGAGCGGAGGACTCAGGCACTGGGACCTCTCCAACCCTCCCCGTTCTGGTTTGCTTTGTTGTGTTTATTGCTTCCTGCCATCCGGTGGACAGGGCTCACATACCTTGGGGACATCATTCCTCTGGAGCCCACCTAGGTCCATCCTCCGTCCTCACTGGCCTTTGGCCAGACCCCAGGCCCCAGCCCCTCTTGAAGTGGGACTTGTGAGGCTCTGGGTTTGCACTCATGGAAAGGAAACAGAAGCGGCGGCTGACCCGGGCGTCAGTGCCCCGGGTGTGGCCCCCATCCGTCCACCCCTGCTGCTGCTACACCAGGACAGGTGACGACACAGCCTGGGCTCTGGCATGGCAGCGAGGCAGTTGCCTGGGTTCCAGGCATGACCCCGTGTCTGGGGCAGCACTGTCCCCAGCCTGGGGCACACTCCTTGAACGGCTGCACCCCACTTCTGCCTTCTTTCATCTAGTGAGTCTGGGTCGCATTGTTCTGGCAACCCAACCCAACCCTACCGCAGCCAGTGCCCCAACCAACACTTAGCGACAACTGAGCTTTGTCTCTCTTCCTTGCTACCGTGTTCCCGGTGCCTAAAATCCTGCCTGGCGCCTAGAAGCTGCTCAGACGAACACTTGCTGTGCAGACGAATGGAGCTAGAATGCCTGTGTTTGAGTCACCGACGCGCCACGTGGCTCGGCGGACCCCGTGGGCCTCAGTTGCTTTACCTGTAAAATGGGGATAATGACGGAAGCTGCCTGTGGACCATGGAGAAGGTTGAGACATTGTTCCAAGTGCCCGGAGCAGCGCCTGACATCACTACTTTATTATTTCATTATCACTGCGACTCTGCACCCGCGCCACGTTGCCTGCACCTGTGGGGGCTTCGCGTTCGATTGGAACCTGCAGCGAAGAAGTTGCGGCTGCTGGGGTCATCGCTGGGTCTGCTTCTGCCGTTGGCTGGCACAGACCAAGTGGCACCAGCCAGGAATTGTGTGTGCAAGAACTCTGGGTGTTGGCTTGGGGAGGTGCATGTAAATTTATGCAAATGTAATGCAAATTAACATAAAAAACCAGCCTCCTTGTTTCCTAGAAAGCATCCTGGTGGCTTTACACTCTCCCACCTTCAGTTACGTCAGGTTTCCAACCTCTCACAGACTCACACCCGCAGGGACAGAGGGTGGGGGCTGGGCAGAGGCGGTGAAACTGCTCAGCAGTCAGAACCTGTGTCTGATAAAGGCTCAAATCCCAAATCCAAGCTCCGAGGGGCCACATGGTGGCGAAGCGGGTTACGCCGCAGCCTGCAGTGCCAGCAGCCCATGTGGGCACCAGCTCGACTCCCGGCTGCTCCACTTTCAGTCCAGCTGCCTGCTAATGTCCCTGGGAACGCAGCAGAGGATGGCCCAAGTGCTTGGGAGACCTGGATGGAATTCCAGGCTCTTGGCTTTGGCCTGGGAACCAACAGATGGAAGATCTCCCTCTCTCTAACTCTGCCTTTCAAATACATAAATTATTCTTCTAAAAAAAAGTGCAGGCTCTGAGACCCTCCCTGCAAGCAGTCGCTCTGTCTAATCAATAAGGACCCATTGCCAGGGCTGTGGCATAGTGGGCTAAGCCTGTCTGCAGTGCCGGCATCGCATATGGGCGCGGGTTCAAGTCCCAGCTGCTCCATTTCCAATCCAGCTCCCTGCTATGGCCTGGGAAAACAGTAGAAGATGGCCCAAGTCCTTGGGCCCCTGCCCCCTCCCCATGTGGGAGACCTGGAAGGGGCTCCTGGCTCCTGACTTCGGATTGGCACAGCTCTGGCCATTGCGGCCATTTGGAGAGTGAACCAGCGGATGGAAGACGGTTCCCTGCCTCTGCCTCTCTGCAACTCTGCCTTTCAGATAGATAAATAAATCTTTTAAAAGTTACATAATCGTGATTAAGTGATTGCGTGACTATGTAGCTTTGCACCTCAGGCCACAAGAGCTGCCAAGGCGGGCGCAGGAACCCGTCCCGGGGTTGGAAACATCAGGGGTCCTGGGAGCCCATCAGCCCTGCGAGGGTGTGAGGCTTGACGTCTGTGACGCAGCCGTGGTGACCCCTGGCTGGTCCCGCCGACAGTGGCTCTGAGGGCCAACAACAGTGATGGCACCAGGAGGCTGGACATCTTGTACCTGGTCCGAGAGAGCGGCCAGACCACCGCCCTCGGTACAGTGTGAGAGGCCGCCGGGCCGGGCGTTCGGTCCTCACGTGGCTTAGCCAGGCAGCAGCATCTCTGGGATCGCAGAATCACTTGTTCATCCATGCATGCACACATTCATTCATCCCCCCAGCACTGAGCACCTGCTCCGGCCAGGGCCCTGTGCTGGGCTCCAGTCCAAGGTCCTCTTCCTCCCCGGCCCCGAGCTCAGGCTCGGCCCAACAGACGAGCCGGACGCGTGAGCCGTCAGCACCAGGCCGGGAGGGATCCGGAGGGGGATGGCCTTGGCCGCACCCGGGAAGGTCAAGGCCGCACAGAGGACGGCGCGGCGGCCCGAGGCGAGAGCAGCAGCCCGCCAGGTGCACCGGCAGCAGGAACGCCGCGGGCCAGGCTACCGAAGCGTGAAGCCGCGTGGTCACCTTCTCCAAGTCCAGCTTGGAAAACATGGTCATCCGAGTCAAGCCGGCAGCTTCCCAGCCCAGGTGGCCCTCACACCGATGACTCGGAGTCCCCAGGGGGGTTGTTTGGTGTTCCTGCCCACGCCGAGTCCTTGAGCCTGTTGTCAGCTGCGGGAACCTGTCGCCCAAGGAGGCTGTGAGTCACCCGAGGACCAGGCTGCCCGGTCTGTCACTGTCACCAGGCACGGAGCTCAGTGCCTCCCTTTGGAATATGCTAAAAATTCTGGGAGGTTTGGGAGGGAGAGGGTGAACTGGAGGGTGTATGTGCTGCCACCTGCTGGTTCACTCCCGGTGGCCCAGACAGCCAGAGCTGAGCAGAGCCTGAACCAGGTCTCCCACGGCCGTCCGGAGGGAACCTACCTAGGGGAGCGCCTGAGCAGGAAGCCGGTCAGGAGCTGCAGCACGAATCACACCCAGGCTCTTAGCCGCGAGGGCAAATGTCCACTCCCTTCTTTGGGACATCACTGTCGGCAGGAGGTGTCCACGGGGTGAAAACCTCCCCACCTTCCTGGTGTTACTATTATCCCCTGGGGGCTCTGACGTCACGCCAAGCGCCCATCCACACTTGATCTCACCGAATCCTCTCCATAGCCCCCGGGTGGGTGCTGAGTCCCCATTTCACAGATGAAGCCACTGAGGCGCAGACAGACTATTTCCCCTGCAGAAGAGGAGCAGGCGCGAGGTGACCGGCCCAGGATTCGAGTGCAAAGGCCAAGACTCCCATGTCAGCACACTTAAAAAAATTACAAGTTTGCTACCAACCTGGAGTCTTGAGCTCTAGACAAATCGGCATTATTTCTTTTCACAGCCGCCTCCCAGGCCCTGGGCGCCCCCATGTCTAGCATGGTACTGCTTCTTCAGAATGGAGCAGGAAGGGGCTCAGGGACTAGTTCAGGCTAATCCTGGAGGGCTCCCTGGAGGATGCCAAGTTTCCTGAAGCAAACTTGGAACACAGTGAAAGGCAAGCCAGGGAGAGGGTGGATGAAGCTCGAAGGTCAACATGACACTGTTGTTTGGGGTTCTGCACGACACTGATGGAGTAAGAGGAACCAGAAATGCGTTTGGAGGCAGCTCAGGCTCAGCCGAGAGGCTGGTGGGAGATTCATTCCCTGAGTCCAGCCAGGAAGCGAGAGGAAGAGTTTTTGCTCTGTGACGTGGGGCCAGGCTTGCCAGAGAGTAACTAGAATTAAGAATAAGCTGTGAACGGTACAGGCAGCAGGTGGCGCCCCCTGGTGGTAACATGGAGGAACCCGGGTTTGGCCAGTTAGTGGAGGACAGAGACCCAGCAGTGTCCCTGAAGCAAACAGCAGATTCCCTCAAGTTAGACTGCCCCAGGCAAAGGGCTAGAGTGTGTTTCCTCTCTTGGGGCCTCAGAGGTGTCCTCGTGCCTCCTGCCCAGGCAGCGAGGCACTGATCAGAAGCAAGATGAACCGGCAACCCAGTGACATCAGCAGACACCTGCCACGCTCGCATCATTCAAACATCGCATTCACACGGAGATTCCCACTCATGCACACAGCATCCTGGCATCACGTGGGGCCTGGGATTCCGCGTAATTCATTCATTTATTAAAGATTTACCTATGGGGCTGGCGCTCTGCCGTAGCGGGTAAAGCTTCTGCCTGCGATGCCAGCACCCCGAATCGGCATCCATTTGAATCCTGGCTGCTCCACTTCCAATCCAGCTCCCTGCTGATGGCCTGGGAAAGCAGTGGAAGATGGCCCAAGTGCTTGAGCCCCTGCAAGCATGTGGAAGACCCAGAAGAAGCTCCTGGCTCCTGGCTTCAACCCAGCCCAGCCTTGGTTGTTGAGTGAACTACTGGATCAAAGACCTCTCTGCCACTCTTTCAAATAAATAATTTTTTAAAAAAAAGATTTACTTATTTACTTATTTGAAAGACAGAGTGACAGAGAGAGCAAGAGCGAGAACAAGGCAGAGAGAGAGAAAGGTCTTCCATCTGCTGGTTCACTCCCCAAATGGCCACAACAACCAGAGCTGGGCCAGGCTAAAGTAAGGAGCCAGGAGCTTCTTCCGTGTCTCCCACGTGGGTGCAGGGGCCCAAGGACTTGGACCATATTCCAGTGCCTTCCCAGGCCATAGCAGGGGGCTTGATCAAAAGCAGGACAGCCAGGACTTGAACCAGCGCTGATACGGGATGCCGGGGTCAGAGGTGGCAGCATAACACAGTGCACGAGCCGGCCCCCTTGGTTCACTCCGAAGTCTGGTCCGGTGACCCTACAGGAACAGCCTTATTCTGGATTGATCTGGCTTACAGGGATTGGGCTCTACCTGGAGAGCTTCTGGGGGCCACCATCCACACAGCTCCCCAAGGCCCCGCCCTGGGCAAGGATGAGGCGACAAGACAGGGAGTGAGTGCTCTGTAGCTCGGGCCAGGACTGCCGCGGGAGCTGGGGCAGCCTCGGCACCCCGAACACAGCATCCCGGCCCTTGGGCACTTGCCACGCCTGTTTCAGGCTTCCAACAGCACTCACAGGGCGTGGAGCCTCTGAGAATGGCTCTCTGGCACTGCCTGCGCACTGGCTTCACCCGCGATGGCGTTGGTCCTCCCATCCCGAAAGGCTCCCTCCCGGGCAGGGCTCGCGGGCCAACACCGGCGCAGGCGGGAGCTCGGAATCCTGTGTCTATTTCCAGCTCCATCACTGACTCAGAGCGCAGGGCGCGCTCTTGCTGAGGTCACGGCTGTGTGCTTCTTGCCAGGGGCGGAATCAGAGGTGGCAAAGCGTGCGTTTTCCCCAGGGACACCAGGAATCCCACCAGGAGGGACCCCTCCCTGCTCCCCAGGGACTCCTCCACGCCTGGCCCTGCCAACGGTCACCCGCACAAAGAGCAGCTGAGCTTTGGCTTCACCAGGCTTTGGGGACACACGGATCAAGAAGCAAGTGACTCCTGCGACAGCGGGGCTTCCGGCCGCGTCACCGGGCAGCATTCCTTTGGTCCTGCTCCCACACCAGCAACTCCCCGACATGACCCGCCCGCCACCTGGAGGGCGGGCTTGCCCCCCCCCCGCCCCCGTTTCAGGATGAGGACGGCCACGGCTGAGAATGGCATTTTCAGGAGTCCCTGTTATTGCTTTACTGCGTCTCTGTTTTACAAGGCACAGACAGCTAAGCGCTCTGCATTCATTAAACAGAAATTCATCTCTTTTCATTCATCAAAGCACAGTCGAACTGTCGTTAAAATTTCTGCTCACCCAAAAGGGACTGGAGCTGCCCACCCAGTTCACGGCCAAGACCTGTGGCATCTACTCCAGGTTATTTCCTGGCAGCTAAAGGGACACTTTTCATCAGACTTGGTGCAACTGTGACAACAGTTTATCTTCCAGGGGCCCAGGAACCTGGGTTGGAATAGTCCCCAGAGACTTCCCAGGGACCCCGTGAACTCTCCTGTGGCTAGAGTCGAGGTCAGGGTCAGAGCTGGGGTCCTGACCACTGGGCAGGCAGGAGGCGGGGCTGTGAGCACACTCAGACCCACAGGCACACGGATGCACCTGTGCCAGGCCATAGCCCAAACCCAAGGCTCCCGAGGGCTCAAGCCAGGCTGGGGGGAGCAGTCTGAGGCTGGAGTGATTTCAGGGAGGGGCTGGGGGATAGCATTCATTCTGCCGCCTGCCTGGGCTTTGTGTGGCTGCTAACAATGTTTCATTCATGCAGGCTGAGACAGGGCACCCACCTCCAAAGCATTCAGCCCCTTCGGCAGCACCTGCCCCTTCCCAAGGATGGATCAGTGGGGGGCGGGGGAGGGAGGCTGAGCTCAGAGGACAAAGGCAAGGGAGGGAGCTGAGAGAGGGAGGAGAGGGGGAACAGCTTCCCTCCCGGTTCCCCCACCCCCCACCCCGGGGCTCCTGCAAACACTCTCCTCTGCTGAGCCCTTGGCGTTTCTCCAGAGGCTCAGCTGTTTGATCCAGGGGCTCAGAGGCATCAAGACTTTGGAAAAAACCCGGGGGCTTAGCTCCGTGGCTCCACCAATCCCAGGCAGGGCCAGGGGCCCGGGGCAGGGTCTTTGGGGGCCTGTGGCCCCGACAGCTGTTCCCTGTGTTATTTTGGTCCCGGGGGAGCATGTCCATTCCAGGATATTTGGACCAAAATAGCCAACATAGCAGGACAGCCTCCTAGTGGCTCTGTGGCAACCTCCCCATTAAGAAGTTTCTAGAAGAGGCTGGGGCACAGAGAGGAGTCCTCCCCCCTTTTTGTGGCTGAGTCCAACCTGCCAGGATTTGCTCTTCGGCCACACCTCTCGGCCAGCAAAGCCAGGGGTTTCCTAGGGAAGGAATGGAGCTGGTGTTAGGAGCTGGTTCTTCCATTTGCTGTCCCCTGCACCCGCACCCCAGGAGCTGGGGAGACAAGCATTGCCCTTGCCCATTTCACACTCGGGGCTCACCTGGTTCAGAGAGACAGGGCAGGGGTCTCAGACCACGACGTTTGGAACTCAGGCCACAGTGCCTCTCCGTTGGGCCTGGGGACTAGTGGGCGCAGATCCCGGCCCCAGCAACTGCCAGCCGGTTCCATGGCGTAGCACGGAAAGCGCTGAGTGACCCTGGCCTTCCCTTCGGGCCACGGCGGGGGCCTGGCAGCTGCCCGCCTCATTCCCTCCTCCTCCTCCTCATGGAGTTGGCCCAAGCGCAGGTGGAAACGGGAGAGGGAAGACCGACCACCCCCGCCCGCCGACCCCTGGCGGGAACCCTGAGGGCTCCTCCCCGCGCACCCCCAAAGGGTCCCAGGTCCGGCTCAGTCCGGCCACGCGGGGGAGACGGCTTTGAGCCCAGGCGGGAGCGGCGCGGGGCGCGGGGTGCACGCCCCCTGGAAGCTGCTCGGCGCCGCGCGAGTGAACTCAGTCGTCGCGTGCCGCCCGCCAGGTCCGCGCGGCGAGTCCAGGGCTCGGGGCCTCGGACGTAAGCAGCCCGGGAGGGGGCGCGTTGGACTCCCGCGCCCCGTCTCTCCGCCGGGATTTCGCAGCGGGCTGATTTCCTGTGCGGGTAAATCCACCCTCCCCGCCTCTCCCCGCTCCACCCCCGCCCCGCCCCGCCCCGCTCCGGTCCGGCCGCGCAGCGCTCGGTCGCCCCCGCGCGCCAGGGCGCACGCCCTCCCCGCCCGGGCAGCCCTCCGGCTGCCAGCGTCCCGCAGCCGGGACCCCCGGCGCGCTGCCCAGTGCCAGGGCTCGCCCGGAGAGCCGCGTCCGCGTCGCCGCGGCCGGCCGGGGCCCCTCGGCCATGCGCCCCCGCGCCACCTCCCGCGTCCCCGCCGGCGCCGGCAACGCGCTCTGGCTCTGCAGCCTCCTCCTGCTGCTGCTGCTGCCGCTCCGGCCCGGGTACGCGTGCCCCGCGGGCTGCGCCTGCACGGACCCGCACACCGTGGACTGCCGCGACCGCGGGCTGCCCAGCGTGCCCGACCCCTTCCCCCTGGACGTGCGCAAGCTGCTGGTGGCCGGCAACCGCATCCAGCGGATCCCCGAGGACTTCTTCATCTTCTACGGCGACCTGGTCTACCTGGACTTCAGGAACAACTCGCTGCGCTCGCTGGAGGACGGCACGTTCAGCGGCTCGGCCAAGCTCGCCTTCCTGGACCTCAGCTACAACAACCTGACCCAGCTGGGCGCCGGCGCCTTCCGCTCGGCCGGCAGGCTGGTGAAGCTGAGCCTGGGCAACAACCGGCTGGCGGGGGTGCACGAAGCCGCCTTCGAGACCCTGGAGTCGCTGCAGGTGCTGGAACTCAACGACAACCGCCTGCACAGCCTCAGCGTGGCCGCCCTGGACGCGCTGCCGGCCCTGCGCAGCCTGCGCCTGGACGGGAACCCCTGGCTGTGCGACTGTGACTTCGCGCACCTCTTCGCCTGGATCCAGGAGAACGCCTCCAAACTGCCCAAAGGTGAAGGGGCCGGGGGCGCTGGGCAGGGAGCAGGGAGAAGCCACCAGGGTGCGCAGTGCGCCCGGGGGCTTCAGGTTGACCCTAAAGAGGAGGCAGCTCCAGCTGCTGCCCTGGCAGGTGCCGGAGGAGCGGGCTTCCTGGGTCTGTGCCCCGGGGCGAGGCAGGGAGGGACCCCTCTGGAGTTCTCCGCAGTTGCTGGGCTCTGAGGCCTGTGTCTTCCCCTGTGTCACCAACCACCCCCTTTCCCAAGTTAGAGACCCGACAGGTCTGCCTTACTGGGGCCCAGGAGCGCTCACTGGGCCTGGTGGGTGCAGGGGGCGCCTAGGCGGCACAGCCCTGCCCTCAGCGCCCAGGTCATGGTCATGGTGAGTGAGACCACGGGTTCCTGGTGCTCTCCAGTGGCCCCAGATCCTGAGCTGGCTTCTGCCTCTCATCCCGTTTGCTCCCGGAACAGGTGCAGTCCTGATTGACATTTCCCTGGCTTCTCAGCCCAGATGTGCAGAAACTGAGCTGAATTATTGGGGGGGGGGGTGGACAGGCGCACCCACTTGGCAGATGGGAACACAGGAGCCCAGGGAGATGGAGGGGGGCTCGGGGATGGGCAGTGGGAAGAACGCGGCAGCCAAGCTGGGAAGCGGAGGATCCTGGCACCCACGGGTTGAGCGCCCGACGGGGGCAGGAGGGTGACCCTGCCTTTGGGGGATTCCAGCCTCCACTCAGGAGCCTGTGAGCACTGGGGCCGGCAGGGCCGTCTCCCAGCCAGACCCCGCCGCCTGCTCTGCCCCTTGGGTTCTGGCAGAGTTAGAAGCAGAGCTGCGAAGCACACAGAATCACCAGCGGGGACACAGACGCAGGGGGAGCCTCTGTCTTTCCTGGGAGTTCAAGGCTGCTGCTCACTTGCGAGCTGAGTTCTTGTGCTCCTGGACTGGCTCCCTGCTGTCACAGGCGCATACCGGGGTGTCTCAGTAGCCGTTCCTCAGCCAGACGGCCCAGGCTGGCTCTGTCCTGCAAGCATCCCTAGAAGGACCCGGCCTGCCAGGCGCAGAGGGCCCCAGCCTTATAAACTTTGCCTTCATTCACCTGCCTGTGTCCCTGGCCTCTCCCTACCAGAACACGCTGGCCCAGAGAGAGGGGTAGGGCTGTGCCCTGGTGCTGCTTGCTCATGGTGCGTGGTTGGTTGGGTTGGTGCAATTGGCTGCCTTTGTTTTCTAGAGGAGGACAAGGTGTGACAGAGCCAGGAGCACCGAGTTTTAGTCTCTGCTCTGCCATGGGTAGCCGTGACCTTGAACAGGCCACTTCGCCTGTCTGGGCCTCAGTTTCTTCATCTCTGGGTTGACCTCTGAACTATCCACTACGCTGGAGTCCGAGCAGCTTGAGATGAGAGCAGGCTTAGGATCTGGGTGACTCTGGGCAGGTCACCTGAGTCTCTTGAACCCCACCATCCTCGTGCGTGAAATCGGGGTGCAGCTAACGCTGCAGAGACCACACACTGGCGGATGTTAGGGTGGAAACAGGGTCAAGTGGGTGCAAAAGCGACATTTCACCCTGCCCAGCCTGAGGTGCAGAAAGAGAACAGGTACCCAGTGGGGGGGGGGGTGGGGATGCGAGGCTGGGAGTGGGGGCGAGGGGCAGGTGCAGTGCCGGGAAGTGTCCGGAGGCCTGAGAGTGAGGTGGGTGTTGGAGGAGAGCACTCCAGGGGCAGTGCCGGGGGCAGCCTGGTCTCCCTGGGTGGCCAGTGCAGTTCCTCCCCACAGCCCCACCTGTGACCCCGCAGGGGCGTAGCTGGTGGAGACTAGCACAGGCCTTGCAGTGGGAGAGCCGGGTTCAGAGCTGGCCTCGGAGTGACGGTCCCACGCGAGTCTCTGACCTCTCTGAGGTCCGTTCAGGTGTACCCTCCAGCGTTGGTGCGTCGAGGGGCACAGCTGCGCCGGCACGAGTGGGAGTCGTGCCCTGCAGGCGCCGTCCACACCCCTCCCTCCTGGGGTGCATTTGTAATGCTGCTTGCACTTCTCACGGAGCCCGCGAGCCCAGCCTCTGCCACCAAGTGACTTCCGCTGTCCTGCTGCCTCTACTTCCTAGTGTGCACCCCAGCGTCCTCCCCCGTGCAAGGGGATGGCACGGCACCTGCCTCCTGGGGGTGTGGGGAGGGCTGTGAGATACTGAGAACAGTGCCTGGCCCACAGTGAGCCCTCTGCTCTTGTCCTGCACTTGCTGGGCAGCCTGAGTGACCTGCCTGCCGGCCCACAGGGCTGTGGGGGGGCCCTGGGACCTCCTGACTCCCAGCCCCCAGCCCCCTGCCCCCTGCCCGAGAAAGTCAGGCTCCGTCTGGACACAGCTTCAGGGCCCCTGTGCCACTCCCAGGGGGAAGGAACCAGAGGCAAGAACAGAGCGACCCTGGCTGTCGTCCTGGCCTTTCCCTGGCCCCCCCACCCCCTCCCCAGAGGAGCTGGAGGGAGCCAGAGCTGCCTCCCGTGACCTTGACTCACTCTGACAGTTGCAGAAATGCGTTCCGGTGCCAGGTGAGCCTCCCCTGTGGCCACGGCACCCGGAGCAGGAAATACAGATACAAAAGCCACAGCGGGAGGCAGGGACCAGCAGCTGATGAGGCCCTTAGTCCCCTCCATCCGGACTCCCAAGGCCTGGGTCTGAGGCTCAGCTAGGAGGCGGAGCCATCCTGCCGAGGAGGCGAGAGGTCCGGTGGATGCCGGAATGCCCAAGCCATGGCACAAAAGGAAAAACCCAGGAGGCTGGGGATCCTCGGACCTCACGCCCCAGATGTCCATCAGTATCTGGTGTCAGATAAATGATGAACAGTATTTTAATGTCAGTACGTCCCCGGCGATAGCTGGGACATGCGTAGACACAAGGCAGTCTCTTATTTTCCGAAATCCACCATGAATCGGCATCCTGGGTTTGATCGGCAGCCCCAGCACCCTCCATCAGGGGTGTCTCTTTGTGGAGTTGTCCCGTGCCCGGCAGGTGCCTGGTTTACCTGGCAGGAAGCAAATGAGGCAGGAAGAAGTGAAGTGGGTTGCACAAGGTCACGGAGTGAGTGCTGGAGATGAACTTGAAGTCTGGAGCGTCCAGCCCGACACCTGCTTCCAACTGGTGGGCGTGGAGAGGGAGGGCGAGACTGTCCCCACACTGCTCTGTCCTCCTGTGTCTCTCACTCTCCCGGGAGCGACCTCCAGGGGCTGTGTGTCACCACGCGGACAGAGCCCATCACTCAGACCTGGAAGCCAGTGGTCTCAGAGACCACCCGGGTGACACAGGAAGTGAAGACACAGAACGGGGCAGCTTGGGGGTGTCTCTGAGAACCGTGTGTTTGAGGGGCAGAGTTCTGGGCCCCTACACCTACTTCCTGAATGAGTGGGGGGGTCGATGCCTGGGGACCTGCATTTTAACACTTCCGCCCCCCCCAGGGGTTCCTGTGCACACTCCACTAAGCACCCCTGCTGCTCAGAGGGTGGGCTTTTTGCTGGGTCTGTGGCTCTGTCACTCAACAGCTGTGCGACCTTGTGTAAGTTGCTTGTTGTCTCTGAGCTCCACGTCTCTTTAGGAAGCCAAGAAACATGGGCATTGGAAAGTCTGGAGTTGCCAAGGAAGGGGATTCCTTTCTTTTTTTTTTTTTTAAGATTTATTTTATTTATTTGAAAGACAGAGTTACAGAGAGAGGTAGAGACAGAGAGAGTGGTCCTCCATTCACTGGTTCACTCCCCAGATGGCTGCAATGGCTGGAGCTGCACCGATCCGAAGCCAGGAGCTTCTTCTGGGTCTCCCACACAGGTGCAGTGGTCCAAGGACTTGGGCCATCTTCTACTGCTTTCCCAGGCTATAGCAGAGAGCTGGATTGGAAATGGAGCAGCCAGGACTCAAACCAGCGCCCACATGGGATGCCGGTGCTTCAGTCCAGGGCTTTAACCTGCTGTGCCACAGCGCCGGCCGGAAGGGAATTCTTGTCTTGGTTTTACAGACGGGGAAGTTGAGGCCGCAGAAGGCCAGGTGCCTCTCCGAGGCTCTGCTTCCGCCAGACATCAGGGGACCACCGTCTCTGCTGCAGGGCGGGGCTGGAGCACCTGGGCAGCCCAGGGCCCTGGCTTGTGGGCCTGAGACGCTGTTGCAGGGTGGACGCACCTTCCACACACTCCCCAGCCTGGGTTCTGGAGCCACTGGGAGACAAAGCCACTGAAGAGAAACCGAAGCCGGCAGGTGCCTAGGTGCTTGGCCTGTGAGGTGCGTGCGGTCACAGGAGAGACCCGTGCAGGTCTCCAGGTGGGGGGCTGACCTCGCCAAGGGCCCCTCTTGCACCTCCCTGGGTAGTCACTGCCATGTGTGGCCTGCACGTCCCAGCCCACAACGCTGGGGGAGAGATGGGAGCTGATTCTCTCATCCTGCGGCCTGGACACAGGGAGGTCCAGGGAGGGGCTGGGAGGAGGGTTGGACCCAGGCCTCTGTGTGGGGACCGCCTTCTAGAAAATTCCCACTTAAGAGTGCTTGGAGCATCCATTCGGGGCTGGGGCCTGGGTGAGGCAGGGGATCACAACAAGCTGCACCTGCTGGCCTGGTCGGGCCTGGCTCAGGGCCCACTGGGGAGCCCACCCCCACACCCCAGAACCCCCTGCCCTTCTCCAATGTCAGACACGCAGAGAGGCCTGGTGCGCTGTAGAGGCATGGAAACTTCGCATCACCCTGAGAAAATCGATGGTTTTTCAGCCGAGGGGACAAATGTGGATGCTTGTCTGAGGGTCACCTTGCTCCTTTCTCCCAGGTGCCTCCAGAGTGACTCTGTGTCTTTTCCTTTCCTTTAGGAAGTAAAGGCAGCTTGATTTTCCCAATGACAAACATAGCAGGCTCCTGTTCCGGGGAGGGGGGAGGAGGAGACACCAGCAGGAAGAAAGTGAGCGGCAGCCCAGCACCCACCGCGACTAGAGCTTCACTCTGTCCTGTTGTCCTCCACGTGCACATATTTGTAAAGAAATTGATATGATAGTGTACCTTTTCTAAATGACTTTTGCTTTTTAATTAATCTTTTAAATATTTATTTATTTCTTTATTTTGAAAGCCAGGGTTGGCAAGGGAGAGAGAGAGAGAGAGAGGTCTTCCATCTGCTGGTTCACTCCCCAAATGGCCACAACAGCCAGGGCTGGGCCAGGCCGAAGTCAGGAGCCAGGAGCTTCTTCTGGGTCTCGCACATGGGTGGCAGGGACCCAAGGACTTGGGCCATCTTCTGCTGCTTTCCCAGGTGCATCAGCAGGGAGCTGGATTGGAAGTGCAGCAGCCGGGACTTGAGCCCGTGCCCACATGGGCTGCAGGCATTTCGGGTGATGGTTTAACTTGCCACGCCACAATGCTGGCCTCTGATTTTGTTCTTTTATTTAGTTGTGAGTTTCCCATCATTACAGTTCTCTGAAAATTTAGCTTTTCACGGCCATGGGAAGGGTCGTTTTGTAGATGTGTGAACTGAGCCTGTCTCCAGTTATTAGACATGTGGGTCGTCTCCTTCTGTTTGTAAACAGTGCTGAGCTGCGAGTCCTCCTATCAGAACTTGAGAAAGTTCACAGAGGGGTGGGCATTGGATTCAGTGGTTACACTGCTGCTTGGGACGCTCCCATCCCTATCAGAGTGCCTGGGTTCGAGGTCCGGCTCCACTTCCAATCCAGCTTCGTGCTAATGCACATCCCAAATGCCCACAACAACCAGGGCTGGGCCCTGCCGAAGCCAGGAGCTTGGCACCCTATCTGCAGGGACCTAAGCACTTAGGCCGTCACCTGCTGCCTCCCAGGGTGCACCTGAGTAGGACGTTGGGTCTGCAGCGGAGGAGCCAAGACTCGAACCCCAGCGCTCTGATATGGGATGCAGGTGTCACGAGCAGCGGCTTCACCGGCCGCGTCGCCGTGGTCCCCCGACACTCTGCCTCCAGCACATTTTAACTAGCAGGCGAGCACCGTCAGCATTAGAGTCTGGGTGTGGCCTTGTGGATTGTGATTTTAAACCATACTTTCTGATTCCCTGGGTGAAACAATGACCCCTCCTTGCTGCTGTAACTCCCAGGGTCGGCTCGCGGGCCGTGCGTGCGCGTTCTGTGTTCTGCGTGTGTGTTTAGATTCCTAAGAGAATCGTGCTCCCGAGCGGGGTTGGCTGAGGTCTCAGCTGCTGTTGTGACTGTTCTCTCTCTCCTGCCTCTGGCGGGGCTGTGCACGGCGTGTGTCCACAGGCTGCTGCGTTTTTAAATTGTCTCTCAGAATCAAGTCATTGGGTGTCACCTTTCTCACCATGACCGGTGTCCAGGGGCCGGGTGTCAGCTTTTATGGGCTCCAGAGACTGGAGCCAGCAGTAGACGTGGCCTCAGGCGGCCTTTTTTGCCTCTAGAGCACTCCCATGAGGTCCTGCTACCCAGGACCTCGGGTCTTCCTGAAAATGCCACGTTCGTCCTGTGGCTCTGTCGGTTAAAAGTCCCAGGGGGCAGTCGCTCCTGGACGCCGAGGGACAGTGGACACACAGCCCCAGGGGCCCATCGCCGGGGGTTGCTTTGGAGGTGACAGGAGCACTCAGATGCCCAGGGCTGCCCGCTTCCTGCTCTCCCAGAGTCCTGTGGTCCCCAGCGTGGTTTGCAGTGCTGAGGGCTTGGCAGGCCGTGTCCATCTGCAGGTTGGCGGTGGCCATCCAGGCGCATCAGGCCCTCCATGGAGGAACGTGTTCACAGCCAGCGAGTGGACACAGCCAAGCCCATTACTCTCAGTGTGGGGACGCCCCCTGGGCTCCTGTGCCCCGGGCCTGTGTCAGGCTGTCCTGTCCTGGGGGGTTTCCTCCCTGCCCCCTTGTTCCCTTCCTCGCCTTCTTCGCGGCGTCCCTCTCTTGTCCGCTCAGCTCGGAGGAGAGGTGGGTGACGCGGTACCTGTTGGCTACCAGGAGCTTCTCAGGCTGCCCCGGTGAGGGATGCAGTGTAGGAAGTGTAGGAAGGGGCAGACCACCTACTGGGTGACCTTGACCGTGGCTGTCTGGAGGCGGATGAATTCCCCCAGCGCTCCTGGGCCCCCAAGTCCCATCAGTCAGGTGCGGGTGTGATGGGATCTGTGCTTTGACCTTCAGTGACGTCCTGTGAGTCCGCCCACAGCGCAGCTCCCCACCGCCGCACAGAGGCGCTGTCCTGTTTGGTCCCTGTCCCAGGACGCAGCTGGGCCCCAGGCATCCGGGTCCCGGTTGTGCCACACAGTGCAGCTGCATCACGTTTTCCCGGCACATCCTCGCGGCGGCTGCACTGTGCAGCCTGCCAGTCAAGGAGGCCCCGATGTCCCGTCTCGCCTGTCCTCGCTGGCCGTGTGACAGATGCCAAGGGCAGGGAGTTGGGACTTGAAAGGGGAGCACGGGCCGTTCAGGATGAAGGGGCCGGTTCTCAGAGGCCAGCCCGAAGCAAAGGGGCACGGGTCAGTTCCAGCCCCAGCCGTGGTCAGCTGCGGGGGCAGGGCTGGAGGGTGGGGGTGCTGGGAGTCTCCTCCTTCTCCTGTCCTAGTCTTCACATCCCTGGGAGAGTGGGTTACCCCAGACCAGGAGCGGTGACCACCAACACCCCTGGGACCCGCTGGGTGAGGCTAGCGGGAGAAGCAGCTGTGAGAGTGAGAGAGTGTGCCACTCGCCCCTTGAGGGCATCGAAGTCCCTGAAGCTTGTCCTCCCGCTGGCCACGGGGCCGGGCGCGCCCTGCAGCTCTGACTGCAGCTGATGCCGTGACCTGCACAGTCTCCTCCAGGGCACAGGGCGAAAGGGTCTGGAAGCCCCTTGCCCCAGCTCCCGGCAGAGCTCCCCTGGGTTGGGGGCTGGCGTGAAGGTCCCACCGCCCCCCGAGGGCTCTCAGATCAGGGGTGCAAGAGTGTCAGGCTCTCGTCATAGGCAGGGAGCGCACCCCCTCCCAGGGGAGACCAGGAAGACCGACATTGCTTTTCCTGACACCCAGGAGAGGACCTGTGGCTGCACATGGGACCGTCACGCGTGATTCTGTGCATCAGACGTGAACGCTGGCTGCGTGGAGGACTGGGGAGCTCAGGGTGAGGCCCGGGATGCACTGCTTCTCTCTCTGGCCTTGACCCAGGCTGGCCACGGACTCCCTGGGCTTTGGGTCCCTGTGTGCCATCCCAGGTGTGCGGGGAGGACCAGAGGAGCCTGGGGAGACGGTGGAGGCCTCTAGGTGTCAGGGAAGGGCCCGGTACACGTGCTTTCCAGGCGGACGACACAGCACCTGCTGCAGCAAATGCAGCCCCTCCCTCTGCCCCTCTGCAGGCCGCACGTGGAACCGCACCCCTCCCTGCTCGTCCCATGTCTGGTCACAGCCCTCCTCTGCTCAGGACTGGCCAGGGACTCCCATACAGCCACACGCAGCCTTTATGGGGCTGGCGCCGTGGTACAGTGGAGTAAGCCACCTCTTGCAATGCTGGCATCCATAAGGGCACCAGTTTGAGTCCTGCTTGCTCCACTTCCAATCCAGCTCCCTGCTAATGCACCGGGAAGGCAGTGAGCAGAGCCGAGTGCCTGGGCCCCCGCGCCCACGTGCGAGACCCAGATGGAGATACGGGTTCCTGCTTCAGCCTGGCCCAGACCTGGCTCTTGTGGCCATTTGGGGAGTGAACCAATAGTAAGTCAATCTCCTCCCCCTGACCCCCGTCTTGTTGCTTTTCAAATAAATCTTTTTTTTTTTTTTTTTTAAGAAGAGTAGCCCTCGAAGTCCTTCCGGAGGCTTAAAAGGCCCTGGTGACCTGACCCCTCCTGCTTTCCTCCCGACCCCATTTCCTGCCATTCTCCCCTTAATCCGCTCTGGGTCCGGGCACTCTGAGCCGCGCGGTGCACCTCAGACACACCAGGCACATTCTCACCCCAGGACCTTTGCACGCTGCACCCTCTACGTGGAGTGCCCTTCCCCTGATGTCTGTGTAAGGTGCCCCCTGTGCAGAAGGCCACCCTCTGCCTGAGCCTTCCGCCGCCTGTGAACCCCACAACCTGCCACCCCAGCTCTCCCTGCCCTCCCCATAGCTTCTGTTTGCCCTGGAGCACCTGCTTCCACGGCAGGATTACACATTCTCCTGATTTATTCAGGAGCTGTCTCATGGAATCGTAGCCAGAAAGGGCTGGGACGCCTCAGTTTTCACCCCAGTGCTGGAACTGTGCTGGCAGAGAGCAGGTGCCGGGTCCATGTTTGTTGAGTGACTGAATGACTGACTAAGCACACAGTGGGTGCTAAGGCAAAGCAAAGGGAAGAAGGATGGAGAGGAGGGGGCTCCTGGACCACCCCCTTGCTTAGAGAAGCTCACGTGGTTGAGTAATTCTCATCCGCCGTCAGCGAGCACAGGGTTAACCAGGGACAGATGCGGTGGTGGCCGAAGGTGGTGCCATGAACCTGCGTGGACTTTCACGCTCACTGGTGCTCAGGTCGGGGAGACCTAGGGGCAAGGTCGGGGCTCCCAGGCCCCTTCGGGTCACCACTCCCCTGGGCTCCCCCCAGATGCCCTTGGGATGTGCAGACTGGGAGTGTCGAGGCCGGTGTTTCTGCGGGCTGATGCTGAACTGGCAAATGCAGAGACCTGTCTGCCGCGTCTGAGGAGCTGTCACCGAACTCGGAGGCTTTGTTCTGGCCTCAGGGGGTGGCCCTGGGGCTGGGAGCCACGGGGAAGCTGACTTGGATATTCCAGGAGCAGGAACATTTGACCTTCGGGGTGCTGAAAATGAGCTGCCGAGAGAGGTAATGAGGCTCCCATCACTAGAGGCATTCAAGCAGAGGCCCAGTGATTGCTTTCCAGTGGTGCAGGTGGGTGCATCAGGTACCCGGAGAGATTCAGCCAGGGCAGCTTCAGCCCCCTGCCTGTGGCTTCCTGGGGCTCCTCCATCCCGTCCTGGGTGGCAGGCGTGCACCTTGAGGGAGATTCCAGTGTGATCCTAACCCAGGGAGGGAGCTCGGAGGCCACAGCAGTGGTCGCCCCTCCCTGCCCCACCCCTCCCCCAGCCACACCAGCCCCGAGCCTCCGGCACATCTCCACTCTCACTCTGCTCACGCCCACCAGTGCTCGCCGGAAACCAGATGGCCTGCCAGCAACCGGCGCCGGTTTCTAAATCCGGAACGTGCACGCCCAGTTCCCGCCCAGCTCCCCTTGAGCCAGGGCTGTGGCCCTCTGGGACTCCCCCCATGAGCCGGCGTCACCTGGGCTCCTAGCCTCGTAGGGCCGGCTCGCCGCGCATGCCACCAGCCCCGTCCATTCATTCGCGGATATTTGTCGTGCTTCGGCTCCCTGCTGTGGAGGGAGAAGTGTCACCCTCTTTGCCACTGACCGTTCTGGGAATGGAGGGTGCCTGAGCCGCGAGCCTGCCCTCTGGCGTCCACTGCTGCTGCACCAGGCTCAGGAGCGAGCAGAGAGCATCTCACGCAGAGCCTGGCCAGGGACAGGTTAAGCCGGAGGGAACTTGAGCCCCCCGGAGCAGGCTTGCCACCTGCCCAGAGCACATTCAGCTCCCGGCCCCCGGCTCGGGATGCAGCGGGGGAGTGCGACAAAGGCTCTGTCTTCCTGGACAGAACATTCCAGGGGACTCGGACAAGCACAGGCTGTAGGGTTGGCCACTCTGCGTTTTCAGAATGCAGCCAAGGCTCTGAGAGACCAAGTGGGCTGCTGAAAGCCTCATGCGTGCTGAACCCTGAAAGGTGGAGCCAGGAGCCAGCTGCCCCAGCCCTGACCCGGCACTGTGCCCCCAAGGTCGCAGGTCAGGGGGACGAGCCCCATGGCTGAGAGCTGGGCTTTGGGCTTAACTCCAGCACTGTTTGAGTCCAGCTCCTCTGGAGCCCTGCTGTGTGGGCCTGGGTGGACCGCTCACCCTCTCTGTGTCAGCTTCCTCGAGTGTGGAGTGTGGACAGAACTCGTTCCAGAGTCCACTGTGAGGGTCGGGGACGTGACTCTGTCAGGGGCATAGCTCAGAGCAGCCGTGCTGTGCGTGGCGGATGCTGTTAGCATCGTCTCAGCAGCAAAGCAATGCCGCCACTCAGAGGGCCGGTTCTGGAAGCTTCCACTGACCACAGTGTACCCGTGTGGGCTGGCTGGAGGCGCAGGGCTGCGCGTGGGGAGAGCGGGCGCCCAGCTCGCTCAGCCACCTCTGCAAAGCCCCTGAGCTGTTGACAGATGCCGAGGGGCAGGATGTGGGCGACTCGGGGTTGGGGTGAGGGGGGGAGTCTTTATTCTGCTGCAGGAAGTCGCCCCACTGCTGTTGCCCACCTGTGAAAGTTGCCGGTCTGGTGATGGTCAGGTCTGTCCACCTGCACAGGCTGTTTCTCCTCCCCGCGCCCCTGCCTGTGTGCAGCCCTGCACACGCTGCTCAACAGCGCCACCTCGTGGCCCCATCGTGGCACTGTCACAGTGCTGGCACCCTCGGAACCAGGAGATGCAGGGTCTGTAGCCAGCATCTGCTTTCTGGAAGAATCGTGAATACAGGAGGCAGGCAAAGGAAGGGAAAGGTGTTCACCTGCCAGAGACGTCCAGTCTGGAGTCACCCCCAGCTGAGAAGTGCTGTTCTGAGGGTTCCTGACAAAGAGACTGAGAGAGGAGAGAGGTGATGAAGGCGCCAGCCCCTGTCGGAGGCCCTGATGGCAGCGAGAGATTCGGTAACTGTCGCTGCCTGCTAGGAGGTCACCTAGATGGTGGACCCCATCCTCCTCCCGACACGCAGCATGGCCCTTCTGGCTTGGCCAGCCTCCCACGGTTAGACATTAACAGGGACCTCTGGGTGCTGGAAGTATGCAGCCAGGGTGGGGTTGGAGCTTCGGATCCCCCGGATGAGCTGTGGGAGGCAGCAGGCTCATGGGCCACCTTCCAGAAGGTTCTCTCCAACCAGGTCGTTGCTAATCCGTAGACACGCATTAGCATCCACTCAGTGCAGAGTCCGTCTCGTGGCGAGTGTCTGCTATGGAGGACAGAGGTGAGGGTGGAGATGGACATGGGGATGTGGTGGACTGAGCCCTGACCCTGTGGGGGAGAGGTGAGCATGGCGGGTGTGGTGGATCTGGGGGAGGTGATGAAGCAGCAATGGCAGTGATGGACGGGGCAGAGGCCGTGACAAGGACAGCGGAAACTCATACCTAACTTCCCTGAGAGTCGCATTTTCAACTCTCCTCCACCCAGAAGGGGCACAGGATGGAGACATCACCCTGGGGCCAGCGGCTTCTCCACGCTCAGGTGTGCAGCCGCAGTCGGCGTCCTGAGGTTAGGGCTGGGAGTCAGGCTGGAGGGCAGGATGGAGACGAGCACCCCTCCCCAAGGTGGGACCCACGCACTGTCCCTTCTACAAGAACACGCCGTGCGGGGCCAGGGTGGGCCAGGATGAGCCCTTGACCGTGCCGCTTTGTAGAAACCAGCTCTTCGCTTAATCAGCTGAGTGCTGTGCGGCAGGGCGGGTCACTGGCATCGTCCCCTGTGCGGCAGCCGGCTTTTAATGAAAATCGCAGTGGAGAACAAAGATGAGCACTCTAAGAAATTAGAGCCGGCTTGCCTGCACCCCTGGCCCCTGCAGGGGCAGGAGCACGCGCCCAGCACCTTCCCTCTGCCTCCTCGCGCCCTGTCCCTGCATGCCACCAAGGGCTTGCAGCAGCGGCTGTAGCACACACAGGGTCCCAGCCCCCACGCCCTGAGCTAGAACCTGCTGCCTGGGAGCAGCACCCAGCTGGGAGTCGCGACGTCTCCGTTCCAGTCCAGGCTCCAGCTGACCTCAGACAAGTTGCCCAGTTGTTAGATAAGAGAGAGAGCCTGAAGGTGTCATGAGCACCCTCAGAGCCACCCTTCTGTGCCGCCAGGAGGTCAGGATATGGGGGCTGCAAGGCCGGCTGGGCAGGTGCAGGGAAGAGTCTTTCCCTGGCCCAGGTCAGGCCCCCTTAGCTCAGCAAGGAGAAGCAGGCAAGGATTAGAGGGAGGGAGCTGTGGCCACAGGCGGAGGGACCAGCATCCAGGGGCCCTGGAGCACCTCCCTTATTGGTCCCGCCCCCAGGATGTGAGCAGGAGAGTGGCCTTCCCTGGGGCATACAGCAGTGGGCTGGGCTGCACTGCATCCCTCTGTCCCCAAGCCTGTACTTGGAAGACCTGCAACGCTGGGCAGGCAGTGGACAGAGGCACAATCCAGGGGGCTCATGGGCTCGCGTGACAGGACTCAGCTCTGGGCGCAAGGGGAGACGGGCGGACTGAATCAGCAGCACTCCTTTTTTTTTTTTTTTTTTTTTTTTTTTTTTTTGACAGGCAGAGTGGACAGTGAGAGAGACAGAGAGAAAGGTCTTCCTTTTGCCGTTGGTTCACCCTCCAATGGCCGCCGCGGCCAGCGGGCTTCGGCCAGCGCATCGCACTGATCGGATGGCAGGAACCAGGTACTTATCCTGGTCTCCCATGGGGTGCAGGGCCCAAGCACTTGGGCCATCCTCCACGCACTCCCGGGCCACAGCAGAGAGTTAGCCTGGAAGAGGGGCAACCGGGACAGAATCCGGCGCCCCGACCAGGATTAGAACCCGGAGTGCCGGCACCGCAGGCGGAGGATTAGCCTAGTGAGCCACGGCGCCAGCCATCTGCACTCCCATTTGTGGCTGGTCAGATGGACAGAGAGGAAAGCCTGGTGGAACCCATGGACGGACTTGGAGTGAGATCCCGCCCGGGGCGCATCTCAGGGAGTCGGGGGAGAGCACCTGCGAGGAGGCTCGCCATGGCCTTGTTTCTGGTGGGGAAGAAGCTGGCGACCTCCTGGGCCTGGGTGAGGAGCCGTGGCTCGCCTCACCGTGGAACACTCGGGCTATACACAGCGGGGGCCTGGCTGTGCTTGTCGAGTGGAAGATGCTCCCGGTGTGGTCGTGCAGAGAGCGCGCGGGGCCTTGGAAACAACCCCGGACGGCCCCAGCCCACGTGCTAGTAACCTTGCATTTATGGGCTCTTCTCTCACCCTCTGCCTGTTTCTCTGTCTCCGCGTGCGTGCAGGCTTTGCCCACTCAGCGGAATTAGGACAACAAATGTGCATTTTTCATGGCATAAAGCGTTTCTCAGACCCTGGCCTTGGCCCTCATTGGTCAGTTCCTGGGGGAGGGGCAGAGCAGAGGCCCCCCAAGGAGGCTGCAGCCGAGGCTAGTTTGTTGGCGAGAGGTTGGGCGTGGCGGGTGAGATTAATCTCCCTCCACCATCTGCTGCGTCACTGTCTATTTCCGGAGGGTGGCAGCTCCGGCCCTGACCAGCTCAGGTGTCAGCTGCTGGGAGGAAGCCGTCAGGCCAAGGCAGGGCAGGCTGCCCCGTGCAAGGGTGAGCCCCGCTGCAGGGGCGGAGGTGGCCGCGTGGCCTGGGCCACTTTGGTTTGCTGGGGAGGCAGGTGCAGGTGGCTGCTTACCAGGCGCAAGGTGGGAAGTGAACGCCCTGCCTGTTGGGACTGCCTGCGGGGTTGCCCACAGGAGAGGAACTGCGTTGCATCCCCACTGCCTCCCACGGGCCTCCTGCCACCACACACAGGGTCTGCAGACCCCTGGCAGGGTTAGCTGACCTGGGGCTGTGGGGCAGAGATTGGCAGGTCTGGCTTCTCTGGACTCTGTTTTCCTACAATCCGTCGGTGGGGGCCTCCCGAGTGTAAACAGCAGGAGCCAACTCTGTGCAGGGATGCCAGGCAATGCACAGAACTGGAGACACATTTACTGATCTGAGTGGGCTCGGGGCACTAAAATTTGAGTGCCGTGGCACAGGGCGACACGGGCTCCGCGGGGGTCACGTGCAGACCCTTTGGCCAGGAGTGGTCTGTGCAGTGCTGCACCGGGACATGCCCAGTGGGTGGGAAGTGATTGTCCTGGGAGGGATCTGGCCGCCACGGGGCAGCAGGTGACACCTGCAGTGCTCGAAGTGCCTCCCCCCACAAGACCTTCCGGGTCCTAACCCCTGGGTGCGTGAAGGTGACCTTATTCAGAGGGCCTTGGCAGGATCTGGGGGTGAGCTTACCCTGGGTTGAGGGTGGGTCTGCCCCAGGGCCAGGGGCGGGGGTCCCTGTGGGAGAAAGGCTGATGAGGTTTGAGAGACAGGAGTGTGGGCGCGCGGCGTGAGCAGGAATGACTGGATGGAAGTTTCTCTGGAAGGCTCTGGCTGCCGAGGGGAGCCCCGGGCAGCCTGCCAGGTAGGGGCAGGAAGACAGCCGGTAAAGAGCCTGACACTTTGATTTTCTGAATCCTCTTCGCGTCTCTTGTTCATGCATTCATTCATTTCTAAGCCCAGGGAGGGAACTGGGTTCTCTGTGGCTAACCCGCCGATACTGTTATGGCTTCACACATCATCCGTAATCCGTAAGGAGGGTTTCTCCGTCTGCGAGGAGCTTCCGGGATGAAGGCAGAGAGACCTGAAGATTCATGGCTCCCAGCATCTTTGCCCTGAAGAACCTCTGTGCTGATGTCTCTAGAGCCAGGGTTTGAAAGACGATTTTAAAGATGTATGTATTTATTTGAAGGGCAGAATCACAGAGAGAGAGAGAGAGAGAGAGAGAGAGAGAGACTATGGGGGGCGGGGATCTTCCACCCACTGGTTCACTCCCCTGCTGGCTGCAACAGTGGGGGCTGGGCCAGCCCGAAGCCAGGAGCTAAGAGCTTCATCCGGGTCTCCCGCATGGGTGCAGGGGCCCAAGGGCCTGGGCCATCCTCTGCTGCTTTCCCAGGCACATTAGCAGGGAGCTGAATGGGAAGTGGAGCAGCCGGGACTCGAACTGGTGCCCATACGGGATGCTGGTGTCATAGGCAGCAGCTTTACCTGCTGTGCCACAGCGCCAGCCCCTGGTTGGCTTTTTTAACACACTAGACCTCACTGACAGGCTGCTGGCCACAGCCCCCGACCGGGAAGACCCCTCAGTCTTCTCACCCAGAGGGTTCTAACTTGTTCCGGCGTTTCTCAGGGTGTGTGATGAACACTTGCTATGTGCAGGCCCTGAGCTGGGAGGCAGAGTTCCCCGGGGAGGAGTCAGCCTCACTGGAGGAGGTGCAGGGGACCAGGAAGCAGAACTCTATGAGTCAGGGGGAGGAGGAGGCCGGGAAGCATTCTGGGCAGGCTTCCTGGAGGGGGTTTCCTGAGTGTGTGTTGAGTAGGAAGAGCTGACGAACTTGAGTATTCTAGACACAGTATCTGTCACAGTTACTCAGCTCTGCTGTTGCTGCTCTAAACCAGCCGTAGATGACATGGAAGCCAGTGGGTGAGCAAGATTTTATTTACAAGGGGCCGGCACTGTGGCATAGTTGGTAAAGCCACCGCCTTCAGTGTTGGCATCCCACATGGGCACCAGTTCGAGTCCCGGCAGCTGCACTTCCAATTCTGGTGCTGATGGCCTGGGACAGCAATAGAGGATGGCCCAATCACTTGGGCCCCTGCTCCTGTGTGGGAGACACAGAAGAAGCTCCTGGCTCCTGGCTTCAGATCAGCCCAGCTCTGGCCATTGCAGCCATTTGGGGAGTGAACCAGTGGATGGAAGACCTCTCTCTCTCTCTCTCTCTCTCTGTGCCTCTCTGTAGCTCTGCCTTTCAAATAAATAAATAAATCTTTTTTAAAAAGATTTAATTTACAAAAATATACAGGAAAGGGCCAGCACTGTGGCACAGCGGGTCAAGCCACCATTTGCAACGCTGAGCACCAATTCAAGTCCCAGCTGCTCCACTTCCAATCCAGCTCCCTGCTAATGTGTCTGGGAAACAGCAAATGATGGCCTGAGTTCTTAGGCCCCTGCACCTATGTGGGAGACCCAGATGGAGTTCCTGCCTCCTGGCTTCAGCCTGGCCCAATCTAGGCCATTGCAGCCATCTGGGAGTGAGCCTTCCCTCCTTCTCTTTCCAATAAATACAACAAATCTTACTCGTGTGTCTATATGTGGGCAGGCAGAGGGAGGGTGGACGAGGTCTGTGCTCTGGAGGGTGCTGACTTCTGGTCTTTGTCGTCCAGGGCAGGGGAGCCCAGCAGACTCTGGGTTTCAGATTTTTTCCGAGTTTAGAATGTGTGCGCAGACGTAGTGAGGTGTCTCGGGGGTGGGACCCGGGTCTCAGCACGAAATTCACTCATGTTCCACGTACACCTTGGATGTCACTTAGCCTGGTAGTGACTCTGGCTTTGAAGAAAATTTATTTATTTGAAAGGCAGAGTGGCAGAGAGACCGGGAGAGACAGAGAGGGAAAGAGAGATCGCTCCATCGGTTCACTCCCTACATGGTTGCGATAACCAAGACTTTGAACTCCATCCTGGTCTCCCATGTGGGTGGCAGGGGCCCAAGTCCTTGGAACATCTTCCCAGGTGCCATCAGCAGGAAGCTGGATGGGAAGAGGAGCAGCCAGGATGCTGCTTCCCAAGCAGCGAACCTCTGTGCCGCAGCACCAGCCCTGGCGGTGACCACACACTATTTTGAGTGCTGCTGCATTCTGGGGTGACCACATGAGGTCAGGTGTGGAAGTTTTCAGTTTTAGCGTCCTATGGGATTTCAGAAGGTTCTGGATTTTGGAGCATTCTTGGATTTCCAGTCTCGGATTTGGGGATTAGCAGTGTTCAACCCACATCTTCCTGGTTGTGTTTCCTTCATGACCCTCACCGAGACAGGCTCCTTCCTCAGGTGGCGGGAGTCGGATGCAGGCACAAGTTGGACATCGGAACAGTCCGAGGCAGGCTTTGCAAACTCAGGCAGTGAGCTTTTCAGTCGGCCCCTTCCCCGTGCTCGCGCCATCAGCACCACGTGGCTCTCAGCGGGCCTGGGCCTGACCACAGCCACGGCAGCAGTGTAGCAACACTGGCTGGCTGGCATCTCCCCACACGGCACGGTCTGTGCAGCATACAGCCTGGGGATTGCTGGAACATTCTAGAACTTCTTCCAGACACTGGCGCGTGCTCTGAGGGGCCGACTGAGCTGGTGCAGCCTTGGGTCTCACAGCCTGGGAGAGCCAGATTGCGTGAGTCCTAGCATGGATGCCTCCTTGTTGTGTATCCTGGGACTAGTCTGGGCCTCAGTTTGTTCATCTGTAAAGTGGAGACAATTGTAGCGGCCCCCAGTGGGTGGGCACGAGGGCCCAAGGGGCTGACGTTCTTGGAGCCGTGAGCAGCCTCTGGCACATGTGTGGTGTTGTGGCCAGCGCTGGCCATCCGGCTCCATTCTTTTTTTTTTTTTTTTCATTCAAAACAATTGAGATGCATTTATCTTATTTCTCAAATAAACGTTACTGTTTTAAAAGTTCACAAGTGATCACGGGGCATGTTGTCGGGCACCGTGTGATATTCTGGTCTCTGGAGAGCTGCCTCAAGGAAGGCAGGGGACCCGGAAAGTGGCAGGGGGCTGTCCCCGGGGCTCCGGACGCCTCCACTGCCCCTGTTCCCCACAGCCTCCCGCTCGTCCCTCTTGGCTCTCCCGCGAGCTTTCTCTGACGCCTTCCCTTCTGCTTGTCACTCTGTCTCCAAGTTTCGCCAGGCCCTGCCGCCTCCACCATCAGACCTCAGCTGCTGGAGGCCAGGGAGGCTGCCTTCTCCTCCCTCCTCGCTCGCTTCTTCCTCCCTCTTCCTCTTCCTCCTCCCCTCTCTCTTCTCTTCTTCCTCCTGGTTGGTAAATGCCTGGATGAAAAGAAGAGATTTAATAACTAAATGTCTACTTAGTAACGAAAAGTTGGCTTGTCTTAGAAGGTTGCTGTCTTTTAAAGAATTATTTGTTTTTGATTTATTTGCAAGGTGAAGAGACAGGGAAAGCTCTCGTCCAGTGGTTCACACCCTGCTGCCGGCAACAGCCAGGCCTGGACCAGGTCAAAACCAGGAGCTTGGAACTCCATCTGGGTCCCCCATGTAGGTGGCAGGGACCCAAGTACTTGGGTCATCACCTGCTGCCTCCCAGGGTGCACACTAGCTAGGAGCTGGAATTCAGGGTAGGACCAGTACCCAGAGCCAGGCGGCTGACAATGAGGTGCCCATGTCCCCCGTGGCGTCTTAACCACACCACCAAGTGCCCTCCCTGAGGGTTACCGTCTTAGTCAGCTCAGCCTGCCTTAGGCAGGCGGCTTGCACAGCATGTATGTCCCTCTGCAGTTCTGAAGTTCAAGTTCAACTGCAGTCAGGGCACCTGCGCGGCTGGGTCCCGGTGAGGGCTCCCTTCCTGGCTTGCTGGCAGCCGCCTTCCTGCTGTCCCCCCTGCACAGCAGGGAGAGAGGGGGCAGGTCTCTCTGGCCTCTTCCTACAGGAACCCCAGTACTGTCCAAGAAGCCCCACCCTTATAACTTCACGCAGCCCCCATACTTCTCACGGTCCATCGCATTGGGAGTGAGGGCTTCCACACAGCGATTCTGGGGAGATGGGAAATGAGTGTAGCAGCCACCTACTTAGCAGGCACTCCTGTTGAGAGCCATGGTTCCCGCCCAGGGGACATTTGGGAATGCCAGGGGAGGTGATTGATGGTCGCACTCGGTGAGCGGGGGTGGTGCCGGCATCCAGTGCGCAGAAGGCGGGGAGGCTGATAAACATCTCAGGGCGCACAGGACCACCCCCCCCCAAATCAGACAGTCACGCTGCTCCACATGTCAGCTGTGCCGAAGTTAAGAAACCCCAAGTAAGGTCTTGCAGGAGAGAAGGGGCCCCAAAGTCAGGGACCCCAACTTCAGTTCCACAATCGGTATCTTGTTCAGGTCCCTGCGGTGGCCACGCCCCCCTCCGTTGGCCGGTCCTCCCCGCTCCTGCCTGGCCCACTCTCTGTCCATCTCATCTCATTTCTCTGCCTTTGTGAGCTACGAGCATCCATTCAGTCAGCAACGTGAGCTGACGTCCCCCGAAACTGTCACTTTGTACAAGCGCCAGTCCAATCTCCAGGCACAAAGAACGTCAGGAAAACCGGAATTGACTGGATTCGCGGCGGCGGCCGGGGGAGGTGGGGCGGTGAGCGGCCTGGGCTGTGTGGCCATGCTGGGGTTGTTCTTGTTGGCGCCGCTCACGGAAGACAGATTCCCGGGAAGCGTCTGGCCACACAGCGGTGTGGGAGGAGTTTGAAGGTTGTGCGTGATCTCGGCTTCGCTGCGCTGCCTGGCTTCACGCAGCCCCGTTATCACTTGTTCTCGTGACATCTTTGCCCGAGGTAGGATGGGACAAGGAGGCAGCTGCGTTGATTTTTTCCACTTTTCCATGGACGAAATCGGAGGCCGTAAGACTCTCAGCCTCATGCTGCCTCACAGCCCTCCGGCCTTATTCGCGTCCCGAAGTAGCCACACGCTTGGCCTCTTACAAATAAGAGATCGGGGCCAGCACTGTGGTGCAGGGGTTAAGCCTCTGGCTCGAGTCCCGGCTGCTCCACTTCCGATCCAGCTCTCTGCTAATGCACCTGGGAAAGCAGTGGAAGATGGCCTGAGTGCTTGGGCCCCTGCACCCAAGTGGGAGACCAGGATGGAGTTCTTGGATCCTGGCTTTGGCCTGGCCCGGCTCTGGCTGCTGCAGACATTTGGAGAGTGAACCAGTGGATGCAAAATCTCTCTCTCTGTCTGTCTCTGCCTCTCCCCCCCCCCCCCCGCCTTTGAAATAAATAAACATCATTTTTAGAAAGAGAGGAACAGTCAAAAGCTGTAGCCAAGTGTAAGCTGTTGAGGCGTGCAGACCTCAGGTCCAGCTCACCCCTTGGGTCTTTTTTTTTTTTTTTTTTTTTTTAAGATTTATTTAGTTTGCTTGAAAGTCACAGTTACACACAGAGAAGGAGAGGCAGAGAGAGGTCTTCCATCCGCTGGTTCACTCCCCAGTTGGCCGCAACAGCCAAAGCTGCACCAGTCCGAAGCCAGGAGCCAGGAGCTTCTTCCAGGTCTCCCACATGGGTGCAGGGGCCCAAGGACTTGGGTCATCTTCCACTGCTTTCCCAGGCCATAGCAGAGAGCTGGACTGGAAGTGGAGCAGCCGGGACTCAAACTGGCGCCCACATGGGATGCGGGCACTGCAGGCAGCCGCTTTACCTGCTACGCCACAGCGCCGGCCCCCACCCCTTGGGTCTTTAAAGCAGGCTCAGATTCAGGGACAGCAAGGAGCTGGGGCCTGGTTGCTAGGCAACAGTTCCCATGGCGAGGAGAGCATGGTGGGTGGGCTGCGGACCACCCCAAAGGGGCCAGGCCAGAAGGAAGGAGGAAGATGGGACGCTGTTCCTCCATCTTCTGTTTCGGAGCCGGGGAAGGAAAGATGTAAAATAAGGAAACGCTGCTCTTGGCCGCATGAAAGGCAGCTGATTAGTGAGGTGTGCAGAAGGCGCCCTGACTCCCAGATGAGCTGGAAATGGACTGAGGGTCAGCTCCCGACACCGGGAAGCACCGGCAGAGAGAGCAAGTGCAGGTCTCGCTCAGAGTCGCAAAGGAAGCGGGAAGTAAGCCACCACGGAGACAGCTGAGCTTGGGGACCCTTGCACCCAAAGAGCGAGCGTCGGACCCCAGAGCCAGAAGCCCGGGTTCAAGTCCTAGCTCCGCCACCACGAGGCTGCGCCGTCAAAGGCGCGCTGTGTGGATTTGCTGGGCTTGGGTTTCCTTAGCTGGAAGATGGGCATCATAGCAGCACCTAGCTCGGCAGGGTGCCGCGGGAAGTGACAGTTACCTTGCGTGCAATGCTCAGAACAGTGTGCGCCGGTCCTGAGTGGGCTGGGACTGGCAGCCGCTGCTGCTGTCATGCTAAGTCCTCCTTGTTGCCCCCGCTGCTGCTCCTTGGCCACACGGTGCTCCCCGAATGCCCACCTTCTTGTCTGCCCGGGAAGTTCTCCCGCGGCCTTTAGAGCTTAGTGATGACGCCACCCTCACTCGCCATTGTCCCAGACGCTCATCGTCTTTCCGCCCACCGAGCTTTCGTGACTCGTTTTGTGTGTTTCCTGATGTAAAAGCACCTGCAGTGCTGTGTGAGGGCTGTGTCCCCAGAGCCCACTACATAGTAAACACTCAAAGAGAACTTGTTGAATAGATGAGCAGGTGTCTGTCTCCTCCCACTGGGACTCACTCTCTGGGGGCAGGGGCCCTCTTCGCTCTGTTGACCATCAGTGACTTGGCATAGGCGAAGTACTCAGTGCGTGTTTGTTGAGTGCATAAATGAGGGTACACAGTGCTCAGTTGCTCACGTTTCAGGCAACCCTCCCTTGGGGCTCACGTAAGTAATCAGAGGGTATAGTGTTGACCCCCCTGGGCTTCTGAGAGCCACTCCCCACTTCACTTGATGCCAGATGGGGTCCCCCCCAGAAAAGCAGCTCGCAGGTTAGGGAACAGCCAGCAGGAGGCGTCTCTAGGTTGTTACAAACAGTGCCCTAGGAGCCAGGTGACTGGCAGCTTCTGCCCCTCCCACGTGAAGGCAGCCATGGGAAGAACGCATCAGCTTCCTGTGTCCCATCCCCCGCACCCCAACAGCCTTCCCCCACTCTCCTCCATTCAGGGACACAGCGGCCATGGGCGAGGTCTCTGGAGCCACACTGCTGGCTTGGCTGCTTGCGCGCTCTGCAGCTTTGGGCAAGTTGCTTCACCTCTCTGAGCCCGGTCCTCTACCTGCTGCACTGGGATGGGACGCTCGAGGGGCCCCAGGGAGTTGCTGTAGGCTTCCGAGCGTGCATCTGTGTCAAGTGCTGAAACAGCGCCTGGCCCAGCTGTGTCCACAGCCGCTGTTTCATACAGCTCTTAGCGCCCGCTCGGCTGTGGGTGTTTTGCTAGACTGGAGGGTGGGACACTCGTCCTTAAGTCAAACACTCTTGAAGTAAAATCGTGATGGCAACTCGTGTGTGTGAAATAGTCAGTGGGCTTGTCTGGACACGGGACGGGGAGTGTCCCAGGGCTCTCAGGCTGTGCTCAGACAGTGACAAAACACTGCTGCTCGATGGGCGTGGCATCAGAATCACCCGGTGACGAAAACGGCAGAGGAGGCCGGTGCTGGGCAGGGCAGCTTAAGTGGCCACTTGGGACGTTTGCATCCGCGTCGCAAGTCCCAGCCACTCAGTTTCTGACCCAGCTTCCTGCAGATCCACAGCCAAGGAGGCAGCAGTGGTGGCTCACGTCCTGGGTCCCCGCCACCCACGTGGGAGACCTGCATGGACTTCTGGCTTCCTAGCTGTGGCCTGGCCCAGCCCTGGCTGTTGTGGGCATTTGGGGAATGAACCAGCAGACAGAAGATCTCTCTGTGTCTTTCACTGTCTCTCTGCCTTTCAAGTAAAATGAAAAAAATTAAATTAAAACTTCAGGGTCAGGGCCCCTGCCCCAGACCTGCAGAAGCTGAGGCTCTGGGTGGTGCCTGGGCCCCTGCATTTGGACAAAGCCTGTAGGTGACCCTTACGCACCTGGAGCCCCCCCCCCCAGCTTCCCAGGAGCAGGTGCCGTTGGAGGCCTCCTTCAGCGCAGCCTTCCCTGGCGCACTGCTTCCAGGGTGCTGCGGGTGCCGCTGCTCATTTCTGCTGTGAAGCCGGCACAGAGGAGGACGGCATGTGACAGGGGGAAGGGCACGGCCAGCTGGAGGGAGCAGCCTCTGGCTGGCACTGCCACGGCTGCTTATAACCCAGGTTTGGGTCTGAACCCCCAAAATGTGCTGCCCCCCAGCCCCAAGCCCACCACAGTCACAAGCCCCAGGCCTGAACTCAGGTCGGGGCACGCCCTGACTGTTCCCATGCTGATAATTCTGTGCTTTGTGAACAAACGTGGCCTTGCACTCCATCCAGCTGTCCTCGCCTTTTACTTTGGGGGCTGCTCCCCCTTCGCTGGCTCTGCCCCGGGGCCACGGCCTAACCGTCTCTGCCGTCCCACCTGCCTTCCCACAGGCCTCGACGCCATCCAGTGCTCCCTGCCCGTGGAGAACCGCAGGGTCTCGCTGCACGAGCTGTCGGAGGCCAGCTTCAGCGAGTGCAGGTTCAGCCTGTCGCTCACGGACCTGTTCATCATCATCTTCTCGGGCGTGGCCGTCTCCATCGCCGCCATCATCTCCAGCTTCTTCCTGGCCACCGTGGTGCAGTGCTTCCAGAGGTGTGCGCCCAGCAAAGACACAGAGGACGAAGATGAGGACGAGGACGACTGAGCCGCCTCCCGCACCGCCCCCGCCGGCCGGCACCTGCTGAACACGGAAAGCCTCGGCCGCCGCCGGGGACCAGAGCGGAGCGTCTCTCTGGCAAGGACTCTGGGTCGCCCCGGGGCCATCGTCCATGTCAGAGTTCAGAAGCAGCAGAGTGGAGGAGCCTGGGAGGGGCCGTGGGGGTCACCGTGGAGCAGAGCCTGGCTCCCAAGAGGAGTGGGGGCTGGGGAGTGGGGGCTGGGGAGACCGAGTCAGCTAGGAGCCTCCCACGGAGCTCTGCAGACTGGCGGCCTGGGGCGCCAAGATGACTTCGTGCTGTCCTTTCTCTGCCCTGGTCCTTTCTCTGCCCTGGGTCCTCCTCCCAAGAGACAGGGGCTTGGGCGGTAGGGACTCAAGTTCAGATCACTCTCCGTGAGAGAAACTCTGCTAGCGCAGGCCCGGCCGGCTTGGGAGGCCACCGTGGGGATGGGTGAGCGCCCAGGCAGGTGTCTGCGTCCCGCCACACGCCCCTGTTGGAACTTCAGCGCCAGTGTGACAGAGTTCAGAGGTTACGCCCCTGGGAGGTGCGGGGTCGTGAGCGAGGGACCCTCCTCTCACCGGAGGAAGCCCTGGAGAATCTCTTTGTCCCTCCTACCGTGGGAGGGGACAGTGAGAAACCAGCCGTCCATGAACCAGGAAACGGGCCCTGACCAGGCCCCAGCCGTGCTGGTCCGCTGATTGCAGGCTCCCAGCCTCCAGAGCTGAGGGGAATAAACGTGTTTAATAGTCGCTCCGTGTCGTGTTCTGTGTAGCGGCTGAACGGACAAAAAACCAGGCTTGGCTCAAAGGGCGCCAAAGACAGAGCCGAGAGCTGGCCGGAGAGTGTGTGCCGCTGCATTTTGGGAAGCGGGTGGGAACCTCCCATTGGGGTCAGCCAACCCCGGCCCCGTCCTAAGAGGTGGCCCCGCAGAGGAAGGGGTTCCCTCTGGAGCATGGCGCGCGTGGGGGGGTCCCTTGCACCCACCTTCTCCTGAGCCCCTCCTCACAGAGGAGATGCTCTGAGCTTCCTACTCCAATTCCAGACGCATCAGCTCCAGGACTTGGGGTGAACTTTCCTGGAGCCCGGGATTCCCACAAGCAGGGTGCCCTGGACCAAGCAGGTGCTCCCCCAGAGCCCCACAAGCAGCTGAGACTTGGTCTCTGCAAGTCCTCCCTCCCCGGCTTCCCGGGATGTGGAGGGCAGCACCCTGGCTCAGGACAACGTGAAACACACAAGTCACGTGCCAGCGAGTTCCGTGCAAGGTGACTTGGGTTGGCGGCGCTGGAACCAGGCTGGGCTGAGACCAGGACAAGGGGCTCCTGAGAAGCTCCTGAGAGACTAGGGAACCACTCCTTTATTTCTTGTAATAAAGAAACCTTTGGAGCAGCCCCCAAAGGTTTCCTTGCTCCCTTGCTCTCCCCCATAAATATCCATTTCTATAAATCATTATCCAGGGCTTGCTAAGCGCCAGGTACGCATCAAGGCTCCTTGGATGTGGATCAAAACAGAAAGATGGGGTTCCTGCCTTCCTGAGACTTTTATTCTTTTTTTTTTTAATATTTATTTATGTGAAAGAGTTACAAGAAAGAGAGAAGAAGAGATAGGGGAGAGATCTTCCGTCCTCTGATCACTCCCCAAATGGCTGCAATGACTAGATCTGGGCCAGGCTGAAGCCAGGATCCTGGCGCTTCTTCTGGGTCTCCTACGTGGTTGCCAGGGCCCAAGCACCTGGGCCGTCTTCCCCTGCTTTCCAGGATCATCAACAGGGAGCTGGAGCAGAAGTGGAGCAGCCAAGACTTAAATCAGCACCCAGAAGGGATGCTGGCCCTGCAGGTCACTGTACCACAGCACCGGTCCCCTGAGCCTTTTATTCTGACAGACAGAACACAACCAAGGAAGCAAAACTCTCCTTGTTGCTAGCGATCAGCTCTGTGAGGGAAGAAAAGTGGTCCCAGGACAGTGTAACTCCCAGGGGCCGCTCCACAGTGGGTCGAGGGTGTGTGTATCAGGGTCATGCTGTGAAGCAAACCAGCTCCAAGGATTGACAATGGGGGCCGGCGCTGTGGCGTAGCAGGTAGAGCTGCTGTCTGCAGTGCCAGCATCCCATATGGCGCCAGTTTGAGTCCCGGCTGCTCCACTTCTGATCCAGCTCTCTGCTATGGCCTGGGAAAGCAGTGGAGGATGGCCCAAGTGCTTGGGCCCCTGCACCCACGTGGGAGACCTGGAAGAAGCTCCTGGCTTCTGGTTTCAGATCAGCGCAGCTCCAGCTGTCTGGGGAAGTGAACCATTGGATGGGAGACCTCTCTCTCTCTCTCTCTCTCTCTCTCTCTCTCTGCCTCTGCCTCTCTGTTAACTCTGCCTTTCAAATAAATATTTAAAAAAAAGAATGGACTGTGAGGATGAAGAGCTGGTGCGTGCAATTGTGGAGGCTGGGAAGTCCCAGGATCTGCCGTGGGCAAGCCGGAGGCGGGACACCCTGGGGTAGACACCCTGGGGTAGGTCCAGTCCAAGGCCATCGGGAGGCCCAGCTGCACCCTTTTGTTCTGTTCAGGCACCCAGTGGATTAGGTGATGCCCGAGGCATGGAGGAGGGCCATCTCCTTCACTCAGTCCAGCAACTCCAACGTCAATGCCAAGGCCATCCCAAAGCGCCTGCACACACACCCAGAAATATCATTGGATCCAATAACAGAACCTTGTGGCCCAGGCAAGTTGACACATAAAACTCACCAGCACCTCCCAAAAGGCCTCTGACTGGGCGGTACCCACGCTGGGTTGCCCCCTCCCCCTTTTCTTACCTACCCTCCCTCTCTCTCTCCCTTTCTCTACTCTCTCGTCCACTCTCAACCTTGAGGTCACCCCTCTATCCCCAGCATTGTGAGCTCCGGAGGAGGAGACGCCACTGTCATCTCACAGAGCCTTGGGCAGGTGGAGGCGTCCAGCATCTTCATGGGCTCCATGGCAGCTGGCTCTGAGCTGGGCCCTGGGCTTCCGGGCAGGTAACTTGGCTTCTGTCGAGGAACCAATCTAGGCAGGGGACACTGAGCCTCTGAGCCATCAGACACTGCTCCAGTCCCTGTCTAAGGGCCCCAGCCATGAGCCGCACCTGCATGTGAACGGAGCATCCTGGGAAGATTTTCAATCAGAAGAGACAGAAGCTCAACTGGTATTGAGCCACAGGAGGGGAGATTCCAGGCGAGATCACTGAGGGAGCCCAGGGGCTCAGAAGCTGGGAGTTGGGGGCACAAACACTCTCCTCTCAGCACCTCCCCAGCCACCTGCTAATCCCAGCCTGGCCCTGGGTTCAGCTGAGACCCGCGTGGGGTTGGACAAGCTGCCTGTCACCTGCTCCCCAGCCCCGGCATGAACACCACTGCTGGGCCTTGCCACAGTGATGATGTTTCTCCCAGAATCCTCGGAGGGTGGTGCCCCAGCGGGAGGACCAGCACTAGACGGGGTTCCAGTGGATTCTGGAGGACGAATTCCCATTTGTGGAGTCTGTTTCATTCCTTCCGTCTGCGGCCCCGGGTCGGGCTGGTCGGTGGGCTCGCCTGTACTCTCAGAAGCCACAAGCCCTGCACCGTGTAGGGGGCCGGTGGCCACGCACTGATAAATTAGGGGGCCAGGGAAGACGGTCATTTGTGCCGGCTGCACTCCAGAGTTCTGGGCTGGACGTGATCTGGGGAGGCATAGCTTTAAAATATTGCCGGTTGAAGCAGTCATTTATCGCCTGGACATAAAATCCCCATGAAAAACGAGCTGTTGGGCACACGCGGGGCATCTGCAGTCACACTCAGGGAGATATGCTGACCAGGAGCTGCAGCCCAGCTGGGGAAATGCCTCTGAGGCGTGAGATCGCAATCACCACGGCACAGACCTAGAGCTCTGTCTCGCCCCGGGGCTCAAGTGATCGTCATGATTAACTGTGATGACAGTGCTGCCTACAAAGTCTCACGTACTAAGGGGGAGGGGCCTCCCCGGGGAGGGAGTGCCCCCTTCCCACATCTCCATGGCTTGTCGCTTGGCCATCAGTTCAAATATCACCCCCCACCCTCCCAGAGAGAATCCCTGTAGTACCCCGTGTGGTTTTCTGCACAGACCTGGCATGATCTGACATTACCCTGCCTGGGTGTGCCCATGTTTGTTGTCTATCTCCCTGGACTAGAAGTTGGGACCTTGGGCTCATGGCACAGCACAACATGAGTGTTGGTTGAAGGAGGAAACCAATTGCAGGCATTGGCCAAGCCACGCACAAGCCAGGAGCTCTGGTTTGGTGTTGCCACAGCTGAGGCTCAGAGCCAGAGCAGACCTGCAGCTGCCAGACTCCAGGTTATGGTGCTCTTGGTTACGGTACCGAGGGTTCCCTCTGCCACGTGCTGGCCCAAACCCTTTATTTAAATACCTTCCCCTAAGCCACCTGCAAACCCTGTGAGGTGGGTGCCACTAGTCCCTCCCCTTTGCAGTCTTGTCACCTCCGATGTACACTGGGAGAACTGCTCCTGGGCCCGGGAGGGACTCCCCTGCTGGGACCCAGCCAGCCAGTGATGGGGCGGGATTGGGCCACAGGTGCTCTGACCGCTGCCCCGCACTGCCTCTCCCCCCACCCCCGCACTGGGCAAGTTCCCTTCAGAAGTGGCAGGAGCAGGCCTGGCAGGGACAGCCTAGAGTAGCACATCTCTGGGGCTGTGAGCTGCACTCCTGGAAAAGTAGCCTGGGCTTCTCAGGTGCGCCTGGGCTGACTTCATTTCTATTTTTTTTTTAAGATTGATTTATTTATTTGAAAGAGTTACACAGAGAGAGGAGAGGCAGAGAGAGGTTTTTCCATCCACTGTCACTCCCCAGTTGCCCACAATGGCTGAAGCAGCACCCACCGAAGCCAGGAGCCAGGAGCTTCTTCCAGGTCTCCCACATGGATACAGGGGCCCAAGGACTTGGGCCATCTTCTACTGCTTTCCCAGGCCATAGCAGGAGCTGGATTAGAAGTGGAGCAGCCAGGACTCGAACCAGTGCCCATATGGGATGCCAGCACTGCAGGTGGTGGCTTTACCCATTATGCCACAGTGCCGGCCCCCTGACTTCATTTCAAACCTTAAGTGCAACACCTTGGATCCTTCCCAGAGAGTGAAACTGTAACAGAAGACCCCAAGACTGGCTGGGATAATTGCTACAGAGCTCCCCGAAACTGGGCCCAGGCACTCAACACCCAGCAAGCCATCACTGACAGCTGGGGAAGCAAGTCAAAGTTTGCTTGCTATGCACGGAGCAAGGTGTCAGGCAGCTGTGGATTCCCAGGCTCCCTGAGGGATCAGAGGCAGTGAGTCATTAAGTGGGGGTGGAGCCGTGCGTGGTCAGCTCATGTGCGGGCCTCTGGTTGGTCTGCAGTGTGCATGGCCTGCCTTTGATTGGTCAGTGGCAGGAGGCCGGTGTGTCCTTATGAAGATGCTGGGATGGCAGAGTGGGGTCCAGCCTGTCTGGGGTCTATTGGGGGAAGTAGCAATTTGTTTGATCAGCATTGGATGGAACTTCCTCCAAAACAGCTCAAAACAGAGTTGAGGGGTCGGCGCTGTGGCGTTAGAGGGTAAAGCCGCCGCCTGTGACGCCAGCATCCCATGTGGATGCTGGTTCGAGACCCGGATGCTGGTTCGAGTCCTGGCTGCTCCACTTCCAATCCAGCTCTCTGCTGTGGCCTGGGAAGGCAGCAGAAGATGGCCCAAGTGCTTGGCCCCTGCATCCACATGGGAGACTGAGAAGAAGCTCCTGGCTCCTGGCTTCAGCCTGGCCCAGCCTGGCTGTTGTGGCCGTTTGAGGAGATTTCCCTCTCTGTCTCTGTCATTTTTTTAATTAATTAATTTATTTATTTGAAAGTTGCACACACAGAGAGAGAAAGAGAGAGAGAGAGAGAGAGAGAGAGAGAGAGAGAGAGGTGTCTTCTATCTGCTGACCCACTCTACAATTGGCCGCAATGGCCAGAACTGTGCCTATCTGAAGCCAGGATCAAGGAGCTTCTTCCTGGTCTCCCAAGTGGGTGCAGGGGCCCAAGGACTTGGGCCATCTTCCCCTGCTTTCCCAGGCCACAGCAGAGAGCTGGATCGGAAGCGGAGCAGCCGGATCTTGAACCTGCTCCCCATATGAGATGCCGGCACTGCAGGTGGCGGCTTTACCTGCTACGCCATAGCAACAGCCCCCGTCTCTGTAATTTTGCCTTTCAAACAAATGAAATAAACAAATCTTTTAAAAAACAGAAAAAGAAAAACAAAAGTATGAGTTCACCCTGGTACAAAAAGGTAAATAAAAAACCGGAGTGGAATGAGTTTGTTAGCCATGGAGAGAACAAGTGCATTCTGGTCCTGCAGCCTGGACTCCCGCAGAGCTTCTGGCCCGCCCGTGGAGCTCTCCCGGAAGCGACAGAGTTAATCTTTGCTGGTGTCACCCCAGTGCAGACGGAGGAGCTGCAAGCTAGGGGAGGGAGACGGGACCCTGGCAAAGTCTGCACCGGACGCCTTAGGCGTGGGGCTTGGTTTCCAAACCACTACAATATCCTCCCGCCGCAGTCCTGCTGACAGCCAGAGGGTCCGGGCTGCACCGCGAGTGAACCCGTCTTCCTGTGGTGACAGCAGGCGCCTCCAGGGGTCCAAAGGGCCAGCGCCTCAGAGGACACTGCTCCTGCCCTATCCTCGCCCGCGGAATGAGCATTCTATGAAAGCAAGGGCACGTGCCCACCCAGAACCAGCGCTTCCCTCTAGCACTTTCTCTGGATAGCCAGGTTTCACAATTCCCTGCACCAATGCCCCTGGGCTTAGGCGTGGGCACCTTCCCAGCATGCTCCAGGGCAGCCTGTGAGCGGCCGTGCAGGAAGTGTTGCCCGGGAATGCGGTAGGACTTGGGTGCGCAGATGGGGGCGTCTACACAGGAGCGCCCCCTGGAGGGGCAGGGAAGGGTGGCAGGCCTCAGGCAGCTCAGCTGGTGCCGACGCTGGAGTCTCAGAACTGAGCCTTAAAGCTGGCCTTCCCGGTCACTAAGAGGTTCTTCTGTCAAGGGAGGGAACAGAGCTTTCCTTAGGAGTTTCTGGCAGGCGTGACTTGTGTTCAGATGTAGGTGTGCGCAGGGCATTGTGCAGTGCCCTGGCTTCACAGGAGTCACGGTGGGGCTCGGTACCCAGCAGGCATCCAAGGGCAGCCACGTGCCCCGGGCTCTGTACTGCTGCTGCCGTCAGTGCTGGTGCACACGGGCCTCTACACTGGAAGACAGACAGAAATGTGCGGGTATGGCTTGCTCTCCCCAGCGACAGGGAAGGCTTGCCTTGAACTTCCCAGCCCCCTTTAGCTCCTTTCCTCCCCCCCCACCCCCCCACCCCCCGTCCCTGCAGCCTCCGGTGCCCTAAGTTCCAGGCGCCGGGGATTCTATTTGCAGTCAGGAACTCGGCGAGGGTGAATGTAACTGGACCAGGGGCAGTGGATGCTCTAAGCTTCATTTACTCAGCTGCTGCCTGGGCCCTGGCTGTAAACTCCTCTCCAGAGGCCCCTGGCGACCTTGAGGGTTAAGTAATTTATTGCTGACAAAGCGGCCTATTGGACCCTGTACAAAGAAACTCCCAAAGCCAGCCCCGCCCCCCTCCAAGGCGGTGTGAGTGAGCTGTGACCCTGTGGCCTAGGAAGACACTCTGGTCCGTGCCACACCCAGGCTCTGGACCACTGGGCATGAACTCTGCTCCCCGGAGTCTGGCTGGAACCAGAGCTGGAAGCTGGTTTTACAAGGAACAGTCAGAGTGTGACCCCTCCCCGCGCCCCTCACCCCACCAACGACCCGGGTCCTGGACACAAAACCGACCCCCACCCAGAGTCTCTGCAGCAGATGGCCAGAGGGGAGCAAGCACAGGTTCTCTCTGTAACTCTGCCTTGTACATAAATAAGTAAATCTAATAAATAAATAAATAAGGAGGCACTTTAAGAGGCTGTTGGGGCCTGCCCTCGTGGCTGGATGTGTCCGTTTGTGCAATCACTGGGTAGCTCGGTTATCCTGGCCCAGCCGTCGAAGCTAGCTGGGCCTGGTGTCTGGCGCACTCCCTGTCCCTCCCCAGCTGTGACCCCTTCCTCCTGTCACTTAGCTGGTCTGTGGTACCAGGTCGCCAGCCACAGGACACACAAAACAGCCCCTCTGGGAGATGCAGGTCCTGCGGGGACAGAGGACGGGGAGATGCTGACCCCACGGTGGAGAGAGCTCCGTGAGGTCATGACCACCCTCCTCCCTCCTCCGAATCCTCGTGGCGCCTCCCGGGGCGCTCACAGTGCACGGAAGCGGGGTGGTTCCGAGGGAGCCTGGAGTCAGCGCCCAGGCCCAGCATCAGATGGCGGTCAGTGTCCGGGCTCTGCAGACCCCAGTTCTCGTGGTCACCGCATCGTGGTCGGCCCAGCCCCTGCTGTTGGACAAATGGCCCACCAGCCCTGCACACTCAGGAATCTGCATGGGTGTCAGAGCTGCCCGTCCATGCAGCCCACCCCCTGGGAATGCAAATGGTGCATACCAAGGCTGCTCATCCACCTGCCCGATGCGAGGCCTCACCCCAGTGAAAGTCTCCCCCCCGGCCCTGCCCCCAGGCACAGACACTGGGTGGTTCTGGGGACCAGAGCTTCTCTCTCAGGGGCAAAAGGTCAGGCTGACAGGTGTGCCCTGAGTGTCCATCACAGCGCTGCTCACCCTCACCCTGGGCAGTGTGGCTGCCGTCAGCCCTGCGGCGGCTCCTGGGAGGCCCCCTCCTCAAACCATCCCAACCTGCCGGGTGTTTAATCCCTAACTGCCAACCCCTGGGGGTGCTTTCACAGGTGGGCTTCCTTCCAGTCCGCATCAGCCCACATGGGCTCTCTCTTTCTCACAGAACGGGAACAGTGTCCCCTCCGAGGGGTCAGACCTAGAGCCCTGGCCAGGCTTAAGACCAGGCCCCCAACACTGTCCCCGGGTCCCCATCTTTCCAGTCTCCCCGCCGATCACCAAGACCTCTCTCCCCTCCGGCCCAGCAGCTTCCTGGTGGCAGAGCTGTTGGCCCCTGAGCTGTTGGCCCCTGGTCACCCTGGTGGCCAGCAGCCTCCAGACGCCACCTCCGGCCCAGGGGGGACAGGACACGGATGGGACTCAGCACCTCCACCCCTTCCTGGTTGCGCGGGAGGCAGCGGGGCGCTCCTGTACCTTCAGGCAGCTTCCTGGGAAACCAAGAAATGCACATGTCCCCTCTTCCCCGGGACACGCGCCTCCTCCCAGTGGGACCCTGTGTCCCCAGAGGTGCTCAGAGCTCCCTGAGCCCTGGCGAGTGGGTGTCACCCCCCATTGAGCACCGGCACCCACCTGTTGGGGCGACTGTCCCCTGCACAGCTGCTGTTGAGAGGTGGCTGCCAGTGTGAAGGTGTGAAGAAGGGACTGAGTCTCGGGGTGAAGGCCGTTACTTCGGGAGCAGGGTTAGTTACAGAAGAGGGCAGCCGGCCGGTTTCCTCCCTCTGCCCTCTGTGCGCTCACCCGCCCCCAACCCCTGCTGCGTCAGGACGAGCGCAGACACCCTCACCAGGTGCAGCCCCTTGATCCGGAACCTCTGGGCCTCAGAACTGAGAGCCGAGCAAACTCCCGTGTTTGACCCTGTGTCCAGCCTGTGGCATTCTAGTGCAGCTGCCACAAATGGGCTAAGACACAGCATGGACCTGGCTGGCAGACAGGAGCCCTCACCTGTGCGCCAACAGTTCCCAATGTGGAGGTGGCTCCCCAGGTGGCCTCCCCCAAAGGCAGTGAAGTCCCAGCGGGCGAGGAGGCAGGGTGTCCGCTGGACGTCCGGGCTGGAGGCTGCTGCTGTGACCTTTTCAGAAACCCACAATTGCTGAAGCGGCTCCGACAGGGTACTTGGGAGGATGTCACCCAAGTATGAGAACGGTGGAGTGACAAAACAGTCCAGCAAGACAGCAGGGTGTTCACAGTCTGTGGAGTGTTCAGGCGCACCTGTGCTGGGCCCGCTGCTCACCTGGCTGGCCCTGGCCTGTGTGCCGCTGCTATGGGGTGCCAGACTTTGCCCGCTCCCGCCCCTCTCTCCCTATCACACACACCCTCCAGCCCCTCAGCTCTCCTTGGGCCCCTCACACGAGCCTCGCTGGTTCCAGCCAGAGCCCCTGCAGCGGGCTGTCCCCTCTGCCTGGGATGCTCATGCCCCAGAGCTTTGCTTCTTCTTAGCACCCAGGTCGCAACTCAAAGGTCACCTCCTCCGAGAGGTCCTCCTTGCCCGTCTCAGCCAAAGAAAGCCTCGCCCGCCTCCCTCTGTGACGGTTCCTTGGCAGGGCCGAGGGATACCGGATCACTGGTAAACCATTAGCTCTGGTTATGTCTACAAGGATGTTTCCGGAAGCAACTGGCATTTGAATCGGTGGGCAATCTGCCCTCGCCCAGTGTGGGTGAAAGCAAGGAGGGAATGCAATGGCAGATGGGAGGTGAATGCATGCTCTCCTCTGGAGCTGGGACTCTCCTCCTGCCCTTGGACATCAGAACTCCATGTTCCCCTGCCTTTGGACTCTGGGACTTGGACCAGTGGCCACAGGTTCCCGGACTTCGGGCTCAAACTGAGAGCCCGGCTGCCAGCTCCCCTGGGTCTCCAGCTCGCACACAGCCAACTCTCGGCTTCCTTGATCACTCGATGTAGCTACGTCTATGTCTGTATATCTATATCCACATCTATGTCTACATCTACCCACATAGATGCGATTTGTTGTCTTTCTCTGGAGAACCCTAATGCACCCTCGAATACTTGGTCACTGTGTTTGATCCTCTTCACGGCACTCGTGACTGTGTGGACTGCTGGGGTCTTGTTTGCTTGCTTGTGCACTGTTTCTCCCTCACTAGATTTTAAACCACAAGAGCAAGGTCCATGCTTGTCTTGCTTATCAAGCCTAGACTTGCCAAAGCTTAATAAATATTTGTGAAGTGGATGGACAGGTACGTGGATCGTGACTAGGTGGGTTGTGGATGGCTGGATGGTTAGATATATGAATGAGTGGATAGATGGGTGGGATGGTGGATGGATGGATCGATGGATGAATGGGTAGGTGAGTAGGTAGATAGGTGGGTGGGTGGGTAAATGGGTAGGTGGTAGGGGAGTGGATATATGGATGGATGGATGGATGGATAGATGGGTGGATGGATGGATAGATGGGTGGATGGATGAATGGATGGGTAGACAAGTGGATGAATGGATAGGTGATGGACGGATGGATGGGTAGGTAGATGGATGAATGGATGGATAGGTTGGTGAGTTAATGGGTAGGTGGGTGGGTGGATATATGGATGGATGGATGGATGGATGGATGGATGGTTGGATGGATGGGTAGGTAGGTGGATGAGCAGAAAGGTGATGTATGTATGGATGTATGGATGGATAGACAGATGAATGGATGGATAGATGGGTAGGTGGTATATGGATGGATAGGTGGGTGGGTGGATAGATAGATAGATCGATGAGTTAATGGGTAGGTGAGTGGGTGGATATATGGATGAATATATGGATGGATGGATGGATGGATGATGGATGGATGGATGATGGATGGATGGATGGATGATAAATGGATGGAGGGATGGTTGGATAGGTGGGTGGATGAATGGATAGGTGATAGATAGATAGATGGGCAGACAGGTGGGTGGGTGGATGGATAGATGGATAGGCAGGTGAGCTAATGGGTAGGTAGGCGGGTGGATATATGGATGGATAGATAGATGGATTTATGGGTGGGTGGCTAGATGAATAAATTAATGGGCGGATGGGTGATGAATGTCCTATCCTTTCCAAGGACGTGAAAGCCACACACGCATGGCTGAGGAAGGCTTTCTGTGACTCATACCAAGCACGTTAAAGGGCACAGCTCTTCTTTGCCTTGCAGAGCACACAGTCCCGAGCCCAGGGCTACAGCGATGTCAGAACCACCGTGGCGTCTCCTTCCTTAGCAGCTCTGGCTGTTGATGCTGGATGAAGCTCCCCAGAGTCCACATCCTGCCTCTGCCCTGTGCGTCCAGGGCACGGAGTCCCCGGTCAGGGTCGTGTGCAGTCTCGTGGCGGCAGCCGCCTCCTCTCCTCTCGGAGCCATCACGCCTCCTTGGCAGCGCCCGCCTTGGCATCAGCGGCTGGACAGTAAGTGATTTCCATTCGTGACCATCTGACCCCTAATTACTTCTGTTAATTACTTGGACAGGCTGTCCGTGCAGGAAGGGCTTAGCACCCAGGGGCAGCGGGGAGGAGGCGTCCTTCGTCTGCCCTTGTCCACCACCTGCTTCTCGAGGGAGGACACCGCGTGCAGCTCAGGTTGTCCGAGCGCCCTCCCCTTGTTCTCTTGCACATTGTGAGCTGTGGCTGAGGTCAGCCTGTCACTTTGATGGGTCCCCGCCAAGAGCCTCTTCTCTGACTTATCCTGGGTCTTCAGATGACTGATTGCTTGTTGGGGAAACAAAGGTGACAGGAGGAGAGGGAGTGAGGGAGGAAGCTCGCCTCCTCCCTGCCATGTGGACTTAACCGCGGCAGCTGGTGGTGGTCCCGACTCCGACTCCCAGGAGCAAGAAGAGGCCAGACAGAGCAGCCAGGCCCAGGGAGAGGAGTCGAGTGGGGTCCCAGGGCCCCCCACACCATCAGTGACACCCATGGTACCTGTCCCCACTCTACCTGTGGCTCAAGAGAGGGGGAGGGATCAGCACTGTGGTGTAGTGGGCTAAGCCTCTGCCTGTGGCAACGACATCCTATATGGGTGCCGGTTTGGGTCCCAGCTGCTCCACTTCTGATCCAGCTTTCTGCTATGGCCTGGAAAAGCAGCAGAAGATGGCCCAAGTCCTTGGGCTCCTGCACCCATGTGGGAGACCCAGAAGACCCTGGCTCCCGGCTTTGGACTGGATCTTTAAAAAAGACAGAGAGGCCAGCGCCGCAGCTCACTAGGCTAATCCTCTACCTGCGGCGCCAGCACCCCGGGTTCTAGTCCCAGTTGGGGTGCCAGATTCTGTCCCAGTTGCTCTTCTTCCAATCCAGCTCTCTGCTGTGGCCTGGGAGTGCAGTGGAGGATGGCCCAAGTGCTTGGGCCCTGCACCCGCATGGGTAGACCAGGAGGAAGCACCTGGCTCCTGGCTTCGGATCGGTGCAGCACGCTGGCCATAGCGGCCATTTTGGGGGTGAACCAATGGAATGAAGACCTTTCTCTGTCTCTCTCTCACTGTCTAACTCTGCCTGAAAAAAAAAAAAAAAAAAAAAAAGACAGAGAGAGGGAGAGAACAGACATAAGATGATTCAGATTTGCATTTTCCCTACTCATCAGCCTAAATCCTCCTACCCTAGGTGCTTCTTGGGGCTTATTCATTCATTCATTCACTCAGCATCTGCCCTGTGCCAGGCACTGGTCACACGGCAGCAAGCAAGACATGCCCCGCCTCACACACGCGTGGTTTCCGGTCAGAGAAGACAAAGGCGTGAGAGCCACAGACAGGACCAGCAGTGGCAGGAAGCACTGGGGGCTCAGCGTCTGCCTAAACAAGACCAGACTCTCCGGAGAGTGGGGACCTGGGTTTGGTTCTTTCCCAGAGCGTTGCCAGGGCAAGAGCTGAGCAGGGCAGTGCGGAGAGGACAGGTGTCACCTGCAAGGCTGGGGCAGGGGACAGTTGTTAAAGGCAAAAATAAGGAGGATGACATCAGATGTTTTGAAGCAATTGTCCTTAATAACCAGGGTGACACTAGTCAGAGGCTGAACAGACAGCAGCTGGGCAGACGTCCTTTGTGAGGTCCGGTGTTGTGGTGCAGTAGGTTAAGCCGCCACCTGCTACAGCAGTGTCCCAGTTCAAGCCTCAGAGGTTCTGCTTCCAATCCAGATGCCGCACTGGCCGGAGCCAACTGATCCGAAGCCAGGAGCCAGGAGTTTCTTCTGGGTCCCCCACATGGGTGCAGGGGCCCAAGCACTTAGGCCATCTTCTGCTGCTTTCCCAGGTCATTAACAGGGAGCTGGATCAGAAATGGAGCAGCTGGGACTTGAACCTGCGCCTATGTGAAATGCTGGCGCTGCAGGCGGAGACTTAAACCACTATTGTGCATGGCCAGCCCCACCTGCTATTACACTCGCAAAAGCAGTGGAGGATGGCCCAAGTGCTTGGGCCCCGGAACCCAAGTGGGAGACCTAGAAGTTCCTGGCTCCTGGCTTCAGCCTGGCCCAGCCCAAGCCATTGTAACCGTCTGGGGAGTGAACCAGTGGGTATCTCTCTGCTTTTCAAATAAATGAGAATTTTTAAAAAGAAAAGAGGGTTCAGTTCTATCCACGAGGGTCTTTGGACGTGTCCCCAAGGATAAGGGGGCATGCCACACATATGCGTTGTTGGGTCACAATGGCTAGCATGGCAGGCAGGATTCTTTTTTTTAATATTTATTTATTTACTTGAAAATCAGAGTTACACAGAGAGAGGTTTGTCACCCTCTGTAATGGCCAGAGCTGTGCCAACCCGAAGCCAGGAACTTCTTCCTGGTCTCTCAGGGGTGCAGGGGCCCAAGGACATGGGCCATCTTCTATTGCTTGCCCAGGCCATAGAGGAGTGCTGGATCAGAAGTGGAGCAGCCGGGTCTCGAACTGGCACCCACATGGGATGCCGGCGCTTCAGGCCAGGGCGTTAACTTGCTGTGCCACAGCGCCGGCCCCAGGGAGGCAGAATTCTAAGCCAATCTGTAAGATGATGGCTTTGGTGAGTAGACCTTGTCTGTTTCCTTTCCCCTGAGTGTGGGCGTGGCCAAGAACCTGAGCGGGGATTTCTCAGGTGTAATCAGGTAACATGACACGGCCAGTGGTGAAGGCGTTTGCACCTGCTGACTTTAGGTTAATCCAAGGGGCAGGTGGGTGGCCTGTGGGTGGGCCTTTGCGGGGGCGAGGGGTGATCTGGAAGAGGGTGTCCATGTCCCCTGCTGGCTGGGAGAAGCCGTCTTAGGTGCTCCAGCTGCAGGGAGATGAGCTCTGCCCACAACCACGTGGCCACTGCATTGCTGTGTGTGGACAGTCCATTGCTTCTTCCTGCTGGGTGGACGTCACTGCTCTCTGATCTTCATCAAAAGCAGGCCACGTGGTCTCTGTAGGCCTGTTTCTTTTATATATGTATATAAAACATATCTTGGCTTTTATTTATTTTTTAAAGATTTACTTGTTTATTTGAGAGGCAGATTTCTAGACAGAGAGAGAGACACAGAGAGAGAGAGAGAGAGAGGTCTTCCATCCGCTGGTTCACTCCCCAAATGGCTGCAATGGCCAGAGCTGGCCGCTCTGAAGCCAGGAGCCAGGAGCTTTTTCTGGGTCTCCCACATCTGTGCAGGGGCCCAAGCACTTGGGCCATCCTCCCATGCTTTCCCAGGTGCATTAGCAGGGCACGGGATTGGAAGTGGAGCAGCCAGGACTCGAACCGGCATCTTTAAGGGATGCTGGCACTGCAGGCAGACTTAACCTACTGCGCCACATCGCGTGCCCTGCCTCGGATTCTTCAGCGAGTAAGGAGACACCAGACTCCTGGGGACCCACCCTGCTATCCCCGTGTCTTTGTTCCTGGAATTCTAAGACCATTGCTCAGAGGGGCCGAGCGACCCAGAACCTTCTCTCCCCTCCTCTCTGGCCCCACGCTCTGCTGGGGAGCCCGGAGGGTGAGAGCAGAGCTGAGCAGCGGGGCGGGCAGCCTCCGCAGATCTGGCCCTGCCGCAAGGGGCAAGTTGTGTATAACCAAGGACTGGCCGCTGCTGCTGCTGCTGCCGCCACCCCCCACCCCGCCCTGCCTCGCGGACCTCCTGCCCCACCCCGGGGGCCAGGCGCCGGCCAGCAATTCCCTGCATGAGCAGAGCCGACAGCAAAGACAAAAGCCCGTCACCACTGGAAAATCTAGAAGCAGCAGACAGCATAGCAGGCAGCTCCTAGGGTTCAGCCTGAAAAAGAAGACGGAGAGGGAAGAGTGAGAGGGAAGCGAAACTAGCAGAGCCGTGGGAAGCCTGGAGCCGGCAATGGAAGACGACGGCGAAATGATCGCGAGTGTCCGACCCTTGGACACTGGGCTGCCTGGCCCTTGGTGTTTCCGGGCCGGCCTGGCATCAATGACCGGCAGTGTGCCGGGGTCCGGCTGTTCCATGTTCTGCACGTGGGCTCTGTGTTAGGAATCACCACGGAGGGGCTGGCGGTGTGGCACAGCGCGTTACGCCTCCACCTGGGACTCTGGCGGCCCATATCGGAGCGCTGGTTCCCGTCTAGGCTGCTCCACTGCTGATCCAGCTCCCTGCTGATGGGCCTGGGAGGGCAGCAGCAGACGACCCAGGTACTTGGGCCCCTGCCACCCGTGTGGGAGACCCGGATAGAGCTCTTGGCTCCTGGCTTCAGCCTGGTCCAGCTCCGGCTGTTGCAGGCATTTGGGGAGTGAACCAGTGGATAGATCGATCTCTCTCTCTCTCTCTCTCTCCCTCCCTTTGCTACTCTGTCTTTCAAATACATAAAATAAATCTTTAAAAACAGCCTTACACATGAAGTATGCAGGAGGGTGTGTGTGGCTTCTATGCCAATACCTGCGGTATACCATTGCACACCGGGTGCTTTGTCTCTGCACAGGGCCCTGGAGCCATTCCCTGCAGAAAACTTGTGTCAAAGCTCACTGGAGATGTGTGTTATGAAAGACTGCCTGCATTCAAAAAGAAAAACTACCACGGGAAAGGTCATCCATGTTTTCACAACCCCCTCTAAGTCTTCCTGCCCATCCAGTCCTGCGTTCCTGGCTTCAGACAGCTCTGGGTGCTGGTGGGGGGACAGAGCAGGGTGTCCCGGGGAGGACACAGCCGCTGGCTGGCTGTACCTCACAGCTCCTGGCTTCCCACCTGCACACCAGTGTTCTCCAGGGAAAAACGGGGACAGTAGCACCTGTCTGGCCAGAGGTTTGAAATTGTGTGCAGAGCACCTGCGCTGAGTGAGACCCATCAGGTAATTGTCACTGCTACCTTGTGCGTCACCCTGGTGGGCATCTGAGGCCACCGCCCTCCAGGAATCCCAGGGTTGCGAGGGGCTCGGTGATGTGCGTCCCCAGTGTGAGCCCAGCCCCGTCTCCATGGGGATTTCTCTCTTGTTTGTTTTTTTTTTTCTTTTCTTTTCAAGATTTAAAAAAAAATATTTAAAGGGCCAGCATTGTGGCATAGCGGGTAAAGCTTCTGCCTGCAGTGTCTTTTTAAAAACTTTTTAAAAGGCAGAGTTGCAGAGTTAGAAGGCAACAAACCACGTACCTGGGCCACGCCCACCAGGGGCCACAACACACCTGTCACCCCCCAGGTTCCCTTATCAGCGTCATTTTCACGTGTGAGGTTTGCATGTGAGCCTAAGACCCGCCCTCTTAGCTCTTAGCCAGGTGAGGCCCCCGGTACCGTGCTGCGAGCTACGGGCTGCGTGGCAGAGCTCCGGAAACCACAAGGCGGGCGCGGCTGAACCGCCCCCTGCCGGCCGGCACCCCCGCTCCCACCCTCAGCCTGCTTCTGTGGGGTTGGCTGTTTCAGATCCCGCACAGATACAAGACCAGACTTCTGGCTGCGGTCTACCGGCCATACCCAAACAGAGCAGCCCTGCCGTCCACTCACCCCAGACAACAAAGAGCCGGCTGAGCCTGGCATTCAAGGCCTTTGTGGGCCTGACCCCATGGTACTGCCCTTCCCGCCACTACACTCCTGCCAAACTGAGCAGCCCCCCAAAGCACCCCCACCTCCACTCTACCCCCTTGCACTCTTCCCTCCTCCTGGAATGCCAGCATTGGCCTCTTCCTCCTACCGAAACCCCACATCTCAAATGCTGCCTCCTCTGTGAATTTCCCCCCATAGGGCACACTGCTCCAGACTGTGCAGTGCGCAGCCTGTGCAACCAAATAGGGGATCAGCTGCGCCCTAGGTACAAGTGTTACTTTGTGAAACATTCTCTCCCACAGATGCCTGGGCGTCTGTGGCTCCCGCTCTCCCCTCTGTGTCCACCCTGCTGTCCTCCTGAGTTGCCCCTAAGAGGGCCTCGGACTTGTGGCTTCTATCGTCTTCACGTTCCAGGGCAGGTGGGGGATCCCCGAGGGCTGGCCGTGACCTCTCCCGTCTGCCTCACCACATGTAGCGGTGTGTGTGTGTGTGTGTGCGTGTGTGTGTGTGTGCGGGGGGGGGGGCAGCCTGGGACAGCTCCGAGGAACAGAATGTGGGGACGTCTGCTGGGCCTGCTGCCCCTTCAGCGCCAGCACCACGTAGAAGATCAACTCCCATGGAGCCGGCGCTGTGGCATGGCAGGCAAAGCTGCCGTCTGGGATGCTGGCATCCCACAGGGGCACCGGTTTGAGTCCCAACTGCTCCACTTCTGATCCAACTCCTTGCTGATGGCCTGGAAAAGCCACAGAAGATGGCTGTACTCCCCACCGCGTCCCTTCCTGCCCCAAGCGTTGCACTTCTGTCTGCCTGCACCTGTGTGCCCAGGCCTTCCCTGGCCACACCCACCCGGCCCCCACGGCCTCTGCCTTCTCCTCGCTGAAGCTCCTTCCTATAAGGGGCCAGTGCCTTGTCTTCTGCTGCCTCCCACCTCCTCTGTGAGTGCAGAGACAGGGTCTGTGCTTGTGGCCTGGACTGCGGGGCAGTGCTGGGCACATGCGGGATGAATGCATGAATGAATGAGTGAATGAGAGAGGGAGGGAGGGAGGCCTGGGCCTGGCCCAGCTCTGAGGCCCCCGCGGTGCTTGGCTCTGTGCCTCTGGGTGGCCCTTGCTGAGCTGCACTTGCTGGATGGAAGTGGGGGTGCCCTGACACGGATTCCCCAGTGCTCAGGGCCTTGGCCTCATTTCCCAGCCCTTGGGGACCCTCTGGGAGGGCACCTCGTGCTCCAGGAGTGTGGCCCCTGGGCCCATGGGGACAGAGAATGAGACAGGTGGAACTGCCTCCAGCTGTGCGTTCGTCCTGTGAGGCCTGCACTGCCGGGATGGTGGGGTGATGGCGTTCTTCGACAAGAAGCATTCCAGACAAGTGTATTAACAACCAGGCACGAGCTTCTAAACGGCAGGCAGAGGGGGCGTAGCTAGTTCAGGGCACTGCTGATTCTATAGGATAAAGCCGATATTGGCACAGCCATACTTCTCCAATCAGCTTGAAGGTCACATAGCCCATGTAGCCTTCCAGGTGGTCCTTATGGGTCCAGGCCACACCTGGGAGCTGTTTACCTAGCTGACAATCACAAGGCCCCTCAACAGGAAGCGGGGGTGGGGGAAATGTGCCTGGGGCCCCTGCTGCCTGCCGACACTCAGGTCATGTGTGGGTCTCAGAGTGCTGAGTCCTCAACCAGGGTCTTTCCCAGGGGGCATGGTGTGCCACGACCTCGTGACCTCCTGCATGGGCAGGGCAGGCAGTCTCCCAGCCAGACACAGGATCACCCACATCCGTCCCATGCAACGTGGGGGAATGAGTGAATGAATGAATGATGTGGCCCAGCAGGTTGGCCCCGTGTCCCCTCCTGAGGTCAGCAGCCCCCTGCAAGCCCAGGCTCCCCCACTGCCTCGCCGAGTGACCTTGGCCTCAGTTCCCCCACTGTACCTGGGAGAGTCAAGCACCACCTCACGGGGTTGTTGCAGGACTGCCTGGGAGCAGCTCCTGCGTGCATGGGGGACCCTGGAGAAGACGCTGGAACCTCTGGAACCTCCCCCTCCCCTCGCAGCTCTGCCTGCTCCAGCCCCCTCCCCCTCCTCACCTCTGCTCTTTTTCTTTGGAAGTCATGCAGCTGCCCTGCTGAGGGCCTAGTCCTCTCCTTGAGCCCTGGGTGCTGTGACAGGGAGATTTGCAGAGATTTGCTGCATTGGAAACCGGTGAGCCTGGTGTGCGGTCATTGGCCAGGGTCGGCAGGAGACAGCCCAAGGAGGATGGAGCTCACTTGCTCCCCACTGCCCAGTGTCCCCGAGGACAACGGATCCCCTGCCCCCAGTCCACACCTTCTCCTCTTTGCCCCCCTCCCCCACTCTTCACCTCCCCCTGGTCATCCTCCAGCTCAGCCCAGCCCGGGTGGGCAAGTCCCACTGGGGAGGGGGCTTAGAAGGCACTGAGCCGCAGCCCCCTGTCCTGGCCTCGGTATAATAAGGCCGCTGGGGGTCTACTGCTGCCTGACCGCTGCATTTCCTTTTTCTTGGTTCTGAAGATGCAGGCAGGGGCCCGGGGGAGGGTCCGGTACCACCACCCAGGTTTCAACAACAACATCACCCCTGTGTACCAGGCACGGGCTAGACCTGCGTTCCCCACGGAGTCCACGTGGGTGACTAAGCAGGGAGAGCCCTGCCCTCTGGAGCTGGCCGTCTAGAAGAAACAAGAATGTGCATCGTGGCAGACGGTCACGTGTGGGTCCCGTGGAGGAAACCAGCAGAGTGGAGAATGGGAATGGGGCGGGTGTGTGTGTGTGTGTGTGTGGTCGGGGAAGGCTGCTTGGAGGAGGTGTCACTGACGCTGAGACCTAGAGGAGGAGAAGGAGCCAACGGGGGAATCAGGGACCAGGGGTTGGGCACAGGACAGCATTGCAGAGAGGAGAGGCCCTGCCCGTCTTCCCCCCCACTCCCTGCTCCAGCGGGACCAAGGCGGCCATTGCAGCTCCCCGCGGCAGCTCTCACTCCAGCCCCAGGGGGAGAGAAGCTCCTCTTTGTGTCTGAAGCTGCCTTCAGTGTCCTGCCGTGGGAGGTGACAGCTCTTTGATTTATCTCCCTCCAGCACTCCTCCCAGGCAGCTCCCAGGCAGCCGCTCCGAGGGCCTCCGAGGGCCGGCATGCATCTTTATTCAGAACGAGCAGCCACCGTGGGGGAATGAATTGCTGAGAAACTCAAAGAGCTTGGCCAAGCCCGTGTCAGGCCGAGTGCAGCGGGAAAGAAGACAAAACAAACCCAGCCGCCTGCCTAATGGATTTGTTTATCGCGCTGACCAGACCCTGTCCGAGACAGACCCAGTAAACAACAACACGGAAAATCAGCTTGGAGCTCCTGCAAGACACGAAGCCCAACACCATGAACAAGTCTGTCCTGAGGTTCCTCCAGTCCATGCATCCCACGGGCTGCGTGCACGGCCACGAAGCACAAACGGACCTGCAGTCGGATCTGAGTTAAGCCAACGGGAGTTTAAAAAATAATAATAACCGGGTTATAGAGAGAGAGCACTTGGCTAAAATGCTGAAGAGTCCACGACTCTCAGCTGTCTTTCTCTCTGACCTTGGAAATGGCGTTGCGTTCCTCCGAGTTTTCCCTTTTATTTCCCGGCCCAAACCTGGCAGGGCTCAAGACCCCTTCTCTTCCTTTGCCTCTCTCAATAGCTTTGGTTTGCGCCTTCTCCCTGAATAGTTGCAAAAAAAAGTCACAGTGAGTACGCGGGTAGGCTGTCTCCGTGCTAAGCAAAGGGGCAGGTGTCCGGTCTGCTGGTTAGGAGTCAGCAAGGATGCTCCCGTATCAGAGCGCCTGGGGTCAGCACCCGGCTCTGGCCCCCCGAGTCCAGCGTCCTGCTAATACAGACGCAGGGAACAGCAGCGACGACCCATGGGACAGGGTCCCTGCCGCCCACACGAGAGACCTGGGCTGTGTTCCTGGCTCCTGGCTTCCGCCCAGCCCAGCCCTGGGTGTTGTGGACATTTAGGGAGTGAGCCAGCGGTGGATAGAAGCTCTCTGTCTCTGTCTCCCCCCCCGCCAAAAAAGAGAGAGAGAGAGAGAGAGAGAGAGAACTTCTGATCAAAAAACAATTCATGTCTCCCTTGCCTCAGGAAAAGACAAAGGAGAAAAAGTAGTACATTTTTAAAAGTTCTTTTTTTGCTGATGTTGTTTCTTTTTGCTGAGAAATCAGGGGTCTTCAGAGGTCGGAAAAGTTTTGGAAAAATACAGCAGGCAGGAGCCGCTCATTAAAGTCCGCCGGAGTAGCTGCCTTCACGCCTGCCCTCCAGGGAGGAAGAAAGCACTGGAATTTCCAAGGAGGCTGAGCCCTTGGCTGGAACCTCAGCAAAGTAGGGCGCATCTCTCCTCTAACAGACTTCATGTCAAAGAGAAAGCTGGCGCCGGCCCAGGCCAGGGGCCAAGTTCACAGAATAGTCCTCACCCGGGAGCCCTCGCACCGCCGAGCGATGCTGGGGACGCGGGAAGAATCCCAGGCTTTGACAGAGGCAGAGAGACAGAGACAGCCAGCCAGACTGACGGAGAAGGAGAGATCTCCCATCCTCTCTGGTTCACTCTGCAAATGCGGACCCCAGCCAGGGCAGGGCCAGGCTGAAGCCAGAAGCTGGGAACTCCATCCAGGTCTCCCACGTGGGTGGCAGGAGCCAACAGCTTGAGCCAGCGCCCCCTACAGTAGCAGGACTCAGGAGCGGGGGCCGGAGTGGAACCCAGGCCGCTGAGGGCAGACGCAGTGTTTTTTTGTTTTTTGTTTTTTTTTTTTAAGGATTTATTTATTTGAAAGGCAGAGTTACAGTGAGGCAGAGGGAGGGAGGGAGAGAGAGAGAGACAGAGAGAGACAGAGAGGTCTTCCATTTGCTGGTTCACTCCCCAGATGGCCACAACAGCTGGAGCTGGGCCAGGCTGAAGCCAGGGTCTGGGACCTTCTTCCGGGTCTCCCACACGGATACAGGGTCCCAAGGACTTGGACCATCCTCTGCTGCTTTCCCAGACACATTAGCAAGGAGTTGGACTGGAGGTGGAGCAGCCGGGACTTGAACCAAAGGCAGGAGCCACAGCACTGGTGCAGTCCAGCAAGGTTTGCAATGTTGGCTGCACTACCCACACTGATCAGCAGATGGCGCCAGAGTGCTGCACCGGGGCTGTTTCCCGCTCATTGGCGCTTCCCACCGCCCCTCTGCTGGCTGCAGGGGCCAGGGGCTGGGTGGGATCCTGGTTGAATGGCAGCCGCCACCCTGCAGAAGCTGAGCCCTGCGGTGTGCTCTGGTCCTGCCCCCCCCCCCTTCCTGTGAGTGGAGAGAGAGCGGGAGGCTGAAGGAGTGGGGGCTTCCTGCTGAGTGGGAAAACGAAGTCAAGACACAGGTCCTGAGTTCCCGCTGCGTGCCCGGTCCCTACGGAGCCCCCCGAAGTGCATCCCCGAACAGGCTCTGAGCAACCAGGCCCTGTGCTTTGTTGAAGGAGGAAAGTACAGGCTGGCGCTGTGGCGTAGAGGCTAACACTGCCGCCTGCCACGCCAGCATCCCATATGGCACTGGTTCAAGTCCCAGCAGCTCCACTTCCGATCCAGCTCCCTGCTAATGCACCTGGGAAAGCAGTGGAAGACGGCCCAGGTGCCTGGGCCCCTGCACCCACGATGAAGTTCTGGGCTCCTGGCCTCAGCCTGGCCCAGCCCCAGCCGTTGGGGGCATTTGGGGCGTGAACCAGCAGGTGGAAGACCTCTCTTCTTCTTCTGCCCCTCTAACTCTGAAATGCATGCATGTGCCGGTCATGTGACCCCCCTCTGAGTGGGGGGAGTGGACTCAGGTGTGCCCCCAGATGGGGAGGCCACTGTGCCCCGCGTGGTGAGGGACCCCCGCTGGGAGTGGGGCACGGTTTGCAGGGCTGTCACCTGCACCGTGCGCAGTTGGCAGGGCTGTCGGCCGCACCATGTGCAGGTTCGTTCATGCTTGTTTCCATTTTGGTTGGAACTGAAGCCTACTTTTGCCTTGTGTGTGGTCATCTGTAATCCAGAAACGTCCTTCTTTCTCTTCCATTTGCTTTCCCAAGTGTAAAGCGGTGGTGGTGGGGGGGAGTAAATGGAGTGACGACAGCGACATGACCACCACCCAAAGGAAAGCGAAGCAGTAACTCCCTGCAGCACAGCCCGGCCTCGCCACGGCTGAGAACCCGAGAACACGGCCCATAGGTGGCTCGCCCAGCGACCACACGTCCTGCATCCGCGCTCTGCTGGTGGGGCTCCCCAGGTCCAGGCGTCCGTGCTCTGACACCAGGGTGATAACGAATGGAGAAGGGGCACCGCCCCCGGGTGCTCAGATCAGAGGAGGGAGCAGAGAGAGCGGTTACCAAGGAGGGAACTGCAGGGCGCGGGAGGGGACGGGGCTTTAGGCACCAAGTCTGCCACCAGCCACTTTCTTAAAAGATTTCTTTTTATCTATTTGAAAGGCAGAGTGACAGAGAGGGAGGGAGAGATAGGTTTTCCGTCTGCTGGTTCACTCCCCGAATGGCTACAACAGCCAGGGCTGGGCCAGGGGAAGCCAGGAGCCCTGTCTGGGTCTCCCACATGGGTGGCAGGGACCCAAGTACTCTGGCCACCTTCTGCTGCTTTCCCAGGCACCTTAGCAGGGAGCTGGGTGGGAAGAGGAGCAGCCGGGACTCAAACCCATGCTCTGACCTGGGAGGCTGGTGTCAGAAGCGGTGGCCTAGCCCGAAGCAGCACACGGCCAGCCCCTGCCACCACCCTTGAACCATCTACGCCAGCGGCTGCACTCCAGCACCCCCGCCCGGTCCCCCGTCGCCAGCCATCAATGACAGCACTTACAGCTCTGCCACTTGCTCCTGGTTCGCATCTGAGCCAAATCCTCCCCCAGCGGGGAGAAACACTGAGCCCACATCGCACAGGACCCTGGGGAGTCAGAGCCGGGTCTGATCTCCCCACGAAGAACCCAACAGGGCACTCGGTTTGGTGCAGGGCCACCTCTGGAGCAAGGAGGCTTAGGTGCGCACGGCCGGCAGGCTGGCTTTCTCTTGCTGCACTGCCCACTTTAGGCCTCTGATTTGATTGGCTGGAAACAGGACCCCCCTCCTGCCCAGAGGACCCCTTGGCTTCTCTGTTTTCAGCCCATCTCCCCTCTGCTGGTTGCGAAGCGCACAGCCTGGTTATAGATCAAGCCGGGCGGGAGGCTCTCCAGCGCCACCTAGTGGACCCTAGTCATGTTCGAAGGCAAATCTGGCAGTCCCCATGTCCGACCTTAATTGGAAACGGAAGAATTTCTAGAAAGAACCTACCAGGCTTGTTGGTACCCCGGGGCCGACCCGCGGTTCCTGAGACCCTCGGGCTGCTGACGGTGACTCCCTGGGCAGACGCTCCAGAGCTGCAGAGAAGGGGAAGCGTGACGTTAGGCAGAGTCCTGGGACGAGTTCTCCCTGGCTCGCAGCCAGGGCCGCTAAGGTGAGAAGCAGCAGGGAGAGACACGGAAGGCGGAGGGCGGGCGAGGCTGAGCTTCCCGCGGGGCTGCAGCCGGGGGGGTCCCCTGGGACGAAGGAAGCAGGGTCAGCGTTTTCCAGGAAAAGGCCAGTGCTCTCTGGACACTGGACTTCCCCAGGATGGGGACAGACAGAGGGACTGAGTTGGTTCGAGCCTCAAGCTGGTAGACGGAGTCCTGTTTCCAGTCCCTCAAATCAGAGGCTGAAGGGGGCAGCGCAGTCAGAGAAAGCCGCACACCTGGGCCTTCTCGGACACTGAGCAGGGATTATGGCCTTGCTCCGGAGATGGCCCTGCACCAAACCGAGTGCCCTGTCGGGTCCATCATGGGGAGATCAGACCCGGCTCTGACTCCACAGGGTCCTGTGTGACGTGGGCTCAGTGTTTCTCCCCGCTGGGGGAGGATTTGGCTCAGATGCGAACCAGGGGCAAGTGGCAGAGCTGTAAGTCATTGATGGCTGGCGACAGGGGACCGACTGGTAGACTAAGATGATGAAGGGGCGGGCCTGAAATAGATTTAAAATGGCCAAATTGGGGGCTGGCACCGTCACATAGTGGGTAAAGCCACCACCTGCGGTGCCGGCAGCCCATATGGGCACCAGTTCGAGTCTTGGCTGCTCCACTTCCGAGCTGGCTCCCTGCTAATGTGCCCGGGAAAGCAGCAGAAGATGGTCCAAGTGCTTGGGCCCCTGCACCCACATGGGAGAACCGGAAGAAGCTCCTGGCTTCTGGCTTCCAAACAGCTCAACTCTGGCCATTGCAGCCATCTAGGGAGTGAACTAGAAGATAGAAGAATAGAAGACCTCTCTCTCTCTGCCTCTCTGTAACTCTGCCTTTCAATAACTACATAAATAAATCTTTTTTTAAATGGCCAATTGGATTACTGCACAGTGGCCCTGGGTGAAATAGACAGGGGGAAGCAAAATTGACTTTTTCTGTTTTTTAAAAAAAATCATGTATTTATTTGAAAAGCAGAGTGACAGAGAGAGGGGGAGAGACAGAGGGGAAAGAGAGATCTTCCATCTGCTGGTTCACTCTCCAAATGGCCATAACAGCTAGGGATTGGGCCAGGTTGAAGCCAGGAACCTGGAAGTCCATCCGGGTCTCCCACGTGGCTGGAAGGGGCCCAAATACCTGCACCACCATCCGCTGCTTTCCCAGGTGCATTGGCAAGGATCTGGGTGGGAAGAGAAGCACCTGGAACCTGCACCAGCTCTCGGGTCTGGAATGCCGGTGTCACAGACAGCTTAACCTTCTGCGCCATAATGTGGGCCCAAACTGATTGACTTCTTTTTCTTTTTTTCTTTTTTTTTTTTCTTTTTTTTTTTTACAGGCAGAGTGGACAGTGAGAGAGAGAGAGACAGAGAGAAAGGTCTTCCTTTGCCATTGGTTCACCCTCCAATGGCCGCTGCGGCCGGTGCACCGCGCTGATCCGAAGCCAGGAGCCAGGGGCTTCTCCTGGTCTCCCATGGGGTGCAGGGCCCAAGCACTTGGGCCATCCTCCACTGCACTCCCGGGCCACAGCAGAGAGCTGGCCTGGAAGAGGGGCAACCGGGACAGAATCTGGCACCCCGACCAGGACTAGAACGCGGTGTGCTGGCACCACTAAGCGGAGGATTAGCCTATTGAGCCGCGGCGCCGGCCCTGATTGACTTCTTAGCATGTGCCAGAACCTCCTACTCAGCAGAATGCTGGAAACTTGCTTAGAAGACTTTGTGGTCTATCCCAACCATGGGCGTCTCTGGAGAAATACAGAATCAGCCATTCTTATAACCATTAAAATGAGAATGGCGGCTTCTACCCCAAACCACAGTTTTTGTAACTGCCAGAATGCTCTACCCTTCTCCTAGGCTGACCTTTTATGCAAATTGAATGTTCTGACTGGCGCCACAGCTTGCTTGGCTAATCCTCCGCCTGCGGTGCCGGCACCCCTGGTTCTGGTCCCAGTTGAGGCACCGGATTCTGTCCTGGTTGCTCCTCTTCCAGTCCAGCTCCCTGCTGTGGCCTGGGAGTGCAGTAGAGGATGGCCCAAGTGCTTGGGCCCTGCACTCTCATGGGAGACCAGGAGAAGCACCTGGCTCCTGGCTTCAGATTGGCACAGTGCACCGGCCATGGCAACCGTTTGGAGGGTGAAGGAAGAAAGGAAGACCTTTCTCTCTGTCTCTCTCTCTCACTGTCTAACTCTGATTGTCAAAAAAAAAAAAAAAAAATTGAATGCTCTTGTAATTTTCTCATCAGAACGAGTCAACATTGGGGTTCCCCGGGGCAGGCTGATGGCCTCCTGAGAACACACCCCCAAAGAAGAGACCTTGTGCCCCTGGGAATTTTAAAGGAGCCCTAGGCAGAGCCACGCCGGGAAACCACACAGATGTTCATGGGCCAAGGTAGGCGTCACGCTGGGTGTGTGATGGTAACTCAGGGCACCCTTGAGGCCACAGAGCAGCGGAGACACCCCCGCTCTTACGCAGGCCCACCAACTCGAGCTTTCTCCGTTGTACATGGCCATGGGCCGTTAGGGCATAAGGACGCAGGCTTGCCCATGGAATTCTGAACCCACACAGGCTGCTCCTAAGCCTCTCCCCGGGGCCAGGGTGCACAGCCAAGGTCACGACCCCGGAGACTCGGTGGGCTGAGCGAGTTGGCAAGAGGGTAGCTCCCAGAGGAGGCATCAGGCTGCCTTGTGGCCGCCTGTCCCCCAGCCTGATCGGCCGACTTATTCAGAAGACAGAGAGAGAGCTACGGAATGGGATTTTATTGCTAACCATGAAACACGATGATGGACAAGGGATTGTCCTGACTCCAGAAACTGCGACGGGGCGTTCACGCCAGTGCCACTAGGGGTCAGTGTTGGGGAGCAGCAGGAAAGCTGCCACCCGCGACACCAGCGTCCCATAGCAGAGCAATGGTTTGTGTCCTCGCTGCTCTTCTTCCCACCCAGCTCCCTGCTAATGAGCCAGCGGAAGCCCAACTACTTGGGCCCCTGACGCCTACCTGGGACACCCAGCTGGAGTTCCAGGCTCCTGGATCTTTAGCCTGGCGCAGCCCCAACCATTTGTGGCCATTCGGGGAATGAACCAGCAGATGGAAGATCTCTGTCTCTCATTATGCCTTTCAGAATATAAGTGAATCTTTAAGATAAAAATAATAAAAATGGCACAGTGATAGCACCCACTATGGGTGAGATACGGCAGTGGGTACAAGAGTTTATTCTGTGGCCGGAGTTGCAGACACACTGTTTAGGGGTCATCCAGAATGGCATGACCTGTGACAAAGACAAAGAGCCATGACAACCCCCCACCCCAGTGAGAGTTCAACGTTGGGGCCATTGCCCCCTTGAAGCCTGGCAGGCTGATCTGGTCCCACCACCCCACCACCAGCCCTGCCACCCCACCCCCACCCCCACCACCCCCACCCCTACCACCCCCCGCCGTGGGGAGCTTCGATGCTTCCCGTGTCTGGGCACAGCTCTGGGTGGGCAGAGAAGGCCTCTGAAGTGGCTCCGGCTCCCCAGCGAGTCCAACTCTGCCGGCACCCAGCCAGCACCACCTGCAGGTCGCACTCTTCCAGGGGGGCCCAGGCCGCAGGAGAAATGAAAGAGGTGAACCACACTGGAAAAACCATCTTGCCGGAGCTGGCGTTGTGGCACCGCGGGCTGAGCCTCCATTTGCAATGCCAGCATCTCGTATCAGAGCGCTGCCTTGGGTGCCGGCTGCCCTGCCTCCGGTCCAGCTCCCTGCTAAGCACCTGGGAAGCAGCAGAGGAGGGTGCAGGTGCTGGGGCCTCTGCCACCCATGTGAGACACCAGGGTAGTCTGAGCCCTGGCCCTGACTTCAGCCTAACCTGGTTCCTGCTGTAGCGGCCATCTGGGGAGTGAACCAGCGGATGACTTCATCGGGGACAACACATTGCCGGCTGCCCTGTGTGGGTGTGGGTGGTCCCGGAAGCAGACCCCAGCTGAAGCCATCCCAGGTTGCTGCTCTCCTGGGTGGGGCACCTGTTCAGTGTCCAAGGAAATAATCTCTAAGTGCGTTAACCCTCGGGTGCCTGCATGAGTTTGCGATTCGCACCCGGTCCCTCTTCTTCCAGGACGTGAGAGGGACACGCAAGTGGTGGCCTCAGGGAGGTAGAGGGGCTCCCCCGAGGGTGTGATGGATCTGCCAGGCTCAGGTTGTGTCTTGTCTGGAGGAAATCGCCCAGGGTGGAGGCGGGGAAGCCGGGCTTGGGATCTTCCACGGGAACCCCGTGGATGGCCCAGGACAGGCGAAACCTGTGTGGGTTTTCTGGGTGTTGGGCGTGGAGCATTGGAAGGCCTTTATCTAGACAAGGTTTAGAAAGGGAAAGGGGAGAGAGTGCAAAGGAGATAACAGAGACTCAACCCCAACCCCGGCCTCCAGGCAAGGGAGGGAGAGGGGCTGCTGATGCCACCCCTACCCCCACCCCCACCCCAGGGAGCAGGGGCTGCAGAGGGGGTCAGCTCAGGGGCTGTGACCCGAGGCAGGGGCGGAGAGCAGCCCTGACAGCCAGAAAGCCCCTGAGGCTGGAGGGTGATGCTGGAGAGACGAGCCTGGCTGACGTCACATGTCCCCGACGTCACGACGGCTGCCACCGGGTGACAGCGTGCTTCAGGGTCACGGCTCTTCCACGGCAGGCTGCTGCCCAGGCATCCGTCAACCCAGCTGATCCCTACAACCCGTGAGAGGATCATCTGAGCTTCTAGTTAGTGTAGGCTGCTGCTTTTTCAGACCAGTGTTTTGTGAGCGGCCCCAAGAGACCACACCCAAAATCTAGGCAAAGTCACTCAGGCTAAAGCTCAAACAGAAAGTAAGCTGCTATCTGACCTTCCAAGGTGAGAGATAACAGCTCAAGCCAGACCAGTTTATTCCCAGTCTTAATCCTGACATTCCCTAATCCTTTCAAGGAGTAACCTGACATAATATGGTGTTAACCAATCAAAGAATTTCTATCTCCCTGGTCCCGCCTTACAAAGAAAGACTTGGCAATGATGCGTCCACGCCAGTTCTTTGTTTCTGCTTTCTTTTTTTTTTTTTTTTAAGATTTATTTTATTTGAAAGGCAGAGTTACAGAGAGAGGTAGAGCCAGAGAGAGGTCTTCCATCCACTGGTTTACTCCCCAGATGGCCACAATGGCTGGAGCTGAGCTGATCCGAAGCCAGGAGCCAGGAGCTTCTTCTGGGTCTCCCACTCTGGTGCAGGGGTCCAAACACTTGGGCCATCTTCTATGCTTTCCCAGGCCATAGCAGAGAGCTAGTTCGGAAGTGGGGTAGCTGGGACTCAAACTGGCGCCCATAAGGGATGACGGCACTGCAGGCGGCAGCTTTGCCCGCTACGCCACAGCACCGGTCCCTTTCTGTTTTTTTGTAAAACCCATCTCTGCTCAGCTCAGAACTCTTGCTCTGTTTTAAGCAAATGTTGCCCAATTCCAGAATCACAAAGAAAGCCAAGTGGGGCAGGCGCTTGGCAGCTGATCCCCGAGCTGCAGGGAGCATGATGCATTCATGCCTCCGAGCGCTTCAGTCCAACTTCCAGCTTGCTCCACTCTTCACCCAGATTCCTGCTAACACAAACCTGGGGAGCAGCGAATGACAGCCCGAGTGGCCGGGTCCCTGGACTGAGTCCTGGGGCTCCCATGTGGGTGGCAGGAGCCCAACTACTTGAGCCACCACCTGCTACCTCCCAGGTGCATTCGCAGGAAGCTGGATCGGAAGTAGAGCAGGCGGGACTCAAACATGGATGCTGGCGTCCCAAGCAGTGGCTTCACCTGCTGTGTCGCGGCCCCCATGTGCCCTGGAGGAAGGCAGGACAGGCAGCACTGACCCCCACTTTGGGTCCCCAGCTCCCTTCCAGAAGCCAGAGTAAACAGTAAATTCTGCCTTTCAAAAAGCTATTTGGGGGCTCGTGTATAGAGGGTTAAGCCACCACCTGCAATGCTGGCATCCCAAACTGGGCCCCTGCACCGACATGGGAGACTCAGATACCCAGATACTGTTCCTGCTTTCTGGTTTCGGCCAGATCCCAGCCTGCAATGGATACCTGCATCTCAGTCTTTTTTCTTCAAACTCTTTTAGCTCAGGAGAGAAATATTTGCCCATCAAAAGTTGGAAATCTTCCCCCCTACAAATATGGCATCACAAACATGGAGGCCATACCCACTTCCTTCATGTCTCCTTTTGTCCCTACAAACCTTGCACTTGCCCTGGTTCCCTTGGAGAAACCTGTGGTCCCCCAGAGCTTGAACATCCTCCGTACAAGCCCTCCTGGGCATTAACCCTGAGGAGCCACCACGGGAACCGGAGGTGACAGACGCCCGGAAGGGACAGAAATGGCTTCGTCGCGACTGGATGCCGAGACTTCCAGGGCCAAAGCTCACAGCCACCTTCTGTCGGGGGGTTTCATCAGGAAATCCAGGCCAACCCATCCTGGAGGTTACCAGACGTTACACATTCAGGTTTGCTTTATTGTTTATTATCTGATATTAAGGAAAAATGTAATTTCGAGAACCAAACATAGAAAACAAAGTTAACCTACTTTACATTGAAAGAAAAAAAAAAACAACACAGCTCTGGTCAGATGATCGCTCTCTGGCTTTCCTGAGGACTGCCCAGGCACAGCCAACACCCGTGTCCGGCAACCTGAACCCCGCTCCAGAAGTCGGTCCTGACACCCATGTCCGAAGGGCCCCTTGCAGTCCCAAGTTCACACAGCCGCCGCCCACCCCCCAGGCTGCCAGACCTCCTGCTTCGTGCCCGCCCCTTCCCCTCTCACACTGAACCTGGAGTGTGCTCTCTTTAGGCAAGTTCCCACTTGCAAGTGCCCTGAAGCTTTTAATTTATGTCTCCAATTACGCAGGCTCAGGGCATTGGCACTGATAGGGCATATCCATGCTGTACAATACACGTTTGTCACAGTTCCGGCAGGGGCGGGTACTGAACATGACCCCCTGTGGCTCCCGAATTTCTTTCAGGATCCCCAGCAGGTCCCGGCAAAGCTCGAAGAACCTTGCCCGCTGGATCACACCCTGGGCGTTATAGCTCTCCAGGGGAGCGGGGTAAAGCTCCAACCTCAGCTTGTTCAGGTTGCCAGTGTGCCGCATCAGGCCCTGCATTGTCTCCATGGAGAATTTGTTCCCATAGAAACAGCAAGTGGTGAGCTGGGAGCAGCGGCTCAGGGCAGGCAGGAGGGCATCGAGCTGGGAGTCGGTGATCTCACAGTCCAGGAAGTCCAGGGTCCTGAGGGTGGACGCCACGGTCTCCAGCAGCACTCGGAGGGGCTCGAGACGGAGGCTGGTCAGCGGGACGCAGCTCAGGTACAGGTGTTTCAGCTCATCGGTGTTCGGGCACTGGGACAAGTGCACGAGATCTGCTTCTGAGAGGACGCAGTTGGTTATGGACAGAGCCTCCAAGGGGGCGCTCAGGCACCTGAGGACAGATAAGTGTTAGTCCTGGGGGATGACGTCAGGGTGGGAGACAGCTCGCTGGTCCCGGCCCCAAAGCCCAAGACTGCTCTGACATCCAAGCAGGCCAACACCCAGAATGCTGGTCCCGCAGGTCAGCCCCCTTTAAGCTGAGTCTTAAAGGTCATTTGTGCGCCATGGTCATTTGTGCACCTGGGTCAAGCTCAGGGAAGCCTCCACAGCTCCCTTTTGTCGACTGTGGAGAAGGAGCAGAGTCTCACGCGACTGGGCCAGACCCGGCCAGGGGGAGACGCGAATACGAGTCAAACCCCGGCAAGATCCAGCAGTAGCAATATGGCTGCCAGCCCCGGACGGCTCGCCCACACCCCTGGGTCAGCAAAGCATCTACCACGTTTCACAGCTATCGGCTCTCCAGCCCTGAATCAGACACCTCTCCCATGATACTGACCCGTACCTGGAGCTCAGGGCCCTAGCCATAGGCCCCTCCCTGCTACACAGGGAACAGGTGCACAGCTTACACTTTGAGGTGTGCAAATATGATGCTGCTTCCCCTTTTCAGTCCCCTCCTCACACTTACCTACCTTCCAGCATCTCGGGCATCCTAGGAGAACTCCCAGACACCCCCAGGAGCTGGCTCCCTTCCTAGGACATACCCCTTATGCTCAGTGCTCCTGGGAGACCGTGCATCAGGCACTGACATTCTACTGTGTGGCCTGGGTCCACGGCTGGTGGCTGGCACTCAGTGGATGCTCACTCACTCTGCTGGGGCCAAGGCTTTCCTGTGGTCTGCGGAGAGGGCCCGCCCTGCGTCCTCACCTGAGCACCCGGTCCAGGTGGTCCTGCAGGAAGCTGACACCTCTCATGTGGAGCCTGCGAAGCCGATTCAGCCTGAGGAACTGCGAGGTGAAATGGGAGATGTGCTCCTCCTGCTCCTCGGGGGAGCTGTCGGTGGATACGCAGATGTGGGACAGACACAGCTTCTGCAGGTTGCTCATCCGGCCCAGATAAAAAGTGAACTTGGCCAGGGTGGAGAGATGCCAGGTGGAGCGCACATTCACTTCCTGGATGCAGCCCAGCTCCAGAAGGTCTAGGAGTTTGCGGATGCTGTAGAGGAAGGTCGCCGAAATCTTCAGCTTGCGACAGCACAGGTGCACCGTGCGCGGATTCTTCTTCACCCACTGGAACAGGTACGCCAGGAACTCATTGGGCATTATATCGCTGAGGCAGAGGTTTGCCATCACCTTCACAGCCGACCTGGCGCACATCCTTGGGCTGTGCTGCACCGGCTGCATCCTACCCACAAGGCCTGGAGGGCAGGCATGGACACAGGCGCTCCAGAAGGCCCCATGAATGCTCCTTAAATCCAGCGTCCGCAGTTTGCACCTCCTACGGTGGAAAATACAGGGAGAGCTCAGGTCTGGGCAGAGCGAACTTCCGAGCCGGGCACCCCACACCCCGCACAGCAGCTGCCCCGCCCTCCCGTCTCTTGTTAGGTCTGCTTTTCCTTCCTCCCCGTTTCCCGTGGGCTCCTGCCTGGTCCCCGCTCTCTAGTACTTGGAAGTACTTCTGGGAAGAGCCAGGTGTGCGTTCCCTCTGCTCTCATTCGCTGCGACCAACCTAAGCTGCCCTAGGAGGAAGCTCAGGGGCAAGGCCTCTCTTGCTGCCTCCTTGGTATCCGGAAGCTCCTGGGCCACTCTGCAGCCTGTCCCTGGCCCCAGCTGTCTCTTCCCTGGACTCCGGGGTCACTCTCACCTGCAGCCAGACCTCCGTGTGGGTCTCATGTCCAGCCCGTCCAGCACGGCCTTCAGGATATCCAGCTGTGGCTCCTTCATCAGGGCCCCCAGTGGGAGGGTGTCGAAGGGCCAGATCCGCACCAAGGCCTTCAGCGTGTCCTTGAGTCTCGCGGTGAAGGCGTCCTCGAAGAGAGGCGGGAACATCTGGGGGGGCAGCTGCTCCAGGGCCGGGATGGCCAGGCTCTCCTTCTGTAGCAGGCTCTTCCGCGCCAGATCCACGAGCGTGGGCAGCGACCCGGTGCTCATCCTGTCTCGCTGAGAACAACCCTGGGAAGCGTTCGGGAAGAGGCACCCGGTCAGGAGCCACTCAGGCAACCCCAGCCTGCTGGGGCCCCACGGGTGGCACTATGGGCTGCCAGGGACTCCTGAGCACCCCCTGCCCAGGTCTCCTCTGCGCCTCTTGGCCACAAGTCACACGCCAGCCCATTGGACACTGGGTGTATCTCACAAGCACTGAAGTGGGGATCAGGGGAGCGATGGCCCATCCATCCCAAGCACTGTGCCACTGAATTCTGGGTCCACTGAGAGTGAGGCCCAGGGAACTTGACTGCAAATCCCCTCACCTGACCATCATTCAAGGCCCTAAAGCAATGGAAATGGTCGTGTCATGGGTCAGTAGACTCAGATCAAAGTTTTAATCTGTTCATTTGAAAGGCAGAGTGATGGACAGGAAGAGACTGGTTCACTCCCCAAATGCCCATGACAGCTGGCGTTGAGCCAGGCCAAAGCCAGGAGCCAGGAGCTCCACCCTGGCCAAGCGGGTCATAGCCATCATCTGCTGGCCCCCAGGTGTGTCAGCAGGAGCCTGAATTGGAAGCAGAGGTAGGACATGGACATCCCAAGCTGTGGCTTAACCTGCTGCACCATCAGTTCCAACAGTTATCTGGGAAATTTAAATCATTTTCAAACTTGAAAGCTAAAATGTTTTAATAACATACAATTAGTGCTATTATTATCAAGCAAATATCAACATTGGGCTGCAAGAATTATGAAGAAACAAGTTAACAGGACACTTTCAAAGGAAATTACTCTTCAGAAGCAGAATTCAGAAAATACCCGTGGTGGGCACCGTCGTGGCACAGCAGGCTGGGACGCCAGCACACCAGACAGGTAGCTGTTCAAGTCTGGCTGCCCCACTTCCCATCCAGCTCCCTGCTAAAGTGCCTGGGAAAGCAAAGACAGAAGTACCTGGGCCCCTGCCACCCACGTGGGAGACCCAGATGGGATTCCAGGCTCCTGGCTTTGGCCTGACCAGCCAGGACTGCTGTGGCCATTTGGGGACGAAACAGCTGATAATATCTACCAACCATTCATCTGACGTAGGATTCATACCCGCCACATACAATGACCTGAAGCTGACAGCCATAGAATCGGATAACTCAATTTAAAAATGGGCGGGACCAGGTGTTGCCGCACAGCCCATTAAGCTTCCACGTGGGCCACCCTTATCCCATCAGGGTGCCTCCACCTCCTGTTCTCCGACAACTTCCTGTCTCTGTGCCTGGGAAGCTACAGATAATGAGCCAAATACCTGGGTTCCTGCCAAGCCCAGGGGAGACTCAGACGGAATTCCTGGCTCCTGGTTTCTCTCTTGTGTGGCCCTGGTTGTTGTGCGCATTTGGGGAGTGGACCAGCAAATAGGAGATCTCCCCCACCCGCTTCACTCCTGTCTTTCAAATTATAAAATCTGTGCTAAAAATTTTCAATGGGCAAATGATGGGAACTGACATTTCTTGGAAAGAAATGCAAGTTAACCATGGGTAGAAAATTGGCATAGCAGTAAAGACCTCACTTGAGACACCCACACCACATGTGGAGTTTGAGGGCTCTAGTCCGGCTAATGTGCAACTCGTGTAGTTGGGTGTCTGCCCCCATACTGAAGCCCCAGATGAAGACCCTGGCTTCTGATTCTGGCTCAGCTGCTGCTGGCATCAGGGGGAGTAATCTAGTAGGTGGGAACTCGCTGCTTCAAAAATGAAATAATTAATTACCAGGCCAAGATATGAGAAAGAATCCCTGAGAATTTCGGGAGAAAGCTATAGTCTTAACGTTTAAATCTCTGAAAAGAAAAGGAGTTAATCTTCCACTGGAGACTCCATGAAGACAGGCTCGGTGGGGGCTGGCAGTGAACTCCAGACATGCGCATAACTACCAACAGATGATTGGATAAGTAACTGCAGCGCCATAGAGCCACCGCCTGCAGTGCCGGCACCCCATGCAGGCGCCGGTTCAAATCCAGGCTGCTCCACTTCCGATCCAGCGCCCTGCTAAGGCGACTGGGAAAGCAGCCCAAGTGTTTGGGCCCCTGCACCCACGTGAGAGACCCGGATGAAGCTCCCGGCTTCAGCCTGGTCATGAGAGCCAGCTGGGGAGTGAACCAGAGGATGGAAGATCTCGTGCTCTCTCTAACTCTGCTTTTCAAATAAATAAATCAGCCTTTAAAAAAAAAATAAGTGAAATCTTGTTGTTTGGAACAAAATGGATAGAACTGGAGGACATTAGGAAGTAACATAAGCCAGACACAGAAAGAAAATCTATGTTCTCTCTAGTATGTGGAAGCTTTAAAAAAAGTCCTTCTGACTGTAGCCATTACCAGAGGCTGGGAGGGGTGAGTGGGAGGGAGCAGAGAGCGGAGCAAGTCGGGGTGTCCCACAGCACAGTGGGGGCGCCTCTAGCTCAGGACAAACGACCCTGTGTTTAAGAACCAGAGAGCTCAAGGGCTCCACACGCAGAGATAAATGGAGAAAAATGCGAACGACCCTGCTGTGGTCTGTGCACCATTGAATCATCGCACACTGCGCCCCGTCCATGGGCCCACTTACCACAAGTGAGCCAAAACTGACGTCTAAAAATTAAAAGGAGGGGCTGGCAATTTGATGAAGCCGGTCAGGCTGCCGCCTACAACGCCGGCATCCCAGCCTCCCATCAAGCTCCCTGCTAGTGAGCCTGGGAGAGCAGCGGTAGATGGCACAAGTGCTTTGGCCCCTGCCACCCATGTGGGAGCCTGGGGCAGTTTCCGGCTCCTGGCTTCAGCCTGGCCCAGCCGCAGTTGTTGTGCCATTTGGGAAGTGAACCAGCAGATGGAAGATCTGCTTCTTTGTCTCTCCCTCTCGTCACTCTGCCTTTCAGATGAATGAACAAGCATTTTTTTTTTTTAATTTAAAGTAAAATCTATCACATGATTGCAACTTGTCTATGCCATAGGACGTCCTACTCTCAATATCCCTAGGCCCCACATTTCTGCCACACGCGAAAATAAGTAGGATTCTTGAGGATTTTCAAGAAAATTTAAAGTCAAACACAAGTTTAAAACTCTTTGAAAAGGAAGAAGATGGAGGATTCTGCATACCGTCTGGTGCTGTCTCGCCCCGGAGACTGAGGGGAGGCCTGGTGTGGTTCCTCGTGGAGGCCGGAGACTCTGGCTCTGGGAAGGCCGGCAGAGCACCGGCGCTCTGGAGGGAGCAGGCGGCCGCTCTGGGATCCAAGGCTGTGGGTCTGGCCTTTCCCTCCCCAGGGGCTTTTATTGGTTTCTGTAATCACATTTGCTCCCTCCCATCGCCAACAGCCAATCAGAAGTGACTCTGATTAGCCTCCTGGCCCCCGCCCAGTGGATCCGATTGGGTCTCTGCTTTCTCTGGGTTGACTGTGTCAGTTGTTCAGACAAGAACCGGGAAGAATTAGGGGCGGGGTGATCCAGCCCACAAGCTCTGAGCAGGTTCTACTGAGGCTGAGGTTGAAATAAAATCACAGAACCTGAGATGATAGATCTTGGTGGTGTCTGCAGCAGGGCCCTGGAATGGCCCCGGACAAGGCTAAAATAAACACGTGTGGGTTTTCTGGGTGGTGGGCATGGAGCATTGGAAGGCCTTTATCTGGACAAATCGGTTTAGAAAGCGAAAGGGGAGAGAGTGCAAAGGAGATAACAGAGACTCAACCCCAATCCCGGCCTCCAGGCAAGGGAGGGAGAGGGGCTGCTGATGCCACCCTTACCCCCACCCCCACCCCAGGGAGCAGGGGCTGCAGAGGGGGTCAGCTCAGGGGCTGTGACCCGAGGCAGGGGCGGAGAGCAGCCCTGACAGCCAGAAAGCCCCTGAGGCTGGAGGGTGATGCTGGAGAGAGACGTCACACAAGTCAGCCTCCACAGCCCTCTGCTCCTTAAGGCCCTTCGGCTGGCAAGAGAGAAATCTAGAATTTGAACGTAAGGCAAGTCATGAGTTGGAGAAAATCAGACTGGATGTGACGCGGTGTTTGAAGACAATCTTCAGAGCCAAGTATGTACAGAGAAAATAGGAAGCAAAATGAGCTATTTGGTTAGTTCCTGTCATAAAATTACATTGTTCGGTTACCTTGTTGGGAAGTTCTTTATCACATAAAGATATATTAGCTGGTTGTTTATGGTTACACAAGGCTTTTTGTTCAGATTTGTTTATTTATTTAAAAGGTGGAGCATCGGAGAGAAAGAGGAAAACAAAGAGAGCTCTTCCATCAGCTGGTTCGTTCTCCAAACGGCAACAACAGCCAGGTCTGGGTCAGGCTGAAGCCGGGACTCCATCCAGGTCTCCTACCTGGATGGCAGGGGCCCAGGCACTTGGGCCATCCTCTGCTGCTTCCCCAGGCGCATTAGCAGGGAGCTGGATTGGAAGCGGAGCAGCCGGGACTCAAATGGGCGCTCCAATACCGGGGAAGCCAGTGCGTCTGGGCCTCCGTGTTGGCTCCTGGAGGTTCTGTTCTGCCCGGCTGCAGAGTTTCCCGGCAGTGACCCAAGCCCCGTCTCCCCTCTGGTCCCCGTCGCTCCGTATGCAGGCTCTGAGTGTGCTTCAGAAATGCACTAAAAGATAGGTTTATTTTGGTACAAAAATCCACGCTGGAAGTTTTCGTAATACCAATTTTCCATGAACTTTTTGAAGACCCTGGGTATACATGGATTTCAACAGGATTTTTATACCAGAATGAACTTGTTGTTTTTTATTTACGCCACTCCTCACCAGCTTTTTGAAGTCCCTTCAGTTTTCATGGTTTTGTTATTTTTGTATGCTCAGCAATTTCTTCACATCTGGTCGCTATTTTTAATTTTAATTTTGTTAACTAAAATACTCAGTCTGGCTGAAAAAGGAAAAAAAAAAAAAAGCAAGTTTATTCAGCAAACTGAAGATTTACACCCAGCAGCGCCTGTCAGTTGCCCGAGCTGGCTGCTCTGCAAGTCTGATTTTGGTTGCAGGTTTCAGCTTTTTTCTCACAGCTGCCTGAGAGGATGATGGAAGGGGAAACGCTTGTGGGGCTCAGGGGGACCCCAGAGGCCTGTGCCAGCAGAGACAAAGCCCTGCAGCTGGCTCCCAGGTCCCAGGCCCTGGACGTGAGCCTCAACCTTGGGCAGGAAACCTCTGCTGCACCTTAAGGAGCCACCTTCAGCTCCACAGGCTGTGTAGGAAGAGGGAGTACCGACCTCCTTGCTTATCTCTCACAGGGCAACCAGGACTGGGCCAGGCTGAAGTCAGGGCCAAGAACTCCATCCTGGTTTCCCACATGTGGAGATGAAGCAGCAGATGAAAGACCGCTTTCTCTCTGCCTTTCCAACAACCAAACTTAAAAAAGCATGACCCACGGAGGGCTGGCGCCGTGGCACAGTAGGTTAATCCTCCACCCGCAGTGCTGGCATCCCATATGGGCGCCGGTTCTAGTCCCAGCAGCTCCTCTTCCAATCCAGCTCTCTGCTGTGGCCTGGGAAAGCATAGAAGATGGCCCAAGTGCTTGGGCCCCTGCACCCACGTGGGAGACCCAGAAGATGCTCCCAGCTCCTGGCTTCAGATCGGCACTGCTCCAGCCATTGCAGCCATCTGGGGAGTGAACCAGAGGATAGAAGACCTCTCTCTCTGTCTCTCCCTCTCACTGTCTGTAACTCTACCTCTTAAATAAAGAAATAAAAATCTTAAAAAAAAAAAAAAGTGTGACCCACAGGCACAGCTTTGCTCTGGCTAACGTGACGGGCATGGCCATGGGACGAAGGAGCAGGTGAATGTCATTGCCAACCTCGGTAACAACACAGAGAGCTGTTCTCCAACAACGACTTCCACTGAAAACTGTCATATGGGATAGTCCTGCACAGCCATGGAGGCCGAGCTTCCGAATGAGGAAGTCTACCAGCCCAGGAAGAAGGGCGTGTCAGTCCAAGGCGGGGCAGGCAGAGTTTTGGTGCAAGGCGTGGTGGCATCTGGACGGGATTGCACGGTCACTGAGTATCGCGCAGTGTTGGGCCACTGCAGTTAGGGGGTGGACTTCTGCAGAAAGGTTAGCAGGTAACCTGCAACAGGTGGCACGTGTGACAGGCACTACATTCAAACAGGAAAGCACAAAGTGAAATTCGTAGGAATGTAACAACCCTGGGTTTCCTGGCCGTGTTGGACCATGAAGCTAAGCTTAAGGCACCCGACTGAATGAATCAAATGACTCCAGGATCTAGGTGAGACTTGGGGAAACAGGTGGCCTGTTTCCTCATTTTGCCTATCTGGGTCTCTACTTCCCCAGAGGAATGCGTCCAAGGTAGCAGGTGGTCTGAGCAACAGCACAGAACCCACCGTGTTTGGCCAGCAGTCCAGGGCAGGTCCGTTATCCATGGCCTTCCTGGCAAGAGACCTTGCTGAGTGTCACTGAGCGATAAAAGCTTTTGCGATGGAGCCTGTGATCCTTCCCAGCATAACAGATCTCTTCTCATTGCTTCATTCACCATAGTCACATCATACACGGCACAAGGCCCTGCACAAAGGAAGCAAATCCGAGTCCTGTATCTCACCAGGCAACTCGCATTTGACTCTTTGATGTAGCAAGAGGCTGCCAATCCAACAATGACCCCAAAGCTAGCAAATATCCTGGCCCTCACTGACCTCCTGCTAGCCCTGTGTCCAAGCATCCCTACTGGGGCATCCCGCCTACAAAAGTAAATATACCCAACAGGAGCAGAGAGTGGAGTTTCAGTATATGGTAGAATTAAACCCGTGGTTAGTCCGTTATATTATGATATACACAGTAGTCACTTTTACATAGCTCTATCTCTCAGTGGTTTTCAATAATTTTTCTTACGTAGATCAGGGGGAGCCAAATAATTGCCAAGAGGGATAACACATTGTATAGGACTGCGGTTCAACAGGGAGGCCACCTCCTTGAGTAAGGACGCATAACAACCAGAATTATGACTGATAACATAATAGACATCTGTTAATATATTGAAGCATTTATTTTTTAAAATATTTATTTATTTGGAGGTCAGAGTTACAGAGAGAGGGGGAGAGACAATGGAAAGAGATCCAGAGATCCTCCATCCACTGGTTCACTACCCAGATGGCTGGAACAGCCAGGGCTGGGCCAGACCAAAGCCAGGAGCCAGGAGTTTCACCCAGGTCTCCCACATAGGTGCAGGGGCCCAAACACTTGGGCCATCCTCCACTGCTTTCCCCAGGCCATTAGCAGGGAGCTGGATCGGAAGTGGAGCATCCGGGTCTCGAACCGGCGACACAAGCAGTGTCTTTACCCACTGCACCACAGCGTCGGCTCTGAAGCACATATTAATAACACTTATACACCCGTATAACTAAAAGAAAATGAAATATCACTTATTACTTGACAGTGCTTCCCATCATATCAAAGAAGAATAATTAGTTTAACAGTCTTTGATAGACCCTTTGAGAAGTTCTGGGGCCCTCTGGAACAGCCCAAAGTTAGCTCAAGGTCAAAGACACTAATTTAGAATTCGATTTTGGGAAAGCTGCCAAAAATGTCAAAAGGTTTAAAGTGCTTAATTAAAATGGGATCAGAGATCATTATGAAACAAAGCTCATTCACTCGCTGGAGTGGTAACTAAGAGATTTAAAGCTGATACGGAATGTTAGAGTGGAAGGGGAACCTTCCATCTTTTAGATGATTGTTTTCACAAGCAATCAGACCTTGACACAAACTACAGGAGGCACAGGAAATTATCTTGGTAACAGGCAATTATTTTCCTAGGCCAATTTTTTTAAAGATTTATATTATTTATTTGAAAGGCAGAGTTACGGAGAGGCAGAGGCAGGGAGAGATGAGAGAGAAGACTTCCAGCCACTGCATCACTCCCCGAATGGGTGCAACGGCCAGAGCTGAGCTGACCTGAAGCCAGGAGCCAGGTGCTTCTTCCGGGTCTCCCACATGGGTGCAGGGGCCCAAGGACTTGGGCCATCTTCTACTGCTTTCCCAGGCCATGGCAGAGAGCTGGACTGGAGGAGGAGCAGCCGGGACTAGAACTGGTGCCCATATGGGATACCAGCGCTTCAGGCCAGGGCTTTAACCCGCTGCGTCACAGCACTGACCACAAGATGAAACTTTTTTTTTTTTTTGACAGGCAGAGTGGACAGTGAGAGAGAGAGACAGAGAGAAAGGTCTTCCTTTGCCGTTGGTTCACCCTCCAATGGCCGCCGCGGCCGGCGCGCTGCGGCCGGCGCACTGCGCTGATCTGATGGCAGGAGCCAGGAGCCAGGTGCTTTTCCTGGTCTCCCATGGGGTGCAGGGTCCAAGCACCTGGGCCATCCTCCACTGCACTCCCTGGCCACAGCAGAGGGCTGGCCTGGAAGAGGGGCAACCGGGACAGAATCCGGCGCCCCGACTGGGACTAGAACCCGGTGTGCCGGCGCCGCTAGGCGGAGGATTAGCCTAGTGAGCCGCGGCGCCGGCCAAGATGAAACTTTTTAAAAAAGCATCACTGTGAGATTAATGTTTAGGATGCATATTTTTAAACTGCCTTGAAGGAAACATTAGGAAATGAAGTGTTTTTAGATCACGAGCTTATATGCAAAACCCTTTATTTGTCCCCAATAAAGCCTGTGAATTAATTAAAAAAAAAAAAAACCTTTATTTGTGCATTAAAACAGGTTTCTTAGGGGGGTCTGCACAGCTAGATTTTATGAATGTGGCTGATCTAACTATCCACTCAAGGTAATAAAAAAGCTAAATTCTCTTTTTTTTTTAAGAATTATTTTATTTATCTGAAAGACAGAGTTACAGAGAGAGAGAAAGAGAGGTGTCTTCCATTCTCTGGTTCACTCCCCAAATGACCGCAACGGCCAGAGCTGAGCTGATCCGAAGCCAGGAGCCAGGAGCCCCTTCCAGGTCTCCCACATGGTGCACACACCAAAAAAAAAAAAAAAATTAAACCCGTGAACCCGTGAAACTCAAACTGGATTGTACATTTTCTAAACTGTTTTTGTTTGCTTTTTTTTTTTTTAAGGTTTATTTATTTGAAAGGCAGAGTTACAGAGAGAGAGAGAGAGAGATCTTCCATCCGCTGGTTCACTCCCCAGATGGCTGCAATGGCCATGGCCGGACCTGGACAAAGCCAAAGCCAGCAGCCAGGAGTTTCTGGGTTATCTCGGTCCCTCGCGTGTGTGCAGGGTCCAAGCACTTGGGCCATCTCCCACCGCTTTCCCAGGCCACAGCATGGAGCTGGATCGAAGTGGAGCAGCCAAGACTGGAACCCACTTCCTATGGGATGCGGGTGCCCAGGCCATGGATACCACCCGCTGGCCGCAGCACTGGCCCTGGCACGGACGGGCGGGGATGGGGCCAGCGCCGGCCTGGGCGCTGCTTTGCCTGCGGGAGGCTCGGGAACCGCGCGCTTCCCTGCAGGGTCCACGTAGGAGGCCGCGCCATGGAGTTGCGTGTGTCCGTCACGCGTGTGTGGTCCCCGCGCCCGGCGCCAGCTGCTTCCCAGGGCGGGCAGGGGGCGGACAGAGCACAGCTTCCTCCCGCCGCGCCTCGCGTCCTCTGCGCCCAGGAGACCTCCCGAGAGCAGGTGCCCGCAGCCCCCGCACGCCCCGGGGACCCGGCCGCGGGCGCCCGACACAGTGCTCGCCTCCGCCGCCGGGCCCGCGCCCCAGGCCGGGCCATGCATGCTCCAGCCACTCCACGGGGCGCTCAGTGCGGGACCGCGCGACGGGCTGTGGAGCCCCGGCTGCCCACAGCGCGCCGCGCATGGTGGCCGTCGGAGCCAAGATCTGCAATACTCTGCAGCTCCAAGGAAGCCCACCTGCGGGTCTAGGAAGCCTGGGCTTCTCTGTTCTCCAGGGGAGAGGGAAGCTCCCTCTGCGGCCAGAGCAGGGTGTCCGGGTCACTGCCGCTGGACCATGGCTGTGTTGCAGCCGCTGTACGCTAACGGGGCTGCGAGATCAGTGGAGGCTATCCCGGGTTTCTCTGGCAGAGGACCGGAACAGCTGACATCAGAGAGGCGTCTCCAGGGAACTGTCAGGTTGTCTGGCCTGGAGTAAACCTGAGTCAGGCAAGGGGCCTTCAGGGGAGCCTGGTGCCCTCAGAGCACAGGTGTGTGTGGCTGGGTTTTCCAGGAAAAGGCTGTCTTTGTGACCTGGGGTATAAAGAAGGCAGCGCACAGATTCTCCTCTATGAAACCCTCTACACCATCGCGCCAACAGGAACTGGAGCCACAGGAAATCCTGCTTCGCTAATGTTAATTTTTTTGAATAGTATTTTTCTTTATTTAAAAGACAGAGTGACAGAAAACAGAGAGAGAAGGAGATCTTCCATTCACTGGTTTACTCCCCAGGAACCTGAAAATCCATCCATGTCTCCCACGCGAGTGGCAGCAGCCCACGTACGTGGACCATCTGCTGCTGCTCTCCCAGGCGCATTAGCAGGGCGCTGGATCGGAAGCAGAGCATCCGAGACTTGAACCGCACTCCGGTACGGGACGCCGGCATCACACATGGTTCTTAACTCCCCGAGACTCTGTGATTTTATTTATTGCATGTGTGTCTTGAACAAGCCTCCAACTTTACCCATGAGGTGTTTGAAATGCCAGGATGAAGGTCCAACAACTCATGCCAGGAATTGTAGGTCCTTGGCTGTCAAATGCTCTACGGCTGGTGAGTCCTTGGGCTGCCTCTGATTTGGACAGGCAGTGGAGAAACGGGTCTCAGAAGAATCGGTTTGAATTTTATAGGCTCAGCGCTTTTCATTTGCCCTAAGACAGTTGGGCACTTCAGAAAGTTCTGGGTTGGTATGCATTTGGGTTCCAAATGTTATCAATTTTTGCTGGTAGGGAAGTGAGCATCTGAGATTCATGAGGGTCACAAAACTCTTGGATTGTTTCTCCCTCTGAGGAGAATGTTATATGTCTTCTACTTTTTTTAAAAAAAAGATTTCTTATTTATTTGAAAGTCAGAGTTACAGAGAGAGAAGGAGAGAGAAAGAGAGAGACCAGATGCACTGGTTCACTCCCCCAAATGGCCGCAATGGCATGGACTGGGCCAGGCCAAAGCCAGCAACGAGGAGCTTCATCCGGGTCTCCCACGTGGGTGACAGGGGCCCAAACACTTAGGCCATCCTCCTCTGCTCTTCCCAGGCCATGAGCAGGGAGCTGGGTCAGAAGAGACTAGCAGAGACACTAACCAATGTCCACATGGGATGCTAGCATTGCAGAAGTGCCCACAATGCCAGCCCTGGATCCACAATTTTTTTTTTTTTTGACAGGCAGAGTGGACAGTGAGAGAGAGACAGAGAGAAAGGTCTTCCTTTTTGCCATTGGTTCACCCTCCAATGGCCGCCACGGCTGGCGCGCTGCAGCCAGTGCACCGCGCTGATCCAAAGCCAGGAGCCAGGGGCTTCTCCTGGTCTCCCATGGGGTGCAGGGCCCAAGCACTTGGGCCATCCTCCACTGCACTCCCGGGCCACAGCAGAGAGCTGGCCTGGAAGAGGGGCAACCGGGACAGAATCCGGTGCCCCAACCGGGACTAGAACCCGGTGTGCCGGCGCCACAAGGCGGAGGATTAGCCTAGTGAGCCGCGGCGCCGGCTGGATCCACAATTTCTAAACCCAAAATTTCCTGTTATTTCTGATGTAGGATTTTTAAAAACTTCTAATTCCTAACACCTGGTCCTTCTACAATTTAGCACTGTGAGGCCTCTAACTGAACCTGTCCAGCTCCTGTCAAAACCCCGCTCAAGTTCCAGAACCCAGTCGATTTCAGAGCAGGTCTGGAAGGGGGTGTACAGTCCCAGACCAGCTCCAGTTCCTGCAGAACATCAGTTCGATGTGTGCAGCACTCTCAGCTGCCAGGCTCTGTTGTAAATCACTCAAACCCAGGGAGCTCAGACTGCGAGTCCGAGAGGGACCTAAGCGGGACCTGGCCTCTGCAGGTACCTTTTCCCGGGTGCTTGGATGCTCCCAGAGGCTCCCAGGGACCTCCTGTAGACCCCATGTCTTTGGCACAAAACCACTAAAGAAAAACTTGAGATGCAACGGAGGCAGAGGACAGGAAATCAGACTTATATACTGCTCCAAAGCTGGGCAATCCAGTGGAAGAATGCATTCCAAAAGCCCACCGACCCGTGCAGGGATGACTCTGAGTAAGGGCACAAAAAAAAAAAAAAAAAAAAAAAACCCTCAATAATTCAATCTTCCAGCATGTTTTTTTTTTTTTTTGGTTGTTCTGGGCTCATTTTATATTCACTATGTGGTAGAGAAAAACCTCCAAATAAAAAGGTTAATTACAATTTGCTCCATGCCACTGATATCATTGGAACACTTGGAAAAAGCAAAATGGATAATGACCTTGGTAGACGATCCAACAACATATCTATGAGAAATTCCCACAAACAAAGCCCCCATGAAGACGAATTCACAACCCGAACTGAAACATTCATTCTAGAATAATCTACCAACAGCAAGGGACAGCAAACAACAATAATCAGGAAAATTAGAAGCTTGGAATGATAGAACCATCTAATGCTCTAAAACCATCGCATGTGGGGGCCGGTTCAAGTCCCGGCTGCTCCACTTCCCATCCAGCTCTCTGCTATGGCTGGGAAGGCAGTAGAAGATGGCCCAAGTGTTTGGGCCCCTGCACCCATGTGGGAGACCCGGAAGAAGCTCCTAGCTCCTGGCTCTGGCCATTTGACCATTTGGGGAGTGAACCAGAGGATAAAAGACCTCTCCCTCTCCCTCTCCCTCTCCCTCTCCCTCTCCCTCTCCCTCTCCCTCTCCCTCTCCCTCTCTCTGCCTCTCTGTAACTCTGCCTTTCAAATAAAGGAAGGAAGGAAGGAAGGAAGGAAGTCTACGTCTACATAAACTCTGTGAAATATAGAGCACCAAAGTCAACAAGGATATCCTAAGAGCACCAGAGAGAAAAAACAAAACCTACAAGGCCTCCTGCCCAATTCCAGGCCCAAGGATTCAAAATATCCATTTACTAAGAAACTCAGAATTCTAATTTCAACAGAGCTCTTTTTTTTTTTTTTTTTTTTTCCTGGGCTGGGGTGGGCCCATGGCTCCACCCAAGTATTTTTTTTTTTTTTTTTGACAGGCAGAGTGGACAGTGAGAGAGAGACAGAGAGAAAGGTCTCCCTTTGCCGTTGGTTCACCCTCCAATGGCTGCCGTGGGCAGCACACCACGCTGATCTGAAGCCAGGAACCAGGTGCTTCTCCTGGTCTCCATGGGGTGCAGGGCCCAAGGACTTGGGCCATCCTCCACTGCACTCCTGGGCCACAGCAGAGAGCTGGCCTGGAAGAGGGGCAACCGGGACAGAATCCGGCGCCCCGACCGGGACTAGAACCCTGTGTGCCGGCGCTGCAAGGTGGAGGATTAGCCTATTCAATAGAGCTCTTTCAAGATGAAGTAGAGTAAGTTGCTTGTAAGATAGCGACTGGAGTTGTGACACAGCGAGTTAAGCCACTGCCTGTGTTGCCAGCATCCGATGTGAGTGCCGGTTCAAAGCCTGCCACTCTACTTCAGACCCAGCTCCCTGTTCAAGAGCTGGGAGAGTGGCAGAAAATGGCCCTAGTAATTGGGCCCCTTCCACCCACGTGGGAGACCTGGATGGAGCTCCTGGCTCCTGGCTTCAGGCTGGCCCAGCCCTGGCTGTTGAGGCCATTTGGGGGAGTGAACCAGCAGATGGAAAATCTCTGTGTCTCTCCCTCCTTCTCTCTCTGTAACTCTGCCTTTCAAATACAATAAATAAATAAATCTCTTTTTTTTTAAAGAAGACTTTTAAGAAAGATTGAGGGAGTTTCTAACTTTTAGATCTGATGAAAGAAAAAGAAAATCACATCTGTAAGAAACATATGAGAGAGACAGAGAAAAATAATGGTGCAGTAACATCCTCCATTGCTCACCTCCCCAGAGGAATAAAACCTGAACAGGTGTTCCACCAGACTCCAGGAACCCAGGTGAGACATCACAGTACCTGGTTTTGGTGTAATGTTAAGAAAAGTCACACTGAAGAAGGCAGAATGGGAAGAACTGACATCACCAGGCGGTGCAGCACGGAGAGAAGAGGCCTCCTGCTTGGGGGAGGAAGAAGGAATGAGTTTAGGCCTCAGACGTGGAACTCTGTACCAGGCCTACCCTGGGAAGACCCAGTGCCAAGCCAG